>NC_077233.1:172530982-173170565 GCF_027887165.1 Monodelphis domestica | reverse complement strand
GGATTTCAGAGTGACTTGGAAGGCAGTGGGTCTCAGGAACCCCAAGGCCTGGCAGCTTTCCCAAACCTACGTGGGAATTCCTGGCTTGTGTGAATTCTAAGCATGAGAACAGAGATATTTTCAGTGACTGCACTTTCCAAATGAAACTATAGCACCTGAGGGGAATCCCTCAAGCCAGAGGTCACTTCAGGTTCTGGCCAATGAAGGGAATTGGGGTTCAATAGGGCCTGCAGAGTGAGGTTTCTCCCTACCACTGTCTTGGAGAGCTTTTGGTGCTAGCTTTGTGCTTCCATTGTGCCAAGCCCTTGAGTCCTCCTCTTGGACCTCTTTAGAACGAAGTAGAATTAACTGACTTTGAATCAAAGTAACTCTCTCTCTCTTTTCTTTTTAAAAAATCCTTACTTTCCATCTTAAAATCAATGATTCTAAGGTAGAAGAGTAGTAAGGGCTAGGCAATGGGGGTTAAATGACTTGCCCAGGGTCACACAGCTAGGAAGAGTCTGAAGCTAGATTTGAATCTAGAACCTTCTGTGTCTAGGCCTGGCTCTCAAACCATTGAGCTACCTAGCTGCCCCATTTGGGGTTTTCTTGTCAAAGACACTGGAGTGATTTCCTATATTGTATTTGTGTCCCACTTTGGAATGGAAGCCCTTTGAGAACAGGGATTGTTTTCTTTTTGTCTCTGCATCCCCAAAGTCTACCATATGACAGACTCCTCTTCTCCAGACCTGGCTCTCTCTCCACTGAGA
Organism: Monodelphis domestica; assembly: GCF_027887165.1. Lineage (NCBI taxonomy): Eukaryota > Metazoa > Chordata > Mammalia > Didelphimorphia > Didelphidae > Monodelphis > Monodelphis domestica. Next base: position 173,169,816 of record NC_077233.1, on the reverse strand, counting down.
CAGCTAGCTGTCTCCCATCTTGGATTTGATAGGATTGTGTAGTTTGCTCCGATAAGCAAAAAGAAGATTGCTTATATCCTGTTTGAATGGATATTTCTTTCTATAGTTAACTATCTATACATTTCATCTATAATCAGTGGTTCTCAACCTCTCAATTTGTAGCAATGAGAATACATAATGCATATCAGGTATTTACATTCCGAATCATAACTGTAGCAAAATTACAGTTTCGAAGTAGCCACCAAAATAATTTTTTGGTTTGGGAGTCACTGCAACATGAGGAACTGTATCGCGGGGTCAGGGCATTAGAAAGGTTGAGAACCACTGGGCTATATCCTGTTCTAATTCTCTATATTATATGTCAATCATATCCTGCTTTCAGTGTCTAGTAATGTCACCTGTATCTTATAAAGGCAGATGATTCTTTTTTTTTAACCTTACTTTCTGTGTTAGCAACAACATTGGGAGTATAGGCAATCAGAATAGAGTAAGAATTCTTTTGATTTTGTTGCTTTTCTGTATAAAAGAATCCCTATAGGAAAATTAAATTGAATTTGTATTCAGTAATATCTTCTTTCATTACAAGTCAAAAAAATTCTATTGATTATTAATAGTGTGTATGAGTTTTTCCTTTCAGGTACCACAAAGGGAAACATAGAATAATGGAAAGCCACTGGACTTGGAGCCATGAAGACTTGGATCACATCCTCACCTCTAACATCTCCTTAGAGGAAGGGAGGAAAGAAGAAAGAAGGAAAGAGGTAGTAGGTGGCAGAATGGATGGAGAACCAGTTGGGAAGATTTGGGTTCAAATCTGCCCTTAGACACTTCTTAACTGTGTGACCCTGGGAAAGCCATCCAATCCCAATTACCTAGCTCTTATTGACTTTTCTGTCTTAAAGTTGTTACTAAAACAGAAAATAAAGGTTTTAAAAAAAGAAATGGAGAAAGAAAAAAATGGAGGAAAAAAGGAAGAAGAGAGAGAGAAAAAGACTACATAACTTATAGACACAAGACACAGGTTTTAGCCACTGGATTCTGCCATTTACTACCAATGTGACCTTGGGCAAACCACTTAAGTTCTCTTGGCCTTAATTTCCTCATCTGTGAAGTGAGGGGGTTAGATTAGATGACCTTTAATGTCTCTTCCAACTTTAGGACTATTTAAAGACTACTAGTTGTGTGGCCTAGGACAAGTCACTTTATATCTCTGGACTTGGGTTTCCTCATCTGTAAAATGAGGGGGTTGGACTAGAGGACCTTTAAGAGCCTTTTCACCTATAGAACTATTATAATTTCTAGTTAGGTGACTATAGCTGGGTCACTTAACCTCTCTGAACCTCAGTTTCCCCATATGTAAAACAGGGATCCTAAGACCTGTCTAATAATACCTGTCTTACAGGTACTGTGAAACTAAAGGATACAATGTATGTAAAACATTTTGCAAACTTTAAAGCGCTATGTAAATGTCCTTTATCAGCATGATTATATGAGCTCTGGAAACAACTAAAGAAAGTACCTGCATTCTTTCCCCCCTCTCCTAACTTCTGCCCCAACTCCTGCTGTTATGATCTAGGTGCCTCTCTCAGAGGTGAGACATGGGTCCTCATCAAGAAACAAACAAACCAGGCTGAATCATTTCTTTGGGAGGCTGCCAATTGGCAGGTCCTCCTCTGCCCTATTGAGGGAAAAGATGGGGACCTAACATAGGAGTTGCACCATAACATGACTGCTTACCTCCTCTCTCTCAGGGGACTCTCTCATTCAGAAGGCTCTTCCCTCAACCGCCATATCTACAAATTCTGGCCCTTCAACCTGACCTGGAATCTAAAGGTTTACATTTTGTTTCTTACTTCTCAACTCTGTCCTTCCCCTCTCCCCATCTCCAAGTAAAACAGTGGTTATCAGAAGGCTTTTTCTGGAAGGGAAGGTAGCCAGTAAAAAGTGGAAACCCAAACCATCCAGAATTCCTGGTCTTTTCCTGGTTTTTCTAGAGCACCCTGTTCTGAGTTCCATGTTCACAGGACAATTCCTTTAAGTGATACCTTTGTGTTCTTATAACCTTACACACTGGCGTGGGGGTGGTCACTGGGGAACAATTTACTTCTTGGTATAAAGTGTCTGGTACAGGGGTCCATGCGTTGGGAAAATCTCTCTCCTTTCCATCTTCTCTAATTTCTGTGAGGTTCAATTATGTCAGTCCCTGGTGTAAGAGGAACAGCTAGGTAGCATAGTGGATAGAGCGCCAGACTTGGAGTGGAGATGACCGAGGTTCAAACGTGGCTTCAGATACATCCTAGTTGTGTGAACCTGGGCAAGTCACTTAACCTGACCTTGCTGTTCTTTTGTCTTACAATTCATACTAAGGCCTGATAAAAAGAGCTCCCTCAGATCCCGACCAACTGGACCAAAGTGGATAATGGGACAAGGAGGAAGAGTAGAGCCCTGAAATCTTGGGATCCAGTATTTCCCAATATTTCCTGGTGGGACTGATGGTTACTTGTATGTCACTGTGAATAGCAGCGGTTCTCACTTGGGAGCATAGAGACTGCTCTTAGAATGTTCCCCAGCTCTCTTTCCTTATTCTAGCTCATGGGTTTAATAACAGTAATGATAACTAGCATTTGTGTAGTGCTTTGCAAAGTAATTCATGAATATTAGCTCATTTTCTCTCACAACTGACCTGGGAGGTAGGCTCTGCCATTATACCCAATTTGCAGTTGAGGAAATGAAGGCAGACAGAGGTCCAATGACTTACCCAAGGTCACACAGCTAATAAGTATGTGAAGCCAGATTTAAACTCAGGTGTTCGTGCCCTCAGGCCTGGTGCTCTGTTTGCTTTGCCACCTGACCCCTTTCTCATAAATTCATTTATCAGTTCTAGCTTCCGACAGGGGCAAAAATGAAGTTAAAGCCATGACATTTCTCTTCTGAGTCAATGCCTTGGATCCAAGAAAATACAATGTAAGATCAACTTGCTTCCTCCGACTGGAAATTTGTAAATCTTTCGAGCTGAGTAAGATCAGCTTAATCTTCCTCAGATGTGACCGGCATTAAAGCTGAGTGTTTACTCTCTCACAATAGAAACCTGGGACAATGCAGAGCCCAAGGAACCCTTTTGTCCGGACATATCCTCTATGGAAATGTGAGCCAAGCCCTGTTTCCAAAGGACCAGCTCAGTGGAGGCCCAGAAAGTCAGAAGAATGAGTGAGAGGGGAGTAGCAAGGATCACTAGTGGCCTCTTGGCTGCAGAGAACAGTAAGCAAGGGTATTTATGTTTTAAGGGTGAATCGAAGCCTTCAGATAGCAATCAACAAACCAACAAACTTTAATTAGTCATCTACCAGGTGTTCAGGGAGGACCAGAACCTCTGGCGTGAGTGAGGGCTTGCCCAGCCCTTCTCAGGGCTGCTTATCCACCTTCGGTGTCTACCTTTCACCCAGCTCTCACCCAGGGCTCCGAGAGGCTAGTGCCTGCACAGCAGCCAAAGCCTGGTAAAACCAGCTCAGCAGATGGGTTAAATCAGGTTGAGGGTAACCAACAGGCTTTGAACCCGTCGGTGAATTGGGAGATGTCTACCCCGAGCGTATGAAGACTTCTCCCAGTGGGAGAGGCAAATGAGAACAATTTGTTCCAACAGCTCTGAAGGTGGCTGAAGCAGGTGCTGTGGTGCACTTAAGAGCTTGGCCTGACATCAAAGATGCCAGGGTCACCCATTGCATCCTGGGCCACCATCAATTGTTTTGACTTTTGTCTTGCCATTGGACTTCCATGGCTCTGGAAGAGAGTGAGGCTGATGACTGTGCAACTCTGCCTCACTTAAATCCAAGTCTAAGATATCACCCTGGTGGTGTCATTGGTCTCTTCGAAATGAAGGATGAAGATCAATAACAAAGCATCACAGGTAAGGGAATAAAGCTCAGAAAGGCAGGCATTCAGGTCTCTAACCAGCGAATAGGAGAGATTTGGGGTGGACCTGTGGGGAATTGGGGAGGAGAAGGCAGGAGTGGGGAAGATGCTCGGGTCAGAATGTGACCAGGAGTGATAAGTTCCTCCTCTGCTTCCCTCTTCCCCATATTTCCTTCCTGGAAGATTCATTATAAGGTGAAAGCTATGTGTGAATCATCCAGTATCCCAAAACAGGAGGCCGAGTCCTTGAGTAGTAGTGGAGGTGAACTCAGGCCAAGGGGACTAGGTTAGAGAAGGGGGCCACCCTGTTAGGAATGACTCGAAGCCAAATGCACCGGGCAATAAAGGAGCCCAAGGAGGAAATAAGTCAGCCCCTTTAACATGGAATTCATAGTGCCATAGATTTAGAGAAAGAAGGAATGAAGGAAGAAAGAAAGAGGAGGGAAGGGGAGGGAGAGAGAAAGAAAAAAAGGAAGAGAAAGAAACAAAGGAAGGAAAGAAGGAAGGGAAGAAAGGAAGAATTTGTTAATACCAACTGTGTGTGGCATACTATGCTAAGGGCTTTCTAATTATTATCTCTTTTGATCCTCGCAACCTGTGAGATAGGTACTATTATTATCTTCATTTTACAGTTGAGGAAACTAAGGGAAATTTAGATGGAAGTGATTTGCCCAGGGTCACAAAGCTAGGAAGTGTCTGAGGCTGGATTTAGACTTAAATCTTGCTGACTCCAGGCCCAGTGCTCTATTCCACTGCACTACTTGGCTATCTTCAAGGTCATCTAGTTTGACCCTTTCATTTTGAACATGAAAATACTGAGACTCAGAGAAACTGAGTGACTTGCCCAAAGTTATACAGGCAGTAAGTGGAATTTGAACCCAGGACCTATGACTTCAAAAACACCATTCTTATCACTCAGATTAATTGTAGAGCTTGGAGAGATTGTATTAAATGTGAAATCTAACTCCCTCCTTTTAAAAAGTAAGGAAACTGTACCCTAGAGATGAATCTAAGGTCAAGACTCATCCAAGTTCATATAGGTAGGAAGTAGCAGAGGCTGGATTTGAATACAGTTCTCCTAACTCCAAATGAAATACAGGCAGGATTGAGTTCTTTATTTTGGAAATAGGAATATGAAATTCCTCATTAAGATGCTTAGACGCTTGATAATAAGAAAGACAGATCATAAACACTGAAGATACAGCCACTCCCCTATTAAGATAAAGGCAGCATTGTATAATAACAAAATGGCATTTCACTTGGAGTCAGAATAACCAGGTTTAAATTATTTAACAAGCCATGTGACTTGGGCTCCAATCATTTAATCTCTTGGACTCAGCTTCCTCATCTATAAAATGGGGATAGTAATACCTGTGCAGTCTACATCAGAGGACTGTTATGAGAGAGAGAGAATGATTTGTGCATTCCAACATTATCTGATGTTCCCTTAGCAGTGGATGAAATGCTATTGTGCTGGATGTGGAAGCAGGAAAACTTGAGCTCAAATTTCCCCATGGACACTCTCCCAGCTGTGTAACTTCAGGCAAATCACTTAACTTCTGAGGTAAGATCTGTAAGGGATTAGCACAGAGCCTGACACATAGTTGGCAGGTTTCCTTCCTTCCTTCCTTCCTTCCTTCCTTCCTTCCTTCCTTCCTTCCTTCCTTCCTTCCTTCCTTCCTTCCTTCCTTCCTTCCTTCCTTCCTTCCTTCCTTCCTTCCTTCCTTCCTTCCTTCCTTCCTTCCTTCCTTCCTTCCTTCCTTCCTTCCTTCCTTCCCTCCCTCCCTGCCTCCCTCCTTTCCTCCCTTCCTCCCTTCTTCCCTCCCTTTCTTCCCTCCTTCTTGAGGACATCATCTTATTTTCAGGCACCCAGATTTGTAACCATCACAGACATCCTCCACTGTCCTTCAGCCCTTCTCTCCAGTTACATCTTTTTCTACTCCCAGTTCAGGCCTTTACCTGGATCCCTCAACTGTATTATTCCAACAGCCTGCTAAGTGTTCTCCTTGCTTCTTGCCTTTCCTTTCTCTTGGCCATCCCTCCACATGGCTGCCAAACTGATTTTCTTTCTTTTTTTTTTTTAATTTTAAACATTATTTTATTTGGTCATTTCCAAACATTATTCACTGGAAACAAAGACCATTTTCTTTTCCTCCCCGCCCCCTCTTCCACCACCTTTCCCTCTCCCATAGCCGACGCACGATTCCACTGGTTATCACATGTGTTCTTGATTCGAACCCATTTCCTTGTTGTTGGTATTTGCATTAGAGTGTTCATTTAGAGTCTCTTCTCAGTCATATCCCCTCAACCCCTGTAGTCAAGCAGTTGCTTTTTTTTTTTTGCTCTCACAGTTTATCCTCTGCTTGTGGATAGTGTTTTTTAGATCCCTGCAGATTGTTCAGGGACATTGCATTGCCACTAATGGAGAAGTCCATCACCTTCGATTGTACCACAGTGTATTAGTCTCTGTGTACAATGTTCTCCTGGTTCTGCTCCTCTCGCTCTGCATCACTTCCTGGAGGTTGTTCCAGTCTCCATGGAATTCCTCCACTTTATTATTCCTTTGAGCACAATAGAATTCCATTACCAACATATACCACAATTTGTTCAGCCATTCTCCAATTGAAGGGAATCCCCTCATTTTCCAATTTTTGGCCACCACAAAGAGTGCAGCTATGAATATTCTTGTACATGTCTTTTTCCTTATTATCTCTTCGGGGTACAAACCTAGCAGTGCTATGGCTGGATCAAAGGGCAGACAGTCTTTTATATCCTTTGGGCATAGTTCCAAATTGCCCTCCAGAATGGCTGGATCAATTCACAACTCCACCAGCAATGAATTAGTGTCCCCACTTTGCCACATCCCCTCCAGCATTCATTACTTTCCATCAAACTGATTTTCTTAAAACACAGACTGGACCATGTTAATCCCATGCTCAGGAAGCTTCAATGAGCTTCTTATTGCTTTTAGAATAAAACAAATTCTCCTGGGTGCCATTAAAGTCTTTACAACAGGCTTTAAACCAAGCTTTCCAGATTAATTTCACATTCTTGCTCACAGGCTGTTACTTAAACACAACTTTCCATCTCCTAACTCTGACCTTTTCGTGGAAGTATTTTAAAAACCACCTTGTTTTAGTTCAACTGATAGATAATAATAAGAAATCTATTTCTCTGAGCTAAAGTCCTTTTCCAGGTTTTTCCTTTTAGGGTAGGGTGTTGGGGGCCAAGAACAAGAACGAAAGCTAAGGTCTTAGGTATGTGGTTTTAGGTCCTTAACCTAACTTAGAAAAAAAAAAGTACCTCTTATCTAGTAGATCTGGGTGGCCTTCCTCACTCCCTAAAAGGGTTAGAGCTTTGACCCATCTAAGGGTACTGCCCTTTTCCCCATTCAAAAAGGATTAGGATCTTGATCATAGGAAGGAAGCCCATTTAGCCTTAGAGGGGAAATGCTCAAGGAAGGAATCAAAGAGTTTTACTAGAAGATTATTGATCTGAAATGTTGACCCCTCCATAGTATTTTAACATATTACCTTTCTCCCCTGGCAAAGTTCCCATTACCTCAAATTGTCTTGATGTAGAAATGTACAAGTGCTTTGGGGAGGTACTATGTTAGCTTGGACATTTCTTCAGCTAGTAATTCTTGGATTTAGAATAATGTTTAATTTGAAAATGTTTCTGGAAGACCTGTGGCTGAAACTCAGATAATGGTATTACTATTTTTAAAAAAATGCTTTGGCGAGGGGATGCCCATCAATTGGGGAATGGCTGAACAAACTGTGGTATATGTTGGTGATGGAATACTATTGTGCTCAAAGGAATAATAAAGTGGAGAAGTTCCATGGAGACTGGAACAACCTCCAGGAAGTGATGCAGAGCGAGAGGAGCAGAACCAGGAGAACATTGTACACAGAGACTAATACACTGTGGTATAATCGAACGTAATGGACTTCTCCATTAGGGGTGGTGTAATGTCCCTGAACAACTTTCAGGGATCCAGGAGAAAAAAAAAAACACCATTCATAAGCAAAGGATAAACTATGGGAGTGGAAACACCGAGAAAAAGCAACTGCCTGAATACAGAGGTTGAGGGGACATGACAGAGGATAGACTTTAAATGAACACTCTAATGCAAATACTATCAACAAAGCAATGGGTTCAAATCAAGAAAACATCTAATGCCCAGTGGACTTACGCGTCGGCTATGGGGGGTGGGGGGGAGGAAAAGAAAATGATCTATGTCTTTAACGAATAATGCTTGGAAATGATCAAATAAAATATATTAAAAAAAAAAAATAAAAAATAAAAAAAACAAAAAAAAAATGCTTTGGATAGCCTGTCCTCCATGCCTGGAATGCTCTACCTCCTCACTCATCTAGGAATCCTTAGCTCCTTTAAAACTTAGTTCTAGTAGTTCAGTGGATTGAGAGCCAGGCCTAGAGACGGGAGGTCCTAAGTTCAAATTTGGCCTCAGACACTTCCCAGCTGTGTGACCCTGGGCAAGTCACTTGACCCTCATTGCTTAGCCCTTACCAGTCTTCTGCCTTGGAGCCAATACACAGTATTGACTCCAAGACAGAAGGTAAGGGTTTAAAAAAAAAACTTAGTTCTAGTGGGGCAGTTAGGTAGCTCAGTGGATAGAGTGCCAGGTCACTCAATGGATAGAGACCCAGGTAAAGAAGACCTACTTTCAAATTTTATACTTCCTAGCTATGTGACCCTGGGCAAGTCACTTAACTCCAAATGCCTCAGCCCTTACTGCTCTTCTGCCCCTTAGGATAGATTCTAACACAAAAGGTTAGAAAATAAACTTACTCCTGTCCCTACCTCCTATACATAAAGCCTTTAATAACTGAGGAAAAAGAGGCACAAAATTAGTTTGTATTTACTTTGTATATATTTTGTTTCCTGACCTTTGTATATGTTATTTGAGATCAAGGATGATTCTTTTTTGGTCTTTGTTTTTATTCCCAGAACCTAGCATAATGCCTGGAATATAATATGTGCCTAATAAATGTTTGTTGAATTAGATGGAATTCATGTCTGCCCAACCAGTTCTGTCATCCACTTCATACCATAAATTTGCTATGGAGGTCCACCAAAATGTTAGGAGATTCCTTTCCTTCACCACTCCTCTATTCTCTTGACATTTTGGTGATATATATATGTGATATTTTGTTTGGTAATAGTCAATCCTCAACTTTGCAAGGGTAACCTTTCTAGAAAACAAATGAATAGTAACATTGAACCTAAGATAAATAGTTTCTTATGATCACCGAAAAACTATTTTTTGATATAAATTGCTGAAAATATACTTTATTGCATACAATTATTTATAACAAACCATTAATTCTGATAATATGTACTTTCCCAAACACAGTAAGCACAAAATTAGCCCTAAAAATGCAGTACATGAAATAAAATTGGTAACATGCAAAACATTTTTCTTGCTAGTAATTGACTAGAATTCTGATATTTTGTGCTAATATTGCAATAAAAATCACTGATTTCAGACAACATTCACTTTTCATAGCACATGAAACCTATAGTGCCCTAAGTACTGTATAGTACATACAATTCTCAAAATGAAAACATTTTTAAATCTGAATCTTAACTTCCATAATCATCAGTTAACACCAAAATAGCAACCTAAAGTGTCTGCAGCCATTCTGCATGCCACTTAACTAACATCTTTATTTTATCACTAAGCCATATCACTGACTTTGCACACTTGCGGTTACAGCCCAAAGACCTTTCATTCTTCTTTGGGGGCATAATTGCAACATAAAACTGAAGTTTTGAAAACAATGAAAATATGAACAGGGAGCTCTTTACAAAAGTAGGGTGAACAAGACTAGTGAAACACCTAGTATGATACCAGTCACTCCACAAACTTGTGGATATCTTGCCTCTCACTTTTTTCTCTACTGTGCAGAGCCACAAATGTGCATCCTGCCAATGTGAAAATAAAAATCTGGACACCAATAAAGTCATGAAAGTTAAACAGACAAATTTCAAGGACTGCTTGTACTTTGTCGCCTTTTTCCTCACATTCTCTTCTACCCTAGATGTCTCATAATTATGTGAAACCTATGTATGAATCTCCCATCATCTCAAACTAGGAGGTTGGTATAATTCTAGATGAACCCTCTGAATGGAAGATATAGGTTAGTATAGAGTAAGAATAAACAATAGCAAGAATGCAGGCCCCTGAGGTTCTGACCTAGATATGCTTTTGAATGATGCCAAATGCAAAAAATTGGAAAATGAAGGGATGCCCCCTGATTGGGGAATGGCTAAACAAATTGTGGTATATGTTGGTGATGGAATACTATTGTGCCCAAAGGAATAATGAACTGGAGGAATTCCATGTGATCTGGAACAACCTCCAGGAATTGATGCAGAGTGAAAGGAGCAGAACCAGGAGAACATTATACACAGAGACTGATACACTGTGGCACAATTGAATGTAATGGATTTCTTTACTAGCAGCAATACAATGATCCAGGACAATTCTGAGGGATTTCTGAGAAAGAACTCTATCCAAATTCAGAGCAAGAACTGTGGGATTAGAAACACAGAAGAATAAAAAAAACTGCTTGATCACATGGGTCAATGGCGATATGGTTGTGGATGTAAACTCTAAATGATCACCCTAGTGCAAACATCAATGACATAGAAATAGGTCTTGATCAATGACACATGTAAAATCCAGTGGGTGGGGAGATGGGAGGGAAGGAATGTGATTCTTGTAACCAGGGGAAAATGTTTTAAATTAACTAATTAAATAAAATCTAAAGAAAAAAATGATGCAAAATGTACTGGTCAGCTGCTCTCTGTCACTCTTGCCAGGCCTGAGCACCCAAGAGACCTCAAGACTGGGCTTCCCTTCCCTTACTTCTTAATCAAGGACAAAGTGTTTGTGCTAAGCCTTCTGTGGAATATGGCTTTTTCCTGTCCCTTCCTAGTATGCTGGTGATCAAGTGTTTTCATTGCTCAAAATGTGGTAGGTACCAAAGAAAAACAAAATCATGGATCTATGGATGAGGGATCTGAGCCTGAAAAGCTACTATCTACCTGCTAAGGGAAATATAAGTATTTGTTAGGTTTGCTGGATAAGCAAATGGCTAGGTTCATTAATTTACCTTTGTAGACAAAGCCACCAAATCAGCAGCCAGAAAGGAAACTCAATTTAATTTTAAGCTTATACTACGAAACTTCTACTCAGTCTTCTCCAATGCTTTGAAATCCTTTTATTCATCCTCAGCTCTTATCAAGGTGCCCAGAATATAGTAAGAACTTAATATTTACCATTTATTGATCAGCTATTGTAGGAAACCCATCACATTCCTCATAGTGCCTGTTCCAAACTTTTCATTCCCCTCATTCCCAAACCCAACCTCCCATCTGTAGGCCTGGCCCTCAATCCACTGAGCTCAACCCAGCTGCCCCCCCCCCCATCATTTCTTAAACCACAGTAGTTTTCCATTACAATCATATACCACAACTTGTTCAGCCATTCCCCAGTTGATAGATATTCATAGCCAGTTTCTTGAAAGAGTAGTCTCTATCTCTATTTCCTCATCATCAACTCACTCCTCAGAGCAGATAAATCTAGTTTCTGACCCTACCATTCTGCTAAAATTATTTATTAGTGATTGTTTAATCATCAAGTCCAATGGTCTTTTCAAAGCCTTTCTCCTCTTCAAATTCTTTGTCAACTGATAGCTCTTTCTCCCTTAGATTCCAAGATACCACATTTTGTTGGACTTTTCTCTTGCTTTCTGGACCATTCCCATTTTCTTCAGTGCTTTCTTTTCCTTGTTTCTTAATCCATACAGACTGATCTCTCTATGAGATACTCACTCTTGGTGATCTCATCCATTTCCAAAGTTTCAGTACTTACCTTTATGACTATGGCTCCAGAATTGATAGTTCTAGCCTTGCTTTCCAATCTTTCCTATGCATTCACCTGAATGTCCTCCTGGCATCTCAAGCTCAACAGATCTTCCTAAAAGTTGTCCTCATATTTCCTCTGAAGTTGTTCCTCTTTGTGACACTTCTCTTTTTGCTCATGGTATCATCATCATCATCATCATCATCATCATCATCATCATCATCATCATCATCCCAGGGACCCAAACTTAGAATCTAGAGTTGTCTTTGACTACTCCTCTCTTCCTCACACCATTAGTTGCCAAGTCTTGTTGATTCCATCCATTTCCTCCTTCATAATCTCATGGGCATCATCTTAGTTCATGCTTTCATTACCATTCATTTGGACTATTGCAATAATTCCTAACCGGTCTCACTACCTCCATCTAATCCATCTTACATACTGCTGACAGATTAATCTTCCTAATGCCCATGTCTGATCATGTCATTTCCTTACTCAAAAACTTTGAATGACTCCCCACTGCCTATTATTGCTGTTTTGTTGATTTAGTTGTATCTGACTCTTCGTTACCCCATTTGGGGGTTTTCTTGGCAGAGATACTGGAGTAGTTTGTCATTTCCTTCTCCAGCTCATTTTACAGAGAAGGAACTGAGGCAAACAAAGTTAAGTGATTTGCTCAGGGTCACATAGCTAGTATCTGAGACCAGATTTAAACATAGGTCCTTCTGATGTCAGTTTCAGCACTCTATCCACTGCATTACCTAGTTACCCTCACTGCCTATTGAGTAAAGTCCAAAAATCTTAGCCTGGCATTCAAAGTCCTCCATAATCTGACTTTAACCAACCTTTCTAGATTTACTTCTTGAATCTATACTCCAGCCAAACTGGATCAGTGACCGTCTCTTCAATTTCTCACCTTTGCTCATGTTGCTACTCCTCTTGGAATGTTTTCCAACCTGTTGAAATTTTACCTATCCTTCAAAGTCTGGCTAAAATGCTACTTCTTTTATGAAGCCTCCTCTTTCCTCAAAACTGGAAATGATCTCTCCTTCCTGAAACTCTCATAGGACTCTGTACTCTTATGCATTTATGAGTCAGTTAATAAATATTTATTAAGTACTTACTATGTTCCAGACATTGAATTAAATGCTAAGGATACAAAGAAAGGTCCAAAAAAATTTCCTTGAGGAGATCAAAATCTAACGGGGGAGACAACATGCAAATAACTGTATAAATAAATATAAATTTTATAATCTATTTTGTCTTTGCATTATGTGTGCTATTAGATCAAGGATGTTAAACACATAGCCCATACAACATTCTTGAGTAGTACTGAGCCAGATTAAAATGGAGTTAGGAAATATTTAAGAAAACGAATACGAATACAATAAAACATAGATAATGTTACATTTTAAAACTAAACCAATGTGTGGTCCATGAGGATCCTTATGCAGAATGTCAGGATTAGGGCAGGTGAAAGAGAAAGGAACTTGGTTTTATACTAGGTAGGCAGCTCATCAGATATTTTTGATTACAGGCAAACCTTGGAGATATTGTGGATTTGATTCCAGACCAAAGCAATAAAGCAAAAAATAAAATTTAAAAATGCAATAAAGCAAATATTACAATAAAGGAGTCACATGAATTTTTTGTTTTCCTAGTACATATAAAAGTCATGTTTATACTAGACTATATTAAATTTGCAATAGTATATGATATCTAAAACCCAACATATATACCTTGATTAAAAATACTTTATCGCTAAAAAATGCTGTTGTTGTTTCTCCTTCATTTTTGAAGACCAACAAAATCATTAGGGTGATGACATGAGTGTGTTAGACTTAAATGACACAGAGTTGTCCAAAGTCATCAGCCTCATTCTTTTTTCCAGAGACATCAAAGTCTAGTGGCAAGATGCAAATCAGGACAGATGGCTATGACCCAGGATGCATTAGCATCTTCAGTGTCTGATCAAGCTTTAACCTCTCCACAAGGCCTTCTTTAGTGTATTCACGGCCATTGGAATGAATTGTTCTCATCTGCCCACAGAGGTCTTCACATACTTCGGGTAGACATCCTCCTAACTCACTGATGGTTTGGGGGCCTGATGGTTACCTCAACCTGGTTTAGCCCATCTGCTGAGATCATTTACCAGGCATACATCATGACCAGGTGAGTTTTATACCAGGAATGCAGAGATGGTTCAATATTAGGAAAACTATCAGACCATACGAATAACAACCAACAGAAACCATAGGATTATTTCAATATATGCAGAAAAAGCTTTTTACAAAATATAATACCCATGCCTTATGAAAAAAAATTAGAAAACATTGGAACAGATGGAGGTTTCCTGAAAGTGACAAATGGCATCTATCTAACACTGGAGCAAAAATTATCTGTAAAGGGGATAAACTAGAACCCTTCCAAGTGAGATCAGGGGTAAAGCAAAAATGCCCATTATCACCACAATTATTTAATATTAGAAATGCTAGCAATAGGAATAAAAGCAAAAAAGAAATTAAAGGAATTAAGAGGAAATAAAGTTATGCTTTTTGCAGTTGAACTCTGGGAAATCAACCAAAAAACAAACAAAAATAATTAACATCTTTAGAAAAGCTGCAGGATGTGAAATAAATCTATATGTCATTAGAATTTATTTCAACCACCAAAAAACCCAAATTTCTATTTACCACCAACAAAGCAAGAGATAGAAAAGGAAGTTCCATTCAAAATAATTGTAGACACTATAAACTACCTGAGGGTATCCCTACCAAAACAAATCCAGCAACTAACTATATGAACAGAGTTACAAATACTTTTCACCCAAATAAAGTTAGACTTAAACAATTGGAAAAACATTAATTTGTTCATTGATAGGCAGAGCTAATATAATAAAAATGATACTAAATTAATTTACCTATTCAGTTTCTTACCAATAAAACTATCCAAAAATTGTTTCATAGAGCTAGAAAAAATAATAACAAAATTCATCTAGAAGAACAAAAGGCCAAGAATATCAAGAGAAATAATGAAAAAAAAATTAAAGAAGAAGGCCTAACCATACCAGACCTCCAACAATACTATTAAGGGGCAATCACCAAAACAATCTGGTACTGGCCAAGAAATAGAATAGTGGATCAGTGGAATAGGTTAGATAATCAATATACAGTAGTTAATAACCATAGTAACCTAGTATTTGATAAACCCAAAGATCCAAGCGTGGGGGGGAGGGGAAGCTGGGAAAAATGGAAAATAGTATAACAGAAGCTAAGCACGGACTAACATCTCACATCATACACCAAGATAAAGTCAAAATGGATAACTGATCTAGAAATAAAGGTGATACCATAAACAAATTAGGGGAATGTGGAAAAATTCACCTGTCAGACTTGTGGATATGGGAAGAATTTCTGACCAAAAACATAGAGAATGCTGTGAAAAGTGAAATGGATAATTTTGATTACATTAAATTTAAACATTTCTATACCAACAAACCAATGCAAATAAGATGAGAAAGGAAACAACTGATTGGGGGGAAATTATAGCAAGCATCTCTGACAAGGTTTAATCTCTCAAATATATATCAAATTAAGTCAAATACATAAGAATAGAAAGCATTTCTCAATTGATAAATGGTCAAAAGATATGAACAGATAGTTGGGAACTGAGGGATATTCTTCAATTGGGGAATGGATGAACAAGTTATGGTATATGGTTGTAATGCAAACTATTGCACCTTAAGAAATGATGACCAAGATGAGTTCAGAAAAATCTGAAAGGACTTATACGAACTGATGATGCAAAGTGAAGTGAGCAGAACCAGAACACTGTATGTAGTAAAAGAAATGTTGTAAGATGATCAGCTACGAAGGACTAAACTATTATCAGCAAAACAAGTTTCCAAGATAACCACAAGGGACTCATGATGAAAATGCTATTCATAGCCAAAGAAGGAACTGTTGTTGGAATCTGAGTGCAGATCAAAGGATGCCATCTTCTACTTTATTTCCTTAATGATTTTTTTTATTGTATGTGTGACATATGTCTTCTGTCACAGCATGAGCAATATGAACTATCTATTGCATAATAGCACTGGCATAACCTATATCAGACTATTTACTGTGCAGAGGTGGGAAAGGAGGGAGGGGAGAGTACCTAAATTATAAAATGTTAGAAAATAATGGTCAGAAATTGTTTCTATATGTAATTTTAAAAAAAGGTAAAAAAAGTTTTGCCAAGGTATGGTTGCTCTTCTTAGAGCCACAGGTGAAAACTGTTTAAGGCAGATACCAAAGGTGGAAAAGTAGACCTGAAAAGGTCTGTGCAAGCCTTCACACCAGAGTCCTCCATGAACACCCCAAGTTTTGCCTCAGCCTTTCAAGGTCAGCAGGTTGGAATTTGTGAGAACCAAATATTTCCCTCCTTGAACATCTCTGTTCAGGTCTGCAGCATCTCTCCTGCAGGAATCTGGGCATTTGAAGGAAAAAGTAGAAGAGATATAGAATATACATGCATAGAAAGTGTCCCAGAATACCAATATTCTCTAATGTGGTTAAGGAAGCTGAAACACCAGGGAGCCTTAATCCCCATCATCCTTTTTTTCTACGAGAACCCATGACATCACCAGGGTCTTGTTGAGTTTTAGTTGGATTTAAGTGAGACAGAGTTCCATAAAGTTATCAGCTTCATCCTCTTCCAGAACAATCAAAGACCAGGAGCAGGACAAAAGATGCCTGGTGATGTCCCAGGGTGAGGTCAGGGACCTTAATATATTTGATTTCTGAGCAAGCTCCAAGCACTCCACAACACCGCCTTCAGCTACTTTCAAGGCCATTGGAACAAATTGTTCTCATCTGCACATTTGTGATATGGAAATCACTTTAAAAGACTGATATATATTAATTTAAGGTCGCTGGGGAATGTTTCTAGATGCTTGGGATGAGGTACTCCTCTAACTCACTGATGTGTTGGAGGCTTGATGTTTAACTGCAACCTGGTTTAGCCCCAGTAGATACCTGATTACAAAGCCTTACTCATCAAAACTTCTATAAGTGTGTTGGGTAGGTGGATGCGTAGGTGGATCAGCTTCATGAACAAAGAGAAACCCAAGTTACTTCATTAGTCTTCTCTTTCCAGGATTGAGAGAGATTCCCCAACAGAGGCTTGGCAGTGATGTAAATTAGATGCAGCAAAATAAAGTTAGGCTGATAAGACTGGGATATTTTGGAGAGGAGGCCTATGGTGACAAGAGGGCAGAAGGGCAAACCAAGTCTTGAGATTTGCGAAACCTATTCCTTTCAAAACAGATCACATATTCACTTCTTCAGTCATGCCCCCATGATATGGGGAGAAAAGAGAGAAGAGTTCAGAAGGATTGCATGTTCTGAGAAGATGATAGTCAACATATGTGAATCTCTTCCCTAAATAGTCTCATCCCTTCTCTCTAACCCAGGAGCACAGGTTTTTCTGGGTAGCACATGCTGGGGTGTGTCATTCCCTGTCAAAGATAACACTGTTCCTTAACACCCCAGTCATTGAGCCTGAGGATTTCTGTTTTCAGGGAAGGGACCACTCCAAAGGATAATATTTTTTTATAGGTGGTACCAGCAGAAGGGTGAACACTGGTCTCAGCTGACCAAGATTTTCAAAAGAGCTTCAGACATTCCATTCATCCCACCCTGGGGCAAATTGATTTAACCCTCCAAAGATCTGATACAGATAGTTAGATTGTAGGGCTAAGCTTAAAGATTACTGTGTTAGTTAAGTTGTATTTTTTTTTTGGTGATAGGAAAAGAGTTGGAAGCTGAAGAGGAGGAAATAAGTTCCTTTGAGGTCAGAGACAGTACCAGAAATATAGTAGACAGGGGGCAGCTGGGTAGCTCAGTGGATTGAGAGTCAGACCTAGAGATGGATTGACTCCAAGACGGAAGGTAAGGGTTTAAAAAAAATATATATAATAGACATTTGAAAATGATGGAAATGAATTGGAAAACAGTTGTGAACAAAATGTGGTATATGAATGAATAGAACATTATTAGGAAATGATGGATAGGAGGAATTCAGAGAAGAATAGCAAGGCTTACTTGAATTGATGAAGAGTGAAATACAGGGGCAGCTAGGTAGCACAGTGGATAGAGTGCCAGGCCTGGAGGTGAGAAGGATCTAGACTCAAATCTCGACACAGACACTTCCCAGTTGTGTGACCCTAGGAAAGGTGCCTAACCCTATTTGCCTAGCCCTTACCAGTCTTCTGTCTTAGAACTAATAGTAAGGGTTAAAAAAAAGTAACCTGAGAAGAACCAAGAGAATAACATACATTAGGACTATATGAGGCAGTTAAACTCTAATTTTAGTCCCGAGGGCTGATGACAACAAATACCTCCCTTTTCTCATTAAAGAGGTAGTGGACTTTGGATGTGGCAGATGGCATTTGCTGGTAGATCCTGTTGCTTTTTTTTGTCTCTTTTTTTGTGTCCCCAGAACTTAGCATAGTGCCTGGCATATAGACATTTAATAAATGTTTACTGATTGATTAATTGCTTTTTTGTTTAAATACCATTCTTTGTTACATGGGGGGGGGGGCAGGATGACTATGGTATAGAAACAAAGGACAACTTCCCCTCTTTAAAAAATCCTTTAAAAAAACGGATTGGTTCCAAGACAGAGGAATGGTAAGGGCTAGGCAACTGGGGTTAAGTGACTTGCTCAGGGTCACACAGCTAGGAAGTATCTGAGGCCAGATTTGAACCTAGAGCCTCTAGTCTCTAGGCCTGAAAAAATAAAACTTAAAAAAAAAAGTTAGGCTGCACAAATAGAGTAAAGAAAGATAAGGAAACTCAAGTCTCCTGTTTCATAGTCTCTAATGCCATCCTCTTATACCTATAGAAACCTAACTGAAAAGACCTACTTCTTTTCAGAAGCTCTGCTCCCACAGGGGAGATATTACTCCTTAGAGAAGAAACAGTGGTTTGGTCCTTGGAAAGGACTCTGGCTATTAACTGATTATTATCTGAGTATGTATCTAAGCATGGTTGAGTTTCTATACTTTCCCTTAGTTTCAGGACAGGTGAGCCTGGAGGGAAAAAAGCTAGATCTGAATTGAGTCTTAGAGACAGGAAGAGAAGGGCATGGGGAATGCATTGTTCCCTAAATCTGAGCTGTCTGACTCCAGGAATGGGAGTGGGGTTAAGAATCAGAGTGGAGGAAACCCTAGTAGTTTGAGTGAGATGAATTTAAGACAGAAGACAGTCCTAATTCAACCTGTAGATGGTAAATTTATAGAACTTGTTATCCCATGAAGCCTATCCTATGGTAGACTTAAAGGTAACTAATAACAAAAATAGGTTTGAAAAAATGAATGGCAGATTCATAAAGTTGGTATGGACAGCCTAGAATAGTAGAGAGAGGCAGCCTTGAAGCCAGGAAGACTTGGGTTTGAATTCTGTCTCTGGCCCATACTGTCACCCTGGACTGGAGTTACTTAACCTCTCAATGTTCTAGGCAGCCAGCAATTTGGCTATATGCTTCATAAAAAGTGCTAACCTGCATTGGTAGAGGGAGTTTCTTCACTACTACCCCCTTCTCCTCTCTGACAATTACCACCATCCTGGTGCAGACACAAATCACCTCCTGCCTAGACAACTGCAATAACCTTTAGGTTGGTCTCCTGGTCTCAAGTCTTTCCACACTCCAATTCTTCTACTCAGCTGATAAAGTAATCTTCCTTAAACACAAGTCTTACATGTTATTCCCCTACTCAACAAACCCCAGGGCTCCCTATTACCTCTAACAAAAAATCGAAACTCCTCTGGCTTTTTGAAAATTTTCAAAACTTCCTACTCTCAAGTCTTCTTACACTTTGTTCCTTTTTGCATACTCTACAATGCAGTGATAATTCTGTCTCCTGATTGCATTTTCTCTGTCCTGGAATTTTCTCTTTCCTCAACTCCGCCTCCTTGGCTTCCTTTGAGTCTTAGTCCCACCTTCTGCAACAAGACACCTTTCTCAGTTCCCTTAAAGCTGGTTAGTGCCTTCCTTGGGAGATTACCTCTGATTTACCCTGATCATATCTTTTATCTACAGAATTGTTTGAATACCCTCTGCCCTATTAAAAATAAGTTCCTCTGAGGTCTTTTTTGGCTTTTGTTGCATCCTCAGGGTAATTGCTTAATAAAGGTTTATTGAATTTTGGGGTCCCTGTACCACTGAAATCATGTCTAGTCCCTATCCCTATCCTCTAGCCTAACCTTAGAGTTTGAGGGTAAGGGCAAACCATACCTATAATTCTATTTTCCCAGATATGTAGGAACCCTTACAAATCAGCTAGTTTAAATCTTCTCATTTTTCAAATGGGGAAACTGAGGCCCAGAGAAGCTATCTGCACAAGGATAAATAAATAATTAGTGGCAGACTTCTCAAAGAGTGGAGGAAATGGAAGAAGGGAGAGAATTTTGAACTGAAAATTTAAAATTTTAAAATTAAATTAAAACAGAATTAGTGGCAGAGTTGGAATGACAGTCCAAGTCTTTTGACTCCTTGTGTTCTTTCCCCTATAATATCCTGCTCTCACAAAGGGTTTTACTTACAGGTCAAACAGAATCCCAGACTGAATGGTGAACTGGTGCAGCTGAACCAGAATCCCATTTTTGATGTTTTTATTTTGAGGCTGAAGAAATAATTCTACTGCTTACTTCATAAAGGTTTCTATTTTGCCTTATCCTGTGGATAACTACTGGTAGATTAATGAGAATTGAAGTGAGGGGCTGGAGTAGAGGTACTTCTGGGGGTAGATTTGTTCTAGATGGCTCCAGCTCTAAATCTAGGATCCCAAGAAGATATAAAAGCACAACACTTCTGTTTTTTTTTTTCCTAGTCAAAAATATGCCTTATGGCCAAAACTATACCTACAACTTTCCACTCTAAAGGGTCTTAGGTTGATTTAATCTACTACCTATAACAAACATTCAATTCCAGGAACTGGAACCCTGGAAATGCATACTGAGGCAACTTTCCACTTCTCCTAAGCCAGGACAAACAGCAGACACACTTGGGTGTGTGTATGTTTGTGTGTGTGTGTGTATGTGTATGTATGTAATCTTGCTCTTCTAAGGATTTCTAGAACCAAACCCCAGATCTATTCAGGGTGCCTGTATTCTACGTTGGGGCTTTTATTGCTGACTACTTAATGTGGGAACTTCTGATTTCCATGGATAATTGGGCAAAGAAATTGGTGGATTTTAATAGGATGAAACTCCCCCGGTTGTTGACATTTGACTAGGCTGGATTAAGTGGTGTCCAGAGATGGTCAGAATTCTCTTTTCATTCCCTTTGCCCTCTTCCATTTCTCCCATTACGAAGCTTTTCTTTGGTTGGCCTTACAAGTCTTCAATAAGGCTACACTGTCAGGCAAGTGGTCATACACCATTGGCAGCTAGGGAAACTGAGGTACAGAATGGGGCAGGGTCTAAACCAGGACAGAAGTGGTAGTAGAACGTAGTTCTAACTCCTCCACTGCCTTTCTCCTGGTCTCGAGCCCCTTCAGAGTCCCGCACGCCCTTACCTGCGCTTGACTAGGTGCTGGAGAAGGCTTGAGATTCCCCTCAGTCTCTCACCTTGGCTTTTCGCACTTCGTCAAGGCTTAAGTGCCAGAAAGCCCCAAGGGTGACAAGACTCTAGACTGGTATATTGTAGCCTGAGTCCCACCTTACCTGCGCGGCAGCGGCGGCGGCAGCGGCGGCGGCTGGGGAGAGGATGCGCCTGGGCGGGCGTCGGACGGCAGGCGGCAGGCTGGGGTAGCTCGGCTCCGCTGCTGTCCCGGGAAGGAGACAGAGGGAGGCGACCGGGGGAGGCGGGAGAGGGGGGCGGGGAGCGCGGGGGCGGGAGAGCCGGAGGAGGGCGTGGGCGTGGGCGTGGGCGCGCCGGCCGGCAGCCACGCGAGGGAATACCGGGAGTGAAAAAGCGCGACCCTCCCCTCCTCAAGTTCCACCACAGCTGGCCAGCTGCGTGCAGTGCTCAGACTGGGACTGGCAGCTGCCAGTATCTAGTCGTGGGATCCCACGAGGTTGCCTAAGGGATCTCTGGACTGGGGCGGGCGTTCCTCCCTGGCATGATCAGGCTCGGCCCGCCTGCACCTGAGGCTTTGGCTCTACCCTTCTGAACCGAGAATGAACCTCTCTCTTGTTGCGGTCGCGGTCCGGGAGCCGATCTCCTGAAGGCAGGGACCTAGGGCTCGGCACTTTGGGTGAAGGCGAGTTAGGTCGGGTTAGAAAGATCAGAGATGGGGGCAGATGGATGGTTCAATGAATTGAGAAGGGACGGGAGGTTATGGGTTCGAATCTAGCCTCAGACCCGTTCTAGTTTTGTGACCCTGGGCAAGTCACTTAACCCCATAGCTTAGTCCTTATCGCTCTTGTGCCTTGGAACGGGGAGACTCAGAATTGATTCTAAGACGATAGGTAAGGGAGAAAGAATGGAAAGCAGTCCTGAAGCAGTTTCTCATATGTGCCCTGAGCTACCAACTTTCTGGTGGTTCTGTCTCAGTCTGAGGAGATGGAGGTGGGGGCCTGGGCCATCACTCCATTATTCAAACTAGGGTTTCTGGTTGGGGTGGAGTGAGGAGTGGCCTGGGAATGAACATTTCATAGATCTTTGTTTTGGCCCATTCCCTAGAACTTGCTAAATACTGTGTTCTGGACATCATTCCTGGGCCCTCTTGACTTGGCTGTGGCCATCACCTACTTTCCCAGCTTTCCTATGCCCTGACCCTTTGCAGGAAGGAGCACTTGGGGCACCCGTGGTGGCTTGCAAGGCAAGGTTTGGGGGTCTTTTTTTAAGCAGCTTGTGTCTGTAAGAAGAGAAATGGGCATAGTTTGCCAGTTAGAGCTGATAAAAAACGAGACAGAAAAAGCAAAACGAATCCATTCTCAGTTTGTTTCATCAAGTTAAGAATTGAGAGGCAGCTGTGATGTAGCAGAAAGAACATGGGCTATAGAAGACCTGGATTTTCCAATTCATTAATAATTTATAACTGCTATTTACAAGCCCCTCTGCTAGGTGCTGGGCACCAAAGGCAAACTCAAACCAGCCTCTGAGGTCAAGAAGCTTTCATTTTACTGAAAGATACATGTACACAAATTCATATTATACAGGGAAATTTGAAGCCAGAGAAAGCATTAACACTTGGGGGTGATAAGCAAAGGTTACAGACAGGAGAGAGCACCTGAAGGAATCTAATAGGCAGAGATGAAGAGGAAGGGCATTCCAGCTGTGGAGGAAAGCTACATGAAATTAGGGAAGGGGGAGATGGGATGCCAGGTACAGGGAATAGTGGATCAGTTTGATGAGCATGGAGAGTATGTGAAGGAGAATAATATGGAAGAAAACTGGTGAAGCAGGAACAACATTGTGAAGGTCACAGGCCAAGAATTTTGTATTTTACCTAGGGATAACAGGGAGCCATTGAAGATAGTTTTAGTAAGGGAGTGAAATGGCTAGATCTGTGTTCTTAGAATAACAATTTGAATGGAAACAGGTCTGGATCAATGATACATGTAAAACTTGGTTACAGGAGGGGGGTGGGAGGAGAGGAAGGAAAGAACATGAATCATATAACCATGGAAAAATATTCTAAATTAATTAATTAAATAAACTTTAAAAAAGAATAACAATTTGACAATTATGTGAAGTATGAGTTGGAGAGAGGAAGAGACTGGAAGCAACAGTAATTAGGAGACTATTGCAAGAGTTTAGGCAAGAGGTGATAAATGGGCCCTGAATGAAGGTAAACATTGTGTTGGTGGTGAGAATGGACTAGATGGCATGAAAGAAGATAGATGTCATTAACATAGTGATATTGATAGATAGGAACTTCTGAAGAATATGACCATCTGTAGGTCATATTCCATTTTCTCTCTGTCTTTCATGACAGTGACAAATAGCTTAAGGGACATACCTTTTAAAAAATATTTCGATTGGGGGGCAGCTGGGTAGCTCAGTGGATTGAGAGCTAGGCCTAGAGATGGGAGGTCCTAGGTTCAAATCTGGCCTCAGATACTTCCTAGCTGTGTGACCCTGGGCAAGTCACTTGACCCCCATTGCCTAGCCCTTACCACTCTTCTGCCTTGGAACCAATACACAGAAAATGAAGGGGTGTTCACCGATTGAGGAATGACTGAACAAATTGTGGTATCTGTTGGTGATGGAATACTATTGTGCTCAAAGGAATAATGAACTGGAGGAATTCCATGTGAACTAGAATAACCTCCAGGGAATTGATGCAGCGTGAGAGGAGCAGAATCAGGAGAACATTGTACACAGAGACAGATACACTGTGGCACAATTGAATGTAATGAACTTCTCTACTAGCTGCAATGCAATGATCCAGGATAATTCAGAGGGTCTTATGATAAAGAAGCTATCCACATCCAGAGAAAGAACTGTGGGAGTAAAAATACAGAAGAAAAACATGATTGATCACATGGGTTTATGGGGATATGATTGGGGATGTTGACTTTAAATGATCACTCTATTGCAAATATTAATAATATGGGAATAGGTTTTAAACAGTGATACATGTAAAACCCAGTGGTTTGCTTGTTGACTATGGGAGGGGGAAGTGAGGAGGGGAGGGAAAGAACATAAATTGTATAACCATGGGAAAATGTTATAAATTAATTAAATTTTTAAAAATACACGTTGTTCTCTTAAAAAAATTTGTAAAGGGGAAGAGAGGAAGCATATAATGCCTACTATGTGCCAGGCACTGGGCTAAGTGCTTTTATAAATATTCTAGATAGGGACAATTCACTGTTGAGGAAAGTGAGGCAAACAGATGTTAACTAATTTGCCTAGGGTCATACTAGTTAGTAAGAGTCTTAAGGTCTCATCTGAATTTAGGACATCCCAACTTTAGTCTCAGCAGTCTATCCACTGTATCATTAAATATCTTGAAAAGAAATTAGGCAATCCAATTAATTGCTTTGGAGGTGGTAGTGATAATAATGTCTGCCTTTTTCCTAATCATTTGGTACTTTCCCCTCTTTCAACAATCTTAAAATGGACCAATAGCTTCCATGTTATGATCTCATCTGTAATACAAAGTTCAGTTTGGAAAGGCACAATTAAAAAGACTGAAGCATGACTATGTTGATGGTGAAGAAATCTGAAAACAATGTGTTGTGGAAAATAGATGTATCAACTGGAGATGTGTAGCTTGGAGAAAAGTAATGGGTACCTACTAGCTTTCTTCAACTATTTAAAGGCCTATTATCTGGAAGAAGGATTAGAATTATGTCACTCCAAAAGGCAGAATTAGGATCAAAGAAATTGCGATGAGTCAGATTGCAACAGAATTGTTATTGTTGGTCATCTTGCATTTTCTAAGAGGACCAGTGACATCACAGGGCGATATCTTGACTTGTGAGTGAATTGGTTTCAAGGGAGGCAGAGTTGCACAAGGTTATCAACCTCTCACTCTCTCTTCCAAATCATGGAAGTCCACTGGCAGGACAAAAGTCAGGATGATTGGCAATAACCTGGGTACAAGTGGGTGACCTCGGCATCTTTGATGTCTGACTAAGCACTCCAAGCTGTAAAAACCTATTTCAGCTGACTTCAAGGCCATTGGAAAAATTGTTCTCATTTGCCCATTCTTCTGGGGGAAGTCTTCACATCTCCTGTAATTCACTGTGGAGTGAGTTTGAATTTGCTATTGGTTACCCCCAACCTGGTTTAGCCCATGTGGTGGGACAGTTAAGTTGGGGGTATATATATATATATATATATATATATATATATATAAACTAAACTGTTTAGCACATATATATCTACATATATATATATATATATATGTGCTAAAATATAGAGCTATTCAAGTGTGTTACTGCCTTGTGAAGCAGATCCCTAGAATTGGAAATATTCAAGGATTTGGGAAGGAGTAGATTCTGTAGAGGGTATTCTTTCCCTAATTGAAAGATTATACCAAGTGATCTCTAAGGTACTTTCTAAGGTCTAACATTCTGTGTTTGCCACCTTGACATCTTGGATCCTGTGAGAATTAAAATTAATATATAATAACTCAAGTATTATATTTATAAGATATATTAAAATAAAAACTAGAGCTAAAAGGAGTTAACTAACTCAAGCCACAATCTTGAGGAAGAAGAGAAGGAGGGAGGAACCACAGAGAAATATATACAAACTTGACCATGCAACATGGTGGAGAGAGGAGAGGAATTCTGGAATTCTGAAGGACTTCTGGAGGATGAAGTCCAAGGGTTCAAAATTCTAATTAATGCATTTCTCACTTGATTTACTTGATATATCCAATTGGTATCCAAATCTTGTTTCTACCTTCACAACCTCTCTTGGAAAAGTCCTATTTCTCTCCATTCATTCAGACACCATCCTAGCTAAGTCCTTCACTTCCTTTGTGAACTACTAGCTTCTCTGATCAGTCTCTCTGTATTTTTTTCTCCCCACTCCCATTTTCCACACAATTCCCAAAGTGATTTTCCTAAAACATAAGTCTGCTCATGTCACCCAGCTACCTAGTAAACTGTAGTGGCTCCCTATTGCCCTTAAGAGCAAATAGAAAGTACTTTGTTTGGCATTAAAGCCTTTCACAATCTGACCCTATTCTACCATTATCAATCTTCCTGTAGCCTATTCTTTTTACATATTCTATAATACACTGGCTTTTCCTCATACAAGTTGCTCTTTAGGCCTTTGTAGTGGCTGTCCAGACTGAAATGCTCTCCCTCCTTGCCTTTTCCTGTTAGAATTCTTGTCTTCCTTCAAGATTCAACTGAAATGTCTCCTTCTACAGGAAGGCTTTTCCCAGGATTCCCAACTCCTGAAACCTTCCCCTCCTTCAACTTTATAGATACTGAACATACTCTTGTGTCTTTTGTATATACCTCAGTGCAACAGTAGGTAGAGCATAGGGCCTGAAGTCAGAAAGACAGCTTTCTGAGTTCAAATCTGACCTCAGACACTTTCCAGCTGTATGACCCTGGGTAAGTCACTTAACTGCTTGCCTCAGTTTCTTCATCTTATAAGATGAGCTAGAGAGGAAATGACACACCACTTCAGTATCTTTGCCAAGAAGACCCCAATAGGGGTCACAAAGAGTTGAACCTGACTGAATGAGATATTTTTATTTTTGTCTATTCTATTAGAATTGAAGTTCCTTGAGGGCAGGAACTGATTTTGCTTTTCTTTGGATCCCTGGCACTCTGACTTGTGCTTAAAAAATGCTTATCAATTGATCAGTGGATTGATACTTTGCGTCATGCTGTATGTTGCCAAGTCAGAACATTCCTTCTGTTCTCACATTTTCAGTAGGTGTGTGCTCAGCCATTAATAGAACTGGGACCATCCCTTCCTTGAGAGTGAACCTCCCAAAGATGTCAGACTAATGGGAAACTGGTTGGAATTTCCCAATTTTGGGTGGGGATTGCCGGCCACATCAGAGAGGACAGTTGTGTTGGGAGTTGTAAGGCAAGGGAATGGGATAATGGGATTAAGATGGGTATTGGGGTGCAGCTAGGTGGTTCAGTAGATAGACAAAAGGTCCTGGGTTCAAATGTGACCTCAGACACTATCCTACCAAGACATTTAACCCCAAATTGTATACCCTTACTACTCTTCTGCCTTGGAATTGATATCAAGAATCAATTCTAAAACAATAGATAAGAGTTTTTTAAAAATTGGGTATTGACCAATGGGGAGAAAAGGAAAATTTAGGTAGGTTTTATAAACTTTCTGAATTTGCTCCCTCTAGAAGAAATCTTCAGGAAGACAAAACGTTTCAGATCATCCTAGCAGCCATAGTCACTACCAGGCTGACCTCTTCTCCACCACCCCTGCCTCACCTACCACCCATTGACACACAATAAGTGGGTCCCTATAATAACTACAGTCAGAACTGCTGGCCAAGAGCCCTTAGCCTGAATGGCTCCTTTTGGTTGTGAGGGCTGTTGTCTGGCTCCCCAACCAAATTCCTGGCCTCCTGCCCCATGGTAACGTCTTCCCTGAGATTAGTGCGAGCAGCCTCTGGCCATGTACCCTTCCACTGGGATGACTGCCAGCTCCAGACTGAGGCTGAAGTTTCTTCTTCTGGGTTTTCACAAGCCCTCTGTGAGTCTTCAGTGGCTTTACTAAATATTTCTCTGTAGTTCTTCTCAGTTCATTCTTCCTCAGCAGCTCGTCTCTACTTTGTATTCTCCTGAAAGTCTAGCCTGAGCTGATGTGAGCTCCTAATTCTCAGAGAATTGACTATATGGGTCCAGATCACATGTAGAACAACCTACCATAGCTCTTGACTCAAAGGCCACAAACTCATGTATCTTTCTACTCTCCTCTTAAAGAGGGCTAACTCTGGAGTCAGAGGTCCTAGGTTCAAAATCTGCTAATTGTATGACCTTGGGATAGTCACTTACCTGCATCATCTATAAAATATGGGAGATAGACTAGGTGGCCCCTGATATCCCTTCTAGATCCAGAACTATTATCCTGCCATTGCTATTACTGGCTGCTTAATCTAAGTAGCTGATTAGTGTCCTTAATAGAATGTTGGACTTGAAGTCAGGAAGATCTGAGTTCAAATGTGACCTCAGATAACTTCTAGCTTTGTGACTGACCAATTCATTTAATCTTTTTTTTTAGCCTCAGTTTCCTCATCTCTAAAGTGAACAAAATACTAGCACTTACCTTATAGAATCCTAGTGAGGATCAAATGTTTGAAAAGTGCTTTGCACACTAATACAATTATTTAAATGGGAGAATTTGAGAAGAATGGAATTTAGAAATAGAAAGATGGCCTACAATGTTCTTGAATGTCACTGAACCAGATTAAAATATTAAATATTATATAAGATAAAATAATATATTATGTATCATATAATATTATTTCATTGATTACATATATTATATCATATATTATATATAATATTGTTTCATATATCATATATTATACATAATATACCATCTATTATATATAATATTGTATCATATGTTATAGACAGTATTATATTATAAATATTAAATCTAACTGGGAAATATTTAACCAAAAGATTAAGATAGAACAATAGATAATTCAAGAAATATGATAAATACAAAGACACAATAAAATATGGATAATGTTACTCTTTTTGTAAACCCTTACCTTCTGCCTTAGTACCAAATCTAAGACAGGAGAACCATAAGGGCTAGATAATCCAGGTCAAGTGACTTGCCCAGGTTTTCCCGACTCCGGGCCTGTGCTAACTGCCCTTGAAAATATTACATTTTAAAATTAAGTCAGTATAGACAGCCCACAAAGAACCTTATTTAAGGTTTGACACCACCGATAAAATTTGACATTTTTGTTTTGTATCTGGGAAAACTGAGACCCAGAGAGGTTGTGGCCAACCCATGACCACAGAAGTAATCCATGGCAGAACCAAGCTTCAAACCCTGATCTTCCAGCTTTAAATATGGCGCTCTTTCTACCATGCCACTGATGAATCTGACAGGCTTGCTATTGTGAAGGTTTCCTACTGGTGAAAGCTGGGAGTCAGGGTTTGGGTCCCTCATTCTATCCAATGGTTTTCTATTTCCTGCTTAGTTTGCTGTCTGTGGTAGAGGCTTCAAGAATGTAGGTGTGGCTCACTTTCACCCAAGTTCCTCTGAGATAGCTGGGACAGCTGGGTGCTGAGGGGAGTTGGATATTTTTCTTTTAGCTAACCAAACAGTCCCTTGATGGCTTGGTTAACCTTGGTGTAGATCTTTCACCTAACCAGATCTGGCCAGATTACTGACTTGAAACCTCATAACCAAGCTTGTGTCTGTTCCACAGAACAGATAGATCAGGCAGTTCGAAGAAGCCAGGGGTTGTGATCTTATCAAGGGAGTGAGTAGATTTGAGGGGGAAGATCTGCTTTCAAGAGAAATGGGATAGAATTGTGGAGAGGGTGCCAGGCTTGGAGTTGGGAGGACATGGGTTCAAATGTGATCTTAGATACTTCCTAGATGTGTGACCCTGGGCAAGTAACTTAACCCCATTTGCCTAGTCTTTCCCTTCTGTCTTAAAGTTGTGGCTAAGATTGAGAAAGAGAGAGAGAGAGAGAGAGATTGAGAGAGGGAGAGAGAGCCAGAGCTAGAGCCCTTTTCTGTATTTTGAAGGGCAGTTAGTAGAGTGACTTGAATTCAAATCTTGCCTCAGGCACTTCCTAGCAGTGTGACCTTGAGCAAGTCATTGAACCCTGTTTGCCTCAATTTCCTCATTTGTAAAATGAGCCAAAGAAGAAAACAGCAAACCACTCCAAAATCTGCCAAGAAAACCCCAAGTGGGGCCATGAAGAGTCAGACCCAACCAAATAACATATTTTTAAAGAAAATGAACTTTATAATGTAAATTATTCTAGAACATATTAATTATTCCATGTCCTCTTTTGTTCTTTTTTTTGCCTATTTATTCCTGTATTTGTGTGTACAGTTTTATCTCTTATATGGTCATAACAAGTATGTTCATTGCTATTCTCATTTCACTTTCTTTTCTTTGCATTATTTTATATCTTTTAATATTTGCTCTGCTACTGTTACCTGGGATAAATCTTTTCCATGCTCTGGATCTCTGTTTGAAAAGTTGGTTTATATCAGGGCTTTGTTTTATTTTTTTTAAACCCTTGCTTTCTGTCTTAGTAACAATTCTAAGATAGAAAGGCAAGGGCTGGGCAAATAGGGTTAAATGATTTGCACAGTGTCACACAGCTAGTATCTGAGGTCAAATTTGAACCCAGGTCCTCTGGACTCCAGGCTTGACTATCTACTTCACCACCTAGTTGACCCATAGACCAGGGGCTTTTAATGTCTTTTGTGTCATGGACACCTTTAACAGGTAAAGCCTATGATCCTCTTCTATGAATAAAGTTTTTAAATATAGTGGTACTGCCATTTGAGATACAAGCAGTCATGATTGGGATTTTTTCTTTAAGTCACAAGTGGATATTTGAATCACGAGCTTCTTTCTGCCTGCCAAATGTTCAGTTTCACAAGTTACATGAGACTATCTCATTTAGTTCAGTGTTTATCTGGCCGTAAGAGCTTCTGTATTGAATTGCTTTTGCTTGAAGTTGATGACCTTGTCGAGAAGCACAGTGAGGAACTGACAACAGAGGAATTGAAGGAGTTACAGCAGCAGCAGCAGCAGCATTTGGAAGTTTTGCAGGAAATTAGTGAGGAGGAACCTGAGGTGGGTGAGGTAGTGAGTACATTAAGGAAATGTTGAGAATTTGGGGGAAAAAATGAAACAGTTTATTGAAAAGGCACACCCAGAAAAAGTTGCAGCAGGTAGTGTGTTGGAGCCGTGTAATGGCACTTGTTTCACAGATTATCAAAATGTTCTGAAAGGGAGGAAGAAACAAACTTCCATGGAAAGGGTTTTTGGGGGCGAGAATGGATTAATTACATTTCCATTAATTTAAATAGAGAAATTTGATTTGACTCATGAGCAAATTGAATTACAAGCTTGGCCGTGGAACTAATTAAACTCCTGTGTCAAGGCACCACTGTATCTGAAGAATAGACTTAGTTTTAGTTAACATTACTGAAAATAGAGATGTGATTTTTTTTTTGCCCTTCTATCCAAGTTCACAGATCCTCTGAAATCTTTCTGTGGATTCCTAGGTGAAGAACTCTATGATGGTTGAGTTCTTTGCCAACTCGGTATCCTATGACCTTATAAATCCCCTTCTGCTATGTCTAAAACCAATCATGTTAACCTAGAGGTTTTGTGGTATGCTGGAAAGCTGTATTGGGAGGGAGAGGAGCTTACTTTAAGTCACAGCTTGTAAAAGCAAAGCATTTAATAATAACTAACATTTATATGGGGCTTACTATGTGCCAAGTGGTTTACAAATATCTCATTTCATTCTCACAACAATCTGGGAAGACAGGTATTATTATTGTCCTCATTTTACAAATGAGGAAACTAAAGTGAACAAGGGTTAAATGATTTGCCCAGGGTCACATTGCTGGTAAGTATCTGAGGCAAAATTTGAACTCAGGTCTTCTTAACTCCTGGCCCAGTTATCTATTTAATGTGCTAGTTATAGTGCTAAACCTTTCTGGGCCTCAGTTTCTTCATTTCTAATGTAAGCTGATTGAACTAGATAGGTAATGGTGAATCTTTTAGTGACAGGGTGTGAGGCCCTGCCCTGCCCCCACACCACCCACCAAATCAAGTGCTGGGCCAGCCTCCTTCCCCAGAGACTGAGTGCCATGTCCCTCCCCTCCACTGAGTGCTGAGCATGTCCTGCCTGCCCCCTTTACCCTACACAGGTGAACTCCCTGCTCCTCCCCCTTCCCAGCTCTACTACTTGTGAACTGCCCACCTTACCCCAGACAGGGGAGGGAGGAAGTGCTTGGACTGTTGGGCAGAGGAGCAGGTGATGTGAAAAAATGTCAGGCATGGTAGAGAGGGGGAAGGGAGCAGCTCTGCCAAATCCCTTTGCCTTTCTAGTAATGAACTGGGGGTGGGTGGGGGAAGAGGGGGCAATGAGTGGGGGGAGGGCAGCCATGTGATCACAGAGAGCACTCTAGGTGTCATCTTTGGCACCTGTGCCATAGGGTCACCATCACTGAACTACTTGATTATTATGGTCCCCTTCAGCTCTAAATCTTTGATCTTAATGGTTTTCTTTATGTTCCTCATATTTATCATTCTTAATTGCATGATTTCTCTTCACATTGATATATGGGTTTTGTTTAGCCATCCTTCAACTCTAGGTAAAAGCCTATCAATCTTTTTTTTTTGCTTTAGTAGTAAACTGCTAAATTGCTCCCCCCCCAAATATAAAAATTCTACTACTTTGTAATTCTACTAGTAGTGTAAATCTGTACCTGTTTATGATTCTGCCTGGATTAAGTTTATCAGTTTGGTAGATGCCTTCTTTGATATTTAAAATAACTGAATGGTGCCATTTTAGGGGAACAGAGATGTGGTCAAGAGATTTTGTGAGAGAGTACAGAATCCTTTAGAGATACTCTCTGATAGAGATTTTATAATAGTAGGCAGCCTTCCAACAGTAAAACTTCAGAATTTTCTGTGGAGATTTCATAGATCTCAGAAGCCCAGTTCCTTGATATCCTGGGTGAAGGGGAATCAGTGAACACTCATGGCTTTAACTCCTAAAACTTTGAGGAAACAGGTAGAGGTGGACCATTGTGGGACTTTGGGTATCTACCCTCATGGAGTTAGAGAATGTTGGAGCTAGAATGACCTTCAAGTGTCATTCTATTCCAAGCCATACCTGGACTATAAATCCCCTCTCCAACATCCTCAGGGAGTTTCCTTACTTTAGGCAAAAAAAAAATTTGCATTCCCTCTAAGGCCCTTTCCCTCAAGAATTCTCTTTGACAAGGACAAGTCCTTCCTTTCTCCTTCCTCACTTTCTTTGAGAGCAGAAATTAATGGGTCTAGGAATCCCTATTTCTCTCTCAAAGATTCAGAACACATGTCCATCCATGGGAAGTTCCCCTATCTGGCAAAGCAGGGATTCCCCAACTGCTAATATACTTTGTAGGTGGTGCCATTAATGGGGCTGCCTTTCCACCTTTTTCTATTTACAGCATAGATCCTTAAGTTCATGTGGGAGGAAGCCCTTTGTATCTTGTGACACTTCCTGTTTGCATTCTTTGCTATGACTTATAATTATCTGTTGTTAATCTTGACTTCCAAGACTAGAAGATTCCCCTCCCCACTCCCTACCTCCCTATTCCAAATATCATAACCCTCAGTTTAGCAAAACTCCTTCTGGTGTTAACCAACCAGCTCTGTCCTCGTGATTCTCCCAACAGGCAAGTCTCAGCAGGCTTGAAACAAAACTGACAGTCATGTAGCAAGGTTGCATATTTAATACTGAAACCCAGTTGACATGGAGGTAGAAACATTATAGAGAGGTCTCTTTTCAGAAAGTCTAATTAGCTCTGGGCCCCCTTCAGACATCTTTGAAAGGGTGTGCCATCTTGGACTTATCCTAGGAGTATGTCAGGATTTGATCTCAGAAGACCCAGGTTCATACCCAGGCTCCCCTAGTTACCATCAAGGTAAAGTAGAAAAAGTTGCTTAGTATGGGGAAAGGGACTTAGTTTCCTCCTTTGTAAAATGGGGATAATAATAACACTTAAAGAACTCACCTGAGATAGAAATGAGTTAATAAACTCTCAAGTGTTTTGTAAGCCAAAGAGTGATGTACTAAATGAGCTTTTAAGTAACCATTTAACCTTTGAGTCAGAACCTCTGAATTTGGGGAGTCCCAGCTTTGATGCCTATTAGCTTTGATTTGGATTACTTAGTTCCTCACCTGTAAAATCAGGCCAAATATGCATTCACACCATAAAAGTGTATGTATTTACTAGTATACACACATACACGTGTATAATTGTATATAAATAAAATCCTGATTTCTATTTACCAGTATTCTCCCCTACTTGTATTTATTATCTTTTCATTTATGATTTAAAAATTTTTTATTTATTTATTTTTAAATAAAAACCCCTACCTTCCATCTTAGAATCAATACTGGGTATTGGTTCCAAGGCAAAAGAGTGGTAAGGGCTAGGCAATGGGGGTTAAGTGACTTGCCCAGGGTCACACAGCTAGGAAGTGTCTGAGGCTAAATTTGAACCCAGGACCTCCCATCTGTAGGCCTGGCTCTCAATCCACTGAGCCACTCAGTTGCTCTCTCTTTTTATTTATTCTGTATATACTTATCTTTGTATTTGATGCCTTTCCCTTAAGTTCCTTAAGAGTTGTTGTTCAGTGGTCTTGGTTATGTTCAACTCTTCCTGACTCTGTTATTTTCTTGGCAAAGATACTAGAGTGGTTTGTCATCTTCTCCAGCTCAATTTATAGATGAGGAAATGGAGGCAAATAATGTTGAGTGACTTACCCAGGGTCACATAGTAAATATTTGATGTCACATTTGAACTCAGGACTTCCTGACTTCCTGACAGTGCTCTATTCACCATATCACTTAGCTGCCTATCCTTGTGAGCAGAGCCTTTTATTCCTTGTATTTCTATCTCTGGATATTAGCATTCTGCCTGGCATAGAGTCGATCCTTAATAAATACTTCTTTTATAAAAAAATTAGAATAATATCTAACATTAATATGGAACTTTAAGGTTTTGTTTGATTCTTACAGGAATTGGGTAAAGGACATGCCAAGATTATCCTCATTTTACATAAGAGGAAACTGAGACTGAGAAAGGCTAAGTGATCTACCCAGGATCACACAACTAGCAAGTATCTGAGGCAAGATGTGAAAGTAAAATTTCCTGATTCCAAATATGGAACTGTATCTACTCTATCACCTAGATGACTTTTTCCTTTTTCTTTTTCTTTCCTCTCCTGTCCTCTCCTGTCCTTTCCTGTCCTCTCCTGTCCTCTCCTCTGCTGTCCTCTGCTCTCCTCTCTTCTCCTCTCCTCTCCTCTCCTCTCTTCTCCTCTCCTTTCCTTTTCCCCTTCCCCTCTCCCTTCTTCCCTCCCTCCTGCCTTCTTTCCTTCTTTTTTCCCTTCCTTCCTTCTTCATTTATGTCCTATCCTTTCAAATGGACTTTTAAAAAAAGTTCATTCATTCTATTTTTTAAATTGACAAACATTTTAATCTACTTCTCACTAACTCCCCAACCCCAGCCACTGAACAAATAAAACCAAACCCCTCAATTCATAGTTTTATAGTTTGGCCAAACAAATTCTCACTTTTATGCATTGTAAATTCATCACCTTTCCAGCAAGAAGTGACACGCATGGTTTCATCTTCATTCTTTTGGACTCTTGGCTTACCATCATGTCGAGAGTTCTAAAGGCTTTCAGAATTGTTTTTCCCTGTAATGTTGTGAGCATTGTCTACATTGTTCTGGTTCTACTCACTTCACTCCACATCAGTTCACAGAGGCCATCCTAGTTTCCTCTCAAATTGTCTTTCATCATTGCTTCTGGCACAATAATGGGCCATTAAATTCCTATGCCATAATTTATTTAGCCATTCCCAGCTGGAGGACACCCCCTTAATTTTTAAAATTATTTTGGCTATCACTAAAAGAGCTACCTTAAATATTTTTATATATAATATATATACATGTGTATATATATCTATATATATCTATATATGTTTTTCTTTTTCTTTTTAAAAATTTTCTTGGGGCGGTGGTGCAGATACTACTGTACCATATAAAATAATGATGAGACAATCTGACTTAAAAAAACAACAACTTGGAAATAACTCTATGAAATGATGAACAGTGAAATGAGTAGAACCAGGAGAACGTTAGGCACAGATATAGAATAAATGCTAGAAGAATTAACTGTGAGTTATCTCCAGAAAGTGCACAGAAAGGTGAAACACTTAATTTATATGTACATGTTGGTCTCCCTAATGATATCTTCTGGGATGAGGAGGGTAAGGAGGGGATGGAACCCTTGTGAACGGGATTTATTATATAGATATAAAGAAAAGTAAGTTAAAAATATAGGAGATTTATGATTTCATTTATGTGCTATCTTCTTTTTCTTTGTGTATGGAAATGCTTGTTTTCTGGGGTTTTCTAAAATGTGGCCAAAAATAAAATAAAGTAAAATTTCTTGGGGGTATGGATCTACGAGTCACATATAGCTAGGTCAGAGGATATTATAGAGTGGTTGTGAGGAAAGTACTTTATAAACCTTAACACATTATATAAATATGTGCAGTGGTTGTAGATGTTTTTGTTGTCCTGCTTCCTTGTGCCAAGGAATTACCTATAACTGATAAAAGAAATATTATAGGGCAGACCCAACTCTGATGTTTAGGTGACTCGATTCACTGTCATCCATTAACATAGCAATCTGATTGGCAGAAGCCTGTCGTTACAGGTGTTTCAATGATACTGTTCTAATGGGTGGGCAGCAGCTCATCCCTGGGTTCCTCC
Source organism: Monodelphis domestica (assembly GCF_027887165.1). Lineage (NCBI taxonomy): Eukaryota > Metazoa > Chordata > Mammalia > Didelphimorphia > Didelphidae > Monodelphis > Monodelphis domestica. Next base: position 173,133,056 of record NC_077233.1, on the reverse strand, counting down.
CAAAGTTCCTGCTAGGGTAGTTCTGCAATAGTAGGCCTGTCTCCCCAGCCTCATCAAAGCCTCATGAGGTTGGAGCTGTGAAGAGGGCCCTTCCCATTTTCGACTCTCAGATGGGACTGCTTGCCTTGTCCTCATTCTTAGTGGTGAAGGTGGACAGAGGGCATGGGGCTGGGCTATTGGGGTGTAGGAACAGTTGTGTCCTCTTTTAGTGATGGTCTGTGATAGGGCCAGTTCTCTAGCACTGGCCCTTCCCAGGGTTATGGCCTGGCCCAAAGACAATTCCACAATGGTGCCATGCTTGAGCTCTCAGGAAGCCTTGAGGATCCATTGAATCTACCTTTATCGACCATTTCTCTTTATTCCCCCATCACTTCTGGCTCTGAGAAAGGTATTCAGCTGTTCACTGTAGAATTAGAATTGCAGGATTCAGTCTCAATTAGGTGGCTGGATTCAAATGGGGTCTCAGATACTTCCTAGCTGTGTGACCCTGGGCAAGACACTTAAAGCCCAGATGCCTAGCTCTTATTGTTCTTCTGCCCTGGAACCAAAGCATAGTATTGATTCTAAGATGGAAGGTAGGAGTTACAAAAAAATAATTGCAGAATTCTAAAGTCAGAAGGAACCTCAGTGGTCATCTGAATAAAGATCTCTACTGCAATGTATCCAACAAAGAATAATCCAAATTTGACTTGAAGACTTCTGATAAAGGGGAATCATTTTACTTTTGAAAAGTTCCAATTATTAAGAAGTTTTTTCTGACTTCAAATTCTAATTTACCTCTTTCCAATTTTGATCCATTGTTTCTAGTTCTGCCCTCTAAGGCCAAACAGAATAAGTATAGTCCTTCTTCCATTTAATAGCCCTGGAAATAGTTGAAGCCAATTATCATGTCCCCCTTAAAACTTCTTTTATCTAGACTAAACATTCCCAGTTCCCTCTAGCAACTTTCAAAAGGTATGAACACGAGACCCTTTATCCTGGTGAACCTTGGGGCTTCATGAGCATTAATGATGTTTTAGCTTTGGCCTATAGACTTTGGGAATCAAATGAACTACCTGGTGATTGGAGAGTAGCTAGAGGGTGCGAAGAAGAGACTTGTCACCTGCCTTGAGGCCAGTGCCTTCCTATCACTAACCAATGATCTTTCTGCCATACCAATTTGCCCAATTTACTTGATTAGAAGATTTAGGTAGGGCAGAGTGAGAAATAAGGCTGGAAAAGTAAGAGTGAGACAGATTATGGAGACCTTTGGAAACAAGAATAGCATTTGGGTTTTATCCATAAATATTTGGGGAGCCATTGAATGGTTTTTGGTATGGAAATAACATTCTAATAGTATTGCTTGAAGATGAGTCTGTTGTTAACATGCAGCAAAGAGCAGATTGGAGAGAAATTAGAGGTAGTGTAGCTGCCGGCAGCTACAAATTAATATCTGTGGGTGAACACCAGAGAAGGGAAGTTGGAAACTGAGGGAAAATGGCTGGAGGGGTTTAAGAGAGAGAAAACATAATAAAGGAAGAAAGACTCAGAGCCAAAGAGTTCAACAAACTCAGTTACACTTTGTTACAAGGCTTAGGTAATCAATCATGGAGTTTGGTACATGAGTGTATTGTTCACAAGAGTCAGTTTTAGAACACATCAACAATACTTTCAAGGATAGTTCACACTTGGATCCCTATAGGTGGGAAGACTTCATATGGGGTTACTGTAGTAATCTAGGTATAAAGTTATAAAACCCTAACCTTGAATGCTAGCACTAAGACTTGAAAGGAAAAAGACATGAATAAAATTTCAGAAAATATTCATAGCACTATGATAGGTCAAAGGAAAGAGACCACTGTGATCTCAAAGCTTGATACAATTGGGTATTATGGACATTGAACTTAGACTCACAGGATCTGAGTTCAAAGTCATACTCTGCTACTTACCAGCTAATATCTTTGGCTTTCGGTGTCTTCTATTGTAAAATAAGGAAGTTGGATTCAGTGGCCTTCAAAATCCTTTCCAACTCTGAATCTGTGATCATACAAAATTGGGAAATGAAGAGGAGATGCCATTTTGGTGGGTAAATAATGGTGAGTTCAGTATAGGATACATTGAATTTGAGGTAATAGTTCCACACTCAGGTGAAATTATCCAGCAAGGAGGTAGAGGATGTAGGATTGGTCAGGGCTACAAATAATTATTTGAGTCATTTCAGAAAACAGTTGAAGCTTTGGGAATAGATCCTCAGAATTTTGTGATGCCTAATGTTGACTCAAGTTAGCCTAACCTTTGTGTTTATTTAAATTTTAATCAGTCATCCACCAAACATATTTTTAATATCTACTTTCTACAATTATCTGTGTGAAGTATTAAGAGGAGTTCCAAAGATAAATAGGGCAGCACTGGATCAGGTCATGCTTATGGGGTCTCTGCAAATAGTAGGAGGCAAAGACCATACCCGAAGTCATGCAGTTGATCAAAGGGAATGCAGTGTTCTGAGGTCCCTTCACTGCCTTGATTTCAAGGCATTTTATCAATTTTACTACAATAATATCCATAACTCTTCCTTATCTCCACTCTAGTTCAGACCTTCATCACTTTTTTCCTGAACCATGACAATGGCTTCCCTAGTCTCTACCCTCTCCATTCCATCTTCCACTCAGATGCCAAAATGATTTTCCTAAAGTAGAGATGTGAGCTCACCACTTCCCTATTCACAAAAATCTAGTTACCTTACAATTACCTTTAGTATAGAATATAACCTCTGTTTGGTTATTTTAAACCCTCCATACTCTGGCGTTCGCTACTTGTATATTTTCCCCTAAGTTCTGGAAAATTATATTTAATTAATTAAGTTAGAATATTTTTCCATGGTTACAAGATTCACGTTCTTTCCCTGCCTGCCCCCAAATCTCCTGTCATAGCTGATGCATAATTCTACTGGGTTTAAATGTGTCACTGATCAAGACCTATTTCTATATTATTAATATTTGCACTAGAGTGATCATTTAGAGTCTTCATCCCCAATCATATCCCCATCGAATCATGTGATCAAGCAGTTATTTTGCTTCTGTGTTGCTACTCCCACAGTTCTTTCTCTGGATGTGGATAGTGTTCTTTCTCATAAGTCCCTCTGAATTGTCCTGGATCATTGCATTGCTGCTAGTAGAGAAGTCCATTACATTTGATTGTACCACAGTGTATCAGTCTCTGTGTATAATTTTCTCCTGGTTCTGCTCCTTTCACTCTGCATCAATTCCTGGAGGTTGTTCCAGTTCGCATGGAATTCCTCCAGTTCATTATTCCTCTGAGCACAATAGTATGGAGCTTGCTACTGTTAGCTAAAGGCTAGCTTTAGCTCACTTTTATTTGTTTACTGTTCATGATCACCCTCTCCTGCCCTATAGTACCTTCTAGCCAATCTGGCCTGTTTGCTGTTCCCTGTATATGACATTCCCTCTCTTATCTCTGTGCCTTTGAATAAGTTTCTTCAATGCATAGGATACACTTATTCATTCCTTACCTCTTCCTTTCAGAAGCTCTAGCTTTCCTAATAGGCCCATATAAGTGCCACCTCCAGCTGGAGGCCTATTTTGATTTCCTCAATAGTTAGTGGCCTCCTCCCTAGAAATTACTTTATATTATTTTTTCTTTACTCATTTGTAAATGTATTATTGTTCCCCAATAGCAAATAAGATCCTTGAAGGTAAGGATATTTTCCCCATTTATTCTTTAAAAAAAAACCTTTTAAAACCCTTACCTTCCATCTTATAATCAATACTAAGTACTAATTCCAAGGCAGAAGAGCAGTAAAGGCTAGACAATTGATTTGTCCAAGGTCCCACAACTACAAAGTGTCTGAGATCAGATTTGGACCCAAGATCTCTAGACCCGGCTCACAATCCCCTGATCCCGCCAAGGTGCTCCCTCCCAACATTTATTCCTTATATCCCTCAGCATGTAATATAGTAGCACTTAATCAGTGTTTTTTGAATGGATGGATAGATGGATAACTAAACCAGCCTTTTCCTTCACTGGTGTTCCATGTCACGGTGAAGTAATCCTTCTCAAACCAGTGAGGTCTTCTCATCCTTTTTTCTCTCAGGATGTACTAGACTAGCTCTTGGCAAAAGAGCTATTGGGAGGGGGAGGTGCTAGGATAGTCCTTTGCTGCACTGGTCCCAAGGGTCAAACATGGTGGACAGTGGTGGGAGTGTCCAGCCTATTCTTGGGACATGCTGCAGTGACTGCCACATTTCTCTCTGATCCTTCCTTTAAACAGTAATCACCAAAAGAGAGCAGTGTTTATGGGAAGCAGCGAACTCCACCTCCATCTCATAAAAGTTCTTTAGACTTCTATAGAGCCCTTTCTCTGCATTGCTGGTGGCAATAGGATGGATAAAGCAGTCTGGCAGGTAATTTGGAGCCAGTGGACCCTGAAAATGACCTTAAGCTGACATGCATCCTCCTTTCTTAGTCCCCCATCCAGAGATGCTTATTGCCTAAGCAGAAGCCTCTTGTTGAAAATACAGCTGAAGGATATGGATTAAATAGACAGAAGCCTCCCTGTGGTTATCTCCTTCCCTCCCCCACTCTCTTACTTTCACCTCAATCTTGTTTCAGAAAATGCCAGCTCTTCCTAGTTTTGCTCAAAGGACCATGCGTATGCTGTTCATGTAATAACTAATGGTGGAATCAATGAGAAACCAGATACTCAGAACCACTTCACCTTGAAACTGACTCCTAGCCCCAAATACCAGCTGTTCCCAAACCCACCTGTTTTCTTCATGCTTTGTTTTCTGTATATTTTGTAGACTCTGAAATAGTGGATTAGCATCAGTGACCATGTTCAGAAAAGGCCTTAGTACAGGATGAGAGAAACGTCAGAACAGAATCATCAAACTGGAAGGATCCAGCCTTAGGTCTAGCTAGGCATCAAACCCTTCTTGGAACTGGCCTAAGGGACCATGACCTTGACCTGATGCTTTCTAAACCTCAGTAATCACTGAACTCTCAGTTCCAGGAATCTTGGCAAGTCTCTTGACCTTAGCCTTGGATCTTTCTTGACGTCCTTCCTTTAGAAGTCAATATAATCTCATTCTAAATCCAGCCTTCCTCAAAATGTTTCATTTCTGTTGAGGAAATCACCATCCTTCTAGTTGTGATCTTAGGATCATCCTTAATTTCTACCCTTCCCTTAGCCTCCATATTCAATCATTTGCAAAATCTCATCAATTCTGTCTCCAAAATTTTTCTCTTAGATCCCTTTCTCATACCTCATACCAACACCACCCCAGTTCAGGTCCTCCTTACTTCAAGATGGAACCCTTGCAAAGGTTTTCTGATTAGTATCTCCACTTCCAGTGTTTCCCTTCTCTAATCCATTCCTTACTCAATTTCCAAATTAATCTTCCTAAATTATGAGTCCAATCTATTTATTTCTCTGCTTAAGAAACTTTTCTGGTATAATACAGAAATGCTGGTGATCTCTATGGGTTTATTTTTTATTCTGCAACTTTGCTTATCTTAATTATAATATCAAAATATTATAAATTGCCAATAATAACAATAAAAATATTCAACGAATAATAAATATGAGTAAATATTAAATTAAGCGATATTATTAAATATTAAACCAATTGGTAATTATTATGATAATTTTAAAAGATGATTCTGTAGGATTCTCTAAGTAAACCATTGTCATCTACAAAAAATTAATTTTATTTCTCTTTGCCTATGTTAATTCCCCTGATATTTTTTTCTTATCTATTTAAGAAATTTTAATGGTTCCATGTTCCTTCTAAAGGGGCAGCTAATAGGGCAGTGAATAGAGCATCAGGCCTTCAGTCAGGAAGACCAGAGTTCAAATCTGACCTCAGATACTTATTAGCTGTATGACCCTATGTAACCCTCAGTTTCATCATCTGTAAAATGAGCTAGAGAAGGGAATGGCAAATCATTCCAGCATTTTTGCCAAGAAAACTCCAAATGGGGTTATGAAGAGTCAGACTCAATTGAAAACAACCGAGTAACATTACCTCTAAAATAAAATACAAATCCTCTCTGAAGTGTATTAAAGTTCTTGATGGTCTTCCTAGCCTTTCAGATTAATTTTACATTACTCCTCTTTAGGAATTTTATGTTTCATCCAGACTGGCTAATTTGTTACTTGAACTGGGAACTCCACCTCCTGCCTTCATGCCTTTGTACAAGCTGTCCCCCATGCTTGAAATAGACCTCCTTCTCATTACCACTTCAGAATTCCTATCTTCCTTCAAGACTCAGCTCATTTGCCATCTCCATCTGAGAGAAAAGAAGAAAGAAAGAAAGAAAGAAAGAAAGAAAGAAAGAAAGAAAGAAAGAAAGAAAGAAAGAAAGAAAGAAAGAAAAAAGAAAGAAAGAAAGAAAGAAAGAAAGAAAGAAAGAAAGAAAGAAAGAAAGAAAGAAAGAAAGAAAGAAAGAAAGGAAGGAAGGAAGGAAGGAAGGAAGGAAGGAAGGAAGGAAGGAAGGAAGGAAGGAAGGGAGGAAGGGAGGGAGGGAGGGAGGGAGGGAGGGAGGAAAGAAGTAGGCTGCTACATACATTTCTGCATTTCTTATTTCAGGCTTACTCTTAGGCAATCTGGAAGCTTCTTGATTATGGAGTGTAGGGGAATAGAATGACTTTTTTCTCATTTTCCCTCTTTTCTAAAATTTTCTTTCTAAATATTATATTGAGAGTTGTATGAAAGGAGAGAAGGTTAGCACTGCCTTTGATAAGAATGGAAAAGGTTCTAATTCATTACAAAAATGAATGATATGGAAATAGGTATCAAGTGATAATACATGCATTACCTAGTGGATTTGTTTGTCAGCTCCAGGAGGGGGGAAGGAAGAAGGGAAGAAGAGAACATGGATCATGTAACCATGGAAAAATATTTAAAAATAAATAAAATTTAAAAAACATTTTATTGAGACTTCCTTCTTCTCCCCTCATCATTATCACTTCTTTCTTATTTTTGATATAAATATTTTGTTCATTTTAATGAAGTTGGTACAACCAATGTCGATTCAAAGCTCACATCTCAGGCCAAAAGGTACAATAAAACTCAAAAGTTAGCCACGGGCTGCTCCATACATTTCTGCATTAATACCTTTATTAATTGCTAATAGAAATTAGTGACTTCTGCAAACCTCTAACAAGATTTTAAATCTAAAAATGGTTTATGTCTTTGGGAAAGCACTTCCAGAATTGGTTGGGACTGTAATTTGATCTATCATCTCCATTTGTAGCCTGATATTCCTTTTCTGGTCCAGGCCATCAGATTTAGATTAAAAAAGTAGATTCCAATGGAGGAAACATTATTTTCCCACAGTTCAGTCCCCCAGCAAACTATCATTACCCACTGAAAGTTATAATCCAGAAATGAAGTCATGATTCAATAGAATTCAAGGAAAATCATTTAGAATATTCACTCTGGCAGATGTTATCACCATCAAGCCTGCAATGCACAGTCCTAGTGAATTGAGCCGTGCTTGCATTTTTACATATTTTTAAATGCAATGTCCCTGAACAATCTGCAGGGATTTAGGAGAAAAAACACTATCCACAAGCAGAGGACAAACTGTGGAAGTAAAAACACCGAGGAAAAGCAACTGCTTGACTACAGGGGCTGAGGAGAGACTCTAAATGAACACTCTAATGCAATTACCAACAACATGGAAATGAGTTCGAATCAAGGACACGTGATACCTAGTGGAATTGTGCATCGGTGATGGGATAGGTGGGGGAGAGGGGGAGAGAAAATGATCTTTGTCTCCAATGAATAATGCTCAGAAATGACCAAATAAAATAATGTTATTAAAAAAAAAAGATGCTAAGGAAGAAGGCCAAGGCTTAATCACAAGAGTTCTGCAAAATGAAAACAAATGGCAAAATATAAGGAGCATTAGAATTCAAGATACTGGACTCTGAGAGTAAGATTCCCAGGGATATGGAGCCAGTTTCTGTTCTGTCAGATACCATAATACAAAAGAACTATTGTTTGAAAATAGAAGAGGATTAGGGGGCAGCTGGGTTGTCAGTGGATTGAGAGCCAGGTCTAGAGATGGGAGGTCCTAGGTTCAAATCTGGCCTCAGACACTTCCCAGCTGTGTGACCCTGGGCAAGTCACTTGACCCCCATTGCCTAGCCCTTACCACTCTTCTGCCTTGGAACCAATACATAGTATTGATTCCAAGAAGGTAAGGGTTTAAAAAAATAGAAAAGGATTAAAAGAAAAGGGAACCCCACCCCAACCAGAATATCTAAACTGTTGAGTGACCCCTTGTCTTTTCCTGATAAACTTCAATCACATCTTTTTCTATGCCCAATTCTCCTGGAATATGATTATCAGCAATTCCCTGACCTTCAAAGAGAAATCTGAGTTAATTGGCAAATCTTATCTTTGACAGCATGAGCCAGAGTTTCTTGAGAGGTCATCAGTTTCACCTTAAAGTAAATTTGCTTGTTCTCTGGGGTCTTCTTGGGACACAAGACCTCAGAGAGTCAAAATCTCACTCTAGGGCCCAGAAAGCGATCTTTCTTCCCTACAGCACAATGGCACCTTATCATTTCTTTTTTTTTTCTTTTCTTATTGTCATTTCTCAAAGGCATTTGGGGACATTAGGACATCCGTACATACCACTACCACCACAGTAGGACTCTCCTTTGCAACATAAATACAGTAAAGTGAAGTCAGTTCACAGATTGGCCACGTGTGAGAATTTATGCCTCATTCAGCTCTTTGTAAATACCTTAGAATAGAAAGAATCTGTTCAATTTCCCCCCATTAACCAGGAAACAGAATGACCCAACCTGACACCAAGTTCCCTCTCACATTTCACATACCTTCATAGATTATAAGATCCTAGATATTGGGGCTAGAAGGACTCTAGGAGATCATCTAGTGCAAACCCCATATATGTGTGTATATATACATATTTTAAACCCTTACCTTCCATCTTAGAAACGATACTGTGTATTGGATCCAAGGTAGAAGAGCAGTAAAGGATAAGCACTAGGAAGCGTTGGAGACCAGGTTTGAACCCAGGACCTCTTGTCTCTAGGCCTGGCTCTCAGTCCACTGAGCCAACCAGCTGCCCCCCAAACCTCATATTTAACAGTTGAGGAAGGGGCAGCTGGGTGGCTCAAAGGATAGAGAGCCAGGCCTAGAGATGGAAGTTCCTAGGTTCAAATCTGGCCTCAGACACTTTCTAGCTGTGTGACCCCAGGCTAGTGGTTTAACCCCAGTTGCCTATCCCTTACCACTCTTCCACATTAGAAGAGATGTGTAGTATTGGTTCTAAGATAGAAGATAAGGGTTAAAAAAATGAGTAAACTGGCCCACAGAAGTAGGCTGCTTTGCCTTAGGTCATACAGCTAGGAAGTGTCTGGAGTGGGATTCAAACCCAGATTTTCTTGAGCCCAGAGTTAGTATTCTATTTACTAAACACACTATTAAACAGAATGGTCACTGTAGCTTTGTAGCTCTACCCTATTGAATGAAATTTTTTAAATTTATCCTTTTGGAATAGGCTAAAAAGAGTTAGGAACCTGGAAGAGGGACAAAGTAAAAATGACAGCTTTGTTTTTTTTCCCTTCAACATCACCAGCCTGTGAAAAATACTAGAAGAGGGGAAGCTAAGTGGCTTAGGGGATAGAGAACGAGGCCTGGAGATGGGAAGTCCTAGGTTCAAATTTGATCTCACACACTTCTTAGCTGTGTGACCCTGGGCAAGTCACTTAACCCCCACTGTCTAGCCCTTATTGTTTTTCTGCCTTGTAATCAATATTTAGTATCAATTCTGAGACAGAAGGTAAGGGCTTGAAAAACAGAAAAAGAAAAATACTATAAGAAAAAAATAAATCTCATTCTTTATATGATACTTCACATTGTTGTGTGGTAGAAAGATCATTGGACTATGTACTAGTGCCAGCTGGGTAAGGCTGGCTAATGTGTAATTAGAATCTGTTACCCTAAAAAAACCTACAATTTCCAGCACCCCACTCTCTTCCTGTCATTACATGTTGACGTAGACAGAATATAAATTGGGTGTAGTCCTGCCTCACACTCTTGTGGAGTGGGGATTTTTGAGAAGGCAGAAAAACTTAGTCATGTGGTTCCATTTTGTTATATAATAAACTTTATAAAAATAATACTTGAAGTATTGTACATTAATTTAAATCCTACACTGAGCTACTTAAACTTTGCAGGACTCAATTTCTTTATCTTTATACAATGAGAGTATTGGACTGAATTATTCCTGAGGACTCTTCTCCTTTTATAGTATATGATATAATAATATATAATATGTACATATGGTATATAATAATATATATGATATAATATAATATGGCATGTGATATAATAATACATACTTTTATGGCATATAATAGAATAATAATGATATGTAATCATAATAACAATAGTGTTTACATAGTACTTAAAGGTTTATAGAACACTTTACAAAAATTATCTCATTTTATTCTCATAACCCTCCTAGGAAGTAGGTGGTATTATTATCTCCATTTTACAGATGAGGAAACTGAGGTAGACAGAGGTTAAGAAACTTGCTTAGGGTTACTCAGCTAGGAAGTATTTGAGGTCACATTTGGACTCAGGTCTTTCTTATTCCAGGTCCATTGTTCTATCCATGGTGCTGTCCAACTGCCCAAGTTGTACTTGGTTCAAGAGAGGACAAGAAAGGGTACAGATGCCCTACTAACCTTTTCCCCAAGTTAGTCCTTCCATCCCTATATCAATTTGGGAGAGGTACTAAAGGATGAGTTGGGGAATAGAATGATCCTCCCTCTCCCTGGTCTAATGCTTATAGGTTATTTAAGAGTTATACTTACCAATTCAGTTCATTTGATGATTCAGGATGGATGGAACATGGGATTTAGTGGAAGAAGGGAAGTTAAAGGTTATCTAGTCTAACATAGCCAGAAGAGAAAACGGAGGCCCAGGGAGGTGAAGTAGCTATTATCCAGGGACTTAGCTAAACCTTTCTTAAGTCTGTTGATATTTTCAATTTGGGGCCACTTACCTCTTTGGGACAACAAGAACATCCTTTTTATTAATCTCAATCTTTGGCTCTGGGGGGGTGGTGGTGGTGGTGATTGGCATGGGAGGGAGTGTATGACACTGATTGAGACTTGCGGCAGTTAATTTTGTTGCTAAGCTCATGTTAGGGTCCAGTTCTTTTTGGAGCTCGGTTTGGTGCCATCTGTCCAGTGTGCAATTACTTTGGAATAAGTGTAAACCCCATGTCACAAAGTACCCAAATGTATTTAAGCCTGGGAATTGGGATTGTTAATTCCCAGGTTTGAGTCAGATCCAATTCTGTACCTCAGATTTCAGAGCTTGGAGCTCTCACCACTGGGTCAGTGAGAGTCCATTCCAGACTGCCAGTAGGTTGGCAGTCAATGGCAGGTTTTTGGAGTCACCCTCCAGTGGGACCATTAATGAGCAACTCTGCCAAGTGGAGAGGAAAGAGTTAAAGAAGATCAGTTTAAATCTACCTCTGCCATTCATTGGCTGTCTGACCATAGCACTTACTCACCTGTATCTTTGGTCTCAGTTTCTTCATCTGTAAAATGAGGGAATTGGATTAGATGACTAATAAGATCCCATTTACCTCTAACTCTAATGATCCCTTTACTCCAAAAATGACCTTAAGAATCAAATTAGGCATTGTGACCATTATCTAATCATTCTAAATAACTCCTCTGCATGGAGTCTAGAAATCAGAACCCCTAGGAGCTATTCTTTGGTCAGTATTCTTTTTTTTTTTCAATTCAATTGTTCCATTCATTAATTATTTGCTAAATTTCTACTGTTTACCAAGCACTGGCAATACAGAAGCAAAAGAAGAAACAGTCTCTGCCCTCAAGGAACTTATGTTCTATTGGGGGGGGGGCAGTATAGAACAATGGTGGCAGCATGATTAGTGGGTTGATCATTGGACTTGGAGTCAGGATGTTGTTTCTGTTCAGTTGTTTTCAATCATGTCTGATTGTTTGTAACCACATTTGTTTGTTTGTTTGGGTTTTTTGGCAAAGATATCAGAGTGGTTTGCCATTTCCTTCTCCAGCTCATTTTATAGACTAGGAAACCGAGGCAAACAGGGTTAAGTCACTTGCCCAGGGTCATGCAGATAGTAAGTGTCTGAGACCAGATTTGAATTCAAGATGAGTCTTCTGGATATCCCCTGTACTACTAGCTGCTCCAGAGTCAGGAAGACCTGGATTCAAAGCTCTCCTCAAATATTTACAAGTTGTGTGACCCTGGGCAAATCATTTAACTATTCTGTGCTTCAGTTTCCTTATATGTAAAAGAGAAGGTGGGGTTGATGGCTTCTAAGTTCCTTTCCAGCTCAGAATCTGTAATGTTTGGGTTTAGGGGTAATTATATAGGAAATAATTTTGAGGAGGTTGCAGACAATGAGGGTCATCAGGAAAGACCTCTAAGAGGAGTGGGTTTAGATAAGTCTTGCAGGGAGCTATAGATTCCAAGAGGTAGGGGCAACCTTACAAAGGCAAAAGTACAGAAGATTGAATATCAAGTACAAGACCCAACAAATAGGCTGATTTGGTGGGGAATGCAAAGGATATTAGGGGAGATAATATGCAATCAGTCTGGGGAGCTAGGCTGGAACCAGATTGTAAAGTGCTTTAAATGCTGCACAAAAGTTAGTATTTTACACTGGAAACAATAGGGAGCCTTTGAAGCTTCTTGAGCAGCATAGTGACATAGTCATACCTATTCTAGAATAGTGGGATGCCAGGAGCAGTAGGGAAAGCTCCAGAATTAGTGAAGGTAGTCTGTGCCCTCAAGGAGGTATCCCTTTAAAGGAGCTGTTATTCCATTTGTAGTCAAGATGGGGCTCTCTATTTAACAAATGACAAAAATGTTTCATGTATTTTAATTGCCTTGAACTCTATTATTCCTTAATTAAAAACTCAATCATCAATCAAAAACATCATGATGGTTAAACTGATTGTCTTGTTGTTCAGCCTTGGTCTATTTATGCAACCATTGACCACTAATTGGGTGCCCAATGTAATGTACTCCCCAGCTTGATAGACTTTTCCTATAAGCAAATAGTAATACTAAAAAAAAGCCTGAGAAGACAGGAAAGAGATACTATCTTCTCCTCCACCGGAAGTGCGCGAAGACTAATAGCTCAAGGCTGGTGATGGCTCTGCACATTAGTGTTTTATAATTGCATTGGTTCTAAGCTGATGATATAAATAGCTTTTCACTTGCCTTTTTCATGGCTTTTGTTGTATTCTTGCAGTGTGCAAGCATGTTGTTATCTGCCCAAGACTGTAAACTCAGAGGACAGAGAACCCATTTCACCCATCAATCAACATACTGTGTGCCCAGCCCTGTGGCTATGCTTGAGTGAGCCAGCAATGGAAAAGACATGGTCTCTGACCTCAAGGAATTCATGGGTTTGAGGTAAAAGGGGCTTGAGCTAGAGAAGTTTGGAGAGCGTCCCCTTTCCTAAGGGTTTTTGGCTGCTTAGAGGGCATGACAATTCTATTTTTTTGGCATGACGATTCTTAAACTAATTGTAGAGAACCCTGCTCCCCGGCCTCACTCTTCCTTGGCCTCCTCCTCCTTCTTACCCCATGTCTCCAGCCTTCAGAGATCTGCTTCTCTCTGTACTGCTGTCCTAAATTCTATGACCCAGCTATGCTGGCCCAGAACATGCCATCTCCAGACTGGGAATGGTCTCTCTCTCTACGTCGCTCCCTGACTCCCTTGACTTTATCTGGCTTTAAGATTCAGCTCAGATCCTACCTTCTTCAAGAGGCTGTTCCCTATTCCTTGTCTTCCTTTTCCCCATACTAATCAGTCAGTCCTTCAGAAAATAAACATTTATTAAGGACTTAATATGTGCCAGACACTGAGCTGAGTACCAAGGAGCATTGCTAACTATTTCCCTCTGAGATTATGTTCCTTTTACATGGTTTATGACTGGTAAATAAATCATTTTTTGTTTTGTCTTGACATTTCTTCTCCATTAGAGTGTGAGCTCCTTGAGGGTGGGGAAATTTTTATTTTTTTTATCTTTCTTTGGATTTTTTTGTGCCTATAATAAATGCCAATTGACTGGTTGACAAGTAAATGAAAACTTTGTAAAAGTGCTGATAAGTGGCTAAATTTTGGGATTAATTTCTTTTGTTTTTATTATTTATCTCATTTTCCAGTATATTCCTCTCTCCTCCACATACAGAGCCATCTTACTATAAAGAATTTTTTAAAAAGGAAGAAAAAAATCAATTCAGTAAAACCAAATTTGGTGTTAGATGCCGTTTTCCACATTCATAGTCCTCTGTGCCTAAAAATAAGGGAGGAAGGTACATATGTCTTCTCTGGGAACAAGTTAAATCATTATAGCTATGCAGCATTCAATTTCAATTTTTTTAGTTGTTGGGTTTTCCCTATTTATATTGTTGCACTCAAGGGTATGTATATTGTTTTCCTGGTTCTGAGTACTTTATTTTGTATCAGTTAGTATGCTTTCCTATATTTCTCTGTATTCCTCATTTTCTTTTTTTTTTAAACACTTGCCATCCATCTTAGAATCAATACTGTATTGGTTCCAAGGCAGAAGAGCAGTAAGGGCTAGGCAATGGGAGTTAAAGGGAGTTGCTTAGGGTCACATGTCTAAGAAATGTTTGAGGCCAGATTTGAACCTAGGACCTCCAATCTCTAGGTCTGGTTCTCAATCCACTATGATGAGTTACCTATGATGAGTTACCCAGCTGCCCCTTATTCCTTATATTCTTAGTTACTTATAGGGAAGTAATATTTTGTTACATTTGTGTACCACAAATTGTTTCTCCATTTCCCATTTGATGGACTTCTTTGTTATTCCTCATTTTTCCTACCACAAAAAAAGTATAAGTACAAATTTTTTGATATGTACTTTCTTTTTTCTGCTGACCTCCTTGAGGGTATGTACCTGATAACAGAATCTCTGTGTCAAAAGATAGAGATATTTTAGTCACTTTTTTTGGACAAAATTCCAAATGGCTTTCTAGAATAATTGGATCAATTGTTCCTGTACCTTAATACATTCTTACTATCCTTCTATAATTCCTCCACATTGCTTGTTCATATTTTTTGTCATCTTTGTCAATTTGTTGAATGCAAAGTCAAGGTGTGGTTGTTTTGACTTGCATTTCTTATTATTATTAGTGATTTAGAGCTTGCCAGGAATTTTAAAAGTCTTAATATAGTTTTATTAAAGCTTAAAATGGCACTAGAACTTTTGAAATGCTCTATATTTCCTATGATTGTTAATCATTTGAAGTTCTTTTGAGAATTCTTTATTCATATGTTCATGATGGTACTCATGTACTCATCATCTTTATTCATATATTCATCCATTAGGGAATAGCTTTTGAAGTTATATCTTTATATTAATTCCCTAATCATTTTTTGTTTCAGACCCTTGAGGATGGGGATATATCTGAGATTTCTTTGGTATAGGGACTCCTTTAAGAGAAAATTTCATATACAGATGCAATCTGGCACCTTCTAGGCAACTTTTAGAGTAAGAAAATTGCTTAGGCTATTGGTATCCAAAGTTGGTGCTGATTAGCCCTAGTGGGACATGGTATAAAGATGGATTTCATCCCATCCTTGCTGTGATTTGTTTCCAATAGTTACACCAACCCCTTTACCCATTTCTTTGTAACCATGTCCCCCTCTTTCCACTGTGACTGTGCAGCTTCTGTAAGGATAAATTTTAGTGTTTTGACTTAAAATTTAGATAATTTGGTCACCAGGGAAAATTCCCAAATAATAAAATACCCAAGTCAGCTGGGAATTATGGTGATTTTTAGTTAATATAAATGAAGAGATTAAGGAAAGGAGAGAGAGAGAGAGAGAGAGAGAGAGAGAGAGAGAGAGAGAGAGAGAGAGAGAGAGAGAGAGAGAGAGAGAGAGAGAGAGAATTAATTTAAACTGCTCTGGCTCAGGCTGAGCCAGGCAGTAGTTAAAGGCCTTGGCCAAAGTGGCCTCCCTGAGCTTAAGGGAAAGGGAGTCAGTCTTATCATTCACCACAAGACCATCTCCAAAGAAGCTACAGTCCTCCACTGAACTCAATCTCCTGAACTGAGTTCTGAACATCAAATTCCATTCCGAACTGAATTCCCTGAACTGCCTTTTTTAGCTTCCTTTTAAAGAAATTTTCTCTTATGTCACCTCCCCTAAATTTTTACATCTACCAATCATAGTAGATGCTTTTTCCAGGACTTTCCATTCTTAGTTCTCACCTTCTCTGGTTAGATTATATCTTTTGAGTACTTCACACTTCTTTGTTAAGCTTGCCTTTTGTAGTTACTTGACCTTTTTGTGATTAATTTAACCTTTATAGGTACTTAACACCCTTTTGTATTAGATCTAAAAATAGACTTAGTTTAAAGTACTAGCTTCTATAAGGTATGAGTTAAGTTCCTTCATTGTTCAATCAGGACTTTACAACTTTATCTTCCCCTAAAGTATGTCTAAGTATGGGTGGAATAATGTAAAGTTCTCAAGACATTCCTAATTCTGTTAGACCAAGTATCTCCATTGTTACAATAAGGAAATAGCTAAATAAAATCTTTTAAAGTACAGTCTGAGTAGTTTTTAAGACTCATAATTCCAAACCTTTCTCCTTCTAGGCTGGGATTGACCCTTGGGCATCTATAATATCTCCATAGCCCTTGATATCCCTTCTTACAGTATGCTCATACTTTTCCTCTTGATTACCTCATGGATTCAACAGGAACCCCTCCATGGGCCATGATTTATGTTTGGGACCAGTGGCTAGTAAAATAGAGCCTTCCCCTTCCTTTCCTATTTTCAATAAGGAGAGTGAACTGCACAGGATAACCAGATGTGTACAAATTATAATCTGCATGCTTATCTCCTTACATTACTTTTCCTCATAGACCCTTCTGGAGTTCCCTGTTTTTGTTAAGGGCATCACTAGCCTTCTTGTTTCCCAAACTCTTAATTTCTGGATCATCCTTGATCTAACTGAAATTGCTCTCTTCAAGTTTCCAGTGTTCTCCTTGTTGCCCAAACTCATGACCTTTTTTCAAATTTGCAATTCTTCTATGGATGGAGCCACTAGAGAGTGGGAGTTAAAAAAAATTTTTTTTTCCTGAGAAAAGGAGCAACAGAAATTGAGAAGCTTTTAGTCTTTGACTCAGGCCCAGTCCCGGACTTTCTTTGGATAGTTTAGTTATATTACCCGTTCTAACTCCATTTATATTTTGTGCTTTATTGATGAGGCTCTGGTTTAGAGAATTATTAATAGTGTCATATCCAGTTTCTGAGTCATCATCCCTTTATGTGTCCTGAGCTGTTTCCTTCCCATACTTCCCCCTCCTGCTGCAGAAAGAAATATAAAGAAATCTCAAAGGATCATAGATTTTTTAAACTGGAATAGATCTTAGGAGCTATAAAGTCCATCTTATTTATTTTACATATGAGGAAATGGAAGTCCATAAGTATTAAGTGACTTGCCCAAGCTAATATAGAAAGCAAAAGAGTTAGGATTGAACCCAGGTCTTCCTGACTCATCCCCATTTCATAGATGAAGAAGTAAATGTAGTGAGGATAAGTGATGAGTCCAATGTCCTACAATTATTATTGGAACTGGGCCTAGAAAATGAATGTTCTCACTCTCTCTCCACTAGGCTTCTTTTTAGAATAGTTTTTTTCATTGGTCTCCACTTCATTACCAAGTCTTTCCCCATTCCAAATAGACATGGCATGAATTTGGAGCATTCTTATCCTAATGGATGATGGTTCAGACCAAAAAGGACTCTGTCTTATTGGCATCAGGTCAGGTTCTAATTGATATATTGGAGCTTGCCAGTGTGGGGAGAGAAAATGGAGGCTAGATTTTATCTATCCTCTATTCAGTACTTCATGTAATGTTGATGGGCTCTTCTCTGGAAGTGATATAGGGGGAAAGACTTGGACTAGAGTCAGGAGACCTGAGTTCTATTTCTAGTGCTGCCATTAACCTTGGATGACCTTAGGCAGGTCCTTTGGCATCTCTGGGCATTAGTTCCTGAATGTGTAAAATGAAGGGTGTGGACTAGATTATCTCTAAGATCCCTTCCAGCTCTAACATTTTATTTTATAATGTGCTGACAATCAGTAGTGCTTTCATGGACTCTGGTTTGTTTGTTATCCTAGTAGTGACACTGAACCATTTGCATTGTCTTATATGTTAGGTTATGGGATTTAGGAAGTAATGGAGTGTCTGCTTATGTACCAGAGCTAAACTAATTGACCCATTTATGAATTCACCCATGGCTTGGATCTAATTAGCATCATCTCCATTCATTTAGTTAACTGGCATAGTCAATCAGTCAATAAACATTTATTAAGCACCCACTATGAGCCAGGCACTATGCTGAGTACTGGGAATACACATTAAAAAAATAAAAAAGATTGTCCCTGTCTTCAAGGACCTTACAATCTAGTGGGGAAGACAATATACAAAAAAAGAAACTGAAAATTAAATTGGAGGCACCTCATCATGATGTTTGTGGAGCTGAAACCAAGCTGAGCAGCTGACGAAAAGGAAGCATTTAGTTGGAAAGTTTTGAATCCTCCATAAAGGAAGGCTGTGGGAGGAGTTTATTGCTCTGCCTTGTAGCCCTTCAATCAGAAGGGAGAGGCAGCTGAGGGTGCGGGAAAGTGTTGCTTAATAAGGTTGGATCATTCTCCACAATGAGGAGATTTCAGCTTAGCTTGAGGGAGTTATGATAATTGTGGAGTCAAAACCAAGCAGACCAACTGATGGAAAATGAAGTTAAACTATAGAGCAAATGCTTGGTAAACAGTACTCAGATAGATCTGTTCTCTCACTGATGTGGATGCATCCTACATTGGTGCAAATGGCAATCCATCTACAGTTTTTCAAGCTGAGTAAGCTCTTGCCGATGTCCTCCTAAAAATGTCCTTTGGAGGGCATTCACACAGTAGAGGTCTTCCTCTAGATACAATTTTTGATATCTTCCAGATAGCAATGGAGTATGTAGGCTGACCATTGATTATCCAGCCATCTCACTCCATGACCAGGGAATTTCCTTTTCAAATCACACATCTCCCTGTGTAAGAATTGAACTAATATATTCCTACCCAGACATATATTTTATGAAATTTATTAGAAAGGGTAGACAATTATAGTTTTAAATCTCATTCCTCTAAGTAACCTGATCATGAGATGCCTAGCCTGAAAGTCCCTTCCTCTTTTCTTCTTACTTGCCTTCTCTCTCCCCACATTTGTTCCAAAAGCAATAAGCCCCTTCTGGACCAGTCCCCCTCACACTCATTGACATACAGTACATACACAGACGCAAAACCTGGCGCCACTGTGTTATGTGTGGAATGTTGATGGAAACATCAAGCTACTCAGGAGGGGGAGGGAATGAACTTCCTTGACATAATTCGCCCTGTGATCCTTTGGGAGACCAGTCTTCCCAATGGATCATTTAAATATAACTATCTTATAACTCTAAATACCTTCTAGCTAAAAGTACATACAATATTGCATTTTTCTAAGAGGAAGTTACAATAGTTAGAGATGAGAGCAAAATACAAAAACTGATTGATAGACTCATTGATAAAATGCCAATTAGGGGGCAGTCCCCTTTGGCATAAGAGTTTACATTCAGAATTAGCATGTTCAACCCCCTTCAATTCAGTTCATTATATCCCAAAGTTCATTCTGGATCTCTTGATGCTGTGTGTGGCTTCTTCAGGCATCTTTTCAGCACTTTCTCCAAAAGGATCTGCTTTCTTGATTTGGGGTGTTGGAAAGATTCTTTTCCCGAAATTTCTCCAAAAAAATTTTAAACCTTGGATTTTAGAATACTTACACACTTGATAATATTCTCTATATCCAGGCAGTTAGGTGGTATAGATAGATTTATAGACTTGACATCTACAAGTTTTGAGTTCAAACCTGACATCTCTAGTTTAATGTGATTTAGGAACCCCCTCTCCACTTTCCAGTGCCCCTTTATATGTTATCTTTCCCTATTTGAATGTAAGTCTCTTGATGGCAAGGATTATCTTATTTGCTTAAATTTTTATCCCTAGTGCCTGGCACAAGGTAAGCCTCAAATGATGCCTTATCCATTTGATATCTCCTATTTTCAGTTTCTTTACCTATAAAATGGGAATAATTGTAGCACCTGTCCCATAGAGAAATTGTAAGTCTCCCAGTGCTTTACAAGATGTAAAGCATTATAGAATCTTTTTCTATTATTATTATTAGTAATTATTTTTTGATCATATGCTGCAAACAATTTCTACCCAATATACATCTCTCCATTACCCTTTGGGGAGTCTATACCCTGTATACTTTGGAGACTGATTCTTTGGACCATATGACCATGTAGAATCACAGGAAGATATGACTATTAAAAATATGACCCTTTATTTAAGAGGGAGACTTGGAGTCCCTGAAAACATTTGCAAAATTTCCTAAATGCCACCACTCTCTTCTGTTTAGTTCTGGACATAGTTCATCGTCCACCTGTAGTCTGTAGTATTTGGCCAGTAGTGGTATGTGGAGTAAAGGAATTGTGTAAAAAAAGCTGTGACCCAGACCAGAGCAGAAACGCAGACTGCTTACTGAGTCTGTAGGAGTTAGTCCTGCTAGGGCAGGGCAAAGAGGGTCTGATCAGAGATAGATTTGGGGCCACCTGAAATTAGAAGCTCTTAAGAGTTATATAATTTGGTGAGATGGAGAGATCAAGTCACCTCCTACAACATTCCCTTGGTTCCAGATGATGTAAGCCTTTGACCTCTGAATGGGGATACCATACATGTAACTCCTCTTTTTTAATCTTCTCATCACCTGGGAAAAGCAAAAAAGATGATGGGAAGAAGTCTCCACTTTGGGAAATGGTCGGATACAGTTCTGTTAATTCTATCTTCTATCATAAAAAGTGTGATATTACAAGATAGACTGTCTGTGAAATAATAATAAATATAGAGAGTTGTGAATGAGAAGAAAAGGTCTCTGGAATGGGGATGAGGGCTGTAGAGCAGAGTTGTGATCATGTTAGTAATTTTGGAGCATGTTCAATATCATGCTTAAGAGTTCGGAACCCAGGCTAGCAAGAGCTTACACCCCTTTTAGACCCAAGGCATGGCGTGTTTAGGCTGATTGCCAATTGGCTTAGAGAAGATCCCTTTCCTGTTGAATTAATTAAAATGACACCTTGTTTCCTATAGACTTGTCAGAAGCTGACTGAATTTATTGTAAAACCCTAAAACTACCCTTGTCCAAACTTTCCTGCTAAGAATTCCTTAAAGTAAATTTACTAAATTGGAACTATAATATAAATATGTGACCTTGGGAAGGTCACAACAAAAAAAGGGGACCATTGTGGAAAGGAAATAAGACAGACAGTTTGTAGGGGAAGGGGCCAACTGGGAATGGCAGTTGGGTCTTGTGACTAGCACTTCCTTCCTGCTGTGTGGGACTGGTTTCCTGGTGTTGGAGGAGGTAGGAGCTTGTTCAGCCCAGTCTGGAGTAGCATGCTCTTCTTGGTTCAGCTGGAAGACACAGGCTTCTTAAGGTCAGATCTGTTCTTGTTTGCTTTCTGTCTACTGCTAAGATTCTGAATTATACAAAACTGGACTGATATAGAGTAGACGGGAGTGGGAGAACCCTCTACCAGCATCTGGGCCTGGCCTCAGCTCTGAAGCTGAGAAAAACTCCAATCCCAACTGGTTAATAAACTTTATATTATTTGAATTTGCAGTCAGATAAGTGGACTATCTTTTCTGGTCATAGAGGGAGCTAACTTCAGTTCAGTCATTCCAAGACAAACAGTTCTTATTGGACCCCTGCTGCTTCCTCTCAGCAGGGGGCATCTTCCTCCCTTGCATCACCAAGCAATATTCTCTCTCTCCCCTTAACTCCTCCTTACCCCATACAAACCTCCCATTATCCCCCTGTTTTCCAAATCCTATTTCCTTTTCCCAATAAATATTACAACTGTAAGCCGACTGTGAAGTGCTATTGCTTTAGTAGCCTTTCAAGTGTCACCTTGGTGGACCCACTTACTGCATACCCAGTCAACACCCACTATTAGGCAAATAATCAGAGGGTGGACAAACACATTTATCTTTGTTGTTAGAACTTTAAAGGAGTCTTTTATTATCTTAAAATATTCATGAGGGGGCAGCTAGGTAGATCAGTGGGTTGAGAACCAGACCTAGAGATGGGAAGTCCTGGGTTCAAATGTGGCCTCAGATACTTCTTAACTGTGTGACCCTGGGCAACTCATTTAATCCTCATTGCCTAGTCTTGACCACTCTTCTGCCTTGGAACCAATACTCAGTATTAATTCTAAGACAGAAGGTAAAGGGTTAGATGAAAAATGAATAAATAAATAAATAAAATATGCATGAGATATGCCTTGTTAGTGAAGAACTTTTAAAAGTAGCATTTGACTCTACCAAAACAAATATCTTTTCTTTCTTTTTTAGGAGGTAGTAAATGATCAGTAAGTATAGTGAGATCTTTTACTTTGAACAGATTTTAGCTAATCATATTAATGTAAAAATGTGGTCCTCTCTGAAAATTTCCCCCCTAAAATCTATACCTTCTGTCTTAGAATCAATACTGAGCATTGGTTTCAAGGCAGAAGAGTGGTAAGTACTAGGCAATGTGGATTAAGTGACTTGCTCAGGGTCACATAGCTAGGAGGTATCTGGGGCCAGATTTGAACCCAGGACCTCCTGTCTTTAGGCCTGGCTCTCTATCTACTGAGTCACCTAGCTGCCTCTGAAATATTGTTTTCAAAAGCTTATCTATTCCTTTATTATACTTCCATTAAGGTTGGCTTTGATATGGATAATTTCCATAAAGAAAAATGTTGTTGTAATGGGAGAATAGACATGAACATATTAATTATTAATATTTTCTTGGGTTTCCGTTTTTGATATTAAGAAGGTTCGATGTTTTTGGCCCTAACTATTTAGCATCCTCCCTTCTTTCAGATATCTTGAGTATCAGTCCCTCAAGGCCCTTAAAATCGAGCCATCTTCAACATCACCTCTTCTGCATATGCTTGTTTAATCTGGTCACTTTCTTCCACTTTATTTTATGTCATTCCATTTCTATTTACTCACATAGCATATTAGAAACTGTGATGTTAGAGTTCAAAAAGAGTATCTCCACTCTTGTTGATGAAAGAAAAGGGGTTGCTATAGAAAACTTAGCAGACCTTTTCCATTTTTTTTTTGTCTATTTGTTCTTTTTCTAGTTTCTTCCTCAGATAACCTTAGGACCATCTGGCTTAATTGTGTCTCTTGTCAGTTTTTCTATAATCTTCTTTTGCACTCCATTTTTCATTTTTATAAGTTTTTTTTTTTTAAACCCTTATCTTCCGTCTTGGATTCAATACTGTGTATTGGCTCCAAGGCAGAAGAGTGGTAAGGGCTAGGCAATGGGGGTCAAGTGACTTGCCCAGGGTCACACAGCTGGGAAGTGTCTGAGGCCAGATTTGAACCTAGGACCTCCCATCTCTAGGCCTGGCTCTCAATCCACTGAGCTACCCAGCTGCCCCCTATAAGTTTTTTTTTTTTTAAGATGACAATGAATATAAACTTTTGCCATTCTCCTTTATAAGATTTCACAAACAAGTTTATACTCCATCCTGGTATTTTCCTTGGATACTATATTTCTTTTACTGTCAGGGACACCAAATGTTTGCAGGCAGAGGCAATTTGCAGGATCCTTTGATCTTCTAGATTTAACAGTTGTTTGACATTGGGTAACTTCTCTTTGAAAGTTGTAATGTTATGTGTGGTCATCTATTTTTGCCATTTCCCCATGCTAATAGTTCATTTAAATAAACCGGTTGTAGTTACTTTGTCTATGTGTTAGGTTTTCTCATTTTTTAAATTTGGTATTGATTTTTATCTTCATCACATGTTGATGACCTTTCTGTACACAGACAGTTGATACAGAAATGACCCCCAGAGGAAACTGGAAAACAATATGGCAAAAACTAGGGATAGACCAACATTTCACACCATATACCAAGATAAAGTCAAAATGGATACTTGATCTAGAAAGAAAGGATGATACCATAAACAAATTAGGGGAACATGGAATATAGTTTGTCTGTCAGACTTATGATAAGGAAAGAATTTATGACCAAACAAGACATAAAGAACATTACGAGACATGAAATGGATAATTTTGGTTACATTAAATTAAAAAGATTTTGTACAAACAAAACCAATGCAACTAAGATTAAAAGGGAAATAAAAATAAGTGAGAAATAATTTTTATAGCAAATGTCTCTGACAAAAGCCTCATTTCTCAAATATAGAGGGAACTAAGTCAAATTTATAAGAATACGAAGCATTCTCTAATTGATAAATGGTCAATGGATATAAACAGGTGGTTAACAGAGGAAGAAATTAAAACTATATAGTCATATAAAAATGCTTCAAATCACTAGTGATTAGAGAAATGCAAATGAAAACAAGACTGAGATACTATCTCACACTGATCAG
This sequence comes from Monodelphis domestica, assembly GCF_027887165.1. Lineage (NCBI taxonomy): Eukaryota > Metazoa > Chordata > Mammalia > Didelphimorphia > Didelphidae > Monodelphis > Monodelphis domestica. The sequence goes on along the minus strand of NC_077233.1, from coordinate 173,108,478 downwards.
ATTAGCTAATATTACCAAAAAGTAAAATAATAAATGTTGGAAGGGATGTAGGAAAATTGGGACACTAACTACACTGTTGGTAGGACTATGAACTGATAGTTCTGAAGAGAAATCTGGAATAATGTTCTAAGGGCATTCCATTTTTAACTTTATTTCCTTCATGAGTTTTTTCTTGTATGTGTGATATGTTTTCTTTTCTAGGCATGTCTCCTAGGGAAGGGAAGGAGGAAGGGAGGGAGAGGATTTGAATCACAAAATATCAGAAAATAATTGTTTAAAATAGTTTCTACATGTAATTGGAAATTTTTTTAATGACCCCCCACATCTATAGTCAGTCATCTGATATTTGGCCTCTGAAAAAGATTTGACATAACCTGTTTTTAATTCTTGAAGCATCTTTTCTCTTTTTTCATAACAACTTTAAGAAGAACATGACATTTTAAAAATAAGTTTCTCTCTTTCATTTTCCATATGTTCATCTTCATTCTCTGCCTACATTGGATGCTCTTAAAAGGCAGGAATCATGTCTTAAATTGCTTTTGCCTCTCCTTTAGCAATTAGAGCAGTGCTGACCATATGGTAAGTTCTTAATAAATACTTATTGATATCTGGGAAATTTGTGTCTGTTAGAATATAATCAAATATTATTTTTGTCTTCAGAAAAATCTAGTGAGAGACAATGTGGCATAGTCAAAAGAGGGTTACCTCCTCAGTGCTGCAGAAAACTAAATTATAAAAAAGTTGTTGACCTGAACTAGTGCAAGGGAGGGCTTTTTACACTGGGGGGTTTCTTAAACCAAAGAAATCACAGGCCTAGTCCAAAAAGTAAAAGAATGAAGTCATGCCAATATTATTTCTGCACTGTTCTTTTCTTCCATAAATGTAACTACTATCAGGCCTTCAGCGTCAACTCAGATCTCTCCTTTGCTGTGAAATTTTCCTTGACTTTTCCAAACTATGCCAATCCTCCCCTTTTCTGAGCTCCTGTGGCATTTATTTTATATCACTCTTTTCTGTATTTGCCTGAGCCCACAGTTTTACTCACCTAAGACAGGAAGGGGCACAGAGTGAGGATGAGGAACAAATATGAGGCCAGATTTGCACTCAGGTCCTAGCAACTCCAGGTCTTGCACTTTATCCACCTAGCTGCCCATTTCTGGTCTTCTAATTTGAGCTAATCACCAGGATATGTTGATTCTTCTCTGACTGAAATGTGATAGCACTTATACTTTGGATTAATTCTTAAGCATTGTGTATGTGAGTGACATTTATTACTCCTTTATATATTTGGGGTGGACATTAGATTTTATAAGGATGACTATTTCCTCTTAGATAAATGTTTGCATTTCTGATAAGCTACCACTACACGAAGAACAGCCTTGCTCAATGGGAGGATTTCTTAGCATTTTTCTGGCATGAACCTCATTGGCAGGCTGGTAAAACCAATGGCTTTCTTTACAGAAGATTTTTTTTTAATAAGTAAAGAAAATGCTAAATGATATTTGAAGATGAATAAAAATAAAGATGTAAATCTTTTCATATCCAAGTTCACAAAGATCCTGAAATTTATCATGGGCCCCAGCTCAGGATGATCATGGCTTTAAGGACTCAACCAGAAGGCCTCCAACAGGCAATCTCAGGTTATAGCATTGTAAACCTTAAAATTTCTTAGACTTATGAATGTTGGAAATTTCTCCATTTCCAACATTAGGTAGGGAGGGTCCTTCTCCTACTTTAGGACAGAAACCTTTTGCTAAACAATGGAAAGGGCTTTGACCTATGCTTAAACATAGAACAGGAAGTTCTTTGAGTCATGATTGATTTTAGAATTGATACAATAGAGATACTTGGAATGACAGAACCAGGTCTTGGAAAATACAATTTCCACCCTACTTAGAGTAACAGGATTTAGGAAGGGCTGCAGCAAAGGATCAAGATTTAATTATTTGAGAATATGACCTTCAACAGATATGTGCAAAGCCACAGACCTCTGGGCGGTCCTGGGTTAAACTAGAACCACCATTGGCACAGGGGAGACATCGACAGTAATTGGTAGATGTGAGAACTGAGGGGAGGGAACTTAGATGGTTCCCTGAGATATCGGGGTCTGAGGAGAGAAGGAAGAGGTTTTTGCTCTGAGAGGTTGTGCTCTTAGAAGCTTGCTCTGAAGGAAGCTGGAGGTGGAGGCCCCTGAGACTGTTTCTCCATTTTGGTCACGTGAGTGATAGGGACTGATCTCTTTTCTTTGCCTCAGCTATCTAAGGGCTTGGGCCTTTTGACCCAGCCTAAACAGAGGGGGTATTTAGGTATTTAAGCCCTATTCCCTTCTCTCCCCTTTCTCTCTCTCTCTCTCTCTCTCTCTCTCTCTCTCTCTCTCTCTCTCTCTCTCTCTCTCTCTCTCTCTCACCTTTCTTCCTCCTGTTTGTAATTAAACTCCATAAAAGGTTGACTGCTGACTTGAGTTTTCATTAAGGAATTACATAGCTGAATTCCTTGGCGACCTTAAATTAATATATATCAGTCTTTTAAAGTGATTTCCTTGTCACAGCATACACTTAGACTTGTTCTACACAAACAGTATTCTTTTAAAATTATTCTTATTTTGTAAAATCCTTAACCTTCCATCTTAGAATCAATACTGTATATTGGCTCCAAGGCAGAAGAGTGGTAAGGGCTAGGCAATGGGGGTTAAGTGACTTGCCCAGGATCACACAGCTGGGAAGTGTCTGAGGCCAGGTTTGAACCCATGACCTCCTGTCTCTAGGCCTGGCTCTCAATCCACTGAGCTACCCAGCTGTCCCCAAACAGTAGTCTTTATTGGAGCAATAAAGTTCTAATATGAATTAACTATTAATTACTACTATTAAAATGTAGGTTTGAAAGAAAGATGTAGTTTAGAGGAAAAGTTTGGAAATATAAACATCTAAGTACATTTCAATACCTTTCTCATTAATCCATTATTGATCATTGTCTAATATAATCTTAGTCCTAATTCCTATCTGGAGGAAAAATTACTCACTTACTTGAGAATTTCTTGGCTTGTTGACAACCTGTCTTTGACTCTGAAATCCTTAGCCAGCTTCCAGTTTGTTAAAACCTCTGGGACCTTTTATTTATTATTATTATTATTATTGTAAATGTTTGAGTGGCATGAACTTTCTCATTTAATTTGTCAGTGTTTGTAGATAGCTGATGCATAAAAGCAGTTATGATAGATAAATCTGTAAAGACGGTCATCTTCTATTTTTTTTTTCCAACTAGAAAGTGATACTTTTTGGGCATCTACATTTCTTAACTCTCCCCTTCAGGAAGCAGCTTGCATTCAACTATTTTGTTTTGTTTTTCACTTGACCCTGAATAATGATAGCAATTATTACCTGGTTGCTGAAAAAGATTTGCCATAACTTGTTTTTAATTCTTAAGGAGATCTCCCTCTTTTTCTAGAACAATTTAAATCATATTTTAAAAAGAATGTGATATTTTGTAATAAATATTTCTTTATTTTTGCCTTTTTAAAAAATTTTTTCTCTGCCTAGATTGGAGGCTCTTAAAAGACAGGGATCATGTCCTAAATGTCTTTTGTTTCTCCTTTAGCACCTAGAGCAGTGCTTACCACATGATAAGTTCTTAAAAAACAAACAAACCCTTACTGAGAGATATAATTAAAACAACTTTGGCATATCTCACACCTATCAGATTGGCTAAAATGATAAAAGGTCAAAATAACAAATGTTGGAAGGGATGTGGGAAAATGGGAACACTAATTACATCGCTGGTGGAACTGTGAATGGATCTAATGATTTTGGAGAGTAATCTGGAATTATATTCAGAGTTATACATCTATGTATGTCTTTTGACTCATCAATACCACTATTAGACCCATTTCCTGAAGTGAACAGGAAAAAAAGGAAGAGAATCTTCATGTTCTAAAATATTTATAGCAATTCTCCTTGTGGTGGCAAAGAACTGGAAATTGAAGGGATGCCCATCAAAGAGGGAATGGCTAAACAGATTGTGGCATGGGTAGATGGGCTATGACTGTGCCATTAGAAATGATGAGCAAGTTACTTTTGGAAATGCATGGAAAGACCTACATGAAGTTATGAAGAGTGAAATGAGCAGAACCAAGAGAACATTACATATGGCAACAGAAATATTGTTTGAAGAATGACTCATGTATTTATAGCTCCAGAGAAAAAACTGATATATAAAAATAAGTAAAATATAATTTCATGTATAATATATCCTTTTGTCAAATGAAGCCTTCTTTAATGGAAGGAGAGAGGGCATTAACTGGGTATTTTAATGACGCAAACTAATAAATACATTTAAAAAATGCAAAACAAAACAAACTCTTACCATCTGTCTTAGTATCACTTCTAAGACAAGAGAGGCAAGGGTTAGGCAGAGTTAAGTGACTTGCCCAGGGCCACATATATAGGAAGAATCTGTGGTTAGATTTGAACTCAGGTCCTTCCAACTCCAAGCCCTGGGCTCTATCCACTATGCTATCTAACTGCCCTAATATAGTAAGCTCTTAATAAATACTTATTGGTATCTGGGAAGAATGCAGGATCTAGAGAACAATTTGTATAATAATACTGTAAGGAAAATAACTCTGAATGGCTTAAGAACTCTGATCAATGTAATGACAAATTCTGATTCCAGAGTACCAATGAAGAAGCCTGGTCAACTCCTGACAGAGAAGTGATGGACTTATGATGCAGAAAGAGATATGTTTTTGATGCATCCAATGTGGTGGTCCTATCATTTGATCAAATGTCTGTTATAAGGTTTTTCTTTTCTTTTTTTCAATTTGAGGAGGTAAATGGAAGGAAGAGGACTATAGATAGGATAGCTCAAGAGTTTTTTTAAAAGAAAAAATAGGGAGCAGGTAGGTAGGTAGCTCAGTGGATTGAGAGCCAGGCCTAGAGATGGGAGGTGCTAGGTTCAAAGTTGACCTCAGACACTTCTGAGCTCTGTGACCCTGGGAAAGTCACTTAACCCCAATTGCCTGGCCCATACCACTCTTCTGCCTTGGAACCAATATCCAGGATTGTTTCCAAGATGGAAGGTAAGAGTTTAAAGAAAAAAGAAAAGGTCAATCTTTAAAAAGCACATTAAAAGAACAGAAAGAAGGCCAAAAAGAATCATGGATAACTAAGACAACTTTGAAAGTTACAAATTGAAATTATTATATATTTTAAAAGAAAGGCAAACTACATAATAGATTCACTGTTTCTTATACAACTCTTTTTCTGTTCTTCTATGTATATGGTTTCCATATACATTCCATATTCATTCAATTTTATATCTTAAAGTTCAGAATAAAAATAAACTTTATAAAAATCTTTCTGAATAAATGAATGAATGAATGATTATGTCAGTAATGATGGTGTTAGCAGTGGGGAGTTGGAGAAGGTAGAAAATCAGAATCCTAAAATGTCAGAAAACAATTTTCAAAAATTATTTCTACATGTAACTTAAAAAACAAAGATTGTGTTGGTGGAAACAATGAGAGAGATAATAATCACAAAAATGATTGAATGAAGGTGATAGGAAGGTGATTGAATGAAGGTAGATACCTGAAAAGCCTTCCAATTGAGCTCAGCTTTTCCGCCTCATCTAGCCATGGAAGAAACATTCCACAAGGACTATTTATCAGCTATAGTAAGGTTGTCCAAATGACAGCTTTGATTGTGGCTGTGTAAACCCTGTGATTCAAACTAAAGCTCCTCATCCCCAGGGCATTGCTGCTTTCATTGGGATAGGATCCTAAGTTGGCCTTTGACTAATTTCAACCAAATATCATCTTCTTGATCCATGAAGTAAGTGGACAGAGATACCCACGGGCTCTCCAACCTCATCTATGAGCCTGGAACTACTGATGAATATCTAGGCTTAGAAGAAGTAGCATGGGGGCAGCTGGGTAGCTCAGTGGATTGAGAGCTAGCCCTAGAGATGGGAGGTCCTAGGTTCAAATCTGGCCTCAGACACTTCCCGGCTGTGTGACCCTGGGCAAGTCACTTGACTCCCATTGCCTAAACCTTACCACTCTTCTGCCTTGGAGCCAATACACAGTATTGACTCCAAGACGGAAGGTAAGGGTTTTAAAAAAAAAAGAAGTAGTATATTAACAGGTTTGTATCTTGATTCTTTAAAGGCATGATGCTTGTCTTGTCCAATTTCATATTTTCCTCAGCACCTAGATAAATGTTTTATACATGGGAGATATTTAATAAATAGAATTGAATCTCTATGACAAATGCCCTAAAAAAATATGGTCTGTGAATGTGAAGGAATGTTACTGTGCTGTGAGAATCAATCAATATGATGAATACAGAGATAGATTGATATGAACTCATGAAGAGTGAAGTAAGTAGACTAAGAAAACTATAGATAGGGGCAGCGAGGTGGTTCAGGGGAAAGAGCCCAGTCTGGAAATGGGAGGTCTTAGATTTAAATCTGGTAACAGACAATTCCTATTTGTATGACTTTGGGCAAATCACTTAATTCCAATTGCCTAGCCACTGCTCCTCTGCCTGGAACTGATACTTAGTATCTCTCCTAAGACAGATGATAAGAATTTAAAAAAAGGGGGGGGGGAGATACCCAATAAATACAATGACTACAATATTGCAAACAGAAAGAATAACTACAAAAAATCAAGAGAATGTTGCAAAATTATAAAGAAGCAACAGGGCTTGAAAGAGGAATTGTAACAAGAAGACATTCTCATTCTAATTTTTGCAGAGGTGGAAGGTGCCTGGGAATGGTATATTGTAGCATTGGTTAACCTTTTAGAGACTGCATGCCCAAGCTGCACTTTTGAGCCACCTGTGTGCCCATAACATCACCTTAGAGAGTGGAGGGAAGATATACTCACATTGGGTTCGACAGAGGGGTGGGGCTTGCAAAAAATGTTCTCAGGCATGGTAGAGTTGGGCAACAGAGCAGCCCCCTCCAGCACGTGGAGGCATGTATGCCACCTTCAAAACGGGCTATTGTATATATTTTCAGACTTTTTTGATGTATTGCAAAGATCTTTTCTCTCTTCTTTTAAAACAAATATCATTTGTTATATGGGATGGGTTTCTGGTAGGAGGGGAGGGGAAAGCAAAACTGAAGAAAATTTTGGCAATATAAAAGAAATCAATAAAATACATTAAAAAAGGGGCCAGCTGGGTGGCTGAGTGTATTGAGAGTCAAGCCTAGAGATGGGAGGTCCTAGGTTCAAATCGGGCCTCAGACACTTCCCAGCTGTGTGACCCTGGGCAAGTCACTTAACCTCTATTGCCTAGCCCTTACTGCTCTTCTGCCTTAGAACCAAATCACAGTATTGATTCTAAGGAGGAAGGTAAGGGTTTAAAATATATGTGTTTAAAAAAGAATTGGCTTTTTATGTTTTTTTTTTTTGTCATTCTAGTTAATGTAGTTGTTTGTTGCCCTTACTACTGGAAGAGGATCAAAGTGGCATCACTGGTGATATCTTTTGATTTAAGTGAGGTAGAGGTTGCACAAAATCATCAGCCTCACTCTGTCTTCCAGAGGTGTTGAAGTTCAGTGGCAAGATAAGAGTCAAGATGCCTGGTGATGGCTCAAGATACAGAGAACGGCTTGGCTTCTTCAGTGTCTGAGCAGCTCTAAGTTCTCCATAGCACCTGTTTCTTCCACTTTCATGGACATTAGAACAACAGCCACACCTTCCACCAGGGGACATCTTCACCTGCTTGGGTTACACCCCACTCATTAGCTCACTGATGGGTTTGTCAGCTCCCCTCATCCTGTTAGCCCGCTTGCTGAGATGGCTTACTGAGGTGTGGTTGCCGAGCCTGCCACTGCTTCTGGGAGCCCCAGGTGAGAGCTGGGTGGCAGGCAGGTGGACACCACAGGAAGAAAGCAGCCTTGAAAAGGGCTTGGCAAGCCCTCACAGCGGAGGTGCTAGGCTTCCCTAAACCCCTTGTATGTCCTCGTTATCCTCACAGAAGGAGGGAGAATTCACCCTCCAAGCAGAATTCCTCTGCTTGGGTAACTTCTCTGTGTTCCCAATTAAAAAAAAAAAAAGCAGTCTTGTCGGAAGTCATTGCTGTGATGTAAGGCAAACATAATAAAGTACTTGGGCAATTATCCCCTACTCTTTACTCAGGGTCATGACAATCCCCAGCATTCCCAGCTGCCAGCTCACAAGCTGGGCTCTCTCCTGGGACCCGCTTCTGCCCGCCTCGCTCATCTAGCTCTTGCTTAGGCAAAAGCCCAGAGGCCCATAAAACGGGCAGATTATCCCCATACTGTGCTATGCAAACAAAATAGGCGCCTCTGCAGGATGGACAGGAGTCTTGCTGCTACCACGGTCATGCCTTTGCCAGGCTTGTGCTGAGATGCTCATTTGTGATTAACTATTGTAGACACAGACTCCGTGCCTAGGTACATAATATAATGATAATCCTAGCTGGCACTTTTGGAGTGTTGTAAGGTTTACAAAGGGTTTTACAAGTGTTAATCTTGCTTTATGTTTACAACAACCTTGGGAGGCAGATGCTATTGTTATCCCCATTTTACAGATGAGGAAACTGGGCCTGAAAGAGATTAAGTGACTTGCCCAAGTAAGTGTCCTGTAAGTGGTTGAGGCAGGATTTGAACTCAGGTCTTCCTGGTTGTAATTTCAGTCCTCTGTTCACTGTGCCACATGGGCCCATGTATCCAAAGACAATTATACTGCATGGCTTCCTCAGCACAGTAAGCTCATGCTTTTGGCACACAGATCATTAATACTTTTTTTTAAACCCTTATCTTTTGTCCAAGAATGGAAGCTAAGTATCAGTTCCAAGGCAGAAGATTGGTAAGAACTGGGTAATTGTGATTAAGTGACTTGCCTGGCTCTCTATCCACTCCATATATATATACATATATATATATCTTCAAGATAAAATATATTTATTTCGCCCCTCCCCAGAGATCTGGAAAAACGATTGGGACCTCCCCAAACAGAAGATGCTCTGCATTACTGCTTATCTTGCTTGTTATTAATTGGTAGGAAGCTGACTGGAGTCAGAGGGACTGGGTTCTAAAAACCCTAGCCTTGGGAAAGTCAAGCCACCTCTTTGAGGGTTTCTTTCCTCGCTTATAAAATGAAAGGAGTGGCTTTCCCTCTTCCTAACTTCCCCCTTACTATGGAGGGCATGATCGGACATCCTCCCAGTCACCCATGTTTAAAATCTTGCTGCAATCTACATCTCTCCCCTGGGGAGGGTGAGAGATGAAATGCCCAAGGAAACAAAGGCTTGAGTTTCTGAGCATTTCAATTTAGTAAGCAATGAATGCATGCTAATTGCTTGACAAACTGGGATCAGACCCCTTCCTCAGCTTAGGACATAAACTTGGTGAATACTGAGAAGCTTGGAAAAATTTCGGTATGAAAGTGAAGTAAACCTTTTTTTTTTTCCTGTGAGGAAAAGGGATCTGACAGGGGCAGGGGGCTAATAGAAGGGTTGCCCCCCAAAGAAGAAAAAAATCAATGAAGCATTTTTTTTTTCAAATGAGCAGAAGAGAACAGAAAGAATCACAGATAAGCAGGACAGCTTTGAGAGCTATGTGGTATAGTTAGTTGGATGGCTCAGTGGATAGAGCACCAGGGCCAGAGTCTGGAGGACCTGGGTACAAATTTGGCTTCAGACTCTTCCTTAGCTATCTGACCTTGAGCAAATCACCTACTGCCATTTTCCTAGCCCTTGCTCTTCTGCCTTAGAGTTGTTAGGACAATAAAAATGAAGGGCTTCAAGAATGCATGCCCTTTGACCCAGCAATACCACTACTAGGTTTGTACCCCGAAGAGATAATTAAAAAGGGTTGTACAAAATATTTATAGCCTCACTCTCTGGGGTGGCAAAAAATTGGAAAATGAGGGGGAATGGCTAAACAAATTGTGGTATATGATGGTGATGGAATACTATTGTGCTCAAAGGAATAATAAAGTGGAGGAATTCCATAGAGACTGGAACAACCTCCAGGAGGTGATGTAGAACGAAAGGAGCAGGACCAGGAAAACATTGTATACAGAGACTGATACACTGTGGTACAATCGAATGTAATGGACTTCTCTCCTAGCAGCAATGCAATGATCAGGAAAATTCTGAGGTTATGAAGAACTGTGGGAGTAGTAACAGCAGAAGAAAAGCTTATGATTTATCACTTGTTTATATGGATATGTGATTTGGGGTTTTGGTTTTAAAAGATTACTGCCTTATAAAAATGAATAATATGGAAATAGCTATCAAGTGATAACACATGTATAACTCAATGCAATTGCTTGTCAGAGCGGGGTGGGGGGAGAGGGGAGGGAGACAACATCAATCATGTAACCATGGAAAAATATTAAAAAAAATTTTTTTAAGTAAGGGCTTTCACTGAAAAAGCATTCTATATACCATTAATGTAAACCTTTTAGAGATGGAGTGCCAGGACCTGCCTCCCCCCCTAGACCAAGTGCCATGTCAGATCCCCTCTAGAGACCAAGTGCCATAGCCCGCCCCTCCCTTACCCCAGACAGGAAAGAGGAAGTGCTCCCATTGGGCTGCTGGGCAGAGGGGTGGCTGATGTGAAAAAAATATTATCAGGCACAATGGAGAGAGGGAGGGGAGCAACTCTGCCAGAGACCCTCTGACTTTCTATAACAAACTTTGGAGGAGAAGGGTTGGGGGGAGGGTGGCCTGTATGCCTACAAAGAGCGCTCTGTGTGCCATCTTTGGCACCTATGTCATAGGTTTGCCACCACTGCTATATACAATAAAAATCGCCAGTTTTGTGTATTCTTCTTTTCTCATCTACTGTGTGGAACATCAAAGTGATCATTTTAGTTGGTTTTGTGGTCAGAATGAAAAAAAAAGTGGAGTAGGTAGAACCAGGAAAAACAACATAGACACACACCCAGGCACACATATATATGTGAACATACACATATGTATGTATGTGTATATGTGCACATACATATATGACTGCTATAATACTGTAAAGGAAAGAACAAAACCCACAAAAGAATCAAAAGAATGCTACAAAATTATATAGAAAATTTTGTCCCAAAGACAAAATCAATGAGAAAGCACTTCAATTTTACTCTTTTTCAGAGACTGAGGCCCCAAAGTGTGGAATATTATATATAGTCATAATTTTTTTCAATGAGTTGATCAATTTCGCTTTTCCCCTCTTCCTCTTTTTCATTTAAAAAATGGAAAAATAACCTTTATTGAGAATACAAAATAATACATGAGTTTATAGGATTTACTATTGACTTTACCTAAAAACTTTCACGACAAAAGCCGCAACTCTACTAAAGCTTTCCAAGTATGAGTTCCAACAGGAAATAGCTATGTATGGTTTGGCAGTGGCAGTGACATAATGCACTATTTCAGAGTACCGTTTACTTACAATTCTATAATGAAAATCTTGCCCATATTAATCTTTGATCTAGTTTCAATGGATATAGAAATATGCAATTTGAATTACATTCACATTCAATGTAAGTGTCAAATAATCATAATAGATGGGTAGTTTTTTTAAAAACAGGCTCAAAGCACAACTTAACTCATAAAAAGTTAAACTATGCCTTATTTAACGGTGTTTTAATAAAAAGGTGATCCTCTTGAAAATAAAGTCAAGGGATCTATGGCCTAATAGAAACAATTTCAGCGATTTCACAACATGCTGAATTAATAACACTTCTCATTACAAAGATCCCAAGAATGCACATGGGGGACAAATACTGTTCAACTGTATGGTAGGATCTATGGTTATTTTAAAACATGGAAACGAATCCTTAGCATAGACCTTGTTGAGGGAATTAGGAGACTAAGGCAAAGTTTGATGCTCAGTATTTATAAAGGACCACTGTTTCTCCCCACTGTTCATGACTCCCTAGAAAATAAACTGTGCCTCAATTATTGCTTATTTAAAATTACATTTTTTACAGAGCTATTTAGTACCTGACACAGAAAAACAATCACAAGTAATTTATTGTTGAGAATCATTTAACATGAAATTGTACAAATAAAATTTGTATAAACACAAATCCACATTTGTCATAACACAGATGGCAAAGGACAAAGTAAAAACAAGAAAACTAAATCAGTGGCTATATACAATTGGACACAGTTGTGTCATGTACACTGAGTCTTTTACAAAATAGTCATCTCAGATCAATAGAAGACCACTCTCCATTTGATGTCATCATCCTGCAAGATAAGGTTGCTGTAGCATCTGCACCTGTTTTCTCCAAGTCCTCCTTTAATATGGTTGGTAATTGTTTTGGTGATTACCACCCCCTCTGGATGCTTTGCCATATGTGCTTTGTTGACCACTGTAGTCTGCATATCCCTGTCCATATCCATAGTTCCCATAGTTATACCCAGTATAATCATATCCGCCATAGCCACTATAGTTTTGATCACCACCATAGGCACTATTGTAATTTCCATATCCTTGATCATAATAGTTATTAAATCCTTGGTTCCAGTTTTGGCCCTGACCTCAGCCACGACCCCTAGTCCCACCTCGTCCACCAGCTGCAGTGCCCCTCCTCCTTTCTGTTGTTGCTGTTGCTGCCTGTATACCTCTTTGGGCTGGGCAACTTTGATTTCACACTTTCCAGAACCAATCTGATGATATCTGTTTTCTAATAATTTCTTTACTGGTTCTTCATCTGTATATGTGATAAAACAGAATCCTCTTCTTTCATTTGTTTTTGTGTCCATAGGAAGTTCAATATTCTCAATCTCTCCAAATGCTCCAAAATATTCTTTGATTTGTTCTTCGGACTTATCTGGGCTCAGTCCACCGACAAATACTTTTTTGGGGAGCTCCTTTCCCTTTAAAGCTTTAGCCCTTTTGGGGTCTATCAACTTGCCATCTAACTTGTGTTCTTTAAGTTCAAGAACCTTATCGACACTGGCAGCATCTTTGAAAAGGACAAATCCGAATCCCCTCGATCTTCCCGTGACGGGATCTGTTTTAACTGTGCAGTCTATAACTTCTCCAAAACAAGACAGGTATTCAGTGAGATCTTTCTTGCTCGTATCCCAGCTTAGCCCTCCAATAAACATTTTACCGTCGTCCTGCTGATTCTTGCTGGCGTTGATTTTGGATCCTTCGGCGAACTCCTCCATATTGCTGTACTCATTCACGTCCTCCATAGCGGTGGGGCTGTCGGCCGGAGGCAGGTGGCGCGGAGAGGGAGTCGCAGCGGCAGCAAGGTGTATGGAGCTGGATTTAAAATGACGGCGGAAGAGCCCTCTTTTTCTTTTTTAAAAATTCTTTGTTAGGAGGGATGGCTCTCTGGGAGGGATAAAAGAGAGAGGAGAGGGATACAGGGAGAAATTTAGGTAATATGAAAATAAAAGATGTCATTAAAAATTATTTGAAAAATATGAAACCAAAATTTACCCAATTATAGCTTATATAAACCATCCCTTCCATTTTCCAAAAGTTAGCCCTTAAAATATTTCGTGTTCTTTCCCCTTTCCTATTCCACTCTTTAGGCCAGTTCTTTCATGTCATGATTTTGAGTCCCTTCATTGTACTGGTTACCACTCCAACTTGTCAATGTTCCTCTTGAGACATATAATGCAATATTCCAGATTTAGACCAATAAGAGAAGAGTAGAATGGGACAGTTACCTCCCTGGTCCTAGACACTAGACTTTGATTAGTGCATTCTAAGATCAAATTAACATTTTTGCCAGCCATGTTAAACTGTTGCCTCATACTAAACTTTCTGTGAACTAACTAAAAGACTTCAACATTTCCCAGTGTTGTTAAAACTATGTCATTATATCTTTTACTTTTGCAGTGGATCTTAAACAATGAAGAAAGCACTTTAGAAATGTTATTGTATTTACTCCTCACAACAACCCTATGGGTAAGGTGCTACTGTTTTCTGTATCTGAAAGAGGTCACATGACTTACCCAAATACTATGGATAGTAAGGTTGAACTAAGATCTGGATCCAAGACCTGTCCTCTTACTACTATGGCTCCAGATGACTGACACTGTGTTTATTTACAAATAGGGCATGTTTATAAAAGATTCAAAGTTGGGGGCACCCAGCTACTGTATATATATTTTATTTTATTTTTTCATGGATTCAACTGCCTCACTTTTAAAATATTTTCTAAAATTTTATTTAATTAGATGATTTAGAATATTTTTCCATGGTTACAAGACTCATATTCCTTCCCTTCCCTCCCTCACCCTCCTCCGGTATCTGATTCGCAATTCCACTGGGCTTAACATGTGTCATTGATCAAGACCCATTTCCATATTATTAATGTTTGCACTGGGGTGATCGTTTCGAGTCTACTTTCCCAGTCATACATATATGTGTATGTATATTTCTAACAGTTACTTTGGTGCTGTATGATAGAAAGCATACTGGACTTGATGCTGAACACCTGGGTTTGCAACTTTGCTGTTTCTCCATCAGTAAAATAAGAATAATAATGCCTATTCCACCTATTTCATAGGATCATTGTGAAGTTCAAATGTGAGGTATGCAACACATTTTATAACTATTAGACTGAGTTCCTTGAGGGCTTCTTTTGCTTCTCTTCATCTTCCCAATGCTTCTCATTAGCACCTTTGGTGTGAGAACTTGCTGAGTTCTTTTCAAGGCTGCTCATCTTCCTTTGCTGTCCTCCTTTCTCACTGATGGCTCCAAAAGCTGTAGCATGCATAGCAGCCACACCTCAGTAACACCATCTTCATAGATGGGCTAAACCTGTTTGAGAATAAGTGACAGGTCTTGAGCCTGTCTGAGTTTGATGGATGTCTACCTCAAGCATGTGAAGACGTCCTCTGGTGGAATGGGCAGATGAGAGAAATTAGTTTCAATGGCCATGGAGGCAGCTGAAGCAGGCATTGCAGAAAGCTTACAGTTTGGTCAGAAATTAAAGATGCCATGGTCATCCACTGCATCCCGGGCCATCATTAGCCATCCTGACTTTTGTCTTGCCTCTGGACTTTGATGACTCTGGAAGAGAGAGTGAGGTTGAAGTATTTGTGCAACTCTTATGAGATAATAGACAACAGATCTTAAAAGGACCTCTAAAAGGATTCCTTCCTTGTTGGTCAATCTTCTGATTCTGAGGAATACTCAGAGAGATGGATCTGAAAAGAGGTGGCAGTTCAAATAGAAAATATAAGATCATAATACATAGAACCAGAAGAACCTCAGAAACTCTCTTGTCTGAGTGAGGCTCTTCCTCTAGGGAAGGAAACTGAAGGCCACAGAGGTAAAGTGAAGGTAATAAAGAAAGAAAGTAGCAGAGTAGGAATTCAAGACATCTAATATAGTGCATAGGGTGTCTATGTCCTCAGTCTCTAGTCAAAAGACCTTGGTTCAAATTCCAACTTAGAGGTTTACTATATGTGTGACCTTGGGCAAGTCACAACCTTCTTGTGACTCTATTTCCTCATTTGTAAATGGATAAAGGATTTGAACTTGATAGATTCTGTGTTCTCTTCTAGCTCTCATTCTATGATTCTATGACTCCAAGTCCAATTCTTAGTACTCATTCTAAAACAGAAGTAAGGTTTGTTTTTAATAAACAATCTCCTTGATCTGTTTTTAAGGCTAGTTGTTTTTAAATATAAAATACATTGATTTTTTCCCCCTTTTTATTCAGCCTTTTCACTTTGTTTTAATATTTCTTGTTACCTCATGGAATCATTAGTTTCTATTTGGTTCATTCTAATTTTCAAGGAGTTTGTTCCCTGGACAAGGTTTTATACCTTTTTTTGCCAAACTTTTAATTTCCTTTCCAATTGCTTCTCCCATTACTCTCAATTCTTTCCCAATTTCTTCCTCTAGCACCATCATTCTACTTATAAAAATATTTTGAAACTCTTTAAAGGACAATTTTTTTTTTCTGAGACAGCTAGGTAGCTCAGGGGATAGAGAGCCAGATCTAGAGACCAGAGGTTCTGGGTTCAGATTTGACCTCAGACACTCCCTAGCTATTTGACCCTGCCCAAGTTACTTAACCCTTACCATTCTTCTGCCTTGGAATTGATATTTCTTCTAAGATGGAAGACAGTTGTAACATTTTGAGATTCTATGAGAAGGGTTTTTAAAAAGACAACCCCAAACACTTGCTTTATCTCTTCCAAGAATTCTAGTTGTGTTTGTGCCCAAGCTACGTTTTTCCCTGAGGCATTGCTTGCAGATGTTTCAGAATCATTCCCTTCATTTTCATTTGTGTCTTGAGTGTCCCCTGCCATCACCATCCTTCATTTTTTTGGTTTGTTTACTCACTCTTCCAGCCCATTTTCTTTCTTTGATGTTAGGGCTGGGCTTGGTGGCACTTGTGGAGGTGAAAGTCTGGGCGGGTCCTCTTGCTGCTTGCTTAGATTGGGAATCTATAAGCTTTCATTGCACTTGAAGTGGTCTGTTCCAGGTCAAAGTCTGATTGTGGCCCTTGGTCTGAACTCTGCAAGTTCCTGATCTGGTTTTGGGTCTTTGCAAGAGACTGAATTACCTAACCTCTAAAGTCTATTCCAGCTCTAAATCCTCAGTTTCAGGGCCTCAGTTTATTTCTTTGCAAAATGAGAGAGTTGGGCTAGATGTGTCACCCCTCCTTCCCTTACAGTTCTAATATTTTGAGATTCTATGAATATATATATGTATATATGCATATATATATATGTATATGCACACACATGAAATCTTTACTTTCTATGTTAAAATTAATACTGTGTATTGGTTCCAAGGCAGAGAAGTATGGTAACAGCTAGGCAATGGGGAATTGGGGCTAAATGATTTGCCTGGAATCATAGCTAGGAAGTATCTGAGATCAGATTTGAACCCAAGATCTCCCATCTCTAGGCCTGGCTCTCAATCCACTGAGTCACCTAGTTGCCCCCTCTATATTGTCAAGGAACTAGAGACCATTTTTTGATAACTTAAGAACCTAGGAACTATGTCCCTGATTTCTTCCTCCTTGTGAGGAAGCTATAGAAGGGGAAAAAGCAGATTGGGTAAGATATCCATTCTTCTTTTCTCCATCTTATCCCTTTCCATCAGAAAAAGCACTGATACCACTTTCCAGGATTCTTTTTTTTATGCTTAGTGCCTTGATTTTGTAATTTTGGTTCAGGTTAGTAATTTCAGGAATGTCCAAACAAAATAGGTCACAGGTGCCCCAAGCATACTGGGCTGGATTACCTAATGCACAAGGGCTGGGTCTGGACCTGGGCATGGGGAGTGGTGCTAGTACAGAGTTTGGATAACAAGTGGGTGTGAACTTCACTTCCAGCTGTCTGGCACACAAGGAAAGACCACAAACTAGCATCCTTATTGACTTTCTCCCAAGGTGAACAGACATAGTAGGATCCAAGAAAGTACCTCAAAGGCCATTTAACCCAACCACCTCATTTTCAGACCAGGGAACTGAAATTTAGGAAGATTAAGGGATTTATCCATGGGTAGTAAGGACCTAGGAGATCAGAAGGGGTAGGGAGGACTTCAGGAACAGTTTTATGAAGAGGTGGAGTAGCCTGTGTGATATGAAGGATACCTTCAGAAAGGTTCCTCTCCAATCTTTTATCTCATCTCTCTCCTATTCTGATAATTTACTATTAGAATTTCATTCCTTTGAAAAAATGCACAACTCTTTCTATTCTCCTTTAAAGAAGAGAAAGCAACCCCTATCTTCTGTCTTAGAATCCATGCTAAGTATTGATAACAAGGCAGAAAAGTGACAAGGGCTTTGGAATTGGGGTTAAGTGACTTGGCCAGGATCACACAGTGAGGAAGTGTCTAAAGTCATATTTGAACCCAGGACCTCCCGTCTATAAGCCTGGTTCTCAATCCACTGAACCACCTAGCTGCCACATACCCCAAAACATTTATTTTAAACTTTATTCTACCCATAATTAGGAAAATTATAAATATAAAATTATAGAACTCTAAATATTGAATGCTTATATATATTTTATGTGGAATATTCAATGAGAATTAAAATAAATAATCCAGAAAGACTTCATGTACTTATTATTATCTATAAGACTTCATGTTAAATTTCTACAAGTTTTTTACAAGTGTTAAATTTTTGCAAGTGTTGAATATGAATATTTTAATTAATAAATTATAATTTGGAGGATGCTTAGCATTATAAGATAGTTATATAGAAACTTAATTCCAATGTTGGATTTATTTATTTGAACAAAGATTTATAATATTTGTCACTATAACAGACAGTCTTAAAATGGTTCTGCATTGACTTTATTTCTGCATTTTGATTTAAAGAATAAAGCAAAAAAGCTTCCTCACAAATATGTGGTAGAATTTTATACTGCTGAGAGAGAGAAATTCATTTATTATTTTTAGCTAACAAATCAATGAAAATTAATGGATAGTTATCATAAGAAGAATTTTAAATTGGTTAATGACAAGCACTATTTTAATTGAAAAATGTTTTTAAAGTTGATTTACATATATGGCTTCATTTTTCTCCAGTATTTTCTTGTGTTTCTTTCTCCAAGCTGTTGACTCTCTCTGCATCAATTTGATTTCTTTTCCCCATTTTTCCTTTCCCCTCTTTTATTTCATTTTTGAAATATTTTTTGAGCTCTTCTGGAGCCTAAGAACAATTTCCATTTTTCTTTGAGATTCTCCCTGTAACTGCTTTGATCTCATTGTTCCTTTCTGAGTTTGTGCTTTGCCTTGTCTCCATAATAATTTTTTATGGTTAGGGTATTTTTTAAAAAAGTTTGCTTATTTTCTCAGCCTTTTTCTTGACTTTTATTTTTCTTTTTGTAAAGATAAATTATTTTATCAATTACCTGTAATAACAAATTTCCACATAAAATTTCCAAAGATTAATAATCCAAATTGCCTCTCTCTTTCCCATCCTTCTCTCTTCCTGGAGCTGTCAAGAAATTTGGCCTGGGTTATCTATGTATTATCATGCAAAACATGTTTCCTTATTATAAATTTTCAGAAGAGAATAATCATATAAAACCCAAACCCCCAAATAAACTAAAGCAAAAATTGTATGCTTTAATCTGCATTCCAACTCCAATAGTTCTTTCTCTGAAGGTATTGGATGGATAACATTCTTTGTCATAAGTCTCTCAGAATTGTCCTGGATCATTGTAATGCTGAGAGTAGCTAAATTTGTCACAGTTGAGCATAACACAATATTGCTGTTACTGTGTACAATGTTCCCCTGGTTCTGCTTATTTCACTTCACATCAGTTTATGCAGGTCTTTCCAGCTCTTTATGAAATCATCCCATTCATCATTTCTTACAGAACAATAGTATTCCCAAACCAAAGTATACCATAATTTGTACAGCCACTTTCCAATTGGTGGACATCCCTTTTGGTTTCCAATTCTTTGCCACCACAAAAAGAGTTGCTATATTTTTGTATAAGTAGGTCTCCCCCCACCCCCTTTTAAAAATCTCTATGGGATATAGACCTAGTAGTAGTGGTATTCCTGAATCAAAGCATATGAGTTGTTTTATAGTCCAATTCCAAATTGTCTTCCAGAATGGTTGGATGAGTTCACTACTTCACCAACATCATATTTATGCCCTGATTTTGTCACATCCCCTCCAGCATTTGTGACTTTCCTTTACTATCATATTGACCAATCTGATAGGTGTGAGGTGGTGCCTCAGAATTGTGTTAATTTGCATTTCTCTAATCAAGAGGGATTTAGATATTTTTCATGTGATTATTAATAGCTTTGATTTTTTTCATGGTTTGTATTCTTATGTATTTGACTTCATTTTCTGTATATTCGAGAAATTAGACCTTTATCAGAGAAATCCTTATAAAAATTTGTTCCAGTTCGTTGTTTCCTTTGTAAACTTGGTTACATTGGTTTTATTTATATAAAAAATTTTAAAATTTAATATAATCAAAATTATTCATTTGACATATGGTGATGTTCTCTATTCCTTGTTTGGTCATAAATTCTTTCCTTCTCCATACATAGGCTATTTTATATTCCCCCAATTTAATTATGATATCAACCTTTATGTCTAAATCATATACCTATTTTTACTGTATCTTAGTATAGGATGTAAGGGATTGGCCTATACCTACTTTCTGCCATACTGGTTTCCAGTTTTCCCAGCATTTTTGTCAAATAGTGAGTTCTTATCTCATCCACCACTAAGATTAGGTACTGCTAATCTATTCCATTGATCCACCAATCTATTTCTTAGCCAGTGTCAGATTATTTTAATGATCACTTCTTAATAGTAAAGTTTGAGATCTAGTACTGTTAGGCTACCAACCTTTACAGTTAAAAAAAAAATCATTTCCCTTGATATTCTTCATCTTGTTCAGCCAGATGAATTTTAAAAAATTTTCTAGTTCTAAAACACAGTTTTTTCATAGCTTGATTGGTATGGTCCTAAATAAATAAATTAATTTAGGTGGAATTGTTATTTAGCTCAGCCTACCCAAAAACAATTAATGTTTTCCCAATTATTTAGATTTAACTTTATTTGTGTCAAGTGTTTTTAAAATTGTGTTCATATAATTCCTTTGTTTGCTTTGCAAATAGTTTCCCAAGAATTATATTATTGAGTTAATTTAAATGGAATTTCTCTTTCTATATCTTGCTGTTGCTTGTTGGCAATATATTTAAATGCTGATGATATATATGGGTTTATTTCGTATCCTACAACATTGTAAAGTTATTATTTCAACTAGTTTTTAAGTTGATTCTCTAGAATTCTTTTTTTTTAAACCTTTACCTTTCGTCTTATTGACTCCAAGGCAGAAGAGTGGTAAGGGCTAGGCAATGGGGGTCAAGTGACTTGCCCAGGGTCACACAGCTGGGAAGTATATGAGACCAGATTTGAACCCAGGACCTCCCATCTCTAGGCCTGGCTCTCAATCCATTGAGCTACCCAGCTGCCCCCACCTCTAGAATTCTTTAAGTATACCATCATATAATCTGCAGAGTGGTAGTTTAGTTTCCTCATTGCCTACTTTAAACTCCTTCAATTTCTTTGTTCTCACTGCTAAAACTAAAATTTCTAGTACTGTATTAAATAATAGTGGTGATAAAGAGCATCCTTGCTTCACCCCTGATCTTATTGGGAAGGCTTCTAACTTATCCCCATTGCAGATAATACTTGCTGATGGTTTTAGATAAATACTACTTAATATTTTAAGAAAAGGCCCATTTATTCCTATGCTTTCCAATGTTTTTAATAGGAATGAGTGTTGTATTTTTGTTGAAGGCTTTTTCTGCATCTATTGAGATAATCATGTGATTTCTGTCAACTTTTTATTGATATGGTCAATTATAATTGATACTTTCCCTAATATGTTTAACCAGCCTTGCATTTCTGGTATAAATCCCAGCTGGTCATAGTGAATGATCCTTGTTATATATTGCTGTAACCTCTTTGCTAGTATTTTATTTAAGGTTTTTGCATTGAAAGTCACTAAAGAAATTAGTCTGTAATTTTCTTTTTCTGCTTTTGGTCTTTCTGGCTTAGGAATCAACACTGTATCTGTGTCATAAAAAGAATTTGGTATAGAACTTCTTTGCCCATTTTTCCAAATAGTTTATGAAGAGTTGGGATTAATTGTACTTTAAATGTTAGATAGAATTCACCTGTGAATCCATCTGGCCCTGAGGATTTTTAATTAGGGAAATCATTGATGACTTGTTCAATTTCCTTTTTTTTGAGATAGAACTATTTAAGAATTCTATTTCCTTTTTTGTTAATCTGGGCAATTTATATTTTTGTAAACATTCATCCATTTCATGTGCATTGTCAGATTTATTGTCATATAATTGGACAAAATAGCTCTTACTGACTATTTCAATTTTCTCCTCATTGGAGGCAAATTCACCCTTTTCATTTTTGAAACTGGTAATTTGATTTTCTTCCTTAAAAAAAAATTAAATTAACCAATGCTCTATTTTATTTTGTTTTTGTTTTTAGATACCAAGTCCTAATCTTATTTATTAGCTCAAAAATTCTTTTACTTTATTTTATTAATTTCTCCTTTGACTTTTAGGATTTCTAATTTTGTCTTTGATTAGAGATTTTAAAATTTGTTCTTTTTCTAGGTTTTTTCATTTTATGCCCAATTTGCTGATGTGCTTTTTCTCTATTTTTCTTGATATGAGCATTCAGAGATATAAAAATTCCCTGTAGTACTGCTTTGGCTGCATCCTATAAATTTTGATATGTTATTCTTTGATCCATTCCTTTTTTAGAATTAGATTAGTTTCCAATTACTTTTAAATTTATCTTTCCATATACCCTTATTGATTATAATTTTTATTGCATTATGATTTGAAAAGATTATTTCTGCTTTTCTGTATTTGGTTGGGAAGTTTTTATGCCCTAGTACATGGTCAATTTTTGTGTACTTTGTGCTGCTGAAAAGAAGATATATTCCTTTTTATCCCCACTCAGTTTTCTCCAGAGATCTATTACATTTAACTTTTCTAAAATTTCATTCACTTACTTTACTTCTTTTCTATATATATTTTTGGTTAGTATTTCTAATTCTGATAAGAGAAGGTTGCAGTCCCCACAATTTTACTATCTATTTTATCCTGAAGCTCATTTAATTCTCCTTGAAAAATTTGGAGGCTATACCATTAGGTGCATATATGTTAAATATTGATATTACTTCATTGCCTATAGTACCTTTTATCAAGATGTTTTTTCCTTCTTTGTCTATTTTAATTAGATCTGTTTTTTCTTTAGCTTAGTCTGAGATCATGATTGCTCCTCCTATTTTTATTTTACCTCATTTGAAGTCCAATAGTTTCTGCTCCAGTCCCTTACCTTTACTCTGTGTGTCAACCTTCCTCAGATTTGTTTCTTGTAAACAACTTATCATAGGATTCTGGTTTTTAATCCACTCTGCTATCTGTTTTCATTTTATGGGTGAGTTTATCCCATTTTCATTCACAGTTATGCTTACCATTTACATATTCCCCTCCTTCTTATCTTCCCCTTTTTATCTCGCACTTTTTTCTCTCCTTTCTCTCTGTCTCTTCTCACAGTTGTCTTGCTTTTAGTCAACCCCTATTCCTCCTTCTTATATACTCCTGCCTCTACTGCAACCCCTTCTTATTCCTCTCTTACTTCTCTATAGAGTAAGATAGAATTCTATATCCCAATGAGTATAGTTGATATTTCCCATTTGAAACAATTTCAATGAGAATTAGGTTTAAGCATTGCCTGTTGCCACCCATATCCTCTCCTCCACCATAATAGGTTTTTTCAACTTTTATCTCTCTTTTCTCCTTTCTCTTAGTATATACCGCTTTTTCACCCTTCATTTTGTTTTTACATATCATGTCATCTTAAATACCTTGCTCCTATACCTTCCATTTATGTGATTCCTTCTGTTTGCTAATGATAAAAAATTTGAATTATAAATATCATCTTTCCATGAAGGAATATAAAGAATTTGGCCTTACTAAACCTCTTAAATTTTTTCTTTATTTACCTTTTTATCCTTTTGAATTTTGTATTTGAACATCAAATTTTCTATGTAGGTCTGGGCTTTTCATCAGGAATGCTTGGAATTCTTCTATTTGATTAAATGATAATTTTCTCCCCCTGAAAGAATATACTCAGTTTTGATGAATAGGTCACTCTTGGTTGTAAACTTATGTAAAAAAAAAAATCATTATTTAAATTGCAAAGTTTAAATTCCTTTTGAGAAGAATTTTAGGTAAAGAAGATGCTACCTCTCTGAATCCAGAACTGAACTGTTGGAGAAGCCACCATGAAGAAGCCTCCAGACCACAAGTTGCACAAAATTGAACTTTGGGTGTGGTTGATTGAACATTTATTTGTATGTATACTTCTATGCCAAAGGGGACTGCCCCCTAATGGCTTTTTGTCAATGTGTTCAGTAATTATTGGTTTTATTCTTTTTTCTCTTATCCTCATACTATTGTAATCTTTTAAGTTTATTATGTTTTTATGATTCTTTTGGGGAAAAATTAATTTTTCCAAAAATGATCATACGGGGAAATGTAAAAAATAGACTCGAATACAGGACTACAATCCCCATGAGCCTTTGCTCCACTTCCCCAGAATGCCTTGTAATCTCACCTGGGCCGAGATCGAGAAGGGATTTAAGCTGATTCAAAGGCTTTTGAGGGCTCTGTCTCTTGGCTCTTTTTGGACTTCCGTTTTGGAGCAGGCGGTCTCTTGCGTGATGTGAGGTTATTTTGTCTAGGCCTCTGGCCTAGGCACATGTTTCTTAATGACATTCTTTAATCTTTAACCTTTAATAAACCTCTAAAAAAATATAATACTCCTTGCAGAGAGAAACTAATTTCTACCTGCCTCAGTCTCCCCATCTCCCCTAAATTTTAATCCTTACACTTAGTTCTTTTGTTCTCCAGAATATCATATTCCTAGCCTTCAAATCCTTTAATGTAGAACCTGTTTAATCTTGTGTAATATTGATTTTGACTCCATATATTATAATTGTTTCTCTCCGGTTGTTTGCAAAATTTTCTCCTTAGCTTGGGAGCTCTTGACTTTGGTTATAATACTCTTGGGTATTGTCATTTGGGGATTTATTTCAGGAGGTGATCAGTAGATTCTTTTGATTTCTATTTTACCTTCCAGTTCAAGAATATTAGGGGCCATTTTCTTTGAAAATTTCTTGAATATAAAGTCTAAGCTTTTTTTATTTTTTGATCATGGCTTCCAGGTGGTCCAATAATTCTTAGACTATCTTTCCTGGATCTATTTTCCAGGTCAGTTTTTTATTTCCAATGAGCTATTTCATATTTTCTTCTATTTTTTCTTCCTCTGATTTTGTTTTATTGTTTCTTGATGTCTCATAAATTCATTACCTTCTATTTTCCCAATTCTAATTTTTAAAGAATGACTTTCTTCCATGAGCTTTTGAATTTTCTTTCCCATCTGGTTAATTCTATTCTTTATAGAATTTTTTTCTTCACTGGGTTTTTGTGCCTCTTTTTCCATTTGTCCAAATCTGCTTTTTAAGTTGTTATTGTCTTTTTGCATTACTTTGATTTCTTTCCTCCATTTTTCTTATGCTTCTTATTTGATTTTTTGAATTTCATTTTGAGCTCTTTCAGTGCTTGAGACCAATTCTCATTTTTCTTTGAAGTTTTACATGTGGTTGCTTTGGTCTTACTGTCCTCTTCTGAGTCTATGCCTTGCTCTTCTTTGTCACCATAAACATTTTCTATGGTTAGGTATTTTTCCCCCATTTGTTCATTTCCCCAGCCTTTTCCCCTCACTTGTACTTTTATCTTAAAGGTAAGCTCTGTTCTCAGGGTAGTGGTTGCACTCTCTTAAACTTCAGTATTTTTTGCTGCTACTTTCAGCTTTAGCTTTGGTTTCCTGCAAGTTTCAGTTCTTCCAAGATAGTATGATGGTATGTGGGCTGGGAGCTCTGAAAGCCACTCCCCACTCTTGATTCAATTTCCTCTAGTGACTGCTGATGACTTATAGGGCTTAGAGACCCCTTGTGCTGATCTTGGGGTCTCACTGCAGGCTTGGGCAGGGGCTCTGAGTCTCACCTAGGGTCTAGGCCTACACCAGCCAGGCATGCTGCCATCTGGCTTGCCCTAGGGCTTGTGGCTTCAGTTCAGGCTCTGGGGCTCACCTTAGGATAGCACCAGCTATCCTAAGGCTGGGACTGCCTTGAGCTGATGTTGCTGTGGGGTTTGGTTCTTTTCTGCCAGCTTTGACAGAGATTTAGAGCCCCAATCTGGGATTATACCATCTCAGTGCACTTTGGACTACTGTATGATGGATCTTGGAGCCTTACCATGGGCTTGGGTAAGGGTTCTGGGCATCCTCTTGGGTTTGAACCAGCCAGACACCTCAAAGTGCTTTGCACTAGAACTTGGCACCTCACTGTAGGCTTATTTTGAACTTTAAGGGATGAATATGGGGTGCTTTGCTGTTCAGTTAGATGGGGTCTCAGGGTCTTGAGGACGCTTCTGACCTAGAGCAATAAGTGAGGGGTGGGTGACTTTCATTTCTTGTTGTATGGTTTTACTTATGGCCCCCCTCTCACCCCAGTGAAATAGACCTTCTCTTCCTACCTTTCAAGTTATTTTCTACAGGAGAGTTACTTCATTCCATCCCCTTGTTGGTTCTGTCACTCCAGGATTCATTTTGTGGTGCTATTTTAAGATTGGTTTGAGAGGATTCTCAGAGCAACTCCAGCTTTCCATGGTGCTACTAAGCCATCTTGGTTCTACTTTGACTTTTATTTTTATATTAAAAATGGGCTGTGTTCCCAGTGTAAAGTGGGTACTCTCCTAAATGTCAGTTTTTTCTTGTTGCTACCCTGCAAGTTTCTGCTATTCCAAGGTGGTTTGATGGCTTGTGGGCTGAGAGCTCTTGAAACTACCACCCATTGCTGATTCAATTTTCCCTAAGGCCTGCTATTGGCTTATACTGGTCAGGCTACACTGCAGGCTGCCCTGTGCTGGTGCTTGTGCCTTGAAGGGTGGGTATGGAAGTACTTAGGCAGGGTCTCAGCATCTTGATGCTGACTTGAGTGAAGTTTAGAACCTTGAGCAGTGTCCGAGGGGGAGGCCTTGCTGTTAGCTTGCACCTAGGCTCATTGGTACAGCCATACTGTAGGCTGTGTTGCCCTCTCACTCCAGTGAAACAGACATTTTTTGCTTATCTTCCAAGTTATTTTCTATGGGAAAATTGTCTCATCCTGCCTTTATTGGTTATGCTTCTCTAGTGTTCATTTTAAAACATTATTTTAGGATTGGCTGAAAGAGTTTTTCAGAGAGATTCAGGTTTTGGTGCCTCTGCTCAGTTATCTTAATGCTTCCTTGTTAAAGAATATTTATATATAAATTAAACTTAGTACAGAAAGAATCTCTTCAGACATATTTTTCTTCCCTTCTACCTAGACATGGGGAAAGATGCTAGTACAGGAGGTGGCTAACAAGTGGGTACATGCAGTTGTCTGGCACACAAGGAAAGACCACAAACTAGCATCCTTATTGACTTTCTCCAAAATTGAACAGACATAGTGGGATGGGAAGTGTGGTCACAAATCTGAATTAAGAAGGTTTCTTGGGGCAGCTGGGTAGCTCAGTGGATTGAGAGCCAGGCCTAGAGATAGGAGGTCCTCCGTTCAAATTTGGCCTCAGGCACTTCCCAGCTGTGTGACCCTGGGCAAGTCACTTGACCCCCATTCCCTATCCCTTACCACTCTTCTGCCTTGGAACTAATACACAGTATTGATTCTAAGATGGAAGGTAAGGGTTTAAAAAAAAAGAAAAAGAAAGTTTCTTGAAGACCATTGAATCCAACCACTTCATTTTACAGATGAGAGAATTGAAATTTAGGAAGATTAAGTGACTTGCTTATGGATTCTAAGCTTCTGGGAAATCAGGCTCTAGGAACAATTTGATGAGGAGGTGGATGACCTGTGTAGGAGATCTTCAGAAAAGTTCCTAATCCTCAATCCTACCCCACCCCCCAGTCTGATAATCTATGATTAGAAATTCATTTCCTTTGGGCAAAATTCTTGACTCTTTCCATTCCATGTGAATTCTCCCTCCTATTTCTCCTTCCAAGTGGAATAAATAGTAAGTTCCTAACAGTGTGAATGGAAAGGCAGAGTGCAGTAATCTAAGACCCTTATCCTGGAAGCATACTGGTTGCACTGATATAGAAACTTTACTACATGATTTACCAAGTTACCAACCAACTCAAGTGAAAGTCCACCAGAGAGAATAATATCATATGGAGAAAATAAATTTAAACTAGAAAATAGACTTAATATTGCAGTGAGAGGTGTCGATTTTGTTTATGGAACCCCCGGGTGTGGCCCTGTGCCTTGGGAACTTGCCTGAAGGGAAGTCCCAGCCTGACCTTGTCTTAGACTGAACAATAAACCTTAGAGTACCCAAGGATCTCATTTTAGAATTAGCAGATAGAATCAGATTTTAAGTACTCTTTTATCTATCTTAGAAGTTTCTCCCATTGTATCAGAGGTCTCTTCCATAGTCTAGCCCCTGGCTATAATCATACTTTCCTTGTATCCATTGTAAAGCATCAGCCTCTTCCAGGTAAACCCAGTCCCTGACTTACTTTGTTTCCATTGTATAACAATACAATAAACTATCTGGTGGTATAGAAAATTTCTCCTACAATCACAAAATATTCACTTAAAAGTTCATTTCCAGGAAAAATGGCTCCCTTTACTTCTAGATCATCCTCCAGCTTATCGTGACTTTGTTTTTCTTTTGCTTTTTTAGCTCTAGAGCAATCTGTCCCTCACCTCTTGATAAAAAGAAAGGGATGTCATGATGAAAATGTTTGATATTTTCCTTTCTATCTATAATCTATTATAAAAGTGTTTTTCTGCAAGCATTTAGTTAAGAAAAAAGGGAAAGAATAAAACAATTTTTCTTAAAAAATCCAAGCTTACAATAAGGGCATTTATCAGTCAGTGTGCAAGGATTCACAAGGGCCACTTGCTTTTCCTTCTAATTGACAAATGCTTTTTAAAGTCAGTAGCACAAGTAAATAGCAAGTGGGTTTTAAAACCCCTTCATGTTCTTACAGTAAGCATTTTTGATTTAACTAAAGACTGAAGTGTTACACTACATGAAATTCCAATCAGTGAATGCACTGCATCTTTATAGGTTATTTTCTGTCCTTGTTATTTGAGAGGAACTGAGATACTACTGTCACCATCCACATCCTCTAGTGGATTAAAAAGTGGCAGTAGTTACAATCATTCAATTTCTGGGGCTTTTTACAGTAGGTTCTTAAGTATAGTTCTCAATCTTGGAAACATAGCAATGACACAAATACAAAATGCTCATTTTTTTGTCTGCCTTAAAAATATGGTCAACATAGCATTTATTTGTTATTAGTACTGTAATAAAGTGGATAATGTGTGACTATTTCTTATTGCAGTTACTGACATCCTCTGGCTTGGGACTAGAGAGCTGCTACTAGGGGACACACCTGAGGGCTTCCTAGTCACAATGGGGATAGATGAGAGACACTGCTTGAGAGATAGAGAGATGGTGCTACAGGGGAATGCTCTGGGGTTTGTCTACTCATCACTTTTGATGGCTGATGGATCAACTTATTTGCTAACCTCCTCCTCCCTTCACTCCCTTCACAGTTCACAAAGAGAATCTGATAACAATTGAAAAAATTAATACATTTCTTTAAAAAAAAACCTTGCACCAATTTCTTATTAAACTGAAATAACTACAAAAGGAATGACAAACGACTTGACAAAAAATTCACTAAAAAATTTGAAAATTTTAGCCAAGAGTAGTCAGAATTTCAGTTTACTAATATTTAAACATTTTATGTCATATAGTTGAAGCTACCACATACAAGAAATAAAAAAATAAATCACCTTGAAACCTAACTAAACTGCATATTCTAGGAACACAAGCTCTATAATTAAAAAAAAAATGTTGCACACAGTAGTTAGTTGAGAAAATCTGTTCCTTCACCTCTTGGCTTGTGAAAAACATTTTCAAGAGTTTACTCTAAATGATTAACAAAATCTTTAACTATTACATGTAATTGGCATTTTGTTTTCCCCTTCTATTTCTTTCACCCCTTCTTGGGTCATAAGGTCAACCATATTTTTCTCCAGATCATCAATGTGACTGCTCATATCATCAATTCGACCAATTATCTGGTCTGACATGGTCTGATATTTGTCCTGCAACTGCTGGAGAAGCGTATGAACCACAGCAGTCAGGTCCTGTACAGTTTTGGGGTCTGTCTCCGCCATTGCTCTGGCTCTAGACTTCAGTTGGTTTCCCAGCTCCACTTGTTCTTTCTAACTACTTTGGTGGTCCTGCATTTTTCATGGTTGACAAAGGGAATGTAGTTAGTTTCTATAACATGTTTGTGATTATCCATGATGACTTTTTTTAACCTCACTTTCCTTCTTAGAAGCAATAGTGTGTATTGGTGACGAGGCAGAGGAGTGTTAAAAGGCAGCAGGGATTAAGTTGCCCAGGGTCACAAAGCTAGGAAATGTCTGAAATCAGATTTGATCCCAGGACTGGGATCCTGTCTCTAGGCCTGGTTCTCAGTCCATTGAGTATCTCAGCTGCCCCATCAAGATAGTTCTTAATGCATTTGCCCAATGATCATAATTTTTGAATAGCTTAACATTTGTACTACAAGAACACAAATTGATCACTTGATTGCATAATTGGTGAAGTAGGATTAAAAAATAAGAGAGAAGGAAAGAGTTACTCTGGTATTGTAAACCGAATGTGAGTGAAGGTATGCATTTGCTCTTGAATATCAGTGTTAGTTTGTGGCCACAGGTTTGGAAACAATTCAATGACAGATGGAGAAACTACAAGAACATGTTGTGTTTTGTCAGGAGTGATCAGAGTCTGATGTTATCACTGCATGAACAAATTTAAAAATTTCTCTTTTTGCCCAGGGAGTTGAGAGGTCAAGGAACTCCCTTCCTTCCTTCCTTCCTTCCTTCCTTCCTTCCTTCCTTCCTTCCTTCCTTCCTTCCTTCCTTCCTTCCTTCCTTCCTTCCTTCCTTCCTTCCTTCCTTCCTTCCTTCCTTCCTTCCTTCCTTCCTTCCTTCCTTCCTTCCTTCCTTCCTTCCTTCCTTCCTTCCTTCCTCCCTCTTCCTTCATTCCTTCCTTTCTTCCCTGAGACTCAATTTCTTTCATTATAAAACAAGAGGTTTTGACTGGATGCTCTCCAAAGACCTCCAATCTTCTAGAATTTTGTGATTCTGATTATTCTGTCTTAGGTCAAACTTGAGAGTTTTGCAGTGTTATAAGGTCCTTAGAATCTAGAGAGAAAAGTTTTCTTTATGCATGTCTGGACCAGAGACCTGGTGATAGATTTCTGGTTATATTAGCATCTTTTTAAAAATTAAATTTTATTTTTTTCAATCTGCCTTTGCTTTCTTCTACTTCATCTACCTCCTCCTACCCAATGAAAGAGAAATAAAAACCCCTGTTCCATACAAATGTGTATAGTCAAGCAAAATACATTTCTGGATTGGCCATGTCTGAAAGAATGAATACATGTGCTCAACTCTGTGTGTGTGTGTGTGTGTGTGTGTGTGTGTGTGTGTGTGTGTGTGTGTGTGTGTGTACTTTCCCCTCCTTTGGCCATTCAGATAAGAATAAGGTTCAAAGGTCAGTCATTTCCTCCTTCCTCCTTATCTGTATAGATGTCTACTTGAATATCCTGATTATATAAGATAATTATGCCTAATTCTTCACCCCTTCCATCATTGTATATCTTTTCTCCTCTTAATTTTTCTTTTAAAATCATCCAGACATAACAGGACCACTCCCAGGCCTTCTGTCTAATTAGACTCCTTCTATGACCTCTGATGATTATGGGGTTCAGAGAGAACACAAATATCACCTCCCCACATCAGAGTATACATAACTTATCCTTCTTTGGTCTTTTATGATTATTTATTAGTATTTACCTTTTTACGTTTCATTTAATTCCTCTATTTGAATGTCAAAGTTTCTATACAGCTTTGGTCTTTTCATCAGGAATGCTTGGAAGTCCTCTGTCTCTAAAAATCCATTTTCCATCACTCCTGATTAGATAAATTCAAATTAAAACAACTCTGAGTTACCACCTTACGCCTAGAAGTCTGGTCAATATGGCAGCAAAGGAAAGTTATAAATATTGGAGGGGATGTGGCAAAATTGGGACACTAATACACTGCTGGTGGAGTTGTGAATTGGTCCAACCATTCTGTTTAAATGAATGCCTACCCTTTGACCTAGTCATACCACTATTGGATTTATACCCTAAAGAGATAATAAGGAAAAAGACTTGTAGAAAAATATTTATAGCCTTGCTCTTTGTAGTGGCAAAAAATTGGAAAATGAGGAGGTATCCTTTGATCAGGGAATGGTTTAATAAATTGTGGTATCTGATGGTGATGGAATATTATTGTGCTAAAAGGAATAATGAACTGGAGGAATTCCATGTGAACTGGAAAGACCTCCAGGAATTGATGCAGAGTGAAAGGAGCAGAACCAGGAGAATATTGTACACAGAGACTGATACACTGTGGCACAATTGAATGTAATGGACTTCTCTACTAGCAGCAAAGCAATGATTCAGGAACTTATGAGAAAGAATGCTATCCACATCTGGAGAAAGAACTGTGTGAGCAAAAACAAAAGAAAAACATATGATTGATCACGTGGTTTGATGGAGATGTAATTGGGGTTTTAATGTTAAAAGATCACTCTACTGCAAATATGAATAACATGGAGATTAGTTTTGGACAACGATATAGTTATAATCCAGGGGAATTGCTTGTCAGCTTTGGGAGGTGGGAAGAAAGAAATGCGGGTAAGAGGGGGGAAATAATGAATAATGTAATCATGGAAAACTTCTAAATTTAAAAAAAGGAGAAAAAAAAGAGATTAGGATTAGGAAAATAGGGAAATTCCAGAGTAAGAAGCCAGCTGAGACATGGTGGTACAATCTGGAGAGTTAAAAATAGAACCAAAAGGGAAAGAAGTGAGGCCAGCTTAATCTTTCCCTAGTTGTAGGGAAGAATGGGAAAGGAAGAAACTTCAGCTCTGAATTATGCTGGGGAGTATTCATTTCAGAACTACATGTGGAGAATGTTTCTCTTATTTCACATTTCATTTTCTGTTACAATTAAATAGCTTTAACAATCCTTAAAAAAAAAATCAATTTTCCTCCTCTATGATTATGCTTCCATGAATTATTATGCTCCAGCTGTGTTTTTTCTCTGAGGCTTTGCTTGTAGATGATTTGAAGTCATTCTCTTCTTCTGGGCTTTTGCCTTGGGCAGCTCTGTCACTAAGGTAGCTTTTTATAGTGGTTTGTAAAAAAAAAAAATTTGTTCATTTTCTCAGCTTATGTCCTGAATTCATACTTGATGTCTGGGCTAGACTCTGTTCTTCTGGAAGAAGCATCTAGGCTGGTCCTGTTGCTGCTTTCTTAGGGGTACTGAGGATTGTATTATTACAGTATCTCAGAGACAGTTGAGGCTAGGGATCTGCAAACTTTCAATGCTCCCCAAATGATCTGATTGTAATACTCTTGTTCTGAACTCTGCACCATTTTTACTGGGATTTGAGTCTGAGCAGCAGCAGGCTACTGCTGGGTTCAGCCACCAAAAAGCACTTAAGGCTCCTTTTTTGTCCTGGATTCCTTCTCTGGTATTCTTCTGCAGACACCAGGTGAGATCAATACTAGAATTGAACTTCTGCTGTGCTCCTGGAATCACAGATGCACCATTGCTTATGAACTTGCTCTTCTCTGTACACACCCAAGGGATTGCCAGTGCCTGAGTCTCAACACATTATTCCTGCATGCAGGACTCCTTTTCAGTTCCTCCCAGATCTGTGACCTGGAATTAGGCAGTGAGCAATAGAGCTGCCAGATGGCATGTGTTCCTTGCAGCCTACACCAGTTTAGGTTCCATTGCAATGGATATGGGATCTCTTCTTTCCTAGGTATGCAGACTCTGCTTTGTCTTTTCTCTTGTATTTCTCTATCAAGATTCATTCTGCATTTTTTATATCTATTTGGAGGAGTTGGGGCAAGCATTTTCTTTTTTCTTTTTTTAAAACCCTGACCTTCTGTCTTGGAATCAATACTGTGTATAAGTTTCAAGGCAGAAGAGTGGTAAGTGCTAGGCAATGGGGGTTAAGTGACTTGCCCAGGGTCACACAGATGGGAAGTCTGAGATCAGATTTGAACCTAGGACATCCCATCTCTAGGTATGACTCTCAATCCACTGAGCCACCCAGCTGCCCCCAACAGGTATTTCCTATATTTGTTTGGAGGAGTTGGGGCAGGGATTGTAGATTGCTAAACTTCTTCCTTCTATTTTTGACATCTTAGTTCTGGTCCCCTTTGTCGTCATCAGAGGGAGATGTCATCTGGCTGAAAATTCCATGGTTTTAGTGTCAGTTGTGCATTTCTAGATACACCCACACATGCTATGTGAACATGAAGTAATAAGGCTGATTGCAATTCGTCTTACATAAAATCAATCTCCTTACTTTATGGCTATCCACACATATATATTCATTTGGTCTTTCAATAATTATTTATTAAGCACCTGCTTAATAAATTAATGAGCATTTGCTAAATATCTATCACACACCAGGCAGTGTAATATGTGCTGGGAATACAAGGCAAAAGCAAAACAGTGCCTGCTCTCAAGGAGCTTACATTCTATTAGGGGAGACATATGTTCACAGTTAGGTATATGTGAAGTAAACAAAATACATGCAAGGTAATTTTTGAGGTGAAGGGCACTAATATCTGGTGTGGTGTGTCACCAAGCTCTCACACAGGGCTTCAAGAAGTTGTATCATGCACAGCAGCTACACTCCAGGAAAGCCATCTCAGCAGTGGACAGCTAGATGTCTCAGTGGATGGAGAGCCAGGGTTAGAGATAGGAGGCCCTAGGTTCAAATCTGGCCACAGACCCTTCCTAGCTGTGTGACCCTGGGCAAGTCACTTAACTCCCATTACCCAGCCCTTACTGCTCTTCTGCCTAGGAACCAATATACAATATTGATTCTAAGACAGCAGGTAAGGATTTTTATTAAAAAATGTTTTTAAACCATCTCAACAGATGAGCTTAACCAGGTTGAAGATAATCAATAGGCCTCAAACCCATTGAGTTGGAAGATGTCTTCCCCAAGCATGAGAAGACTTCCCTCAGTGGAGTGGATAGATGAGAACAATTTGTTCAGTGGCCATGAAGGAGGCTGAAGTAGATGCTGTGGGGTGCTTAGAGCTTGGTCAGAAATCAAAGATGTGAAGGTCATTCCATCTCATCCCATGCCATCACCAGTTGTTTTGATTTTTGTCTTGCTACTAGACTCGAATGGCTCTGGAGGTGAGGGCGACTCATGAGTTTGTACAACTCTGCCTCATTTTGATAAAATTTACTTGGAAGCCAAGACATTAATCTAGGCTGCTCTGGGTATCTTTGAAGACAAAGGATGGACCATAGTGCTTAGGTTGAGTCCTGTGAGTTTTAAAATTAATAATCAATAGTTAAGTATTATATTTTTAAAGTTTTATTAATAATAACTAGGGCAAAAGAACTGCCTGAATTCAGCCTGGTTGCAGGTCCAAAAAGAGGAAGAGGGAGGAGTTCCAGCCACTTAAATACCATCATGCAAAAACATGAGGACACAGGAAAAGGAAATTTTGGGGGAATACCAAGGGACTTCTGGGGGATGAAGGCCAAAGGCTCAAAATCTCCATTTATACATAATCCCCCTGTGATCCTATTGGGAAACCAGTTTCTCCAAAAGGATAATGGAAACATAATCAACTTAAAAATTGCAATAATTTATGGATGAAAGGAAAAGAAAAAAAAGAACAAAACCAATGATTACTAGGTTGACAAAAAGCCAATTTGGGGGCAGTCCCCTTTGGCATAAGAGTATACATTCAAAACAAAAACATTTCAACCCCTCATAGTTCAATTCACATCCCAAAGTTCACTCTGGATCTTCTGGTACAGAGAGTGGTCTCTGCAGGCATCTTCACAGAGCCTTCTAGATTCTGGGAGGTAATCCCTTGTTCTAAATTTGGCTCAAATTCAAGTCAAAGTTCACAACAATAACAGTCCCCAAGGGAATTGGGGATTCTGATCAGCAGGGGTGAGGAGAGAGGGCATTTCACCAAAGGGGGACATCTAGTACAAAAGCAAAGAGGTAGGAAATGGACTTTCATACTTAAGGAATGGTAGAGAATTTGAAGGGGAGTCCTATGTAATGATCCTAGAAATGTAGGTTAGAGTTGGGATATAAAGAACTTTAGAGGGCACTTTGAGTCAGGAAGACCTGAGTTCAAATCTGACTTCAAACTCATACTAGCTGTATCACCCTGGCAAGGCACTTAACCCCTGTCTCCCTCTGTTACCTAGAGTCCAAAATAGAGATATTAATAGCACCTATTTTCCAGGATTATTGTGAGAATAAAACAAGATAATACTGGCAAAGCTTACAATCCTTAAAGTGCTATATAAATGTTAGTCATTTTATCATCATCATCATCATCATCATCATCATCATCATCATCATCATCATCATCATCATCATTAGCCAAACTGTGTAGGTAGCTTTTGATCCTAGGGAAAATAGGGCATTTATACCGAATAAGAAGAGTGAACTGGCGAGCCCTGAGCTGCCATGTGCAGGACACTATTCTAACATAACAGGGATAGATAAGATGTAGTCCCTGACCTCACTGGGCTTACATTCTCAGTCACATAGAAACATAGGACTCCCTCCTACATGAGCCCCACTTACATATACAAACTCACACACATAGCAATGACCTCTGACATACATGACAGTCACACACTCATAGACACGATATAGACAGATACATATTATCCATATAGACAGAAACCAAATGATAGCTTCTATCAATGGAAACAGGCTCAGATAGGTTTTATGATACTGGGAAGGTTCTAAGTCTAGTTCCAGCAACAGCTTACTGAATTCCTGTTCTCTTAGGACTCTAAGGACAGGGAGAGACTCATCACTAGGGGGTTGGCTGGCCACTAGGGTGACGGACTCTTTAGCTGAGATAAACCATGAACTGAGAAAAAGGAAAAAGAAAAATGTAGTGCTTTCTAATGACAAAATGCTTTCTATGCAATAACTTAATATCTATCATTAGGTGACCAGTGAGATAGAAAGTCCAAGAATTATTTTCATTTTACCCATAAGGCTCAGAAAACTATAGCACTAGGGAAAAGAAGTAGTTCTAAAGTCAGAGAACCTGGGTTCAAATCCTACTTTAGTAACTTCATTACTTGTTTGTTTTTTTTAAACCCTTGCCTTATGCCTTAGTATTAATTCTAAGACAGAAAGGCAAGGACTAGCAATGAAGGTTAAGTGACTTGCCCACAGTTGCATAGCTAGCAATTGTCTGAGATCAGACTTGAACCCAGGTCCTCAAGACTTCAGGTCTGGCTCTCTATCCTCTGAGCCACCTAGCTGCCTTAACTTAGCTGTCTGTAATAACCTAGGATGGTCACTTAATCTTCTTTGGTCTCATCTTCCTCATGAGAAGATGAAGGAGTTGAATCAGATAGCTTCTGAGTCTCTTAGATCTAAATACTGGATCCTAATCTGGGAGGGAGGGCAGGAAGGACTGTCCCTGAACATCTCACCCTAAATCAAGTTATACTCAGTAAATGTTTACACATTTTATACACATATATGATGTGAACACAGAGATAGGTTAAAAACATAAAAAGAGGAAATTCCTAGAAAGGGAGACATCCAGATCTCTTCTAATCTCTCTGTCAGCCACCACATATAGTGGGGGTGTTCCAGTGAGTTTTTGCTTTTAAAATAAAATTGTATTGCTATATTTTGTTTTTATACCTCCTTCATTTCTCAATGCATCATGCCACCTCATTATTTAGAGCCCTATTCAATGTTAGATTTTGAGTTTTGAATCAGAAGTCTTGAGTTCAAATCCTAGCTCTGCTACTTTTCCTGTGTAATCTTGAGGAAGCTTTTTCAATTCTGTGCCTCTGTTTCCTCATCTATAAATGAAAGGGGTGGAGTAGATGGCCTTCAATTCCCCAACCATAGATTCTTACCTCTGCTAGGAGGAGATGGAGGTGCATTCTCATATCTCTTCTAGGGATCAAGTTTGGTAACTATAATTATACAGCTTTTAGTTCCACAGTCATTGTTTTTCTTCCCATTTATGGAGTAGTCATATATATAGCTTTCCTGGTTGTGCTTACTTCATTTTGCATCAGTTCCTATACATCTTTCTGTGCTTCTCTGTATCCCTTCTATTTGTTTTTCAGTTCAGTGTTATTCCATTATAATTAGGGCCCCATGATTTGTTTAGCCAGTTCCTAATAGATGGTTTTTAAACTTTGTTTCCAGTTTCTTACTAGTACCAAAACATGCTTTTGTGGGAAAAAAATGTTTCTGCCAAGGCTCGGACTGGCTGTTTTGAAAGGGGACCCAAGTCATGAAAGAAAAGGGGAGTTGTCTTTCTTCTCTCTTTAGGAAGAGAAAGAAGCTAACAGGAGATCAGGCCTCCAGGCAGAGATTTCTCTTTTGAAAGGGAATGCTAAAGATCTCTCAAGAGTGAGGAGAGAACTCCCAGATGAGGGGGGCTTCCTCACTACTCCTGTGGAGCAGGTGTGAGACAACATCTATAGCAATGGGAACCAAATCGACATTGGCAGTTCCTATCTTTAAATCCAGGTGAAGCTAATGGTGCAGATGGCAAGTTATTAAATGTGAGAGCTGCTCAGGAGACTGGAGTACTGAGGAAAAAACCAAACCAAACCCAGGCCTGGAAGAATTGGCAATCCTTACCTCCATAGGTATGACTTAGACACCTGCTTCCAACATGTCCTTTTATTCTCAGAGTTCTTAAGTGGTGTCATGAATTTTTTGGAGAGTCTGATGAAGCCTATGGATCCACTTTCCAAATATTGTTTTCCCCCTCTTTTTCCTTGATTTTATATTAATAGAATTTATTTCCAGGTATCATCAGGCAAACAGATATGTATATAGAGTTATATATTTTATGTTTCCATTTATCAGTTCAATCTCTGGAAGTGAACAGAGAATAATGTTTTAAAATATCTTACGGGGCAGCTGGGTGGCTCATTAGTTTCAGAGCCATGCCTAGAACTAGGAGTCCCTGTATTCAAATCCAACTGTGTGACCCTGGGCAAGTCACTTGGTCCCCATTGTAGCCTTTACCATTCTTCTACCTTAGATCCCCGGGTGTATGGAGTGCTCAGAGAGGAGTAATATCTTTGGTATGGAGGGCTTGTCCTGCCCTCCTAGGGCAGCTCTCCAGCCTCTGACCCTCCCCTGACACCCAGCTCTCACTTGTGGCTCCCAGTAGCTGCTAGCATGTGGCAGCAGCCACACCCCGGGCAAGGACTTCAACAGGCTGGCTAAACCTTGTGAGGGTAGCCATCGGGTTGTCGACCCCTGGTGAACCAGGGCTTTGCTCACCCAGCATGTGAAGACTGCTTCGGCGGAACAGGCAGAAGAAACCAACAAGAAGTTTCAACGGCTGAGATGGCGATGCAGCAAAGCACTGTGGAGTGCTTAGGGAGTGTTGGAGCACAAAAGACAACACGGCCATCCAATGCAGCTGAGGGAGTCTCCAGATGTAACGACTTTTCGTGCCACTGGACCCAGGCTTCCAATGCCGAGAGAGTGGGACTGTCTCTGTGCATCGACTTTTCCACTTAAATCTTCATGCAAAAGTGTCTTTGTGCACAAAAACGCACAAAGACAATCATCATCCTCAGTTACTGAGAGACTACTACCACCTTAGATCCCATATACAGTACTGATTTTAAGACAGAAGGTAAGAGTATTAAAAAAAAAAACTTAGCTAAAATACATAAGATTGCAAAGGAAACCAAAAAAATAGTGAAAGTAAAAATGTAATTTTTTTCCTCCAGCTAAGTTTATTGACCCTCTAAAATCTATCCATGGACCCCTTAGGAGTTGCTTGACACCAGGTTAAGATTTCTTGTTTTACTCTGTTAAAGATTGTCTGATCAGGGGCAGCTAGGTGGATGGAGAGTCAGGCCTAGAGATGGGAGTTCCTGGGTTCAAATCTAGGCTCAGACACTTTCTAGTTGTGTGATCCTAGGCAAGTCATTTAACCCCAATTGCCTAGTCCTTACTGCTCTTCTGCCTTGGAATCAGTACTTGTTTGATTAAAGTTAAAAATTCTAAAAAAGACTTGGTGATCTAATTTCACTTCTCAAAAACACCTTGGGTTGACCCTGTCCTTTGTCCTTGGATCCCTCTGTTTGGGACATGAAGGACTGGGTCAGCTCTTGGAGCCATGCAGAAGAGAATAATATTTCCTAGTCCAGGGCTGGAATCCTTTAGCTCACTATTAGGGAGTTCTGACTTTCTTTCTTTTTTTTTAAAAATCTTTACCTTCCATCTTGGAATCAATACTGTGTATTGGTTCCAAGGCAGAAGAATGAATGGTAAGGGCTGGGCAATGGGTGTTAAGGGACTTGCCCAGGGTCACACAGCTGGGAAGTATCTGAGGCCAAATTTGAGCCTAGGATCTCCCGTCTCTAGGCCTGGCTCTCAATCCATGATCTACCACCCAGCTGTCCCTGAGTTCCGACTTTCTAACTGGATGGCATAACCATGAACAATTCATATATTTCATAACTATACTTCTAAGGGCAGAATTATGATGAAGTTGGGGCCTCTTAAGTCAGCCTCATTAGACCATGAGTTTAATGCAATGTACACAGATATTTTTATGCATTTAGGACCTTTCTATTTTTTTGCTTGCTCCAGTAAATGCCACAGGCTGTCTCTGGTTCATGCTAGTTACCTTATTTCTAGCACAAGCTCTGTTTTCTCTGACTGTCCCACCTATGGTCTTTCTGATTCGTTAGATGGCGGACACATGATCTCCTCTACTGGTTTGGGACATTAGCCTTTCTCCTGCAGCTACTGGAAGGTATTCCAAGAATTGGCCTTAACTCCTGACAAGGGTTGGTTTCTAGAAGGATCAAGGAGTTGGTTAGGGCTCTCTCTGCCCCTCCCCAAGCTATGCAGTCTAGGTTTGAACATAAAGGCTTTTGGTCCAGGCTTCAGTCAACTCCTGACCCAGGGCAAGAGCTAATAGATAGGGAAAGAATGTTGGAAAACTTGGTGAGGCAGGGGCTACCGCCTTCAATGGTCAAGATAAGGCTTTGGTTGGGAGGGGAATGAAATTCCGTGCTGCTAGATTAGCTAGGTGTTTCTTTCCTTGGGGAGAGAGGAGAGAGGAGAGAGGCCTGGTACAGGTTTGTTCATGTGTCTCTGTGTGTGTGTGCTCCCTTGATTGTGGGTATAGAGGCTCTAGTAAGGTAGTTGAGGCAGTGGGATCATAGGACTTAGAACTGAGAGGAGTCATTCCTTTATAAAAGAGGAAAATAAGGCTCATATGGGTGAAATGACTTGCCCAAAGTCACAAAACTAAGAAATAGCAGAGGATAGATGTGACTTCAGCCTGTTGTTTCAGGCTGATTGCACAATATTCCTTCTCCCACACTAGCTAAATTGGCTTACTTGAAATTTCCCAAATATTTTACCTCTTGCCTCCATTTCTTTGCCCAGGCTCTCTCCCTATGCCTTCACTACCTTCTTCACTTGTTTCTGTCTCTTAGAACTCCCAGCTCACTTCAGGGGATATCTAGGTGGCTAGGTATTGAGAGGCAAGACCTAGAGCTAGGAGATCCTGGGTTCAAATAAGGTCTCAGATACTTCCTAGCTGTGTGACCCTGGGCAAGTAGTTTAATGCCCATTGCCTAGCCCTTACTGATCTCTGCCTTGGAACCAATATATGGTATTGATTCCAAGACAGAAAGTGAGGATTAAAAAAAAGATTAAATTCAAAGTTGTCTAGTTGATGATTAGTTTCTGTTTTTGTCTCTTTTTCTGTCTCTCTCATACACATACAGACATACACAGGGGCCCACAGATTCCCTTGTACTTTGTAGAACTTTGTATCTATTAGCATGTATGTTGTATCCCACCCAGTAGAATGTGAGGTCCCTGAGAACATTTTATATCTGGAACCACATCTTTATCTCATACCTTAGTGCTTTGCCCATACTGGCCCCTTACTGCTAAATTGAACTGACCTAGATTATAAAATTGTAATGCCTTAGCTTTAGAGCTAGAAAAGATCTTAGAAATCATCCAGCTTAAACTCCTCGTTGTACAGAGAAGGGAACGAAGGCCCGGAGAAATTAAGCAACTTTCCTGAGTCTACACAGATAATAAATGGCAGAGCAGGGATTTGAACCAAGGTCTTCCTACTTCAAATCCTAAACTTTTTGCTGTGTCATGTTGCATCAGAATTCAGAAGTTTATCCAGACTAGATGTAGCAGGATTCCTGACACGCCTTTGATGTTGAATGAGAAAGATGTAAAAAATGTCCTACATAATTCATAATTTTTCAATACATCTGTGACTGTCTAGCCAAATGGCTAATAGTACTGGCATCATGAGACCAAGGTCATAGGTTTGATCCTTATATAGCTTCATGAAGAGCCTATGTACCAGAGGCAGCTAGGTGGCACAGTGGATAGAGAGCCAGGCCTGAAGTTGGGTGGACCTCGGTTCAAATCTAGCCTCTGATACTTCCTAGCTATGTGACTCTGGGCAAGGCACTTACCCCCATTGCCTAGCACGTGCTCTTCTGTCTTACTAAGTTGTTACTAAGACAGAAAGTAAGGGCAGAAAAAGACAATGTTCCTTAGCCACAGACAAAAAACGTCCAAACAAAAGTAGAGTGATTTCCTAATTGTAGTCACAAGCCAGATCAGATAATGTACAAAGCTTTGTTTCAATTCTTTATTGCCTAATTTCCTAAAGTTCTCCAGGCAGTGAGGTGTTTCTTATGCATGTATTACAATTATATAAGATTCCTTGAAACACACATTAGAGATAACTTTGACAACCCTTTGATCATGAACATAAAGTAAGGTATTAATCAGGGACACAAATGCCTACCAAAGGTAAGAGGGATTGTACACCTTTTGGAGTCCCCATTTTCTGATGACATTCTTCTAATTTCATCAAGATTGAAGCCCCCTGGGGGCAGCTGGGCAGCTCAGTGGATTGAGAATCAGGCCTAGAGATGGGAGGCCCTGGGTTCAAATCTGGTCTCAGACACTTCCCAGCTGTGTGACCCCCATTAACCTTAACCCCCATTGCCTAGTCCTTACTGTTCTGCCTTGGAACCAACACACAGTATAGATTCCAAGACAGAAGGTAAGGGTTAAAAAAAAAGATTTCAGCCTCCTAAATTAGCTATCTGATCAATGAAAATCATTTAGCCTAACCATCCACATTAAAAAAACACCAAGTGAATGAAAAAATGGCTATTGATCAAAAACCATGATATACAATGGTTCCATTGGCTGTCCATCAGCAAACTATGTCTTGGACAACTTTTGTAGTACATATATCTTGGCATCTTGAAAGACCTGAGATCAAAGTTCACTTCAGAAACTTACTTAAGTATGATTTTGGCAAGTCTCTCATCTCTCTGTGCCTGTTTCCTCATGAAAGGGAGAGAGCTGAATTTGAGGGGCTTTTAGATCCATTCTCTTCCTTGTCTATGAGCCTGAATAATTCATTTAACCTATCTGGATCTTGGTTTCTTTCTCTGTAAAATGAGAGAGTTGGACTTAATGACCTCTATGGTCCTTTCTAGCTCCTATTCTACAGTTGTATGACGGTGCACTGGGTCTAGAACTGAACAAGAGGAAGAGAACAAGCTGGACTGAATTTGGTCAATTGCATAATAAACTTGGAAGCACAACATAGATGTCAGTGATCATTGCTCATATTATCATTATTAGAGTGATATATTTTGATAGACTGACCATGTCTGTAGTGAGAGCAAGGAATACCAGATGGATGAACTGAATGTTGTGTGGGTACTCATGGAATGGAAGAAAATCAGAAGACCTCTAGAACATAATGTAGATCTTCTATAGCTCTTCTGTAGAGTATCTACAGAAAGAAAGGCATGGACAAAGAAAGGGAGCACAGTAAATAGTGCTAGACCTGGAGGACCTGGGCTCAAATGTGGCCCCAGATACTTTCTACCTGTTTGACCCTGGGCAAGTCACTTAACCCTATTTACCTAGCCCTTACTGTTCTTTCTGTCTTAGATTTGATACTAAGACAGAAGTTAAGAGTTTAAAAAGGAAAAGAAAAGAAAAGCATGGACAAGAATGGCACAAGATGATAAAGAATAGAGGGATCTGTGTCGTGGGGGCATTATCCATATATATGAGATCATGGAACCATTGAAGTCTTGAAGTATATGTTCTAATCTGGTTATCATAGGATGGCAGGCAGCATGGCACAAAAACCCCTTTCCTTGGTTCCATGGCCCTATCCAAATACTTTCAATTAAAATTTATGTTTACTAGCATGCTCCTTGAATATGTAATCCATATGAACTATATCTTATATGCCTTCCTCTGTGTCCTTTCCTCTTAATGGTCTACAATCTGGACCTTGTCTGATCGCTCTACTGAAAGTCACTGTCTTAGAATCCATCAGCTGCTGCTCCTGTTTTCCCAGCGCAGTGCTGCTTAAACCTTTTGGTCTCAGAACCAATTTGCACTCTTAAAGATTATTGAAGAACTTCCTCAAAAGCTTTAGTTTATTTGGGTTCTGTCTAATGATATTTAATATATTAGAAATGAAAAGTTTTGTATGATCATGAAAACAATTTTTGCTTCAAGGTCTGTCTGGAGGGCATTCCTTAAGGTTCTTAGAACACTTTTTGAAAACTATTGTCCTAGAAAAAGGGTTGGCAGCTTTCTAAGGAAAAAAATGGTTTTGGGGGACAGGAGTGGGGGAGAGAAGAATAATATTTTTATACTCAAATCTTTTTTGTAAAGATTTTTTCTTTTACCAAAAATGTAATGGCAATTTCCCACATAAATTTTCTGAAGCTATATGATCCAATTTTGGGGAGATCTTAGAGCTGGTAAGCAATTTGATCTGGGTTATACATGCATTATTATGCAAAACATATTTCCATATTGTTCATTTTTGTAAGAGAACACTCACATAAAGCTAAAACCCCAAAATAAAAACCCAAATAAACAAAAGTGAAAAATAGTATGCTTTGATGTACATTCTGACTCTAGCGGTTCTTTCTCTGGAGGTTATTATTATAGG
This sequence comes from Monodelphis domestica, assembly GCF_027887165.1. Lineage (NCBI taxonomy): Eukaryota > Metazoa > Chordata > Mammalia > Didelphimorphia > Didelphidae > Monodelphis > Monodelphis domestica. The sequence continues at coordinate 173,063,717 of NC_077233.1, read as the reverse complement.
CACATTCTTTGTCCCTCAGAATTGTCCTGGATCACTGCATTAGTGAGAGTAGCAAAGTGTTTCACAGTTGATCATTCCACAATATAGCAGTTACTGTGTACGATGTTCTCCTGGTTCTCCTTTTCAAAAACTCTGCATCAATTCATGTATATGTTTTCGCCTCTTTCTGAAATAATCCTGTTCATCATTTCTTATAGCACAATACTATTCCATCACCATTACATACTATAATTTGTTCAGCCTTTCCCTAATTGATGCATGTCCCCTCAAATTCCAATTCTTTGCCACCACAAAAAGAGGTGTTATAAATATTTTTGTACAAGTAGGATCTTTCCCCTTTTTAAAATCCCTTTGGGAGACCTAATAGTGGTATTACTGGATCAAAGGGTTTGCATCACTTATGGCACTTTGCACATAGTTCCAAATTGCCCACCAGAATGGTTGGATAAGTTCACAATTCTACTAACAATGTATTAGTGCCCCAATTTTGCCATATTCCTCTGGCATTTATCACTTTCCTTTGCTGATTGGTATATTCATATCCATTGATATTCTTGATCTTTTATTCTTCCAGATAAATTTTGTTATGTTGTCTAGTTGTATAAAATAATTTTTTGATTGTTTAATTTATATGGCCCCAAATAAGTAAATTAATTTAGATAAAATTATCATTTTTATTATATTAGCTTGACCTTCCCATGAGCAATTAATGTTTTTCCATTTGCTTAGATCTGACTTTATTTATGTGAAAAGTGTCTTGTAGTTGTGTTTATATAATTCCTGCGCTTATTTTGTCAAGTAGATTCCCAAGTATTTTATATTGCCTAGAGTTATTTTAAATGGAATTTCTCTTCCTATCTCTTGTACTCTAACTTTTGAAGTTGGCATAGTATTAAATTATATACAGAAACTTTAAAATTTTATGTCAGACATTTTATAGCAATTTCATTTGTATTGATTAATGCATTTTATTTGTGAGTTAATATAGAATCAGAGGATTCTTTGATATTAATAAAACAATAGCTGAATATAATTAAAATGGCAATCCTACTTAAACTAATCTACTTATTCAATGCTATCTCAGTCAAATTACCAAAAGGTTATTTTATTGAGTTAGAAAAACAATAACAAAATTCATTTGGAAGAACAAAAGATCAAGAATTTCAAAAGAATGAATGGAAAAAAATGTACAGGAAGGAGGGCTAGCAGCACTGGATTTTAAACTGTATTATAAAGCAGTAATTATCAAAACTACCTAGTACTGGCTATGAAGTAGAAGGATATATTAGTGGAACAAAGCAGACATACAACAAACAGTAGTAAAAGATTATAGTAACCTTGCATTTGACAAAAGTATAACTCCAGGCTATTGGGATAGGAAATCACTGTTTGATAAAATTTACTGGGCCAACTGGAAGGTAACTTGGCAGAAACTAGGTATAGACCAATATTTTACACCATTCACTAAGATAAAATCAAAATGAATACATGATCTAAACATAAAAAGAGATATCATAAACTAATTTAAAGGACAGGAAACATATTACCCATCAGGTTTATGGATAAGAGAGGAGAACAAGTATGAGTGAACAGATGGAGAGCATTGTGAGATATAAAATGAATAATTTGGAGTACATTAAGTTGAACATTTTCTGTATAAATAAAACATGTTGCTAAGATTAGAAGGAAAGAAGAAATTTAGAGGGGTTTCATAAACAATTTCTTGAAAAGAGGTTTCATATCTAAACTATACAGAGAACATAAAATTTATAAGAATAATAGCTACCCCCTAAATGACAAATGGGCAAAATATACAAATAGGAAATTTTCAGATGAAGAAAGCAAAACCATATATTGGTATATGAAAAGATGCTCAAAACCACTACCGATGAGGCAAATATAAACCAAAACAATTCTGAGGTATCATCTCACACCCATCAGATTGGCTAAGAGGACAAAAGGGCAAAATGACAAAAATGTTGGAGGCAATGTGGAAAAATTGAGACATGAATAACATTGTTGGTGAAACTGTGAACTGATTTAACCATTTTGGAGAGCAATTTGAAATTACTCCCGGACAGTTTTGGAATTATGTATACCCTTAGATCCAGCAATACTGATTGCTGGGTGTGCTTCTCAATGAGACTGGGGGGAGAAAGTAAAGAATCTGTATGTTCCAAAACATTTACAACAGCTCTCTATGTGGCAGCAAAGACCTGGAAATTAAGGGGATGTTCATCATTTGGGGAATGGCTAAACAAATTGTGGTATATGATTGTGTTGAAATACTACTACACTATAAGAAACAATTAGCTGGTTAATTAAAAAAAACTTGGAAAGAACTATATGAGATAATGAAGAATGAAAGGAGTAGAGCTAAAAGAACAATATACATGGCTTCAGAATTAATATTTGAAAAATAACTTGTGAATGTTCATCTCCAGACAATGAACTAAAAAATGGAAACACAAAAACCAAAATATCTACATATCTGTTTGCCACATGATGCCTCAAATGGTGGGTGGAAAGAGGAATTGAGGTACCTGAAAATGAATTCTGTTAATAAAAATTTTTTGATGCCTCTCAAAAAATAATAAAGTGGTACAATTTAGGAAATAAAAGTAATGTAATAGCTGGGTGATACTGAATGAGATCTTATCTAATTAGATCTGGAGATCTAAAAAGATGAGATGAAAAGGAATGAGAAAATCTTTGTCAGTTTCCTGATATCTTCAGAATTACAGGATTTCAAAGTAAGAGAGGAACTTCGAGGCCATCTTGTCCAAATCCAAAGTTGATCTAGATTCGTAGGATCATAAATTTAGAGTTGAAATGGAGCTTGGAAGCTATTATTTCCAGCCTTTGCATTTTACAGATGAGGAAACTAAGGCACACAGAGGTGGTTATTTGCCCACAGACAAGCATTTAGTTAGCATCTGATTTAAAATGTGAACTTTGGTCTTCTTGACTCGAGATCCAGTGCTGCCTCTAGATCATACTGGCTTTATAGCATCCTTGGTAAGTAGTTCAAGGCTTTTCCTGGAGATTTCCAACTATGAAGAAATATAACACTCCCAAGGTAACCCAGCCCATTTCTGACAGCTTAAATTGGTAAAAAGATTTGCACTTTGGGGCAGCTAGGTGGCTCAATAAATAGAAAGTTAGACATAGGGACAGGGGCTCTTGGGTTCAAATATGACTAGATATTTCCTATGTGGATAACCCTGGGCAAGTCACTTAACCCTAATTGCCTGGCTTTTACTGCTCTTTGATTTTTGGAACTGATACTTAGTATCAATCCTAAGAGAAGGTAAAAAAAAAAAAAGATTTGTGCCTAACAATATTTCTAATTCTGTCCTATGGAACTAAGTACCCTCTTAAAATAGTTATTGGGGGCAGAAAGGAATGGAAGGTCTTAGATTAAAATCTGGCTTCAGACACTTCCTAGCTGTGTGACCCTGGACAAGTCACTTGGCCCCAGTTGCCTAGCCCTCACAGCTCTTCTGTCAGAATTGATACTTAGTATCAATTCCAAGATAGAAGGTAAAGGTTTCAAAATAAAATATTAAATGAGACAATGTATATAGAGCACTTGGTAAAATTTAAAGTACTGTATGTATTTGTTATTAGTTCTGGACACTATATCTATGCAATGCAAATAAGCTTGTGTTAACTTTTTTAGTTTATTCAACAAACATTAATGAAGTGTCCTTGGTGCTTGGTGGTTATCTCATTCTTGACTCATGTAGAGTTTACAGACTACTAAAACCCTCAGATATTTCTTTTTCAGATAAACTGTCTAACCTCACTTTCCTTTTCTTGTGCTTCTAAAGTTGTCTTTTTGAGCCCAAGTATAATTCTTTATTTTTATTATTTGAGAGGAAGAAATCAAACCTAGGCATGCATTAATATAGGGAACTTCTACTGTACAAATTTCTTCTATGATAAAGTTTTCTTTTGAATTTAATTTAATTTTAAAATTTTATTTATTTATTTAGAATATTTTACCATGGTTACATGATACATGATTTTCCACACCCCTCTTCCCTCCTCCCTCCCAGTGCCGACAAGCAATTCCACTGGTTATACATGAATCATTGTTCAAAACCTATTTCCATATTATTAATATTTGCAATAGAGTGATCCTTTAAAGTAAAAATCCCCAGTCATATATTCATCAAACCACGTGATCAATCCTATGTTTTTCTTCTGGGTTTTTACTCCCTCAGTTTTTCCTGTGAATGTGGATAGTGTTTTTTTCTCATAAGTCCCTCAGAGTTGTTTAGGATCACTGCATTGCCACTAATAGGGGAGTCCATCACATTTGATTGTACCACAGTGTATCCGTCTCTGTGTACAAAGTTCTCCTGGTTCTGCTCCTCTCGCTCTGCATCACTTCCTGGAGGTTGGTCCAGTTCACATGGAATTCCTGCAGTTATAATGAAGTTTTCTAACTGCAACTTCTTTGCTACTTGGTCTAACCTCTTGCTTGCTGAGACTTTTTTCTTTTGGTTTTAGAGTCCATTAGGATGCAACATGGATCTTCACGAACTGTTACTGTGACTTCACAATCATTAAAAAAAAAAAAGAGGGGGAGAGGAAGAGGGAGAGGGAGAGAGTGAGAGGGGGAGAGGGATGGAGGGAGGGAGAGGCTGAGAGGGAGAGAATGTGTTTCTATATATATGTGTGCATGTGTGTGTGTCTATTACACAATGCGTGACTATACTTATGCATATTGTTATGAGAATGGGCATGTCTTGATGTGTACATGATAGGGAGGGAAAGAGGGAAGGAGCATTTATATTGTATTTACTATGTACCAAGCATTGATTTAGTACTTTTATCTCGTTTGATTATCACACAACTATAAAATATAACAAGGTTGATTTTCTTGTGTGACTCCTAAAAACCTATCATTCATTTACTATTTCTTTATGTGTGGAATAGTGGAAAGAGCACTGCATTTGAAATAGAAAGAGCTAGATGCCAGTCCTCAGTTTATCACTTATTATCTCTTTGACCTGGGTCAAGTTACTTCAGGGAGTTGGACCACTAAATTAGATGTGAGATCCCTTCCTGCTCTCAGTCTTATGATCCTACACTAATGGTTAGATCACTTAATGTCCCTGAGTCCTGGCTCTTCTTCTATAAAATTGAGATAAGGCATTGACTGCCTACCTGAAGGAGAAGTTGGGAGAAACAGCTCTTTGTAAACCTGAAAATGTCAAGGGATGAGGACCTATTTTGTGTGAAGGTGTAAATGTGCTTGTATGTGAATACTTTGGATGGGTCATGAGAATAGCAGTTTAACAAACTGTGGGCAGGTGTCTATTGGGCAATGAGGAAAAAGTAGAGCAATGTCTTAATTTACAAATCTTGAAATGTTTTATTGATATCTTTCATTCTTATATCACTTTTTTATAGACATTTCCCCAATTACATACAATAACAAATTTCCATGTAAGTTTTCCAAAGTTACATGATCTGAATTGTCTCCCTCCCCCCTCCTAGAACTGGTAAGCAATTTGATCTGATTTTACATGTATTATTATGCAAAACATCTTTCCATATTGCTCATTTTTGTAAGAGAATAATCCTATATAACCAAAATCCCCCAATAAAAACCAACTGATATCACTTTCTCCTTCCCCTTCTCCTATCCAAAGATCTTTTACTCTCTAAAGTCCTCATACCACATACCCAGATCAAATAAAAATGGATACACAATTTGGAAATAAAGATGATGTGAAATGAGCAAATTAGGGAAGCACAGGATAATTTCCTGTCAGACTTACAGATAAGGGAAGAATTCGTGACTAAATGAGACATAAAGAACATTACAAGAGTAAAGTGGAGAATTTTGATTTTATTTAATTAAGAAGTTTCTTCACAAACAAAATCAATGCAATCAAGATTAGGAGGGAAACAGGGCAGTTAGGTGGCACAGTGGATAGAGTGTCCAGGGGAGGAAAATGTCACTGAGGGCTGACTGGTTTTTAGTGTTGGACAGTTGGAGGAAGTCCTTTGAATCCAGAATGCTAAGTTGTTGCCTTCTTGAATGGAACCAGATAGCTATACCCACATTAAGCTGATGAGATCTGAGCAAGTGCCACTCTACTGGCCCGTCACATTGGCCTCAGGCCTCATGGGAGCTGAACTCTACTTCAAGACCTGTAGGCAACTCCAGGGTTTTTTTTAGGTTGCATTTAGGTGCCATCCAGCTGCAAGGAAGCTGTTGAAGATAATCTGATAGAAAACCTCTCTGACTAAAGAGCCCAGCTTGTTCTCTAAACCAAGAAGAAAGCTGGAGCATTTTTCTGGAGTAGCTGTTGATTTCCTTCTCTCAAAAGAAGATGGAATCTCTACTCCAAGGGCTAGAGAACTGCTGTGAGCCACAAGGGGAACGGAGCTATGTGAAGGTCTTGGGATGGAGAAAAAGAGATCTCACAGAGTAGAAGGAATTCTGGCTTCTGGATCAGAATTTATTGAGTCATTTTTCAGTTATGTCTGTCTTGCCCCCAATTTGGGGTTTTCTTGGCAAACATATTGGAGTGATTTGTCATTTCCTTCTCTAGCTCATTTATTACAGATGAGGGAATGGAGGCAAACACAATTAAATGACTTGCCCAGGGTCTCACAGGTAGTAAGTGTCTAAAGTTGGACTTGAGCTCAGGTCCTCCTGACTCTAGGTTCAGTGCTCTATATAGTACTAGTAATTCCACCTTGCCCCTGGGGTCAGAAGATCTGATTTCAAATCTCATCTCTGATGTTTACTACTTGTGGAACGTAGGGCAAGTTATTGTAACTATGCTTGGCTCCAGGTTTCCTCTTTTATAAAATGTAAGAGTTGGACTAAATGGTTTCTGGAATTCCTTCCAGCTCTACATCTATGATCTTGCGTGTGACTTATGGTCCCAGAAGGCATATCAGAGGAAGGGTTACTTTAGAGTTACTCATAGAGGGCAGCTAGGTTGCTCAATGGCTAGAGCACCTAGCCTGGAGTCAGGAACTCATCTTCGTGAGTTCAAGTCTGGCTTCAGATATTTAATGGCTGGGTGGCCCTGGACTAGTCACTTAACTCTGTTTGCCTTGGTTTTCTCATCTATAAAATGAGCTGGAGAAGGAAATGGCAAACCATTCCAGTAACTGCTAAGTAAAACCCAAATGGGGTCACAGACAGATAAGACTCAACAACTTAGTTGTTCCTAAAGAGGTGAGAGAGAAGCCAGGTTAAGGTTGATATGGGAAGAGGAGGAGGGAGGAACCTTTGGAAAAGGTGAATAGAATGTGTAGTCATAGCTACCTGCCATCTGACTAAAGATACTTGCCATGAATTTGAAGAAATCAGTTCCTTGATCAGCAAGTTATGTAGCCTGTCTGTGACTAGAAATGCAAGATATGTTTTACCATGAGCTCTTTTCTGCTTTCTCTCTTATTTTTCTTGTCTGATTTTCTTGCCTTGTTTTTAAAAAACCCAACTGAAAAAAACCCCTTACCTTCTGTCTTAGAATCAATACAAGTTATTGGTTTCAAGGCAGAAGAGGGATAAGGATTGGGCTACATTAGTGATGGCAAACCTTTTAGAGACCAAGTGCCCAAACTGCAATCCTCATGCCTTATGTGAGTGTCCCCCTCTTCCCTTATCCCAGACAGGGGAAGGAAGAAACATTCCCATTGAGTTGCTGGGCAGAGAGGCAGGTAATAAGAGAAATGTCCTTAGGCACATGCCATAGGTTCACCAACTTGGACCAAGGCAATGGGGGTAAAGTAACTTGCCCAGGATCACACAGTTAGGAAGTGTCTGAGGCCAGATTTGAACCCAGGACTTCTAGACTCCATACCTGAGTCTCTATCCACTAAGCCACCTAGATGCCTCTTTCTGTCTGATTTTTCTTCTCATCTTTTCCTCTGACAACTGCAGTATATTTGTCTCTTGATGTGTTCACTTAGAAGAAGCCTAGATACTCTATTAGAAAGATTTCACTTAGGATCAAAAGGTCTAGCTTTTTTCCCTCTTAGAAAATCCTCCTTTGGAATAGATTCAGCCTTGATACTCAATGAGAAACTAGCTCAAACTTGCCCTTTGTCCCTTGAGTCATCTCATTGGGCAAACTTTTCCTTGAGTTGGATTTCTCCTTCCTTTAAGAATTAGAAATCTTAGGATCATAGACTTTTTCTTTAGACCTTTACCTTCCATCTTAGAATCAATACTGCATATTGGTTCCAAGGCAGAGGAGTGGCTAGGCAATTGGAGTAAAGTGACTTTTGTGGGGTGAAATAGCTAGAAGGTGCCTGAGACCAAATTTGAAGCTAGGACCTACCATCTCTAGGCCTGGTTCTCCATCCACTGAGCCACCTACCCATCCCCTGATCATAGATTTTTAAAGTTTGAAGGGAACTTAGAAGCCCTTTAGTGTAGCCCCTCATTTTACAGATGGGGAAACTGAGACCAAGAGAGATTAAGTAACTTGCTCAATATCACACAGGTGATAAGTATGAGAAGTGGAATTTGAATCCAGTTCCTCTGATTCCAAATTCCAAATACTCTTTAACTGTGCAACATTATCTAGCTGTCATTTTGAGAACTGAGTTTTTGGTAGGGATTACTTGTTAACCGAGCTTTCTGCCTTGATCTTTCTTAGGGCTCCCCATTCCTCTACACTTTCCCATAGAATGAGATCCCCTTGATCATATCTGATCTAATTTCCTATCCTCATAAAAATCCTCTAGCATTAAAGAATAGAATTGAAGGCAATGTAGTACAATGGGAATTACTATTAGGCTAGCAGTCATAAGAATTATGTTTAATCTTAACTTTGATATCTACTAGTTGCATGACTTTAGGAAGTCATTTAGCCTTCTTTGAGTCTCAATTTCCTTATCTGACAAATGGGAATATTTAACTTCTTTTTTTAAACCCTTACCTTCTGTCTTAGAATTAATCTAGATTCAAATCTGGCCTCAGACACTCCCAGCTGTGGGACTCTGAGCAAATCACTTAACTCCATCTGTTTAGCCCTCATTGCTCTTCTAGCTTAGAATAGAAATGAAGACAAATGGTAAGGGTCTAAATAACAAATAAACTAGGGATTCTTAAAGGTGAGATTGAGGATCCAGAATGTTCCCGGTATAGGGAACAACCTAAGGAATAGAAATAGAAGGCAGAAATGTCTTTGGTGAGAAAGAGCAAGAAGACCAGTCTGATTGGACAACAGAGTACAGGAAGGGGACTAATGTAAACAAGTGTAAGTGGATAGGTTAGAGCCAGTTTGTGAAGACCTCTATATGTCAATAGAAAAGTTAGTATCTGATCTTGGAGGAAATGAGGAGCCATTGGAATGTCTTCAGCAGGAGAGTATTGAAATCAGAAGTGCTTTGGGAAGATGATTTTGGCAATGGTGGGCCTGGGGGAAGGCTAAAGAGGGAAAAGACCTGAGACAGAGATAGTCTTAGTCTAATGTTCTTTGTTCATTCATCTAATAAACATTTGCACCTAGTATTGACATATACCTTTATGATTCTCCTAAATCAAGAAAAACCAATATGAACAAATATTAACCTGAGTAGTTGAGTTTTAGGTATGGAAGAAAGTGGAGAAAGAGACTGGATTATTTTTTAAAAAGATAACCAGTTGGGCAATTGGCCTGATTTCTTGCTATCTCTGAGGATCCTTGTTTAATGATTCTGTTTTGTCTATGCTTTACCCTAGGGTCCTCCAGGGTGATCAGAGCATTTGAAATGGATGCCTGTAGGGCCAGCTAGGTGGCTCATAGGGAGTCAGGCCTGGAAATGGGAAGTCTTGGGTTCAAATGTAGCCTCATATACTTCTTAGCTGTGTGATGCTGGGCAAGTCACTTAACTGATTGCTTAGGCAGTACCATTCTTCTGCCTTGGGACCAATACACAGTATTGATTCTAAGACAGTAGGTAAGTATTAAAAAGGAAGGAAGGAAGGAAGGAAGGAAGGAAGAAATATATACTTGGTTATTTGGGAAGAAATTTCACAGTGTACTCCTCAACCCCTTTGGCAGTTCTACTTTGACCTTGAGACTGGTAATGGGCCCTTACAAGCTTTCTCTTTGTGTTCTTTTGATTTCTCAAAGGAAGAGATGAAGCTGCAGGAGCTTGGATAGGTGGAGGAAATTAGAGGGGGCTACCTGTTCATGATGTAACCATATCATGAAGGTGCAATGTTGGAACAAGGATGTCTGGGACATTGGGCTGAAGACATAGATAGGATTCTTTATTTTTCACTCATATTTTGTTCCTTCTTTTTCTTTCCCAAGAGGGCAAGTTCCACTTCCAAAACTATTATCTCCTTAGGACAAAGGCAGTGTTCTCTGAGTGTTTTAAAGATTTGGCTACCCTTTTTACAATTTTACTTTGCTTACTTAACCTGCAAATATTGGGACAAGCTCCTTCACAAATTACTAAATTATGTTAAATAAAGAGTTAAGTGGGTAGCCTATAGCTGGAGATTTAAAATGGCTATATTATTGTATGACTGAGAGTTTTACCTGGAGGGTTAGGGCTGAGAAAAAGTTGTTGGCCCCTGTATGCAGCTAATATTGGGGAGGCGGTGTAATGGTCTACTCTTCACCATGGGGCTCAACTTTCTCTCTAATCACTCCTTTGCCCCCTCCCCTTTGGAGGAGTAATTTTCCTTTCAAAAAAGGCAACAGTAATAGTGGGTGGTAGCCCAAATCACTGCTCTTGATTCATTTGCCTGGAGAAACTAGTGAAGATATTCTCTTTATCATAGGAAATTGCATAATTGAGCCAATGTTGTGATCTGAAGGAATTCCAGTATATATGTATGTATCTCTCTCTCGGTTTGTCTCTCTCTCTATCTCTCTGTCTCTGTCTCTGTCTCTCTCTGTTTCTTCTGAGCAAGCTATCTTGTCAAGGATCTGCCTTCAGTCACCACCACCACCTAACTCTTCCCTTTCTCAGTAAGTCTGTTACTTACCAGTTCACAGCCAAGGGTTAATTTCTGCTGTAGCATAGGTACATAAAGAAATCCAGGATAGAACAAAGCCTTCTTTTAGTACCCAGGTCACATTTGAGTCTCCAGCTTGATGATGTGACCTTCTTTCAAGGAAACTTGAGCAGATAGGATGGTCAAGGGTCTTGAGTCCATGCCACGTAAAGGATCTATTGGAAGAATCCAGTGCATTGAGCTTAGAGAAGATTCAGGGACTAACCATTTCTAAGGGCTCTGATATAGAAGAGGTTTGTTGTTTGGACCCAAATAACAAATAGAGCCAAGGATAGAAGTTGCAAACAGGTAAATCTGAATTGGATGTCAGGAAAAATTCCTTAAGATTAGAATGATCTGGACATAGAATGGGCCTGAGACCAAATGTGGACACAGGAGATGGTTGTTCCTGTGACTTTAAGCCCATAGCTCAGAGGAAATTCCTAAAGCATGGGCTGAGGGTGGGGGGAAGACATATGAAAAGTTAAATCTGGAAATGAATGTTTGGACTGCAAAACTTCTTCTTGTGCCAGCTTATCCCCTTGCGGAAGAGGGAGGATCCAGCTGCCTATAGATTTCAAGGCACACTACCATCCCTACCTCTTTTTGGTGTCTTTTTGACTCATGTCTCAGATATCTTCCTCCTGGAATTTCTTCAGATTAAATCTACCTGGAGACAAATGAACCTGTTCCTCTTGTAAACCAGGAGATGAGAGGTCACCTCTATGATTAGAGACTTAGAGACTGTAATTCTGTGGGAGAAATCAAGGCCCCATTGTAGTGCCATGTTAATGCTTCCTTGGAAGAGGAGTGCTAAGTCAGGTACCTGGGATTGTAGGTATGAAAAAATACTTTGGGGGATAAAAATTTGAAAAGATTTTTATTGGTATCTTTTGTTTTTATATCATTGAAATTTCCCCCTTTACCTTACCACTACTTCTATTCCACCCTCTTTCAGAGAATCATTCCATGTGATGAAGAATATTTTAAAAGAAAAAGGGTGGGGCAACTAGGTGGTTCAGTGGATTGAGAGCCAGGACTAGAGACAGGACCCGGGTCCTGGCTTCAAATCTGGCCTCAGATACTTCCTAGCTATGTGACCCTGGGCAAATTACTTAACCCCTACTGCCTAGCCCTTACCACTTTTCTGCCTTGGAACCAATACATAGTATTGATTCTCAGAGAGAAGATAAGAGAAAGAGAAAGAAAGAAAGAGAGGCAGAGAGAGAGAGAGAGAGAGAGAGAGAGAGAGAGAGAGAGAGAGAGAGAGAGAGAGAGAGAGAGAGAGGGAGGGAGGGAGAAAAGAAGGAAGAAAAAAGGAAGAAAGGAAAGAAGGAAAGAATAGAGGAAAAATAAAAATATCAGCCAAACACATAAATATATTGAAAAATCATATAACAATATATATAGTATTCCACATTGTTGAACACCTCTGCAAAGGAGGAGTGTGTGTGTGTGTGTGTGTGTGTGTGTGTGTGTGTGTGTGAGTGATGTCTTCCCATATTGTTTTTGGAGTGACCATGCTAATTCCTTGTCATTTTTCAATTTTCATTTTTGACAGTTTAGTGGTTATTATTATTTTTCCATTTAGTGTTGTAGTAATTGTGTATATGATTTTCTTATCCCTTTTTACTCTGTATCAGTTCATGTAAATCTTCCTATGGTTCTTTATGTTCACATTTATCAGCTCTAAGGCAGAAGAGGGTTAGCTAGGGCTTAGCAGTTTGGGGTTAAGTGACTTGCCTCAAGTTCCACATTTAGGAAGTGTCTAAGGCCAGATTTGCTTGTTTTTAAAATCCTCGTGTTCTATCTTGGTGACAACTTTAAGACAGAAGTGCAAGGGCTAGGCAAAGGGGGTTAAGTGATTGATTTGTCCATGGTCACACATCTTAGAAGAATCTGAGGCTAGATTTGAATCCAAGTCTGCCCAACTCCAAGCCTGGCTTTCTATCCACTGAACCACCAACTGTCCTCAGATGTGTTCTTTAAGAAAATGACTTTGGGGGTGGGGTGAAGATAGCTAGATAGATAGCTCAGCAGCTTGAGAGCCAGGCCTGAAGGCAGGAGATCCTAGCTTCAAATCTGGCCTCAGATACTTCCTAGCAGTAAAACTCTGGGCAAGTCACTTAACCCCATTTGCCTAGCCCTTGCCCTTCAGTCTTAAAGTTGTCACCTTGGAACCAGTAGACAGTATTGGTTTTTAAGACAGAAGTTAAGCATTAAAAGAAAAGAAAAGAAAGAAAATGACTTTGGCAGTTATGTGGTAGATAGATTGGAAAGGGGAGAAATTGAAAAGAGAGATGAATTCAGAAACCATTGAAATTTTCCAAACAAAAGGCAAAAAGCAAGCAAGCATTAATTAAGCACCTACTATGTACCAGGCATTGAGCTAAGTGCTTTACAAATATTATCTCACTGGATCCTCACAACAAAGCTGTGAACTAGGGGCTATTATCATTCTCATTTTATATTTGAGGGCTTGAACTAGGGTGGTGGCCTTAGGATGTAGAGAGGAGAGAAAGAGATGGATGATGGGAATGTTGTGGAAGTAGAATTGACCTGATTTGAGAACTGATTGATTGGGGTGGGGGATAAAGGAGAGGGAAGTGTCAAGGCTGACTCAGAGGTTTTGAATCTGAGTGATTAGAAGGATGGTGATGCCCTTGACAGAAACAGGGAAGTTAAAAGGAAGAGTGGTTTGGGGGAGAAAGTTAATCAATCAATCAGCATTTATTAAGCACCACGTGTATGTTATTAAGTCCTGAATATTGGAAGAAAAGCAAAGGCAGTTCCTGCCCTCAAGGAACTTGCATTCTAATGGGCAAGATAGCATATACAGATCAGTATATTCAAGAGAATGCAAATACAGAGAAGATACAAGGTATCCCTGGGCCTTGGATTGAAGTGATATATGTATTTAAGTTTGTGTTGCCTCTGGGACATTTAGCTGGAGGTGTCTAGCAGGCAGTCTGAGATTCAGAGCTGGAGCTTTGGAAGAAGATGAATGCTGATGCAGGAGATTTGAGAGTCATTTGAATAGAGATGAAGACAGAACCTTTGGGAGCTGATGAGCTTCTCTGCAAAGAATGTTATGGCTCGGGGGCACAGCTCACACTCCAGTGAGAGGTCTGTGATAAGTGTTAAGTGTATGCTTTCCAATTCTGAAGAAGCTAGATGCCTTGGGTCATTGTCTTTGACATCAATTCCACCCTATGCAGGGAGACTGCTGGTAGGGTCTAGGGACTGGACAGTAACTCCCAGCCAGCACCACTTTCCAGCTGGGTGGAGGACAACCCAAGACATATAGAGGAACTGGATGCCATGTGTGGGGAACTCTAGCCAAAGAGGGACTGGTTCCCAGGAGGCAGAGCCAAGAAACGGGGTACTTGAGTTACCCTTAACACCCCGGCCCTTAGGATGGAAAGGCAGACATGCCCGGATTGGGGAGCAAGGTCATAAATCTGTGCCTGGGCAGTGACTTGGGAATCCAGATGTGGAAATGACTAGGCAGTGGGTGATGGCACAGAGAGACCCAATAACAGGTATGAAGAGATTGACAAGCATGCCTAACTTGGGATGCTGAGCCAACTTCTTTTGTGGCAAAGACTTCTTCTTTTTTTTTATTTTTAAAAAATATATTTTATTTGATCATTTCCAAGCATTATTCGTTAAAGACATAGATCATTTTCTTTTCTTCCCCCCCCACCCCCCATAGCCAACGCGTAAGTCCACTGGGCATTACATGTTTTCTTGATTTGAACCCATTGCTTTGTTGATAGTATTTGCATTAGAGTGTTCATTTAGAGTCTATCCTCTGTCATGTCCCCTCAACCTCTGTATTCAGGCAGTTGCTTTTTCTTGGTGTTTCCACTCCCATAGTTTATCCTTTGCTTATGAATGGTGTTTTTTTTCTCCTGGATCCCTGCAAGTTGTGCAGGGACATTACACCGCCACTAATGGAGAAGTCCATTACGTTCGATTATACCACAGTGTATCAGTCTCTGTGTACAATGTTCTCCTGGTTCTGCTCCTCTCGCTCTGCATCACTTCCTGGAGGTTGTTCCAGTCTCCATGGAACTCCTCCACTTTATTATTCCTTTTAGCACAATAGTATTCCATCACCAACATATACCACAATTTGCTCAGCCATTCCCCAATTGATGGGCATCCCCTCGTTTTCCAGTTTTTGGCCACCACAAAGAGCGCAGCTATGAATATTTTTGTACAAGTCTTTGTGTCCATTATCTCTTTGGGGTACAGACCCAGCAGTGCTATGGCTGGGTCAAAGGGTAGATATTCTTTTGTCGCCCTTTGGACATAGTTCCAAATGTGGCAAAGACTTCTTAAAAACATCTTGCTCAAAAGTGGAAATGAGCTTTGCATATGGGCAGGGTAAAAATTTGGCAGAGCTGACTGGAGGAAAGGGATTAAAAATCCCAGAGGACTTGGTTCCTACCATCTCAGTTATTATGGGAGTTCCTATTCTGGACCCCCGGTCCCCATCTTGAGTCTTCAGGTTTCATTCTATTGTTATGAAGGCACTTGACTAGTGTGATGGAAAGGATTTGGTGTCAGAAGGCCTGAGTTTGAAAGCCAGAGGTGTGACCTTAAACAAGTTATGTAACCTCAAATGAAGGAGGTGGAGTAGGAACACAGATTTAGAAAGAGACAGCAGAGACACTTCAGCCAGTCCCCTCATTATGTAGTGGGGCCACTTTTTACTGAGAACTTCTGCCTCCCTAGAGTACTGGGACTAGAGCCAGGAACACTCATCTTTCTGAGTTCTAATCTGTCCTCCAACACTTACTAGCTGCATGTGCCAGAGAAGTCACTTAACCCCCTTTTCCTACCCTTTGCCATTCTGCCTTGAATTGTTACTAAGACAGAAAGTAAGAGATAAGAAAACAAACAGGAGGCTAAGTGGATGAGCTAGAAATGGGAGGGCCTGGGTTCAAATTTAATCTCAGATACTTCCTAGCTATGTGACTGTGGACAAGTCACTTAAACCCTATTGCTTACCCCTTACCACTCTTCTGCCTTGAAACCAATCTACAATATTGATTCTTAGATGGAAGGTCAAGGTTAAAACAACAATTCAGCCTCTGATACTTCCTAGTCCAGCTGTGGGACCCTGGGCAAATCACTTAACTGTGTTTGTCTCAGTTTCTTTATCTGTAGAATGACTTAGAGAAGGAAATGTCAAAACTTCTTCAGTGTCTTTGTGAAGAAAACTCCAAATGGGGTCACAAAGAGTTGGGCATGATTGAAAAATACCTGAACAAAATTGATCAAAAGGCAGCTAGGTGGTACAATGGATAGTGCACTGGACTTGGAGTCAGGAATATCTGAATTAAAATCTGCTTCAGACATTTACAACCTGTATGATCTTGAGCAAGGTTTTATTTTTTGAAAATTTTATTTAATTAGTCAATTTAGAACATTATTTCTTGGTTACAAGAATCATATTCTTTCCCTCCCCTTTCCCCACCCCTTCCATAGCCAACACACAATTCCACTGGGTTTTACATGTGTCCTTGATCAAAACATATTTTCATATTGTTGATGTTTGTACAAGGATGATCATTTAGAGTCTTCATCCCCAATCATATCCCCCTTGACCCATGTAACCAAGCAGTTATTTTTCTTCTGTATTTCTGCTCCCACAGTTTTCCCTCTGAATGTGGATAGTGTTCTTTCTTATAAATCCCTCCAAGTTGTTCAGGGTCACTGCATTGCCACTAATGGAGAAGTCCATTACATTTGATTGTACCACCATGTATCCATCTCTGTGTTCTCTTGGTTCTGCTCCTTTCACTCTGCATCACTTCCTGGAGGTTGTTCCAGTTCACATGGAATTCCTCCAGTTCATTATTCCTTTGAGCACAATAGAATTCCATCACCAACATATACCACAATTTGTTTGGCCATTCCCCAATTGGAGGGCATCACCTCATTTTCCAATTTTTTTGTCACCACAAAGAGCACTGCTATGAATATTCTTGTACAAGTCTTTTTCCTTATTATCTCTTTGGGGTATAAACCCAGCAGTGATATAGCTGGTTCAAAGGGCAAACAGACTTTTAGCACCTTTGCTAAAGGTGCTAAAGGCTTTATGCCTTTTGGGCATAGTTCCAAATTGCCCTCCAGAATGGTTGGATCAACTCACAACTCCACCAGCAATGCATTAATGTCCCAACTTTGCCACACCCCTCCAGCATTCATTACATTCCTTTGCTGTCATGTTAGCCAGTCTGCTAGGTGTGAGGTGATACCTCAGAGTTGTTTTGATTTGCTTCTCTCTAATTATATAAAAATTTAGAATACTTTTTCATGTTCTTATTAATAGTTTTGATTTCTTTATCTGAAAATTGCCTGTTCATGTCCCTTGCCCTTTTATCAGTTGGGGAATGGCTTGATTTTTTGTACAATTGATTGTGACAAGGAAATCACTTTAAAAGACTGATATATATTAATTTAAGGTCGCCAAGGAATTCAGCTATGTAATTCCTAAATGAAAACTCAAGTCAGCCGTCAGTCTTTTATAGAGTTTAATTACAAACAGGAGGAAGAAAGGAATTAGAGAGAGAGAGAGAGAGAGAGAGAGAGAGAGAGAGAGAGAGAGAGAAAGAGAGAGAGAGAGAGAGAGAGAGAGAGAAAGAGAGAGAGAGAGAGAGAGATGAGAGAGAGAGAGAGAGAGAGAGAGAAGAGAGAGAGAGAGAGAGAGAGAGAGAGAGAGAGAGAAGAGAGAGGAGAGAGAGAGAGAGAGAGAGAGAGAGAGAGAGAGAGAAAGAGAGAGAGAGAGAGAGAGAGACGAGAGAGAGAGAGAGAGAGAGAGAGAGAGAAAGGGGAGAGAAGGGAATAGGGCTTAAATACCCCCTCTGTTTAGGCTGGGCCAAAAGGCCCAAGACCTTAGATAGCTGGGGCAAAAGAAAGGAGATCAGTCCCTATTACTCATGTGACCAAAATGGAGAAAACAGTCTCAGAGGCCTCCACCTCCAGCTTCCTTCAGAGCAAGCTTCTCAGAGCACCTCTCCAACCACTCAGAGCCAAAACTCTCCAACCACCTTCAGTCCTCAGACCCCTCTATCTTTAAGGAAACCATCCAAGTTCCCTCCCCTCAGTTCTCACATCTACCAATCACTGTCCATCATTTTCCCTGTGCCAATGATGGCTCTAGCTTAACCCAGGACTGCCCAGAGGTCTGTGGCTTTGCACATGTCTGTTGGAGGTCATATTCTCAAATAATTAAATCTTGATCTTTTGCTACAGCCCTTCCTAAATCCTGTTACCCTGAGTAGGGTAGAGATTGGAATAATTAAATTTTGATCTATGCTGCAGCCCTTCCTAAATCCTGTTAGGACTGAGTAGGGTGGAGATTGCAATTTCCAAGACTTGGTTCTGTCATTCCAAGTATCTCCATTGTATCAATTCTAAAATCAATCATGACTCAAAGAAATTCCTGTTCTATGCTTAAGCATAGGTCAAAGCCCTTTCCATTGTTCAGCAAAAGGTTTCTGTCCTAAAGTAATCTTAAGAAGGGAGGAGGAGGAACCTCCCATGCCAATGGGGTTCACATTCCAATAGAGTTCCCATTCTCAATAGGAAATTTTCAAGTATGAAATTTCCCAATGGTGAAATTTCCAACATTTATAAGTCTAAGAAATTTTAAGGTTTACATGATTTAGCTCTTTATAAATTTGAGTAATTAGACCTTTGTCAGAGGTTTTTTTTTTAATGAAGATTTTTTCCCCAATTTGTTGCTTCCCTTTTAATTTTGGTTGCATTGGTTTTGTTTGTACAAAAACCTTTTAATTTAATGTAATCAAAATTATTTATTTTACATTTTGTGATTTTTTTTCTAACTTTTTCTTGGTCTTAAAATCTTTCCTTTCCCAAAGGTCTGACATGTATACTATTCCGTGTTCACCTAATTTACTTATAGTTTACTTCTTTATATTCAAGTCATTCACCCATTCTGAGTTTATCGTGGTGTAGGGTGTGAGATATTGATCTAAACCCAATCTCTGCCATACTGTCTTCCAATTTTCCCAGCAGTTTTTATCAAATAGTGGATTTTTCCCCCCAAAGCTGGGATCTTTGGGCTTATTATAGACAATCTTGCTGAAGTCACTTGCCCCAAGCCTATTCCACTGATCCTCCTTTCTGTTTCTTAGCCAGTACTATATTGTTTTGATCACTACTGCTTTATAGTATAGTTTGAGATCTGGGACTGCAAGTCCACCTTTCTTTGCATTTTTTTTTCATGATTTCCATGGATATCCTTGATCTTTTGTTCTTCCAAATGAATTTTGTTATGGCTTTTTCTAATTCAATAAAAAAGTTCTTTGGTAGTTTGATGGGTATGGCCCTAAATAAGTAATTGAGTTTGGTAGAATTGTCATTTGTATTATGTTAGTTTGTCCTACCCATGAGCAATCAATATTTTCCCAATTGTTTAGTTCTAGTTTTAATTGTGTGGAGAGTGTTTTGTAGTTGTGTTCATATAGTTCCTGTGTTTGTCTTGGCAGATAGATTCCTAAGTATTTTATATTGTCTAGGGTGATTTTAAATGGAATAGTACAATGTTAAATGATAGAGGTGATAATGGGCATCAATATATCAGCAGGGCTCAAATGTGAAGGACTATATCATCCATCCCGTTTGGGGTGTAAAGGAGGGGATTCTCTGACTATGGAGATACTAGATGACTTTTGTTGGGATATGGAAGAGGAGATTTATGCTTTGGGTAAGGATGCTTTGGGATCTTTCAGTTCTGATTTTATATATCTCTATAGCTCCTCTGTACCACACTTATCCACTTTCTAATGCACATACATGTGTCTGTGTATGCACATGGGTGTGGGCACGTCTGGGAACCCTCCATATGGTAGAAATATGCAAATCTCTTCCTGGTTCAATTTGGTTCAGTTTAGTTACATTCAGTTCATGAATAGGGCTGTTATGGTGTTCTAGAGTTGGGTTGGGTATCCTGGGCATTTGAATGGGTAAAATAATAATAAACATGTATGATTTATAAGTAATCTACAATATAATAACAACATTATTATTGGCTAATTAAGTTGGATTGCAGGAAACAGTAGATCCTCTGTGTAAAAATAGACTCGAACTCTGGACTTCAATCCCCACAAGCCCTTGCTCCACTTCCCCAAAATGCTTTGTAATCTCACGGGAATTCGGAGGTGGGCCAAGATCGAGAAGGGATTTAACCTGATTGCAAAGGCTTTTGTGGTCTCTTTTTGACTTCCATTTTGGGGCAGATGGGGCTCTTTCCATAATGTAGGTGAGGTCTTGTCTAGACCTCTGGCCTAGGCATGTGTTTTTTCTTACTTGTATATTCTTAAATTCTCAACCTTTAATAAACCTCATAAAATATGATACTCCTTGCAGAGAGAAACTAATTTCTACCTGCCTCAGTCTCCCCTAAATTTTAATCTTTACATCTGGGATATAGTCATGTTTTGGTGAAACATGCCCAGACCCATGAATAGGGGAAGGTGGCAACCTCTGACTCCATGTCCTTATTCTCTGTAGGCCAATGGTGTCCCTACCCCCCCCCCCCGCCCCCCTCCATGTGCATGCATGGTAAATTGAGTTTAATTATTTGAGTAAAGCTCTATTAAGGATTTGGATTACTATCATTAGGGAATGGCTGGGGAGGGCTGATATAAGGCCAGATCCAGCCTTATATACATGGAATCCTGTACCATCATCCAGTGGGCTAGGTGCCATTGTCCTTTTCTCAAAACCCAAACTTGGGCTTCTTATGGATATCTTCAGGTTTGATTGTAGGTCTTTTGGGAAATCCTTGCTATTCATGTGATCTTCTTCCCATTTAGAAAGTTCTCTAACCAAGATTCCAGAGAGATAGTATCTTGGTGGGAAGGGACTTTAGAGGTTATCTATTCTACCATCTATTCCAAAATCCCATAGCATATTCTTTTTTTTTTTAACCCTTACCTTCCATCTAAGAATCAATACTGTATTGGTTCCTAGGCAGAAAAGTGGTAAGGGCTGGGAAATGGGGATCAAGTGACTTGCCCAGGGTCACACAGCTAGGAGTGTCTAAGTTCAGATATGAACCTAAGACCTCCCATTTCTAGGCCTGGCTCTCAATCCACTGAGTCACCCAGCTGCCCCCTTCCCTATCTCTTTTGATGAGATCTATTTTTACTTTGGCTTTGTCAGATATTATGATTGAAACTCCTGCCTTCTTTTTCTCAGATGATGCCCAATAAATTTTGCTCCACCCGCTTACCTTTACCCTCCCTTCCTCAAGTGTGTTTCTTGTAGACAACATATGGTAGGATTTTGGGTTCTAATCTACTCTGATATTTACTTGTGTTTTATGGGTGAGTTCATTCCATTCACATTCAGAGTTACAATTACCAACTGTGTATTTTCCAACATTTTGATTTCCACTCCTAGCCCTGTCCTTTCTTCTTTCATTATCTCCTTCTACACCAGTCTTTTGTTTTTAATCAGTCCCCCTAATTCTCACCCTAATTTTACTTCCCTTTCTACCCCTCCCTTCTTATTCCCCTCTTATTTTCTTTACAGTCTTTTTAAACTACCCCCCTACCCTCTCCCTCATATTGCTTCCTTCCCCACCAATCTGTTTGTAATTATGAAGATTAAAATTAATATATAATAACTAAATATTATATTTTATAAAGTTTTATCAATAATAACTAAAGCAAAAGAACTGCCTGAATTCAGCCTGGTCACAGGTCAAAGAGGGTGTAGTGGAGCATACATGCACTTAAATACCAATAATGTGATCTTGCCAACATGGGGACATAGGAGAGATTATAGGGAATCTTGGGAAATATTAAGAACTTCTGGGAAATGAAGTCAAAGTTTCAAAATCTCCATTTATACATTATCCTTCTACTTCTCTATAGGGTGCAAATCAATTCTCTGACCCAATGGATTTGATTGTTCTTCCCTCTTTGAGTCAATTTCAATGAATGTAAGAATTAAGTATTTCCTTTCTCCAACCTCTTTACCCTTCCAGTGTATTGGTGTTCTTCCCCACTCTCACCATGCACTTTTTTATGACATATAAATTTATCCCATTTTGTTTCTTTTCCCATTTCTCTTAGTATTTACTTCTTTTTTTAACCTCTAGTTATGTATATATATATATGTATATATATATATATTTATGCATACATATATTTATATCTATATTTATGTCTGGCATTTCATCCTATATAGTTTGTCACTGTTCCCTCTAAGTATAATTCTTCTAGCTACCCAGGTGATAATTACAATTTTTAAGAGTTACTAATATCCTCTTTTCTTGTAGGGATACATATAATTTTAACTTACTGGGTCTCTAAAAAAGGTTTTTTGTTTTTGTTTTTGTTTTGTTTTGTTTTTGTTTTTTCCCCTTTCTTAATTACTGTTTGGTGATTCTCTTGAGTTCTGTATTTGGGCATCAAATTTTCTGTTCAGGTCTGGTCTTTTCTTTATGAATGCTTGGAAATATTCTATTTTATTAAATGACCATACCTTCCCTGCAAGAATATACTCAGTTTTGTTGGATAATTGATTCTTGGTTGTTGATCTAGTTCCCTTGCTTTCTGGAATATTATATTCCATTCCTTTCAGTCCTTCAGTGTCAATGTAGCCAGATCCTGTGTTATCCTAACTGTAGTTCCATGGTATCTGAATGACTTCTTCTTAGCAGCTTGTAATATTTTTTTTTGTTGGTCTGGTAGTTCTTGAATTTGGCTATAACATTCCTGGGTGTTGTCAGTTGGGGATTAAGTACAGGAGATGATCTATGGATTCTTCCAATCTCCACTTTTCCCTCTTATCCTAGAATGTTGGGGCAGTTTTCTTGGATAATTTCCTGTAGGATGATGTCCAGGCTTTTTATTTTGTCATGATCTTCCAATTGACCAATGAATCTTAAGTTGTCTCCCCTGGACCTATTTTCTTAATCTTTTGTTTTGTGGATGAGGTGTTTTACATTTTCCTCAATTTTTTCATTTTTTGGATTTTGTTTTATGGTTTCCTGCTGCCTTGTGAAGTCATTTGCTTCTAGTTGTTGATTTCTAGTTTTTAAAGACTGAAGTTCATCCCTGTCTTTTTGGTCATCCTTCTCCTTCTGGTCTGATTTTCTTTGGAGGTCATCTTTCATTTTCTTTGTCTCATCTTTCATCTCCTTTGTCTCATTTTCAAGCTGATTAATTTTGGCTTTCAAGACACTATTTTATGTTTCCAGATGATTTATTTTGCTTTTTAAATTCTTTTTCCAGTTGTCTTCAGCCTCTCTTAATTGTTTTTTGAATTGTATTTTGGGTTCTTCCAAAGCCTGTGTCCAATTCGCTGAAGTTTCTGTGTTTTTGCTTGGTGTTCCTTGATCCTCCTCTGTTTCATTTGCTCTTTGTTCATTGCCTTGATAGAAGTTGTTGATTGTAATTTCATTTTTCTTTTTTTGTTGTTTCCTCATACTTGCCCCTTCTTTCCCCCCTGTAGTTACCTATAGTCTTGCTCCTCTCATTTTGTGCTGAATCTGTGAGTTTGGGCTGTTCTGTCCTGAAGGGGCTTCTTCTCTGTTCTGCCATTTTATCAGGTAGTCTGATCTTCCCCATCTGACAGCAGAAGCTGAGAAGGAGCTGGACTTCCTGCCCTATGGTCAAGGTTGTTGCTCATTGTTTGTTGCAGGCTTTGCCCCTTGGAGCTCAGTCATAGAGACTCTTAGATCAGTCTGTGGGGAAGGGATGTTGGAGCTTGAGCTTCTCTGTCCTGTGAAGGCTTCTTATCTGACCTTATTGATGAGATTGAGCCAGGGCAGAGTTGATCTGCATAGCTAGTTGTTCCCTGAGGCCAAAACCTTCAGGGGTTGGGCAAGATGGAATGTTTTGGCTGCAACTGGGCTGCCTGCTCTGTGCTTCTCCTCTAGCTGCCTCTATGCCATCTGTGTTCTAAGCCCTGAGCTTGGCATAGCTTTGCCCACAAGGTTCTCCTTCTGGACTAATGCCCTTGCCTGCTCAGAGATTCCACCCACCACTGGAGGTTCAGTGCTGTAGGTGGGGGTAGGGTCCTGGGACCTTCCTTTTTCCTTCCCCTTAAACTTGAGTGTTCTAGAGTTCAGGCTTTTTTGGGGGCATACCTTTTAAGTTGGGTCCAGGAGGAGGGTTCCCTAGCTCTGTCCTGTTGTTAGATTTGGTTTGCAGTTTCCTGGAACCATTGTATTTTTGATCAGTGAGGAAGGGTTTATGGAGGTCTGAATTTCTGCTGCCTCTAAGCCACCATCTTGATTCTGCCTCCCCTGGTTTTTTTATTTTTTTTATTTTACCAATGACATGTAATAAGAAAAATTTCACATAAGTTTTCCAAAATTATATGATCCAGATAGTCTCCCTCCTTTTTTTCCCCTCTCCTCTCCTGGACCTGGCAAGCAATTCAGTCTGGGTTATATATGTATTATTACAGAAAACATCTTTCCATATTGTTGATTTTTGTAGGAGAATAATAATATTAAAAAATCCCAAATAAACAAGGGGAAAATCATATGCTTTGATCTGCCTTATGATTCCCACCATTCTTTCTCTGGAGGTGGACAGCATTCTTTGTCATAAGTCCTTCAAAAATGTCCTGGATCATGTTAGGGTAGGATTTGGGGTAAGAGAAACACAAGAGGAAAAAAACCTATAAAAAATGCTTTATTGTTTAGGAAGGGAAAGGAATAAGGGCTTAGGGATTTGCTTATGCTTATTCTTATTTAAAACGAACTAAACTATACTAACTAGGTTACTAAACTAAAAACTTAATCAAATACCCAAATATCACAGCAGGAGTCCAAAACCAGTTAGAGCCAGGATCTGTTGTTAGATGTCCAAGCAAATCTTGATGTCCAAGTAAGACTAATTCTGCCAGCAGCCAGATACAGGAACTCAGTTTGAACACAGGGAAATCTTCTTCATGCCTTCCTTTCAACTTCCTCAGGAGACCAGAAGAAAATCAGTTGGAAAGATGGAATCTTCACCTAGATCCCTCAAGCTCTGGCTCCCATGTGACCTTTGGTCACATGCCACTGTCAATCATTCCTAGGTTTGAATTTCTCAGTTTTTTGCAGTTTTTTTAATTGCAAACCTTTTCATCCTTTATCACATTCCCCCCTATTGCATAAATCAAAAATCATGTTGGAAACACAATTTTTGAATTTGTGCACAATCTAAAATCCTTATCAGTTACCTAAACTAAGAAACTTACCCAAAATAACAAACAACCTACACTCAACTATCTTACTCTAACTTATACTACCCTGTTCTAAGGAATTTTAACAAGGAAAAAGGAAAAACAAAGCAAATAATGAACAACTATATAATCAAACAGAAGCAAAATCAAAAGAACAAATAACATCAAGCAAAAGATGAACATAACTTCCATGCAAACATCAAACTTAAAATACTCTTATCAGCTAAAACAGAAAACTGTATTACTATTGCAAAACATTAACATTAAACTTAGAGAAAAATGTTTGAAAATTACAATAAACACAAAATTGCATAAGTTTTACAATGAAAATCAAACCAAACATTAAACCACTTATGCAAATACATGCTACAAAAGATGTTAATGAGCTATGTACATAATTACACATATATCCATATAGTACATACATAGAAAATATATATATATGCTATACATTTGCACATATATACACATATAAAATTCATATTTACACATAGTTTACATATAAACATACACTATTATATACCCTATTTACATATATTACATATTTATTTACAATTTTGTTTGATATATGATGTCATATATTGTTTGTGTTGTGTGATGTATATAGTGCAAGTCAGTATCTAATTTTCTTACCTTATCTTACTTAATTTTACCCAACTAATCTCTTATCTTCCAAATACTTCTCCTAATTAAATTTCTGTATCTAAACTAAATCTAAGTATGTAACTACATTTTGTTAGTACATAACATATCTATAGCTAATCATAACATTGTTAGTACCCTAACTATCATTGTTTCACTTATTTAAGTAGTGATTCAATGTAACTTAACCATGTTTATGTTTTGTGTTTATGTTTTATTATGTTGTTACTTTTGCTATGTCATGTTGTTTTGTTATTTAAATGTCAGTGTTACTATTATATAAGTTATGTTACTGTTGTACGCAACATATTTACCCCTACTTCCTCTTGAATATCCCTCTGCAATTCCATAGTAGTAAATATATTTGTGTTTGTATGTGAATAATTGCTGTTATTATGTACTATAATATATTACCCAAAGTATAAATTCATTAGTCCATTTAACTTGTAATCCTCTTCATTGCGAATTTCACAAAGCCTTTTAAATGTATAAATTTTCAGTCTTTCAACAATGTCCATTAATTTCTGAATTCTCCTCTTCATCTGCATTGTCTTCTATCCTCTTCCACAGGAATGGTCCTCTCCTTACTAATCTTTTTGACTGTAGACTCAATTTGACTAATGATTCTACCTTTCTGCAATCTCTTCTTCATTTCCTTCTTCTTCAATGATTTGTACATTTCCATTATTTATTCCACATACTAATTTTATATGTGAACAATGGTACCAAGAATTTCTACCCAAAACTTTTACTGAAGATGGAGAAACCAACACAATAGTGTAAGGACCTAACCAACTTTCCTGTGTTGCTGATGTTATAGCAAAATTTTTTACATATACCATATCTCCTGGTTCATAATTATGGAGAGAATAATCCAAAGGACCAGTTTGAATGAATACTCCCATATCATGTAATTCTTTTAGTCTTTGTTGTAAAGCACTTAAGTAAGAAGCAAGTTGACATTCTCCTCCTAAGAGAGATGTATAGACTGTCTTACAAGTTTTTGCTTGTAGTGGAACATGTCCAAAGAGCATTTCATAGGATGATATGTACAAATCTGCTCTTGGCCTTGTATGTAAGTAAAACAAAGCTATGGGAAGAATCTCTGGCCATTTGAGATGAGTTTCAGCACAGAGCTTCCCCACCATAGTCTTTATTTCCTTATTCACATGCTCAGCTTGTCCAGATCTTTGGGGATGATAAGGCACATATTTTGGTGTTATTCCTAGATTTTCATAGTCTCTTTTCAAGATGTCTTGAGTGAAATGGGATCCTTTATTGGAGTCTATTGTTAATGGTACTCAAAATCTAGGTATAATTTCCTTAATCAACACTTTCACCACAAAGCTAGCTGTATTTGTATTTGATGGGAAAGCTTCAGGCCATTTGGTTAATCTATCAACAATCACCATGCAAAACTTGTATCTTCTAGCTTTTGGCATGCTGATGTAATCAATCTGCAGACTCTCAAATGGACAATATGCCAAAGGTCTACCACCTAAATCTTTCTGTCTGAATGCTCCTTAATTGAATTTTTGGCAAACAGAACAGCTTGAGCAGATCTTATTTGTTACAGTACTTATTCCAGGAGCAACCCATTGCCTCTTTACAGTGTCAATTACAGCTTGAGTACCAAAATGACCTTTTGTGTGAATTGCTTGACACAAATAGATATACAGGGCTTTTTTTTTTTTTTGTAATGGTGGCTTTCCTTCATTTGTTAACCATATACATGTTCTTTTCTTGCTCCAAACTTCTCTTTCCATTTTTGTATTTCTGAGTCTACATAAGCTTTTTCTAGATCATCAGATTCTATAGTTGATAAGTTCATAATATACACTGAAGCATTTCTGGCCACAAATTTTACAGTTATATCAGCTCTATGATTTCCTTTAGAAACTGAATCTCTTCTATTAGTATGACTTCTACAATGGATTACCACTAGCTGTTTAGGCTTCTGGATAGCATCTAACAATTCAGTTATTATTTCTGCATGAGAAATTGGTTTTCCCGATGCAGTAATAAAACCTCATTGTTTCCAGATCTCTCCTGTAGCATGAAAACAGAAAAAGCATAATGAGAGTCTGTGTAAATGTTTGTACTTTTACCAGCTGCCAGAAGAAATGCTTGCTTTAAAGTGATCAACTCTGCAGTTTAAGTGCTAAGGTTACTAGGTAATGATCCATACCACAGTGTCTCAAACTCTGTGACAACTGAAGCACCTGTACATCTAATTCCATTACACAAATATAAAGACCCACCTGTGAATAAAACCAAATCTGGATTTTCAATTGGAGTGTCTTTTATATGCATCCTTGGCATATCCACTAGATCTACTACTCCTAAACATTCATGTAATGGTTCACTGTTCTTTGGCAAATCAGGAAGAAGTAGCCGGGTTTAATACACTACACCTTTCCAACATGATGTTTTCACTACCTAGAAGTATAATTTCATACTTAGATATTCGTTGGTATGAAATTTCCTCATTAGCGCTTCTATTTGATGTGAACAAAATACTGTCAATGGACATCCCAAAACTAAGTCAGATGACTTTTGAATTAACACAGCTGCAGCAGCTACACCCCTTAAAGAAGGAACTGTACCTGAAGCAATTGCATCTAGCTGACAACTATAGTATCCAATTGGATGATAACTTTATCCTAAAGTCTATGTCAGTACACCGGATGCAATACCTTTGGTCTCATTCACAAATAATTGAAAAGGTTTAGTATAGTCTGGGATTCCAAGAGCTGGTGCAGATAAAACTTCTTCCTTAAGCTTACTTAAGGCTTGCAGATGTTCAGGTTTGAGTTTCAGAGATTCCGTATTCCTGGTTAGATCTGTTAAACATTTAGTAATTTCACTATATGCAGGTATCCATTGTCTACAAAAACCCATTGTCCCAAGAACAGCTCTGAGTTGCTTCTTGGTCTTAGGTGCACTCAGTTTCTGGATATCAGCTATTCTTTTCTTAGTGATACTTCTGGAACCCTCTGACAATACAAAACCAAGATATACAATGTGATACAAAACCCACCGAAGTTTTGCTTTAGAGAGTTTATGTCCACATTTATATAATTCAATCAAAAGAATCTTGCTATCTCTCAAACACACTTTAGCAGATGGAGATGCTAAGAGGATATAATCTACAAAATGTACTATTTTACTTTCCTTGAATGATATTGTTTTAAGGTCTCTTCAAAATTTGAGAGAATTGGCTTGGGCTGTCACAGAATCCCTATGGAAGATGAGTGAACATCCACTGGGCACTGTCGCATGTGAAAACAAAGATCTTTTGAGAATCCTTGTGAATTGGAATCGAGAAAAATGCTGAACATAAATCTACCACAGTGAAATATCTTGCCTGACTTGGAATGGATGATATTATAGCTGCTGGACTTGGTACTACAGGATAAGTCTTTATTACATGATCATTTACAGCTCTCAAATCCAGTATGAATCTATAGACAACTCAGCCATCTTGATCGAGCTTTTGTTTCTTTATTGGCAGTATAGGAGTATTGTAATTTGAGAAACAAGGTATTATGATCTCTTGTTGAATTAGGGACTCAATAATCAGTCTTATTCTGTCTATACCTTCTTTACTCAAAGGATATTGAGGAACATATGGAACTGGTCCTTCCTTAGTTCTCACTAGCACTGAATTAGCTGATTTCAATAGGCCAGCATCTGTAGAATGGATGTTATATTGTGTTGGTGAGAGTAGCTAGATCTTTCACGGTTGGTCATCCCATAGTATTGCTGATTCTGTGTATAATATTCTCCCGGTTCTGCTTATTTCACTCTGCATCAGTTCATATAGGTCTTTCTCATAGATATCAAGCAGTTTATCATTCCTTTCAGCACAACAGTATTCCATGACCATCATATACCACAATTTGTTCAGTCATTCCCCAATTGATGGACATCCCCTGATTTTCCAGTTCTTTGCCACCACAAAAAGAACAGCTATAAATATTTTTGTCCAAGTAGGTCCTCCTTACCCCACTCCCTCACCTTTAAAATCTCTCTGGGATTCAGACCTAGTAGTGGTATTACTGAATCAAAGGGTGTGCATTGGGCAGAGTTCCAAATTGCCCCCCAGAATGGTTGGCTCACAACTCCTCTGAGCAAATCTTTTAATTTCTTTAGGTCACAGTTTTTTCATGTGTAAAATAGGGATAATAACAGCACCTACTTTATAGGGTTTTTGTGAGTATTAAATGAAATGTATGTATTTATATACATATATAGCACTTTGTAAACTTCAAGCCTACATAAATGCTAGCTGTTAATTAATAAATTATAATATATAATTATATACATGTATTAATGCTAGCTAGTAACTATCAACTATTTTCAAATATTTAAAGGACTGTTATTTGGGAAAAGGATTAAATATTCTATCCAACCTCTAGGCAGAATTAGAACCAATGGATAAAAATTATAGGGAAGCAAATTTTGGATCTTATTATTTTTCTTAACCCTTATTGTTAACCAATATTGAATATCAGTTCCAATACAGAAGAGCAATAAGGGCTAGGCAACTGGGGCTAAGTGATTTGCCTAGGGTCACACAGCTAGGAAGTATTTGAGGCCAAATTTGAACCCAGGACTTCCAAAGGAAGAATTTTCCAAATCCTTGAGCTGTTTAGTAATAGAATATACCTCCTTATGACTGTAGGTTCATAGATTTAGAGCTGGATAGGATCTCAGAGGTCATCTAGTCTAACCCATACATTTTATAAATTTATAAAATCGAGGTGAGCCTCAGAGAGGGAGCCCAAGATCACACAGGTTGTAAGGACCAGTGGGGATTTGGCATCTGGGTCCTTAGAAACCAGAACTCAATGAGCTCTATTTCCTGTTCCTCCAGTTACAGACACAGACCTAGATGTCATCTATGCTAACTCATTTGGCAGAGGAAGAAACTGAGGCTCCAGAAGTTGTGACTTACCCAAGGTCCTATAAATAATTTCAAAGGCAAGATCTTGAACCTATGGTCTTCTGCCCCCCAAAACAATGATCTTTCCATTATATTCCACTGCCTTTTTCAAAAATCATGGCTGGTTATATCACCTCTCAGGAATACTTTGTGGAATATTCTTGCTTGAGCCAGATGAGTTCTAAGAGTTAACACTGAGAACAGTGAAAGTAAAGTGGAGAAGATACAGCTTTTGTACCAGTATGTGAAATAACAACAGTAACAACAACAATAACAATAGCTAACTTTTATATAGCACTTACTATGTGTCAAGCACTATGCTAAGTGCTTAGCAATTATTTATCTTGTTTGATCCTCAAGAAAGCCTTTGGAGGTGGGAGCTGTTATTGTTCCCATTCGATAGATGAAGAAACTGAGGCAAATCAACATTCAGTGATGTCCAGGCTCACAAGTTCAAGCCCAGTGCTCTATCCACTGCACTATCTAGCTGACCCATAACCCCAGCTCTGCTATCTCCTCTTTCCTTATCAGGCTTTCCCAGGTTACAAGCAAGGATTTAACTGTTCTTTTGCTGCTGCTAATGGTGGTTTCAGATGGCACTGCATGATCTGTCTCAGTGATGTGTTTGTGATAAAGCATAGACTGCATGGTTCTGTCAGGCCAGAGTTTCCTAAACAGAGCGGGAGACATAGAAGGGCGGCCCCTTCATGTCTGAAGGATCCAGCTAAGGACAATTCTCATTATTGCTGTTCAATGAGAAGACTTATGGGGTTTGGGGTTTCAGCTGAAGCCTGTTCTTGAAGTTTAGGTGATTCCAGAAACACTCTTGTGGCTTGTGAGAACAGGGGCAGGTTTGTGGAGCTAAGGAGGCTTGTTTGGATCTGGAGTCACCATTGGGGCAGGTTTCTGTGATCCCCAAAATTAGCATTTCAGAACTGGAAAGGATCTCAGGGGTTCTCCAGACCAACCCAGACAGAACTCAGTAGGAAGTCCCTCTATACAATATATTCAAATAAGCCATCTTCTGGCCTTTGCCTGAGAATCTCTGATGAAAAGGAATTATGCTTCATGAAACAGCCCATTTCTTTTTAGATACCTTTAACTGCTGGTAGTTTTTCTTGGATGGCAGGAGCTAGGTGGCTCAGTGGTTCAAAGGATAGAAAGCCAGACCTAGAGACAGGTCCTGGGTTCAAATATGACCTCAAATACTTTCTAGTTGCATGATCCTGGGCAAGTCACTTGACCCCTATTGCCTAGCCCTTACCGCTCTTCTGCCTTGGAACCAATACACAGTATTGATTCTAAGATAGAAGGTGAGGATTAAAAAAATTTTTTTTTCTTGATGTCAGATCTAAATTTGCTACTTTTCTTCTGTCCATTGATTATAGAAGTTGGTTCTTAGCGCTTGTCCCTCCACTCTTTCTTTGTTCTTTTATGTTATTTTTTAAATTAAAAAGCATTTATTTTTTCTCCCATTTTCCCCTTCCCATTGAAAGATATGAGAGAAAACAGAACTATTCTAACAGACATGTAGTCAAGCAAAGCAGATTCCCATATTGTCAAGGCCTGGAGATATGTATGGATCATTCTGCATCTTGATTTCATCAATCACTGTCTCAGGCTTCTTATAAAAAAAAAAAAAAGAGGGGACAGCTGGGTAGCTCAGTGGATTGAGAACCAGGCCTAGAGACGGGATGTCCTAGGTTCAAATCTGGCCTCAGACACTTCCCAGCTGTGTGACCCTGGGCAAGTCACTTAACCCCCACTGCCTAGCCCTTATCACTCTTCTGCCTTGGAGCCAATACACAGTATTGACTCCAAAAAGGAAGATAAGGGTTAAAAAAAAGAAAGAAAGAAAGACTAAGACTTTTAAGCAGAAGGATAAGGGCTCTACAAACGGGGGTTAAGTTTTGCCCAGGGTCACACAGCTAGGGAGTGTTTGAGGTCAGATTTGAATCCAGGTGCCCCAGGTCTGGCTTTCTATCCAATATACTACCTAGCTACCTGCCACTGCCAGGCTTCTTAACAGAAGTGTGGGAATTTGGATGTGGAACTTTGGAAATCTTTTTTGATACATTGATTAGTTTTATATTTTATACTTAATATATGTTTTATGTTTATGTGATCAATATATTTATATTATTTATATATTTAATAGATAATTATTATATAATGTTGGTTAGTTTCATATTTTGATATATTGATTAGTTTTGCTAAACTTTTCTTTATTATAAAGGTTGTTCTCGTAGAGAGGAAAGGGGGAGGGGGTACTTTGGGAAATATTTGTTGTTCTGGTATTTCTGACTTCACAACTCAATTTGGTGTTTTCTTGGCAAAGGTGTTGTTTTGCCATTTCCTTCTCCTGGCTCACTTTACAGATGAGTAAACTAAGTCAAACAGAATTAGTTGACTTGCCCACAATCACATAGCTAGTAAGTGTCTGAGGCCACATTTGAACTCATGAAGGTGAGTCTTCTTTACTTCAGATCCAGCACTCTATCCACTGTACTGGGAAATATAGATAATAACAAAAGATGTTAATAATATTTTATGTTAAAAAATAAAAGCTCTATTCCTAAATTTCTTTCTTCAGCCCAGCACTTTTGTAGTCCATACTTGACTGAGTCCCTGGAGTTGTTCCTTTAGTTTAGTTCTTCCTTTAGACTTAAGTGTATTTTTCTGGATATCATCTATTTTGCATGCTGGAGGTGACACATTCCCTGAATCTGCTTTGGAGTTTACCACCATTTCCTTTAAAAAATTAGTAGGACCTCTGGCCTCAGACACTTCCTAGCTGTGTGGTCCTGGGCAAGTCACTTAACCCTAGCTTCCTAGCCCTGACCCCTCTTCTTCCTTGGGAATGATATTTAGTATCCATGTTAAGAGAGAAGGTAAAATAAATAAAAAATAGTAGGTTCACAAGAAGGAAGCTCTACATGAGGACTTTTTTCTTTTTAAGTTTTTAAAATTTATTTTTAGTTTGAAATTATTAGTTAATATCCCCAAACAAAACATTTCTATAAACAAAGAAAAACAAAAAAGGAATTTTAAAATGAGAAAGAAAATTTATGTTCTATGTACTGTCTCCTTCTCCACTCCCACTACTTACTGCTTTGGCAGGGAGTATATTTCAAATTTAATGTGGTACTCCAGCTTTGCCCTGCCTGTTCCCCTTTTAAACTTTCTTCTTCTCCCTTCTGTTTAGGCCCCTTTTTCTAGGAAGGAGGAGAACTAGGCCCAGAGGAAAAGAACTTTTGCCAGTATCCCAGGCTTCATTTCTTTATCTCAGAGCTCAGGGTTTTGATTTTGGGTTTGTTTATTAAAAAGCTATGAGGCATCTACCTGGATAGTTGAGAATCATAGCAGGTTTTTTTTTTTCCTTTTATATAGCATTTTAACATTTGCAAAGTTCTTCATTTTTAATTGAAAAAAATTTTTTCAATTGCACATGGAAACAATTTGAGAATTGTTTTCTGACATTTTGCAATTCAGATTCTCTCCCTCCTTCCTTCCTCCCAGGCCCCCCAAATGGTAAATAATCTGATATAGGTTATATCTGTGCTTTCATGCAATATGTGTTTTAAATTCATATTCCCCATGTTGTAAATCAAGACACAAATCACATATACAATTAAAAAACTCATCAAGGAAATAATGAAAAATTACATGCTTTGATTTGCAAGCAGATTCCAATAATTTCTTCTTTGACTGTGGAAAGTGTGTTTTTTTGTTTTTTTGGTATGAGTCCCTTGGATTTATCTTGAGACCTTGTTTTGTGATAATAGTTTAGTCCTTCAGACTTATCTTCCAATATTTCTATTTCTGTATACAGTGTTTTTCTGGTTCTGCTTGCTTCACTTTGCATCAGTTCATATGTCTTTCTGCATTTTTCTGAACTCACCCTGTTTGTCACTTGGCACAATAGTATTCCATTACAACTATATACCACACTTGTTAAGACATTCCCCAATCAATGGATACCCCATCAGATTCCAATTCTTTGCTACTACAAAAAAGAGCTGCTAAGAATATTTTTGTACAATAGGTCCTTTCCAGTAGGTCTAGTAAATGTATGAGGTCCTTTCCCCTTGGAATCACAGTAGTTCTTGAGCCAGCTACAACCTGGAACAAATCATTATGGGTTTAAGCATATTTTGTCTTCTTGTTTATAAACTGCATGTGCATCAGCTGGTCTGAGCTGAAGATGTCACCCTGGTTTGGGCTGTCACTGTAACGAGAGATGCAGTTGGAACAATAAAGTTTTTATGCTGAGGTAATGAAATGTGTCTTCATTCTTGGCTCCTTTTCTGCCCTGACTGACATAATTTCCTCATACTTGTCTTTTGATTTATTGTCCCCAAATAGTCAGTCCCGCAAAGTAATGATTCTTTTCCTTTGTTTCTTCAAGAGGAACCCGGTCTCTTTCTAAATCTTACAGATCATTCTTTGATTTCACCTACACCATGGGCTGCCATTGTATGCCCACTGTGGAGACTCTGGGAATTGAACTATTTATTGTCTTAAAGGTGGCTATAATAGGTTTAAAAAATTTTTTTTTAGGCAAACAAAGTTAAGTGACTTGCCCAGGATCATACAGCTAGGAAGTGTCATAGGTCAATTTTGAATTCATGAAGATGAGCCTTCCTGACTTTAAGTTCAGCACTGTGTCCACCACACCACTTAGCTGCCCCTTCAATGGGTTTTAAAAATTATCTCAAGGTCAGAATATTTGTTATTCTGGGTTGGAGGTGAAAACAGGACAGGGTTGTCCAGGCCAGGGAATGTGGACAAATAAAAGGATGAGAGTGGACTGAGAAGAACCATAAGTCAGTCAGGCAGATCACAGGTCAGGGTTCTGAGCAATAGGAAGATGGGAAGAATTGATCTCCTCTCTTGTAGCTTTTACTCATTAATTGTTCCTATGTTTACTCTCTGCAGCTACCGAGGACAAACTTTTGCCAGGGCAGATAGATGAGTGGATAGAGAAGTGGGTATTAGAAAGACCTGAGTTCAAATCCAGCCTGTAGCCTTGGAAAAGTCACTTGACCTCTATTTACCTTAGTTTCCTCAATAGTAAAATAGGAATAACAACAGCACCTACCTTACCTAGTTGTTGTGAAGATCAGAGGAAACATAATATTTGTAAAGTGTTTAACACAGTGTCTGACTCATGATAGGTGCCATAGAAATGCTCTTGTCCTCTTTCATTTGGCAGCCTTTTAAAACCTGAAGGTCCTTTGGCCTTCTCTTCTTTATATTAAACATTCCAACTTCCATCTTGTCTGGTTTATTTATAGACTCTATGTATGGATAGTTCCTATCCTCAACATCCTGCCTGATTTAGGAGAAAAATGTGTTTGTTTGTTTTTCAAGTATTTATTTTTAAACCCTTACCTTTTGTCTTAGAATTAATAGCATGCATTCATTCCAAGACAGAAGAGTGGTAAGGGTTAGGCAATGGGGATCAAGTGACTTGTTCAGGGTCACACAGCTGGGAAATGTCTGAGGCCAAATTTTAACCTAGGACCTCCTATCTCTAGGCCTGACTTTCATTCCGCTGAGCTCCCTAGCTGCCCCCTTGTTTATTTATTTTTAAACTCTTACTTTTGGTCTTGGAATTGATACTATCAGTTCTAAGGCAGAAGAGAACTAAGAGCCAGGCAATGGGGTTAAGTGACTTGCCCAGGGTCACGCAGATAGGAAGTGTCTGAGGCCAGATTTGAACCCGTGAACTTCTGTCTACAGGCCTGGCTCTTTGCCTGGCTCTCTATCCACTGAAACACCTATGCATGGTTTTGGTTTTTCTTTGTGGGGTAGGTGGGAGGGAGAAAAAAAATGCTTTGACAACTGGAAAAAAATAATTAATCCTCTCCCCTGCAAAACCTCTCTCTCTTCACGTCTCTACCACACCCCACCAAGGTCCTACCTACTTTGATTGTACTCCTTCTAGCCCACCTCAACAATGGATTTGTATCCTATTCTATTATATTTTTGTTCAGAGAAATATGTAATAATACAGACATGTTTTTGTGTAAAGAAACAAAAGTTTGCATTGCTTGCTTATATCAGTCCACACTGCTTCTACGCTGGTGGCTACACTGGTGTACTGGCTACTTTTCCTAAACAATATTCCACCTCTCCTTTCTGGATCTTTTCATGGACTATCCTATGCCTGGAATGCTATCTGTCAACAAGTATTTACTAAATGCCAGCTTTGCGCCAAGCACTGTGATAAACAATTGAAAGAGATGGCTACCTCTAAAAGGAGGTCGATTGTTTGGGAAAGGTCCTAGATGGATGGGAGGTGAGAGACACCCACCTAGGGACCTCCCCAGGGCCAGTAAAGCACAAAACCCTTGGGCTTTAGAAACCCAGTTTATTTTTATCATCGGAATCAGGGAAAATGGTCGGTAGGGTCCGAACATGATATATCGAGTCTCCTCCCAACTTCTACATACCTTGTGAGAGATGACCTTCGTTTTCTACTGTGGGCCCTGCCTGGCCACTCCCTGCGCTTTCCTAAAACCCAAATGCTATCTGACTATCTGCTAACCTAACTACCCAGATTGTCTCAAGGAAGGCTAAGGAGACAGGACTCACTAGTAGCCTGAATCCCTCTCAAGCCTGGGGTTGGCTTCCTAGATAACCCAGAGGCCCAGGAGACAAAACCCTTGGGATTACCTTAACCAAGCTGATCTTTGACCACTAGCTCTCAGACAGGTTGATAGCTGTACTCCAGGCAAAAGACAGTCTCCTCCAACGGCAAATTCTCCAACCCAGGCACCACTAATCTTTCCCAAGATTAGTTTTTCCCAGGGGATGCCAGAGCAAAGATCCCTCCTTCTGGCTCAGTGAAAAGCCAAAACAGTTAATCGCAGTAAAATTCCCAAGATCCTTCTCTCCTTCCAGAATTTTCTCCAAGGGTTTGTGTTTAAATTCTCCTCTTTTCCTTTTAAAGCCAATCTATGCATTTATCTCTATCCCTTAGCACTTAGCCTTACACAATGAAAGGCATGAGCAGTTTAATGGAGGAGATGACACACATTTAATACATACCAATTACACATGCATACATGCAACATTTGTATGTGCATATATGTCACACAGGCATAGACATATATGTGTGCACAAAATTGTGTGTGCACGTGTATATACATATGCATATAATATATAAATATTATTTATCATATTATAATATTATTACATATAAAATTAATATGTATGATATACAATATAGATATATAAATTAGAGGTAACAAACATAGGGGAAAGAACTGGCATTAGGAAGGAGTTCTTGTAGCTGGGAGGGCTGTAGCTGATTCTTGAAGAAAGCCGGGGAAGCCAAGGGACAGATAAAGAAAAGAGCAGAATGTTCTAGGCTGGGGGAATAGTCCCTAAAATGTCTGGAGTCAGGAGAAAGAGTGTCTTCTGGGAGGACAGAAAGGAGCCCAGTGTACATGGGGAGAAGTAAGGTGGAAGACTAGAAAACCAGGAAGGAGGAAGGTTATGAAGGGCTTTAAAAGTCAAACAGGCTTTTATATTTGATCCCAAAGATGATCCCAGTGGAGGGATGATCAGAGTTGTGCTTCAGAAAGATCACTTTCAAAACTGAATGGAAGTTGGGCTGGAGTGGGAAGAGAGAAGGGGAACCAATCAACTGGCTAGTGCAGTAGTCCAGAAAGAGGCAATGAAGGGCTGCACTAGGGTGGCATTTGTGTTAGAAGAGAGAAGAGAAATATATTTGAGAGATGTTAAGGAGGTAAAATTGCCAAGTCTTGGCAATTGATTGGATAAGGAAGATAAGAAAGAGTGAGAAGGTAAGGATGACACCTGGGTTTTTAGCATAGGTTTCTGGGTACCACCGGGAGTAGTACCTTCCATGGTAATAGGGAAGTTTGGTAGAGGGAAGGGTTCCTTGGGAGGGAAAAATTATGAGTTCAGATTCTGACATGTTGAGTTTGAAATGTCTATGGGAGGGAGTAGCTAGGTGACTCAGTGGATTAAGAGCCAAGTCTAGAGAAGTAGAATTATGGGGATGGCCATATTTCAGATGGCCTTCTCCAGGAATTTAGCCTCTAAAGGGAAGAGAGATATGGGATGATAGCTAGCAGACAACAGATCTTGAAGGTTGTTTTTTAGAGGGTGGCATCATCTCTGCTTCTTAGAATACCTAGCTCATTTCAGTGCTTACCTAGAGTGACCTTGTTTTTAAGACTTTTCCAGACTCCACCTCTCCAAGTCAGTGGCACTCCCCTGGCCCTACAACTTTGTTGTTGTTCAGTCATGACTGACTCTTCATTACCCCAGTTGGGATTTTCTTTTCTCTTTTTTCTTTTTCAATCCTTACCTTCTGACTTAGAAATCGATACTAAGTATAGGTTCCAAGTCAGAAGAGTGGTTAGGACTAGGCAGTTGGAGTTTCGTGGAGTTTGCCCAGGGTCACACAGCTAAGAAGTACCACAGATTTGAACCCGGACCTTCTGTCTCTAGGCTTGACTCTATCCCCTGAGCCACCTAGCTGCCCCATTTGGAGTTTTCTTGACAAAGATCCTGAAGTGGTTTCCTATGTTATACTTATTTTCCTCTTTGGAATGTAAACCCTTTGAAAGCAGAGATTGCTTTCTTTTTATATTTAGATCTCCAATGTCTACCACATGGCAGACTCGGTGAGCACTTAATAAATGTTTAGTGATGAGTGGGTTGAAGAGTTGATTGATCATAGCTTAGTATAAATAGCTGACTGAGGTCAACTTTAAAATACAATCTGAGTTAAGTCAATGATTTAAGGCAGTCTGCTACAACAATGGGATTTAGTACTCCTTACCTTTTCCAAGCTATTTCAGGAGAGGGGTTCACTTGCCTCCCATTCCCTACCCTGAGCTGTCTGTAGGGAAATGGGGTTGAGGACATGTGGACAAAAGCAACATACTGCAGTCAAGTCAAGGCTTGATTTTATTTATTTATTTAATTTAAACATCTTAAAATATTTTTCCATGGTTACATGATTCATGTTGTCTCCCTCTCCTCTTCTCTCTCCCTCATGGTGCTGACAGGCAATTGCACTGAGTTATACATGTGTTATCACTTGATACCTATTTCCATATTATTCATTTTTGTAATTGAGTAATCTTTTAAAACCAAAACCCCAAATCATATGCCCATATAAACAAGTGATAAATCATAAGCTTTTCTTCTGTATTTCTGCTCCCACAGTTCTTTCTCCAGATGTGGATAGCATTCTTTCTCATAACCTCATAACCTCAGGGTTGTCCTGGATCATTGCCTTACTATTAGTAGCAAAGTTGATTACATTTGATCATTCCACAATGTTTCACTTTCTGTGTACAATGTTCTCCTGGTTCTGCTCATTTCACTCCGCATCAGTTCATGGAGGTTCTTCCACTTCATATAGAAATCCTCCAGTTCATCATCCCTTATAGCACAATAGTATTTCATCATCATAATATACCACAATTTGGTCAGCCATTCCCCAATTGGAGGGCAACCCCTCATTTTCCAATTTTTTGCCACCACAAAGAGTGCAGCTATGAATATTTTTGTACAATCCTACTTTATTATCTCTTTAGGGTACAAATCTAATAGTGGTATGGCTGGATCAAAGGATATGCATTCTTTTAAAGCCCTTTGGGCATAATTCCAAATTGCCTTCCAGAATGGTTGGATCAATTCACACAAGGCTTGGTTTTAGAAATGACTACCCTACCTCCATACATCCCTTCTCATCTACCCAGGGATCACCCTCCTACTACATGGCCCTTACTCCACAATGGAGTGGACCCCTCACACTTCTGGGGTTGTTTGTCCCATGTTTTCAAAGAGGACCTGTGACATCATAGTCTTGACTTTCATATGATTTGGATTTAAGTGGGTCAGATCTGTACAAGCTTCACTCCCTTCCAGAATCATTGTCCAGTGGCAAGGCAAAAGTCAGGATTATGGCTTGGGATGCAATGGATAACCTTGGCTTCTTCAGCGTCTGACCAAGCTTTAAGTGCTCTACAGTGCCTGCTTCAGCAGCCTTCATGGCCTTAAGAACAAATTATTCTCATCTGCCCATTCCATCAAAGCAAGTCCTCATCTGCTTGGGGGGAGACACTTCGCTAACTCACTGATGCATTTGAAGCCTGTTGGTTATTCTCAACCTGGTTTAGCCATATGCTGGGATGGTTTTTCTGGGGTGTGGCAGCTGCTTCATGCCACAGCTTCTTGGAGCCATAAGTGAGAGTTGGGTGACAGAGAGACACCTTTGGAGGCTATCGAAATAGTCCAGGCAGATGTGAGAAATTAGAATGGCAACCATGGAAATAAACAGAATGGGGATGAATGAGAGAGATGTGGCAGAAAGATTGAGGATGCTTGGCAACTGATTAGATTAAGAAAGTAGAGGTTAAAAAGAGGGAAGCACTGAAGACTTCAGTTGGGGGCCTGGGTAACTGGAAGGATGATGGTTCCCTGGACAGAGATAGGGAAGTCGGTAATGGTTTATTTATATACTAAGGAGATGTTAACCTCCCTTCTAGCTTTAAATCTGCACATTTCTAATGGTTCTTGCCTCTCAACATTGCCTCATCAGTTGGGCCTTAGTTTCTCCATTTGTGAAATGGGGATTTTCTTGTTGAGAACAAGGTCTCTGAGGTTCCATGAGCTCTTGAGTCAGTCAGTGAAGCATTTATTGAGCACCTGTATGGTGCAGGTGTGGCCTGAGTCAAGATGAGATTTGAATAAAATGGGCTGGGAAGTTTACCTGGGTGGAATTTCTGGAGGAGGGTGAAGAAGGAGCCTTTTCTGTTTGGCCTCCTCCTTGTCCACTTGACTTCCAGGGGAACACAAAGAAGCTCCTTCAGTTTTATTTGCTGGGTAATTATGAGGCTGGCAGGCATTGCTGCAGAAGCATGTTTTACAGGAATCCTGTCAGGTTCAGGTCCTGGTGACCAGGGCCCTGCCTTAGAAGGGAGGGAGCCAGCATCATTTCACCATGAGCACTGGAGCTCAATTGTGGCACTCCTGCAGCTAGCCAGGAAGGACTTATGCCCTCAGCAGTAATGCTGAAGGGACTCCCTGCCTGCTGGCTCCAGAAAACCAGGAGGAATTAAGGCTTGAAAGCATTAGCCTCAGGACTGAGGCTTATGAGGTAGCCTTGTGACCTCCCCTTTTCTGGTTCCATTCCCATCTTCTATGGTACAGGAGGAAAAACCTCTGGCTCTGGCCAGAATACCTGGGTTCAAATCTCATATTGGATGCTTTCTGCCTATGGGACCATGGATAAATCCTATAATGTCCCTCAGTTTCTTCCTCTGTAAAAAGAAGGGGTTGAGGGGCAGAAAGGTGGCTCAGTGATTAAAGTACTAGTCCTGGAGTTGGGAGTACCTGAGTGCAAATCTCACCTTTTTTCCTACTTGTGTGATTCCAATTGCCTAGCCCGTTCAGC
This sequence comes from Monodelphis domestica, assembly GCF_027887165.1. Classification (NCBI taxonomy): domain Eukaryota; kingdom Metazoa; phylum Chordata; class Mammalia; order Didelphimorphia; family Didelphidae; genus Monodelphis; species Monodelphis domestica. The sequence goes on along the minus strand of NC_077233.1, from coordinate 173,021,468 downwards.
TTTTCTTCTTTGGAATTGTTACTTAGCATCAAGTCTAAGACAGAAGGTAAGAGTTTAAAAGAAAAGAAAGAAGTTGGATTAGTTGGTGTCTGAGGTTCATTTCAGCTCTAGGTCTATGATCTTTCTGTCTGAGGAGTCCATAGAGAAACACAGGGAGGAGTGAAATCCAAGCATCTCTCCTCTCCTTCATCAACCCTGTCCTGCTGCATTTTTTGTTGTTGTTCAGTTGTTTCAGTCGTCTGACTCTTTGTGACCCCATTTGGGGTTTTCTAGGCAAAAATACCAGAGTGGTTTGTTATTTCCTTCTCCAGCTCATTTTACAGATGACAAAACCGAAGTGGACAGGGTTAAATGACTTGCCCAGGGTCACACTTAGCTAGTAAGTGACTGAAGCCAAATTTGCACTCAGGTCTTCCTGATTCCAGAGCTGCATTTTAATCATTTCCAACATCCCAGATATAGAGGGATCTAGTTAAAGCCTTAAGTATTGGATTCTACTTCACTGCTGATTCTAGTTGTAGACAGGGCACCTTTAGACAAAATTACTGCCTCATTTTCCAAGGACCAGCTTTGGACAATAAAGACTCCCAAGAGTGACTGAGTCAAGACCAAGAAATATAGAAGCTTAGCCTGTTCTAAACTCTTTTATCTCTCCTCTCCTTTATTCCTCTTCTCTCTAATTCTTGAAGTTCTTGCCCTCCTTTGGGAATGATCTTAGTGCCAGACCTGAAGTCAGGAAGACATCTGAGCTCAAATCTGTCCTCAGATACTTACTAAGTATGTGTGACCCAGGCCAAGGCACTTAACCTTGTTTGCCTCAGTTTCCTCATCTGAAAAATGAAGGAGATGTAAAAATGTAAAAAAGTGGAGAAGGAAATGGCAAGCCTCTCCAGAATTTTTGCCTAGAAAGCCCCAAATGGGGTCATGAAGAGTCAGAAATGACTGATCAACAATAGAAAGTTTTTGTGAGACTCCGATGAGATATGTGTCAAATATTTCACAAACTTGAAAATGCTATTATAAATGCTATCATTGTTGTTATTATTAGCCTCAGTCCCACTTCTCCTCCCCTTCACATTCCTGGGCCCTTATTCTGGGTTCTGCAGCATACCTATTGGGATATTGGAGGGGATAGAGGAACTGGTCTCCACCTTGCACTGGATGACATGGAAGAAGGAAGAAGGGGCGGGTTTGAAGTATGTAATCCTGGAAAGTTCCAGCTAGAGAAGGAGCTGTTGTCACAAGGTTCACAGACTGGGAAGTGCACATTCCTGGGCCTGTGTTCTCCCAGAGCAGGAAGGAAGGTTCTCAGAGCTCTCAATGTGTTTTGGAATGTGGCCAAAAGGATAAGGAATTTCTTTATCCCCCCCCCCCCCAACCCCCAATATTTGTACCGTCAGTACTTTGCTCAGTGCCTGGCATTTACAAGTGCTTAATAAATGCCTATTGATTGACTGAAAGCCTCTTTCTTTGGAAATCTCCTCAGAGATGGAGGGTAGACTTTGGTCCTCTAATGTCACTGGCTCTGGGTTTGAACCTGGACCCCCTTGGTTCCCTGACTAAAAACTGGAGGCTAGCCACAGTCCCCCAGGGCAGGGGCAGGAGTGATGATCTCTCTCATCTGAGATGACCTGGGTTGTTAGGATCATAGTTCTAGAGCTGGAATGGGCTTCAGAAGTCATCTAATTCAATCCTCTTCATTTTACAAATGAAGAAACCGAGGTTTAGGAGATTAAGTGATCTGCTCTGCTTATATGTAGTAAGCATCCAAGGGAAAATTGGAACCAGATCTTCTGACTCCAGATTCAATGCTCTTTCGATATTGTTCCTCTCGTTCTCAGAGGTGAATCTTATGGGACTATGTTGAATGGAGCTTGACTGAGACACAAGGTTGAATTATTCTTGTTCCTCAAGAAGGGAAGACTGGGAGTTTAGGGGTAGAAGCCTGACTTCTCCCTTTCCTTTTATTTTTTAAATCCCTTTCTTTCTGACTTAGTAACAACTCTAAGACAGAAAGGCAAGGGCTAGGCAGAGTTAAGTAACTTACTCAGGGTCATACAGCTAGAAAGTGTCTGAGGCCAGATTTGAACCCAGGTTCTCCAAACTTCAGGCCTAGTACTCTATCTACTGTACTACTTAGTTGCCCCTATGAGCCTGCCTTTCAACAATTCAATAAGCATTTATTTGGTGCCTGCTCTGTGACAGAAATGTAGTGTTTGGGGGTAGAGAGCAAGGCTTAAACCAGGGAGAATTGGGTTTGAGGCCTGCCTCAGATTCTTGCTAGCTATGTGACCCTGGGCAAATAATTTAACATCTTTGAACCTCAGTTTCCCCATTTGTAAAATGAGGAGGTTGTACTTAATAGCTTCAAAGCTCACATACAACTGAACCCCCCCCCCCCCACACACACACACTTTATATTTTGAATCTAGATCTCATAAGACCTGGGGGTGAATCCTGAATCTCACATCCTTCTGACCCTGGGTAAGTCACTTAACTTTTTAGTGTTCTAGGCATCTCTAAAATTCTTAAGTTGCTGAACAAGTGCATAGAGCTTCACTGGTAGAGAGAGTTTCCATATTATGGTTCCTTGTGCTAAATGAAAAAAAAAAAAACCAAACCCAAACCAAACCCAACTAACCCCCAATCCTACCTCACAGAGCTGTCGTAAGGAATGAGATAATTTATGTAAAGTGCTGTACAGATGCCAACAATAATAATATTTGTTAGGGATGTGACAAAGTCTTTTGCATACTTGGATGAGATTTCTCACACCACTTGCATGTTTTATTTTCTCTGTACCTTTGGGATGGAGTCCTGGGATGAAGATTCTTTAGGGTGTATGGAACCCTTTATGGTTCCTTTCTGTTTTAATAATAGATATCCAAAGTCCTTGTGGGAGTAATTAACCTCTTTGTTTATGATTGCCTACATCCTTGAGGTCCTCTCAGTTTTTTAAAAAACCTTCCATCTTAGAATCAATACTGTGTATTGGTTCCAAGGCAGAGAAGTGGTAAGGGCTAAGCAATGGGGAGAAGTGACTTACTCAGAGTCACATGGCTAGGAAGTGTCTGAGTTCAGATTTGAACCCAGCACCTCCCATCATTAGACCTGGTTCTCAATCCACTGAGCCACCTAGCTGCCCCCTTCTCTCGATCTTAAAAGTGCTAGTATAAGGGTCAGTGGATACAGAGCCAGAACCAGAGACAGGAGACCCCCGTTTCAAATTTGGCCTCAGACATATCTTAGTTGTGTGGCCAAGTCACTTAATCCCCATTGCCTACCCCCTGTCCTTCTGTCTTAGAATTGTTACTAAGATAGAAAGTAATGGCTTTTTTAAAAGTAATGGAAGAAAGAAAGAGAAAGGAAGGAAGGAAGAAAGAAAGAAAGAAAGAAAGAAAGAAAGAAAGAAAGAAAGAAAGAAAGAAAGAAAGAAAGAAAGAAAGAAAGAAAGAAAGAAAGAAAGAAAGAAAGAAAGAAAGAAAGAAAGAAAGAAAGAAAGAAAGAAAGAAAGAAAGAAAGGAAGGAAGGGAAGAAAGAAGGGAGGAAGGAAGGAAGGGAAGAAGGCAGGAAGGCAGGAAGGAGGAAAGGAAGAAAGGAAGGATGAAAGCAAAGATCTCACTCCTAGGGGGAAAGGCAGACCTTACTTGCTAACAGGGTAAGAGATGACAGGTTCCACTCTCATTAGCTACAGCTGCCAGCCTTCCTCCCCCTGCAAAGCCCCCATTCAGTTCCCATAGGGCTGGTCCAGGCCTCCTGACATTATCTCATTGTCAACCATTTGTTCTAATCAGAGCCTCTACTGCCCAAGGTGCATGGAGGAGGAAACATGCTTGTGTCTGAGAGCCAACTTGTTCTTTAGGTCTCAGGCAAGAATCCACTTGAAGCTCCCTGTCTGTGCCAGCTGCTATCACCTGATTCTGGGCTGAGAGAAATAACTCATTTCCCCTGTAATATGATGCTCTTAATCACCTTACATTCAGTGTACACTTTGGTCTTCCCAGCAATCAATCAACAAGGTCCTCAGCCATCCGGTGGGGACAAGCTGACCTCCTCTAGAGGCCCAAGAGTCCTCCCTAGTTCTTTCCACTGAGGAGGTAGCACCAAAGATAAATGTGTTTTCTAGCTTTTCAGCCCAAGGTTGCACTTTTGGTCCCCAAAATGAAGGAATCTCCTAGCTCCATTTTATCCAATTCATTTTATAGATAAGGAAAGTGAAGCCCAGGGTGGGCAAATTACTTGCCCCAGGTCGTACACGTGGCAAGAGCAACATTAAAAAAAAATCATTATTTTTTCAGTTACATGTAGAAACAAAGTTTGACAATTGTTTTCTGACATTTTAGGATTCAGATTTTCTCCTTCCCTTTTCCTCACCCTCTCTGAGGTGGTAAATAGTCTGATATAGATCATATCAGTGCTTTCATGCAGTGCGTATTTCCATATTCCCAAAGCCCTGACAGAAGATATATCACAAATACAACAAAAAACGCACGAAGGCAATAAGGCGGAAGAGGCCATCCTTTGATCTGCAATCAGACTCCAGCACTTCCTTCTTTGGCTGTGGATAGCATTTTTCTTCAGAAGTCTCTTGGGGCTATCTTAGGAGCTTGCTTTGCTGATAATAGTTTAGCCTTTCACAGTTGATCTTCTTACAATATTTCTGGTAGTGTATACATTGTTCTGGTTCTGCTCGCTTCACTTTGCTTCAGTTCATATGCTTTTCCGGTTTTTCTGAGTTCATTCTGTTCATAATTTCTTATGGTGCAATAGTATTCTATTACCACAACTTATTAAGCCATTCCCCAGGCAATGGACAACTCCTATTTGCAATTCTTTGCCGCTACAAGAAAAGCTGCTAAGATATTTTTGTGCAGGGAAGTCCTTTCTTCTTTCCGCTGATTCCTTTGAACCCATATCCTCTGACTCCAGAGCAGCCACTTTCTACTGTGCCACTCTGTATAGAGAAAGGCTCTGCCAGGTACAAATGTGTGCCATAGTTGGGGGCAGAGGTGGGATGTGTAGAAACCCCTGAGAAGCCCATCCCCTTAGTAAGACTACCTCTACATTGTCTACCCTAACAACCTGTCAGGGATGAAGGAGAAATAATGGCCTAGGATACAATTCTGGTTTGGAAATGCAGAGTTTAACCTTCCCTGGCTCCCTTTGAGCTAGGGTAATGCTGAAATCCTGTGAGTGGCATGTTCTCAGAGCCTGGATCTAGACCAGGGAGGGACTTCAGAGGTCATCTAATCCAACTAGCTAAATTTACAGATGAGGAAACAGCCTCAAAGAGGTTAAGTCACAGAAATTGAACAGAAACAGGATGGAAATTGAGGTCAATATGGTTTGGCAATAGCACAAATCAACAAAACAGATTCATAAGATCGATTTGACTTGGTAAATGCTAGAGGAAATTAGGGTTAATGAAGAGTATCAGCTGAGACTAACTACTGTGTGTTAATCCTGTTTCCAGCCTGGAAGTCTCAGGAAGAGATTTTGGTGGTAGGGAAGACCCAGGCAATTTATAAATTAGAGTCATTTTGACTTGGATATGGAGATTATATTCCTAGTTATAAGCACCAGAAAAGACCATGTTTCTTCCAGATTTGGGGAATTGAACCTCAAGAATCATATATTTAGAGCTGTAAGGGGCCTTAGACGTCATTTAGTTCAACCCTTTCATTTTACAGATGAAGTAACTTTAACAGCTAGGCGGAGAGTCATGAAGACCTGAGTTCAAATCTTACCCATGTCATTTATTAGCTATGTGACTCCGAACAAGACACAACCTGTTTCCTCATTAGTAGAATGGGTATAATAACAGCACTTGCTTCACAGGATTGTTTTGTCAGACTCAAATAAAATAACTCCAAGCATTTTGGAATCCTTAAAGTTATACACATTATTATTATCATTCATAACCTGAAGCCTAAAGAGGTTGTCCAGGTAGTAAGTAAAAAGTCTAGGATTCAAACACCAATTCTCTAGCTACAAATCTAGAAGTATTTCTGAATGTTTTATCCTTTGTCACTCCTGCCCTATCCCAATATTACTCTTTAAAAAAAACCTTTACCTTCTGTCTTGGAATCAATACTGTGTATTGGTTCCAAGGAAGACAAGTGGTAAGGGCTAGGCAATGGGGGTCAAGTGACTTGCCCAGGGTCACACAACTAGGGAGTTTTTAAGGTCATATTTGAACCCAGGATCTCCCATCTTTGGGTCTGGCTCTCAATCTACTGAATCAACTAGTTGCCCCAACATTCTTAAGAGTGGCCCAGATTGATTTAACCCTTCTGGAGCACAAATGGAACTATTCTCAAAGGGCCACAAAACTATACATATCCTTTGACTCAGCAGTACCATTATTGAATCTGTATCCTGAAGAGATCAGAGATAAGGGAAAAGAACCTACTTGTTCAAAAATAGTTTTTAGCAGTTTTTTTTGGTAGTGGTAAAGAACTAAAAACGGAGAGGGTGTCCATCAATTGGGGAACGACTGAACAAGTTGTGGTATATGGTGTAATGGAATACTATTGTGCCAAAAGAAATGCTGAAACAGGAAGAATTCAGAAAAATCTGGAAACATGTATCAACTGATGCAAAGTGAAGTGAGGAGAACACTATACAACAACAGAAATATTGTAAGATGATTAACTGTGAAGGACTAAACTATTATCAGCAAAGCATCCACAAAGGACTCATGATAAAAATGGCACAGAAAGCCAAAGAACAAACTGTTGCGTTCTGAGTGCAGATCAAAACATGGCATCTTCCACTTGATTTTCATCTTGATTTTTTATTGTATGTGTGACATATGTCTTTTGTCATGTTATGGGGAATATGAAAATAGGCATTACCTGAAAGCACTGATATAATCTATATCAGGTTGTTTACTACCTGGGGGAAGAAGGGAGAATGGGAGAGAGGGAGAGAATCTGAATCACAAAATGTCAGAAAAAGATCATCAAAAATTGTTTCTATATGTAGTTTTTAAGAAGTTTAAAAAACAAACCAAAAAAGAGTAGCCAAGAGCCCCAGTTTCTTAATTCTCAAGTTTCAGGCTTGGTCTTTATGTCTCTCCCTGGATTGTTTGGAAAATACCCTGAATATATCTAGGAAGAAAAGTGCCACTGAGATAGTCCCCTCCCTCCTCCCACCTCTACCCCCTTTCTTGCTCATGAGCAAACAGCTATTGGTCAAGAATCCTTTAAGTAGGCACTGCACCTTAGTGTAACTCACAAACAAGGAAAGCTCCAGACCCAGTGGAATGATCATCATCATCTCTGTATATGATGGGAAGGGGCTGTTGGCTCATATGGGAATGGTTGTTAGTGTGGGAGATAGCTGCTAGTGTACAGATGACTGTTGATTTGGCACCTGTCTACCAGGGAGGGGCAGCTGTCAGAAAGGCTTCCCATTCTGGAGCTGCATCTGGGCAATATTATAGCTCCTCTTCTGTTACAAAAATGGCAACCAGGCTATTGCTTTTCTATGTCATGAAAACACAGCTTCAGACATTGGATAGAGCAGAATGGGGAGTTGCCAATGTAATGGTCAAAAGCAGAATATGGTCAGAGGACCCTGTTTACTGAAAGATGTTTGACTCTTCCTCAAGCCCTCCTCCCAGAATCAGACATTCTGAAGGTCCATGATGCTTAGCAATATCTGGTTCTATTCATTGTGGCCCCAAAACCCAATTTACATTAGCCTAGGAATCCTTATTCCTTGTCATTTATTTATTCTTTTTTTTTTAATTTAAAATTTAATTTTATAAAAACCCTCACCTTCTGTCTTTGAGTCAATACTGTGCATTGGCTCCAAGGCAGAAGAGTGGTAAGGGCTAGGCAATGGGGGTCAAGTGACTTGCCCAGGGTCACATAGCTGGGAAGTGTCTGAGGCCAGATCTGAACCTAGGACCTCCCGTCTCTAGGCCTGACTCTCAATCCACTGAGCTACCCAGCTTCCCCCCATTTATTTATTTTAAAAGTACTTTCTGAAGGCAGCTTTCCAAGCCTAGCTCCCTATCTCTTGGTGTCATTGTGGTGTCTTACACACAAAAGGTATTTGCTAGCTTATAACATTTTCATTCCTGCTACAGAATGGGAGAATGAGATGAGCAGGGAGACACTATTTTTGCTAGTGGTTATCTGGTTAAAGCAGATGCCTGAATTAGCCTTGACATGGAAAGATCATAGGTTTAGAGTTAGAAGGGACCATCTAATCGAAATCCTATATTTTATAGAAAAGAAAATTGAGTCACACACAAATGAATGACTTTCTCATGGTCATACCGGTAGCAAGTGGCAGAGGTTAGATTTGAACCCAGGTCTTCTTCCCCTAAATCCAGTGCTGTTTCCATTATAATACCAATGGAAGCCAAGATGCAAAGCATCTTGACATGTTTCTCCATGGAAGCTGCCTTCCTTACTTTGGGATGCTTCTCATCTACTGTTTCATTTGGTGTTTATAGGGACTGAATGTTTACGAATTTTTTTTCAAAATTCTTATTTTTTGCTCAATATACCTAATGTTGAATCATGGAAGAAACTCTCACAAACCCATCAATTAAAAAAAAAAACACAATGAAATTTATTAAAAAATAGAAATCTCATTTAGTCAGAATTTCCAGGTTACAGTTTTAAATAATTCACTTTAAAAGCAGCATCAGTCATAGACCAGGAACACCTTTCTATGCTATGGAGGCTTCCAGGGTGCAGTATCTTACATGGCCAGCCCAGCCAAGAGGGAAGGTTCTCTTTTTAACCCCAGCGATACTCTTTTGAGAATGAGTGGGGTTCAGCCCTTTCTCAGGGCTTGCCTTCTTGTCTCAGTCTCTGCAGTCACGTACTTCAGTGCAATGATTTTTAGATCTTGTCACCTTGCCTTTATTTGCCAGACTCTTACAGAATACTTCCTTGCTTCCTGACTTATAGAAAGTTCATGATTGGAATGGACCTCATTGACTGCCCTGACCAATCCATACCTGGAAAAGGATTCCCTCTCCAATGTACCCAAATGGTCTTTGAGCATTTGCTTGAAGGCCTCTGCTGAGGGAGAACCCACAACCTTTCAAGGCAGTCTGCTTCACTTGGGGGTAGCTCTAACTGTGGAGGTTCCCCCCATACCAAGGTTAAATTTGCCCCTTAGCAAAAATCCCCAGATATGTGGAAGCTCTGGTCCTGGATCTTTCTCTTGTTTCCTCAGCTATGAGAGAAATGAGGCATTTGTCAGTAGCAATGGGTTGAAGGACAACTCCTCTTGGGTAGCTGTAAGCCTTTAGTTAGGAGCCCTTGCCTGGGGCCTGGGCCCATTGGTACCAGTTCTTTGCAAAAATGAGTCTTTGTTAACATTTCAGAAAAATGTTCAATAGCATTCTTCTTGGGTACAGGGGTTTTGTTCCTGGATGTGTCTGCCGGACAGGTTCCAGGGGCAGAATTAAAACCTCAGACCAAAAGCAGGGAGGTCTGGCCCTAATTGGAGGGACAGTGCCCAGAGCACACGCTGATCTAGCTGTCCATAGATAGTAACTCTGACTCCTCCTTTCTTCTAGGTACTAGCAGAAGGATAGGGACTTTCTAACCTCAGGGCTTTTCTGGGTCTAGAGTGTCTTCAGGTTGGTTAGAAAAGGTCCTGTCAATACGTAGAGTATTATACTTGGGTGGTGGAGTCCCAGGCATGTGGCCCCCCGGGGCCTGTGGCAGCTGCAGAGCTGTATTGAAGGTAGGGAGGTCATCATCAAGAACACAAGTTGGGTTGTCACAGCCAGTGCGGCCTTCGGGGTTCTCAGAGGATGACTGGCCCTGGGTCTTCCTTTGGGCCCACCATTTCTTGGTCTTCTGCCAGCAGCGCCGGGCAATGATGGAGAGAGAATCAATGAAGAAGACCTCAATAATCTCAATGACACAGACCACTGAGCAACTCATCCATAGACCCAGTTGACCACCAAAGTTAGACAACAGTAGCTCAATCTGCAAAAAAGTATTAAGCAGCATTCAATTAATTGATGAGCATTTATTAAATATCTACTGTATGCCAAGAAGTTTCTTGGGATGAAAGCTGGCCTCAGAGCCAAGATTTAAGTTCAAAGCCTACCTCTGATACATAATGCTTGAATGACCCTGGGAAGGTCACTTAACTTCCTAGTGCTCTAGGCAACTCTATTAAGACTATGAATTGCCAAGAAGGTATTGGCCTCCACTGGTTGAAGGCCTTATACTGAAGCTTTCTGTATCAGTGAAATCACAGGTCACACATGTGCTAGGCATGACACAATACAAAAACAAGAGATTTTCTACCTTCAAAGACTTTACAATCAATGGAGGACATGCAACATGTATACAGAAAAGTAAATGCAAATTGAATGTGAGGAGAAGGCTAACAACTGGGGCAATCATGTAAAGTCCCTAGAAAAAGGTAGCACTTGCGAAGTTAGCCAAGAAGGCACTTGGGTTTTCTGAATGAGGAGAGAGAATGAGAACAGAGAATGTGCACGGCAGTCTGGGTAAGGCTCTGAGGCAGGGGATAGAAAATCATGAATGGGGAAGATAGCATCCTAGGGAGTAGAAAAGGGATTGTTTTGCTCTAACCCAGAACCTGAGACTCCAGTAACAGGCAAATCCATCAGAAGCTTCCTCACTGCTAAACTTGGAGCTACGATTTGGCCCTGGAATATGTGGAGTCCCCCCAACCTTAAACAAATAGGAGTGGGTGGTGTGTCAGTTCTATACTATCAGGATATAGTTGGCCAGACTTCTGAATGCATTGGAAGAAAGCTGTACAATGAAGCTCTCTTTTCACCCATGACCACTTGGAGTTGTCTCCCTAACACACAGAGGGGCTGAGGACATGGGAATATACCTGCCGGCTCAAGTGTTCTTTTCCCAAAAGACTATATGGTCTGGCCATTGGGTGGGTCACCTGATTTCTTTTTGTATAGATGGAAAGTGAGAGGAATGGGGGATAGGATCCCCCTCTCAGTGAGGAGGCTATTTCTTTACTCTGGTTTGTTTTATTTTTATTTTTTAGATTAATAAGCATCTATTTTCTGTCCCTTTCATGTCTCCTCAGTAGAAAAAAATTAAAAAGGAAATTCTTGTAGTAGGAATTAATTTTGCTGTTAACAATAAAAATAAAAATAGCAACTAGCATTTATATAGCACTAAGAATTGTAAAGTGCTTTACAAACATATCATTTAGTCCTCATAACAATCCTGGGAGGTAGGAACTGTTATTAGCCCTCAGTGAGAGGTTTAATGACTAACCCCAGGGTTTCATAGCCAGAAAGTTTCTTTGGTGGGATTTGAACTCTGATCTTCCTGATTCTACTTTGAGTGCTCTCTCCTTTATGCCATGCCACCTTGCTCCTAAGCTTCTACTCCTGACTGGCAGGCTAGCACTGGGAGGGAAGCAAGAAACAGATTGGTCAAAGATCTCTGGAAAGAAGGCTGCAGGTGGCTGAGGTCTCAGATGCCTTTCCCATGTGATTGTGCCCTCCCATTGTTAGATGATCCCACCCTTACCCTAAACATGAAAACAGAGTACCTCCCCTCCTAACTCAATCAGGGCCTATTTGTGTCTCTGTACTTTTGAACTTCCATTTCCCTGGTCCTTGATTCTGGGGAGCAGAGCCCATTTCTGGGAAAGCATCACTTACGCTGTTGGCAGGACTCTCTATGATAGATCTCTGGTTCAGATCCTTGTAGAAAATCAAGAGTTTGGCTAGGTCTGTCCTGAAAGGAAACAAACATAAAACCATCTGGAGTGAGCCAACATCAGGACATGATACAGTTAGGCATCCAGATCCTGGCCCCTAGTCCATTCTTATTGGAATCCCCACCCTATCTGGGTGATGCCTGGACTTCCTATGGACCTCAGCAGTGAGCCTGGGAATCATGATTAAGAGGACTCTGAAAAAAAGAAGATATTCCCTTGTCTCCTTTGTTATTTTCCTTTCTAAGCAGCCTTCCATCTTGGAAAGATCCTCCTAGGGTCAGGGCATGAGCATCTTAGCCTTTACAACTTGTCTTTAAAAGTCTTCCCAGAGGAAAGAGGGGTTTCCAAAAAGAAGGTGGGAACCATAGTTCTAGGGACAGGAGTTAAAAAAGGGAAATGGCATGGAATGGGGGCTTCTCCCTAGGAATGAAAGGAATCTTTTCTGGTTAGGAGTGAGTAGAGCAAGGAAGAAGAAAAAGGGACTAAGAATGGAGAGAAACTTACTTGTTTAACCTTTTGTTTTCTTTCTGGCCTTTGTCCCATGTGAGAACATCCAACATCCACTTCTAAGGGAGAAAGAACATATGTGCATGAGCATTCATGGAGAGATTTATCTACCTAAGATTTATCCTCAGTGATGTATCCCATCCACCTGGAAGAACTTGGCTTTTACTGGTGGAGAAGCAAAGGAAAGGGATGGAGCTCTCCCTCCTCATGACTGGTCCAGGACTTAGAAAGGTTGCCTCTGGAATGAGGCATTTTTGGACATGATCAAGGTAGGAATTGATTTTGCTTCACTATGTTTATTTGCTACAAGAATTAAGAAAAATTTTTTTCTTTTAAATCAGGTGGGGGAAAGAGGGAGGAGATAGAATTCCAAAAAAGAAAACGAGAAAAGAACTGAAGAAAGGTCAGGAGTCACAGACAAGCAGGATAGTTTTGAAAGTTACAAGTTGAAATTATTATATACTTTAAAAAAATATGCTACATAAATTCATACAATCCTTCCTTCTGTTCCAATCATATATGTACACATACAAATATATACTTCCATATGGAAATACTCATTTCAAAGTTTAAATAATTTTTTTTTAAAGAAAGGCTGCCTTTTTTCAGGGAAGGGAGGGAGGTAAAGGATGGTTTTTTGCTTCCCCTATCTCTATGGCTTTCTCCCCTGGATCACAGGCAACCTATAGAGTAGTGGGGCCCCAAGGTTTTTCCACATTGGCACTCAAAGCAGGAAACTTACCTCTGAAATGTCAGATGGCCATTGTGCCAGACTGGTGGTCAAAGACCATTCCTTAAAGCTATGGAGAAAAGAAGACAAGGTGAGTTTTATAGTTGAACCAGGTCCAATGTGGTCTCTACTTCACCTACGTGAGGTGACACTTACTTGCAAGGTTCCCGACAGACGGCCTGGCAGCCGAGCTCTTCTTGGACAAACGCCTGATGCAGCTTATAGTAGCAATACACTGTGGAGGGAAGAATATGAGGTTGAGCAGGAGATACCCCAGAAGTCCCCTGTCACCCCCTGGTTATGCTCATTTATTGTCTCACTGTTACTTTGGTCCTCTTTCCCTCCACAACCCATGTAAAATTAATTTTATAGCTCTTCTAATCCAGCCCCTTCATTTTACAGATAAGGAAAATGAGAGAGATCCAGAAGGATGAAGACATATTATTTAAAGTCACATCAGTAGTGAGTGATTGGGATTGGGACTTGAACCTAGGTTCTCAGACTTCAAATCCAGCACTCTCTCCACTGAACTTTATTGTTTCTCTGTGACGTCTATTGTGTCAAAACCTAGAGGGGCAGCCAGAGGGAATTCACCTTCCATTCTATTGACTTTGATTAGCCAACCACCTCATCCCATCCTCTGCCCCTGATCCCTTATCCATCATTACCATTTATTTCAGAGAGAAATCTAAAGGTGTAGATAGGGAAGAAGGTTCAGTTTAGGAGGTGAAAGGGACATTTAAAGGTCAACTAGACCATCTCTCTGATTTTGCACATCAGGACACTGAGGCCCAGGGAAATAAAGTGGGTACAGCTTGGGAGTGGCAGATATAGAGCTAGACACCCAGGCTTTCAGACTCCCAAACTAGCCCTCTTCACACTGCAGAGTGAAGAAATGACTTTCTGCAGGGCTGTTATAGAAGGGATTCCTGAACTGGACAGTCTCAGTTTCCTCATCTGGAAAATAAAGGAGTTGACCTAAGTGCCTTCTAAGGCTACTTCTGGCTCAAAATTGAAGATCTATAAGGTTCCTTCCAATGCTAAGACTCCCTGATTCTTTTTTCACATCACTCTAATTTCTAGGAAACAAATGCTTCTTGTTTATTGGATCTCTCTCCACTTTAAAATGTAAAATCCTTCCTGAAAATTTATCATTTCTACTTGATCTTTAAATTCAGAAACTCTTCTTAAAAGTCAAATTCAAATGACATCTTGCCACTATGCTTTCCCCCACCCTAAAAATGATTTAAATGATAAAAGTCTCTGGTCTCCTGGCAATGGTTGACAACTCACTCCAGTTTGGGTGTTTCTGGTAATTGCAGTATGAGACATTTTTTGGTGCGGGCTGACTATACTGGGCACATTGGCACTTCTCCGCCATATGTCGCTGGAAACAGGAATGAAGACATATCTGAAAGAAGAGAAGCTGATGAATCCTTCCCATCCCTTCTTCCATGGCCTCAGTTCTGGCCAACTCTCCATCTTGGAGGTGGCCTTGACTGAAGTTGCTTGCTAGCCTCCTTTCCCTTATGAAGAGATTTTCATGGACACTGTGGGAAATCTTAGATGTTATCTTCCAGAATCTAGGCAACAGGGTTCATATCTAGGAAAAGAGGCCTTCTTTTCTTAACATGGTGTTCCAGGAAAAACTTTATCAATTAAGATCCAGTCACAGATGACATGGAGGAAAAACTGGTATTAGCCAGTGGCAATGTACTCAAGGTCTTGCTGGTGATTAGATAATATCAGGGATTATTACCACCATTTTTGACCCTCTGACCCCTATTTCCACACCCTTCCCCCCAACCAACTGACTATAAGGTGGAATTTCCCCAGTCAAGATATGACCTTGACTCCTGGGTAAGGTCATCTCCCCACTGGGTGCTCATACTTCTTGGGAGATGGAAATTCCAGTCCTGCCAGCCCAAGCCTAGTACCTGGAGAGAATAGGTCGCATTGTAGATACTCTTTACAGAGACATCACTGCCATCCTTTGTGCACTGGCTATACGGATCACTCAGCTTGAAGGATTCTGTCTGAAACCCCAAAAGAACAAACTGAGATGAAACTCAACTCATCCTATAGTGCAGTTTCCATCCTAGCCCCAGAGAAGCAATGACTTAAGTGATTAAACAAAGTGAAGATGGCAGGTTTTGTGGTACACAATGGAAAGTCAGCATTTGAAGTCAGAGACTCTGTGTTAAAAGTTTAGCTCCATATTTTATGTGACCTTGGGTAAGTCATTTTCTTTGGGCCTGAGTTTCACCATCTGTGAAATGGGGGTGGTGGTAGTTATAGGCCCACTTCAACTCTAAATCTCTGAAAAATGGAACTGGAATAATGAGAAATAACTTTTCCTGATCATCCTTTGGCCCTCAAAGGCCCTTTCCAACCATGGTCTCTTTCTATTATATCACTCTCTCAATTATAAAACTCTCTTGAGGGGCAGAGAATATGCTTTGTTTATTTTTGTTGCTCTTCCAAGTGGCTGGCATAGACTTTGAAGTAAGTCTTTAAATAAATGTTTGTTTGAATAAATGGAATTGAATTGAATTAATCTCTCTTCAATAACCACACCTATGGAAAACCAGCTTGTCTAACCACAAGATGACAGTCTGCTAGCAGGGTGACCTACTTGTCAAGCACTTAGAAGGAAGTAAGTCATCAGCCTCTTGAGCCTTGGATTTACCAAGTGAATCCTGTGGTGATAACCATAAATGCCACAGTGGGCTAGAAGAAAGGTGGCTAAATTGAGGCCATTTTAGACCTCAGCCCATTTAAGTTACTGAGTGCTGGGATTTCTTTCAGTTTCCTCCCTGGAGGCTCAGAGAGGCTTTATGAAGTCTGTTCTCTCAGACTTCTGGTTTTTGGAGGAGTCTGAGGCCTTGAGTGATTTCATCAAGTGCCATGGGGAGCTTGGCTTCCTTGGCTTAGGAGAGTACGATCTCCATTGTAAAAAAACAAGATTGAGTTTCCTAGCTTTGGGACAGGGGTCAGTATTATTATTACCTCTTAGGCAAATATTGTTAGTAGCACCCCTAGAAAATTATGGTGGTGAGGGAGGGATGTATGTCTATATGGCAGGGAAAGAACTTTGGACCCATTGGGCAACTATTCCCTTGTCTTATTCTGGGCGCCATTTTGTGTGACTGAGCTCAGCCTATAGATATAGCCCTTGGGTGAGCTCACCTTGGAAGTCATCATAAGTTTCTCCAAGCTTCTCTAGGCAGAGGTGTACTATGTCTTTTACATAATAGCGGCAGCTCTGAGCCGGTTAGTTATTCCTGTAGCATTAGACAGTATCTCTGGGTTTCATGGAAAAGTTGTTCTCACTTATCAGGTTGACAAGCCTGAGTCAAGCTTCATTCAGAATGTACTGGTTGGAGCTGCCCAAGTATTGGTCTGGCTTTGAGAACCTGGCTGCCAAGCTGTCTCGTTCTGGGCAATCTATTTTGAATTATTTTTCATTTCTTGGCTATCTGATCAACAAAACAACCCTGGGCTTTGAAGAGATAGTTATCAGACCTCATGATTCCAGGACTGCTTGGGTCATGTTTCCTGGCTGGGCAGGAAGCTCACATTAGGTATGTAGTGACCATTTGGGGTGTGTGTGGTTTTTTGGGCCCAGAAGCCCCAACTTGTCAAGCAGTTAAAATCACCCAGACAACCACTGACACGGTTATGATGCTTAGATGGCCTAAAAAGAATTTCAGGAATTAGATTCCCACATGTTTCACTACTGTCTTCTGCCCTGGCATCTTGGGCTTAAATCACCCTGAGTGGGGAGGGGAGGAGTAGTTCCTCTCCATTTACTGTACCCTTTTATCTAACACAGTGAGGGGTTTGATTTCTCTGAGGAGGCAGAAAGAATTCCCTGGCCATGTTTGCATGTGTAGAAGGACCCAGAATGCTCTGAACTCAATTAGCTCTTCTAGGATTATAGAGTTACTGCTAGAAGGGGCTTCAGGGGGCATCAATAGTATAACCCCTTCTTTTTACGGCCCAGGAAACTGAAACTCAACAGGTAGTAAATGCTAGAAGTGCATTTATGTGGGGTTCCTTTTGGTAAGTTATAGAGTAGCCTTTTGTGGGCATCCAAGAGAAACAGAACTCTGCTTTGACACTAAGACCCAGTATTCTCAATGACATTGGAGATAACTAATTTGAAGAGGAAAAGTCCAGAGTATAAAGATCGCCCAGAGGCTACCTGAGTAACTAGGTGGTATACGAGCAGAATAAATGAGGAGCCAACCCTGGCAGAATCAGGAGCTCATAAGAAGAGAAACTCCACAAGAATGGCAGACGCGTGGAAGGCTCTAGGCTGGGAGATAGTAAGCTATAGAATCCCAGTCAGGTCTTGATCCTGGATCTCATGACTGGATCTATTCTTTGAGATTAGCCTGGGGTCCCACAGAGCAATAACAACCTCTGCCTCAAACAGACTGCTTCTGGGACACTCCCAACATGGCCAATCAGTGAGTCTGAGTACTTACTTGCCAATCATTTTAGTATTTCAGAACCCAATACAATTTGACCTAATGATTATTATGGTGACTCTTTTATGGCATTCTTGACCTGGGGTTCATGATCTTGCTTTATGAGGTCTGATCCCTCAGCTGCTGTTTTGGGAGGAATCTGAGACATTGGTTTAGGAGAATAGGGGCTCCACTGTAAAAGAACCAGATTGAGTTTCTTAGCTTTGGGCCAGAGGTCAGTATTATTGCCTCTCAGGCTTGGCAGGGGTAGGAAGGTTGTATGTCTGTATGATAAAGAAAGGACTTTGGGCCCCTTGGACCTGATTCTGGGTGCTATATTGTATGTGGCTGAGCCCAGCCTAAAAAGCCTGTGAGCATGAGCCCACCTTGCAAGTCATCATAAATTTCTCCAGGCTTCTTCAGGCAGAAGTGTCCAAGCACATCATAGTTTTAGTTCATAGAGCAATCACTAAAATATTTTGATAACTAAATTTCAATATGATTGGTTTCCTTTGTAATTATATGTATTATTTTATGCATTTAAAAATGTTATTTTGAGAAAGGGTCCAAAGGCTTCACCAAAGTGACAAAGGGCTCCATGACCCCAAAATGACCAAGGTCTCCTGGCCTAGGGAAAGTTGACTCTCCAAGAGTTGCTTGACTGAAGGGTTGGTCTGTCTTGTTTCATCTCTCTTCCTATTCCTCCCAGTCCCTGGTAACTGACTAGTCACCAAGCCCTGGTGCATCAGGCACTATAAGCTCAAGGAATACAAAGAAAGACAAAGGATGTCTGTTCTCAAGGAGCTCACAGGCTAAAGGAGGAGACAACATGAAAACAACTATGTACAAACAAGCTAGATATGAGATAACTTGGAGACAACCAATGAAGGAAAGGCATAAATTTAGCACTAAGAGGGACTGGGAAAGGCTTCTTATTAAAGGTGGGATTTTAGCTGAAAATTGAAGGAAGTCAGGAGGCAGCAATGAGAAGGGAGAGAATTCTAGGAATGGAGGACAATCAGCTAGGAAGCCAGTGCCACTGGATCCCAGACTACTCAGGAGAGAGAGGGATATAAAGTATAAGAAGTCTGGAAAGAAAATAAAGGGAAAGGTTGTGAATGGCTGTAAAAGCCAAGAAAAGGATTTTAGATTTGATCCTGGAAGTAATAGTAAGGAGCCATTGGAGTTTATTAATGGCGGGGGGGGGGGGGTGGTGGTGGTGGGGTGACATTGGCAGAATTGTACTTAGGAAGAACAGTTTGACAACTGAATGGAGAATGGATTGGCATGAGGAAAGACAGAGAGACCAACCAACAGGCTATTGAAATAGTCAAGTGTTAGGTGATGAGGACTAGCACGAGGTGTACTATTAGAGAAGAGAAAGGGGGCATGCATATATGTAAGAGATGTTATGAAAGTAAAACTGACAGGACTTGAAAACAGATTGGATGTGAGAGTGAGAGAGCATGAAGAGTCAAGGATGTGTGTGTAATTAGAATTTTGTACCCTGGACTTCATTTCCCAGAATCCTACTTCTGTTCTCACATTAAGTCCTTATTATTCTTTTCCTTCTTAAAGCTCTTATTTTCTGTCTTAGAATCAATAATAAGTATTGGTTTCAAGACAGAAGAGTGGCAAGGGCTAGACAATTGGAATTAAGTGACTTGTCCACGGTTACATAGCTAGAAAGTGTTTGAGGCCAGATTTGGGCCTGGCTCTCTATCCATGAAGCCACCTAGCTGCCCCTAGACTTCTGAGAGATGAGAGACTTGAAGTCAGGAGAGAGTTTAGGACTAGATACATAGATCTGAGAATCATCTGCTTGAAGTTGACAATTGAATTCACAAGAACTGAGATCACTCAGTGAAATAGTATGAGGAGAGACGAAAAAATGGCTCAGAACAGAGTTTTGGGAGAATGATTGTTTAGTGGGCATGGCCTAGATGAAGATTCAGCAAAAATAGAAATAAAGTGGTCAGATCAAGCAGGAGAATCAAGAGAGAACAATCTCTCTCTCTCTCTCTCTCTCTCTCTCTCTCTCTCTCAACCTCCCCCCACCCCCCCCCCAAAAAAAAACTAAAGTGAAGAGAGTTATCAATGAGAAGAGGATAATTTAAAATGTTAAAGGCTACAAAGAGGTCAAGAAGGATGGGTACGATTTGGCTTCCAACATTTCCTAACTGTCCTTCCTGGAGAAGTCATTTAACTCCAGTTGCTAGTCCTTACTGCTCTTCTGCCTTAGAACTGATATGCAGTATCAATTCTAAGATAGAAGGTCAAATAAAAAAAAAAGTATGGGTACAGGTTCTCCCCTTGGTTCTGTCCATTTAATACCCCTAGGGTTTTTTATAAGTTATTAGTTGATGATTCCCAAATCTTTATATTCAAGCCTAACTTTGCACTCCCAGTCCTATAATAAGAAACTGGACAAAATAGCCCTGTACCCAATCCATCTTTGACTGTCCTGTCCACAGAGATCATACGTATAGATGTATGCAGCTGTGACCCAATAGAGAGCACTGGGCTTAAGAGTCCAGTGGTTTGGGCTTGACTTTCAGTCCTGGTATTTGCAATCAGTGGCACTTTGGAAAAATTACTTAATCCTCTTTGGGGTAATTGATTGATAGCCTGGACTCTGCAATTTTTATTTCTCTAGGATATACCTTGGAGCGTGGAACAGTCATTACTTACCAGGTGCATTCCTATTGAAGTGGCCATGGCTGTCTCAATCTCTGTTCCTATGTCTTCAATAAAGGGATATTCATCTTGCCTGTGGATGACAACTTTAGCCCCAGTTGATGATATCAGGAAGGGGTTATATTCTTCTTCATCTATATAAAGGACGACTTGTAGTCCTGAAGGGGAGAGGAGGACATGTTCAGAGTCCTGAGATTACAAAGAAACTTCCCATGAGAGAGATATGGAGTGAGGGAGGGCTTGCAGAGGAACTTTGTAAAAAGAGGCCCATAACCAACGGAGAAATTTGTTCAGCTCAATTATGCATTTTTGTTACAATTTTTTTCTTTTAAATGTGCGAGAGAATACTAAGGATCAGGTTCCTTTCCTATAGTGAGAAAAGAACAAAAGGAGATCCCTACAGAATCATAGATAAGCAGGACAGCTTCTAAAGTTTCCATATTGAATTTATATAATACTATGTTTTTAAAAAGCAAGAGATGCCAATTTCCATGTACAATTAAACTTCTCTTCCTGTTCTAAAATGCAAATGGAAATTTTCATTTACTTGGTACTTATTAAATTTTCAAAAGAAAAGTAGAAGATAGAAGCAAATGTGGGCAGCATTTACATCCTTGTCACCTTTACCTGGACTATTGCCAATAGTCTCCCAATAGGTCCTTCAAATCTATTTTCTCCTTTCTCTAAACCTTTCTCTGGATTAGTGCCAAATTGATAAGTAATTAATGTGATAGCAAAAAAAAGTACAAGATTTAGAGTGAAGGGACTTGGGTTCAAATTCTGATTTTGCCTTTTTGACCTTAGGCAAATGAGTTAGCCTTCCTGAGTCTATTTCTTCATCTGTAAAATGAGAAGGACATACTAGATAACCTATTAGGTCCCCGCTAGCTCTAAATACATGATCCTGGCATATTCCTAAATCCTTGCTCAAAAATCTTCAATAGCAGAGACAGTGGGTAGCTCAGTGGATTGAGAGCCAGACCCAGAGACAGGAGGTACTGGGCTGGAATCTGGTATCAGGCACTGCTATGCTGTGTGACCCTGGGCAAGTCACTTAACCCCCATTACCTAGCCGTTACTGCTCTCCTGCCTTGGAACCAACAGAAAGTATTGATTCCAAGACAGAAAGTTAAGTGTTAATAGGAGAACATTATACACAGAAATTTTAACATTGTGGGATGGTCAAAAGTAATTGACTTTGCTATCAAAAGCAATGCAATGATCCCAGACAATTCTGTGGGACTTATGAGAAAGAATCTATTCACATCTAGAGAGAGAAGTGGAGGAGTAGCAACACAGAAGAAAACATGTGATTTATCAGTTGCTTCTATGGGTATGTGATTTGGGGTTTTGGTTTTATAAGATTGCTCTTTTACAAAAATGAATAATATGGAAATGGGTTTGAGTAAAAATATATATGTATAACCCAGGGGAATTGCTTGTCAGTCCCAGGAGAAGGGAGGGATGAGGAGAGGGAGACAATATGAATCATGTAACTGTGGGGAAAAAAAAGTTAAAAAAAAAGTCTTCAATAACTTCTTAATGCCTATAGAGTAAAATAGGGTAAAAAAAACTCTTCTGTTTAGCCCTTGAAAATCAGATCCAAACACTATACACAGTAACAACAATAGTGTAATGAGGATCAAATGTGAAAGACTTAGCTGATGCTAATCAAAGCAGTGATCCTAGACCATTCCAAAAGATTCATTTTAAAAAAAAATGCCCTCTACACCTAGGGGGAGAAACGGTGAGCTCTTGGGGACAGACTGAAACATACTTTTTTCACTTAAATTTTCTTGCTTTTTCTTTTTTTTTTTTGGCAAGATGGCCAATATGGAAATATGTTTTGCATGACTTCACATGTAGAATTGACATCATATTGCTTGTCTTTTCAATGACTGGAGAGAAGGAAAGAATTGGGAACTCGAAATTTCAAAAAATGAATGCTAAAATAAAGTATAATTATTTCTTAAAAAAGAAGGAAAATCAGATCTAACTCTCCAGGCTTCACTTCCTTCTCTACCTAGAACACTATATTCTAACCCAACATATTGGGCGTTTTCCATACACAATATGACATCTTCCATCTTTGTGTCTTTCCCTAGGCTGTCCCACCATGCCTGAATGCTTTCCCTTTTCTCCTCTAAGAACCCCTCATTCTTTCGAAGGCTCAGCTCTAGTGCTTCCTCCTTCCGAAAGTCGCAGATTCTCTTAATTTTTGTGTCATCTTCCTGTCCCACCCCAGTCCTTTGTATATATTCTGAAGTTACTTATCTGTGCAAACATTATCTCTTTCCAATAGAACGTAAGTTTCTTGAGGACAGGAACTGTTTCATGTTTCTCTTTGCAGCCCTAGTGCCTAGATACATGGGGCGTGTTTAATAAAGTTTCATTGAATGAAAGCCCTTCTCCCCAATGGAGGAAGATATTTGACTGAGCCTAGATTCCCCATTACTGAGCCTCTTTGCTTACCAGTAGAGGTTTTGTTAAACACAGACAAATCTCACTTCGTGCATGCTTAGCACCCGTTTATATTTGTACCTTTGATAAAAAAAAAAACACATGACTGTTTTCCAACGTTCATATCTGATGGCTTACTTTGAACAGGTGTTAGTAGCCATGGAAGCTGGTCACAGCCATATTGGCTGGGTCAGCGCTATAAGAGTGCTCCTTAGATAAAACAGTGAGAGCCTCTTTGTTATCAATCAGTTGAGTATTGGGGTCAGTCCAGTTAGCTGGGTAATACTAGTTACAGGAGCCAGGAAACACTATGACTTCTTATATACTTCAAGGATCCTGTACCAGATAAGAATTGTGTGGCCAACAGCCTAGCGGGAAGCATCATTTTGCAGTGAGTTTTTTTTAAACCATTATCTTCTGTCTTAGTATCAGAGCTCTTTGAAAACAAGGACTGTCTTTTGTTTTTCTTGTATCCTCATCATTGCTTAACATAGTAGCTAAGTATTGGTTCCAAGGCAGAAGAACAATAAAGGCTAGACATCTGGGGCCAAGTGACTTGCCCAGGGTCACCGAGCTAGGAAGTGTCTGAGGCCAGATTTGTGTGTGAGCCAGAAAGGCCTGTGTTTGAATTCTGCCTCAGAGATTTATCAGGCTGTGTGACCCTGGGCAGGTTATTTAACTTCTCAGCCTCAGTTTCCTCATATGTAAAAAGGGAAAAATAATAGCATATTTCTCAGAGTTGCTGTGATGATCAGATGTGATAATATATGCAAAGGACTTAAAATACAATCAATATTCCTTCTTTCAAAAGGGATTGCATCTCATAGGATCATAGACTTTTAAGCTGGAAAGGATCTTAGATATAATTGTGCCTAGTTCCTTCATTTTACAGATAAGGAAACAGAGTCACAGAAAAGTTATGTAACCTGTCCATGGACACATAATTATTAAGTCTCTAAAGTGGAATTTTAATTGGATTCCTCCTGATTATAAGTCCAGTGTCCTATCCACAAAATCATGCTGACTCTTAAACCTTTTTGAGTCTCAGTTTCCTGAGAATAACAAATGTGCCTGATAAGAAAAGGGATCTTGTTTCCAGTGAATAATGTATGGAAATGACCAAATAAAATAATGTTTAAAATTAAAAAAAAAGAAAAGAAAAGGGATCTTATTTGCATCCAGTGAGTAGAGTGCTTTGCAAACATTACAGTGTTGTGTAATTGTGAGCTAGTATTTAAATGATCTTTAAGAGTTTATAGGATAGAGAGGCTAAGTAGCATAGTGTATGCTTGGTCTGAAGTCAAAGGACTTGGGTTCAAATTTAGCCTCAGAAACCTCCTAGTTGGGTAAACCTGGAATAGTCACTTAACCCCGTTTGCATAGCTCTTGCCCTACCATCTTAGAGTTGTTCTAAGACAGAAAGTAAGGTGTTTTTTTTTTTTTAAGAATTCATAAGATCAGAGATTTAGACCTGGGAGAGAGGAGCTTTAGAGATGATCGGGTCCACCCCTCCTCAATTTCTGAGACCCAGAAATATTTATGACAAGATTGCTGCCTGTTCTCAATGTCTGGATAAGCCTTCTCATTTCTCCTCTTGGCTTCTTGACTTCCTTCAAGTTCCAGCTAAAAGACAGAAGGTCTTAGGGTTTTTTAAAAAGTGAAATAAACATCAGTTTTTATTATATCCTCTGCCTCTAAATCCAGGGTCTGTCCATTATACTTCCTCAGGAATCCAAAGGAACTAACAACCAGATACCCAGAAGAATTACAACAATATCTCATAGAAGCAGTAGTTGCTTTGGAGCTAATCTCAAAAGACAATCTAGGCAGATAGGATCTCAGGCTTGGCAGGAAGTTAGCAGACAGCTAGTTCAACCTCAATCTGATCAAGAATCTACTTACCAAACTGGTCATTTAGTTCTTATTTTAAACTCTCCATGGAGGAAGACTCCACTACCACCTCTCCCTCGAGTGTGCTGGTGAACTTATAGCATGTGTGCCAGAGGATGCTGTTCCCTTTCCCCTCTTCACATGAGGACATTTTTCACATCACCCGCTCCTCTGCCCCCAGCAGTCCAATGGGAGTGCTTCCTCCCTCCCCTGTTTGGGGAAAGGGGGCGGTCCACATGCATCATGAAGGTGCAGTTTGGACACAGGGTCTCTAAAAGGTTTGCTATCACTGCAGAGACATTCCATTCTATTTTGGGAGTCTGTCTGAGGCATCCTGGCTTGGTAAAGACAGTGCTGGACTCAGAGTTAGGAAGACCTTGGTTCAGATCCTGATTCTGACACTTTCAGCTCTATGTCTCTGGAGAAATCACTGAACATTAGTCTACTCATTTGTAAAAGGAGGCCAAAAATAATAGCATCTGCATTACAGGGGTGCTATGAGTATCAAATAAGATAATGTATGCAAAACTTATGCCAGCTCTTCTTCAAGAAGTTTTCCTTATTTCAAGCATAAATTTCCCTCATTTTGACTTCTAATGGTTTTTAGTTCTGCATCTTGGGGTATCAGTCAGTAAAAGAGGGAAAGAAATGGTTCCTACTGAGACCATTCTGGGAGATAGGCAGTGACATCCCAGATCTTTGGCAGAAGGAAGGAAAACAGGCATTTCTTTAAGGATGTTCACATTCCCAGTGTCCTAATATCACTAAGTCACCTTTGAGAGACCCTAATCCCCATTTTCTTACCATATTCACTGCCTCCCATGGAAGTACTGAGGATGGTCTCATTGGGGGCGCCATTGAAGGTGTAACAATTCCCATACATTGGATGATGGAAAAGAGTGAAGTTCCTGAGGGATAAAAATGAGTTAGACAATTCCACATCTGGGATTCTTCAATGAGTTTGTCTTATCCCTTAAACAAAAGCAAGTCAGGGAGGAGAGCACTGATGTGTTATGGACTCTAATATAGTTCATTTCCCCCTTCCCCACTTCCTTGGGAGTTGTTATCAATTGTTTTTCTTCCCCTACCTCTTCCAATCATTACTTGCCTTGCTATCTATTCTCCCCACTGATTCCTTCTATGTCTCTAGGTCTCTGTGCACTATTATTATTCATCTTGTTCTCATCTTTTTTGACTGAATCCAGATAGAAATAGTCCTGGGACAAGTCATCATCCTGTCATAATTCTCTTATATTTAATGTTCTGCAGATTATATGTAGATCAAGGGTTGTTAAACATTTTGGTCTTTGGTAATTCTTTATACTCTTTTAAAAAAAATTTCTACCTTCTTCTTCTTCTTAAACCATCACCTTCCAACTTGGAATCAATACTACATATTGGTTCCAAGGCAGAAGAGTAGTAAGGGCTAGGCAATTGGAGTTGTGACTTGCACAGGGTCACACAGCTAGGTATCTGAGGCTGATTTGAACCCAGGACCTCCTGTCTTCAGGCTTATCTCTATACCCATTGAGCAACCTAGCTGTTCCAACTCTTTATACTCTGCAAAAATATTGAGGGCCTGCCCCAAAGAATTTTCATTTATATGGATTACCATATTCAAAATTAAAACATCTTAGTATGATTATGAAAACAATTTTGATCTTAAACTATAATTTTCTCACTTTATTTTTCTTGTTTTTTTAAAATATGGCTAATATTGATACGTTTTCATGATTTCACATGTTTAATTGATATCATAGTGCTTCCCTTTTCAGTAAGCAGGGAAAGGGGAAGGAGGGGAGATAATTTGGAACTCAAAATTTAAAAAGAAAGAATGTTAAGAAGAAAGAAATCATGGACCTAATGAAAGGATCTCAGGAAGGACTACCCCTTAAGAACCACTGATGAAGTGGGTAAAATAACTACTTTTTACAATTGAATGAAAGTGCTGAGATATAATCGATAGACTCACTATGACCACCGTTGGGTCAATTTGTTATTATTATTAGAGGGTCAGCATAGGTAGAGAACAAACCATGAAATCAGTAATTCAGGTCCAACTCTTTGTGACTCTATTTGGGGTTTTCTTGGCAAGATAATAGAGTGCTTTGCCATTTCCTTCTCCAGCTCATTTTGCAGATAAGGAAACCAAGGCTAGCAGGGTTAAGTGTTTTGCCTTGGGCCACCCAGCAAGTAAATGTCTTTTTTAATTCAGGAAGATGAGACTTTCAGGCTCAGCACTAGCCACTACACCACCTAGCTGCTCCTAAACTTATTGCTGATCTGCATTGGTAGAGGGAGTTTCCTTTCTGAGAGTTCCTTATACTAATGGCATCATAGGCTAGATTTTAAAAAATCATTATTGTTAATAGGAATAGAGACTTGACCTGTTATTTAATTGATATAAGGAACCACCTGGGTGAGGAAACTTCCTTTACTGATGCAGACTGGCACCTTCTCTGCAATTATTATTATTATTGTTATCACCACTAATAGTAACAGTAGTAGTATTAGTAGGAAATCAAGAACCAGTCTTGGCTTCTCTCCATTCACTTTCTCCTCTTCCACTAAAACTTCTCAATCATGTGTCAACTGTACAATAAAGGGAGGGAACAGGATTCCAAAAAGGAGAGTCAGGGCTGGGACACCTACTACACTCTCGGCTTGTACAACCTACAACTTAGCTCTTATGGTGGGAACTACAGTCCTCAGTGGCAAGATGTTCAAGATTGAAAATGGAGTGAGGGAAGTGGCGTGTCCCCTGCTGACCTGGCATCACAAGATACTCCATCAAAGAAGCAGGTCACTAGCAATTCCTCTGCAGAGTAGCTCATGTTGATTTTCTTCTCCAGGGGCACTTGTGCCATAATATTCATGTAGTGCAGCTTGTACCATTCCCGAATGGCGTTGACCCCAGAGTTGAAGGTATAGGTTGCACAGTCATTACTGGTGCCATTGTTTGCACACTGTGGATGAGATTGAAGTGAAGTGGTATTTGTTAGCCCCTGCTCGCAATGTGCAACTAGAACAAGGCGGGGAACTATCTTCTACCTGGATGAGAATGCCTAGGCTATGGAATTTTATTTCAGTTTCTTAGCTTAGGTACCTTAGATAGAACTCAGGTATCATGATGTCAGTAGACTCATGTGAGGATGGTGCCTTGTAATTAGAGTTGGAAGGGGTTGACTTTATACTAAAGAATTCTAGGTAGACCTAGGGGCCAGGGAGAATAGGGGACATATGACATGGACAAGATTCATTTTTTCCCCTAGGGTCTTGGACAAGGATGGTTGCTGCTACTGATAACCTTTCATATGTTGAAAAGTTCAAGAATGGACCCAGGCAGGCAGAATAGGTCTAGGTGGCAACATGTGGCAGAAATAACACACCTCTACTTAAAGTGCATGGATATGAATATAAGCCATTTTCCTTCCCTCCAAATCTGACATATAAAACTTGAGTGTAACCTTAAAATGAATGGTATTTTCCAGTGTGTGTGTGTGTGTGTGTGTGCCTATATACATTCCAGTGTGTATATATGCCTATATACATAGATATGCATCTGTATCTATATTTATATAATTGCTCACTCAATTATTGCTCAAACATTTATTAAGGGCCTACTGTGTGCTAGGTGCTATGCTAGGCACCTTAGGAGGGCATGAAGAAAGATAGATATATACACTTCTGTCTCTTGGCATCTCTACGTCCATTCCAGGCTCAGTTGCAGTGTTCCCTTTTACTGAAGGACTTTCCTTATCCTCCCTGTTATTTACAACTCCCCCTTGCTCCTCCAATACAATGACTTTCTTTGGAGGAATTTTGTATTTATTTAACTGTGCAGGGGCTATTTTTCGCTTTATACCTAGCATCTAGTGACATATTTGGAATGTTGTAGGATTTTTTTTTAAATCCTTACCTTCCATACTATCCACAAGCAGAGGATAAACTGTGGGAGTAAAAACAACAAGGAAAAGCAACTGCCTGACTACAGGGGTGGAGGGGATATGACTGAGGAGAGACTCTGAATGAACATTCTAGTGCAAATGCCAACAACATGGAAATGGGTTAGAAACAGGAACATATGTGATAACCAGTGGAATCATGCGTCGGCTATGGGAGAGGGAAAGGTGGTGGTGGGGGGTGAAGGGAAATAAATAAAAACAGTAACAATTACAATTAAAAAAAAATCCTTACCTTCCCTCAAAACCAATACTAAGTTCCAAGGCAGAAGAGCTATAAAGGTTAGGCAATTGAGATTAAGTGACTTGCTCAGGGTCACATAGCAAGGCCAGATATGGACCCAGGATTTCCCATCTCTAGGCTTGGCTCTCAATCCTTAGCTCAATCTCTTAGCTGCCTCCATTGTAGGAGTTTAAGAACTGCTTGCAGAACTATGTTTTTCCTTTCAAAAAAATCTCATTTGAGAGTTGCAGCCTCTTTATATGTGTGGTCTACCTTTGGACTGACAGTGGTATAAGTACATGCATATATACACACACCAACACACACACACACACACACACACACACACACACATTCACACACCAGGGAATATCCAGAGAACGACCCTCACCATCTGGAAGCCCACAGTTTTCTTGGTCTCCTGCACATGCATAACATCAGAGGCCTTATGCACAATGGTGCCACTGATTTTCCGCTTCCTCCCTGTCAGGAGATCGGTGGCTTCTCTGGTTCTATCATCTGGCTCAAAGACCACAAGAGGCAGAGAGTTTATGAATTTTGAATGGCTATCTCCTCCAACTGATTGTGGCGGATCAGCCTCACGCCGCTTCCGGGATTTGATGTCAGAAAGCCCATATAGATTCTTCAGAGCATTTTTGGTCTCTTGATCCAGACCAGCCAGAAGTTCTTTCACGGCACTGTACCTGTCAGGAGATAAACGTGAATAATGAAATGAGGCCAACCCTAGACAACCGTCCCTGTTTTGTACAAGGCAGGAAGAGCATACTGTGTCTTTTTTCACACTACCTTGAACAAAATCCCAAACTTTGCCAGAACCTGATTTCATGATACCTTCCCAAGCATCTCCCCCGCCTAGGACAAACACAGGTTTAAGTGACTTGTAATGGTCTTCTAAGTCCAAGTTCAATGGTTATCCCACCACCCTACAGACTGGGATAGCATTAATGATGTTGCAATTTTGCATTCTTGGTACCCTAGGCTAGAGGTGTAGGAATCAGGAAATCTGAGATTGACTAAGCTGAGATGTCACTTTTTGGAGATTCCCCTTTCCCCTATACACTGGCAAAATTCAAGCTACTTCCTATCTATGTCATAACACAGTCTTAAAGATTCCTCAGCAGGCAGTCAGAGGGTGGCCCCACAGTCTCTTTGCTAGGACTTGTTTTCTAGGGGCTACCCTGCCTCATGCCCAGGGATCCCAATCAGTGAAGTAAGGTTCAACCAAGTCTGATGTCTTTAGCTTCTCAGTTAATGCTAGAAGTTATTTGGGCAAATTTTTTGGGTTTGTACTTCCCTTTTTGAATCTATGTCAGGCTTAAAACCTTAATTCAGAGAGGGAATGGACCTGGGTCTGAAAAATGATAGCTTGGGTTAGATGAGCTATAGCTTAAAAGCAGCTCTGGCTTACTCTAAGAGTGGGAGGCCAATATGTTAAGCAAAGGTTCTCTTGTTAGTAATATTTATTACTGTGTATTCTACTTTCCTCTGTTTTTCTATTTAAACTACTAGGCAGTAAGTTCCTCGATCCATCCATCTATCCATCTATCCATCCATCCATCCACCCATCCATCCATCCATCCATCCATCCATCCATCTATGCAGACATACACACAAATAAACTATTTTATCAGAGTAACCATAGCAGATTCTATTTATAAGAGGATTCCAGTGTCCTGAGTAATGTGGCTAGCTCTTGTAAATTACTTCACAGACCCTTTCCCTGTTCCTAAATACCCAGTCTCTTACTTGTAAGGATTGATATTGCAGATGGTCACAGCCGGGAAATTGAGCTTCTTGAAATGGACCTTGATGGATACAGAGACAGTATAGAAAGAGAGGACCAGCAGAGCACACTGCCACAAAATGAGCCCCACAGCTGAGAGTGTTAACATGATCCAAATAAGCCGGCGCAGACGGCCCCGGGACACCACAATCCGCCGGCAGCCATGGGTGTTGGTGTTCAAGCAATACCATTTCATCAGCTCCTTGATGGAGGGAGCCTGAGGACCTGTCACAGTCAAGTTCTTTTTAATTTTGGCTGTGATCTTCTCCCCAGGAGCCATGGTGAAGATCAGACCTAAAAAGGGATGTAGGAAAAGGCCAGGTGGTAAGTGAAAGAGGCATGTCTGCAAAAACCTGACCTTCCCTGATCGTTTCTCTTGGTCCCTTTCTTGTCTCTCATGTCCATTCTTAGGAGGAGCCTCCTTCTGGGGCTAATGCCAGCCAGACCTGAGGAAAATCTTGTTCCTTTTATCTACGGAATACTTTGCACTTATAGAATTTGGCTTCTTCTCCAGGATGTTTGTTTTTAACTATGGTCTCTGCCAAAGAGTCTTGTTTTCTCCCTTTACACTTACTGATCCAGCCTGTAGGGTTCCTAGAGGTTTAACTAATGAATTACTAAAAAGGATCAGGCAAAGAAAATCCACTTTGGATTTTTCTGATAGGAACTGTATAGAAAAATGAGTTCTTTGCAGTCGGTTTTTATTCATTTAATTAATATGACCGTAAATCTATAAATTAATTTCAGTAGCATTGTGATTTTTTTATGAATTAGCACAAACAATGACATCTGATGATTATTTATATCTGTTATTTGTTAAATGTTTTGTAGTTGTCTTATAAGTCCTGAGTATTGAGATAAGTTAACTTTGAATATTTTATGCATTATATAGCTATTTTGAGTAGTTTCTTCTTTAAAAAAACAAAAAACCCTTACCATCTGTTTTAGAATTGATACTGTGTCTTGGTTCCAAGGCAGAAGAGTGGTAAGGGCTAAGTAACTGGGTTTTAGTGACTCACCTAGGGACACAGCTAGGGTTTGAGGCTAGATTTGAACCCAGGATTCCCATCTCTGGGTCTGATGCCCTTTCCACTGAGCTACCTAGTTGTCCATTGAATAGAATTTTTTCATTATCTTTTTTTGCTGGTTTTGTTAGCAATATTCAGAATGGTTAGTGATTTTTATAGGCTTATTTTACATTTTGCTACTTTATTGAAGTTATAAAAACATGAATTCTGCAGAGACAATTTGTGAAGTCTTCTAACTATGCTTTTTACTAGAACCATTCATATTTGTGGAGTACTTTACAGTGACAAAGATTTCTTCTATCTCATTTGATTCTTTTTTAAAAAACTCTTATCCTAGAATCTAAGTATCAATTAAAAAAATTCAGACAGTTTATTTTCCTAGTTACATGTAATAATAATTTTCAACATATATTTTCCAGAATTTCAAAAAATCCAAACCATCTCCTTCCCTTTTTTCCCTCCCCTCACTCTGAGATGGTAAGCAATTTGATCTGGGCCATACATGTATTATCCAGCAAAACATATATCATATTGGTCCTTGTTATAAGAGGACACTCATCCAAAACCAAAACTCCCAAATAAACCATAAATACGCTGATGTGGAAGACAGTGTGCTTTGATCCGCATCCACCCAACTCCAACAATTCTTTCTCTGGAGGTAGATATCATTCCCCATCATAAGTCTTTCAGCATTAGCCCAGATCATTGCATTGCTGAGAATAGTCAAGTTTTCACAGTTGATCATCATCTTAAGTATCAATTCTAAGGCAGAAGAATGGGAAGGGCTAGGCAATTGGGGTTAGGTGAATTGCCCAAATTCTTACAACAACCTTGAAAGGTGGAAAGTGCAAATATTACACCCATTTTAAAGATGATCAAACTTAGGTCAAAGGGACTAAGTAATATGCCAAATTCCTTCAACTCTACTTCTATAACTCCACTTTTCTTCACCAATAAAGTGGCCACAAGAGTTCCAGCTCCCATTATCTTTCACTTAGGCTATTGCTTTAGCTCCTTAATTGATTTTTTTTGCATCTAGTCTCTCCCCAATCCATTTATCCTCTGTTCAGCTGCCAAAGTGGTAGTAAACATCACTTCCTTGTCTAAGATACCTCAATGACTCCCCTTAGCCCCTTGAAAAAATGCAAACTCTTCTCTTTGGTGCTGAAAGCCTTATACAATTCTTATTCTCTCTATCTTTCTTTAAAAACAAAACAAAACAAAACAAAACATCCCTTACCTTCCACCTTAGAATCAATACTGAATATGGGTTCCAAGGC
This sequence comes from Monodelphis domestica, assembly GCF_027887165.1. Lineage (NCBI taxonomy): Eukaryota > Metazoa > Chordata > Mammalia > Didelphimorphia > Didelphidae > Monodelphis > Monodelphis domestica. Next base: position 172,988,700 of record NC_077233.1, on the reverse strand, counting down.
AGAAGTGTGGTAAGGTCTGGGCAATGGGAGTTAAATGATTTGCCCAAGTTTATAAAGTGAAAAAAGTGTCTGAGGCCACATTTGAACCCAGATCTTCCCATCTCTAGGTTTGGCTCTCTATCCACTGCACTATCTAGTTGTCTCATCTCTATCTTCTTAAAATGACTTCACCTTACTTCTTCATCCTAAATGGAACTCATTATTTTTCCTATGAACCCTCTGAGCCTTCTAAAGGTCCCTATTACAGTCAAGGACCCCACTGTTCTCTGTCATCCAGGATCCATTGGGAGCTTCTACTTGTCCTTTTCTCTCACTCCAAGGTCCAAACTTTAGCCAAGTTCTGTCACTGTCATCTTCTTTTTCTCTGCCTTTCTCTGTCATCTTTGGGCATGGCAGAGTTCCAGGCACATAGTAGGTGTTTAGTAAATGCTTGTTTGACAAACGGACCTACTTGCTCTACCCTGTATCTCTCTCTTTGCGTAAACTGCCCAACATTCCTGGAAAGCTTATCTTTCCTCACCTTTTTCATATGGTATTATATATCTTTTAAAAGCACAGATGGGGGCAGCTGGGTAGTTCAGTGGATTGAGATCCAGGCCTAGAGACTGGAGCTCCTAGGTTTAAATCTGGTCTCAGACACTTTCCAGCTGTGTGACCCTGGGCAAGTCACTTAACTCCCATTGCCTAGCCCTTACCACTCTCCTGCCTTGGAAACAATATACAGTATTGATTCTAAGGTGGAAGGTAAAGGTTAAAAAAAAAAAGCACAGATTATTTGCCTTTTATATAAGGTGTTTCCTTATGGGTCCTTTCCTCAGGCTTCCCCATGTTAGTGTTCTCCTGCCCTTACTGGATATTATTTTGTATTTATTGTATATGTGTGTATTGAATTTTGTATGCACACATTTGATTTTTATATGCATGTATTTACTTATTTGAATGCATAGTATTTTCTTTCAGGAGAATAGAAACCACTTGAGGGAAAAGGCAGGACAAAAACTCTTGTCTTTGTATCTTTAATACATTGGCTGGTATACAGTAGGAGATTAATAAAGGTCTGTAGAACTGAAACTGAGATTTGAACCCAGATCTTTTGACTACAAGTTTGTGGTAAATGCAATCTACTCCCTACCCCCTACCTCATTAGCACTGACTCAAACAAGGGGCAGTAAGAGGAGGAAGTGAAAGAGGAAGGTCTGGATAATCCACAACTGAATAGTACATTAATCTTTGGATAACTACATAGATATGTGCAGCGAAAGAGTAGAGCCAGAAGACCTTGATGCAAATGCCCTTTCTGCTGTTAAGGAGCTTTGTGACCTTAGGGGAGTCACATTCTCTCTGGGCTTCAGTTCCCTCATCTGACTAGATGAAAATGAGACCCATGCTTGCTCTCAATCTGGAACCCTATCACCTCTAAGGCCACTCCTTTATAGCAATCCTATGATCATCCACGCATTAGCAAGATGAAGGAAAATGCAGGGACTTGGATATGGCAAGGGTTGGTATCCTGTACCATGGACAATTGTTTCACTTTGTATGTGTCTAGGTGGTACAGTGTATAGAATGCTGGGCCTAGAGTCACAAAGTCCCAAGTTCAAATCTGGCCTCAGACACATACTAGTTGAAGGACCTGAACTCCCTGTTTGTCTCAGTTTTCTCATCTGTAAAATGAACTAGAGAAGGAAAAATGACAAACTGCTCCAGTATCTTTGCCAAGGCAACCCCAAATAGGGTCATAAAGAATCAGACATGACTGAAAAACAAGCTCTTTGGCCAGGAAACTGGATTTCAGGCTTCTTTTCTCCACCATAATATTTCTTCTATCTTTGACTCCAATACTCCCCATAAGAAATTCTCAAGTTCAGCAAGGGTGAGGGAGGGTATTAGGCAGTATGATATGGTGGAAACAATGGACAACGGGTTTTCAGTCCAAAGACCTGGTTTTGTGACCAGAGGAAGGGAAATAAGTCATCTGGTATTAGGAAACAAAGAATCAGTAAACTACTGGACTATGGGTAGCCAAATAGCTCTAGCTTACTTCAACCGGTACCTGGGGTTCTGCTCCCTTAGTCCCAGGAGTCATTTCTATACTTTTACTCTAACAACTTAAAAAAAAAGGCTCAACCTGCAAAAATCCTGATGGATTAATGGGTGAAAAATGAAACTGATTTTTGATGGTTTCACATCTTTTATTTTTTAGACCAATAAGAGATATTCAGAAATACCTGATTTGGGCTATTTGTTAGAAATATTCACCATGAACACTTCCTCCCCATACCTTCTTCATGGAAGGAGGGACAGGGGCTTTTTGCTTCTGAGTGTTTTGCAAGGTTGGTGAAAAATAAGCCTGGCTTTTCTTAGATTTGTTAAGAAAATATATTTGTCAGCATGACAAACTGAGAACAGTCCTAGGGACGTGGCCTCAGTCTTGAACAGGTATCAAGAGTAAAGCTTCAAGGAGATAGTGTATTATTTTTCCTATGGGCAAAAAATTTTGTGATCACAGTAAAACATCTATCTATCTATCTATCTATCTATCTATCTATCTATCTATCTATCTATCTATCTATCTATCTATCTATCTAGATTACAGCATCATAGATTTAGAGCTGGTAAAGACCTTAAAGTTCATCTAATTTCATTTTCTCACTTGTACAGAAAAGGAAACTGAGGCACAGAAAGACAACTTGGCTAATGTTACACAGGTAGTAAACAACAAAGGTTCTAAGGAGGCAGTTATTTGGCTCAGTAGGCTTAGAGCTAGGAAGATCTGAATTCAAATCTAGCCTCAGACACTTGCTGGCTGTTTGTCCCTGGACAAGTCACTTAACTTTATTTGTCTCAGTTTCCTCATCTGTAAAATGAACTGGAGAAGGAAATGGCAAACCACTTCAGCATATTTGTCAAGAAAACCCCAAATGAGGTCAAGAAGAGTTGGATACCACTCAACAACAAAGGAACACCTTAGGATCCCTTGCCACTCCCTCCCAACACCCATCTGCAAACTTTATAGCTAGGCAACTTCCACTATGATTTCTTAATTTCTCTTCTGCTTTCCAGTCGTTGAGCACTGCTAAAGAACTCATGAAATAGACTGGAATTTTTTTCCTGTAAATTCATAGTGCCTAACCTCAGAGTGGCTCACTGTTCAAACATCCATCTGTTCTGCCCTTATCTATTACCATCAACAGCAGTTCCCAAACGTGTTTCCCCCCTCTTCCATCAATATTATCCCGACACTTGAGGAGACAATCCAGCCAGTTTTGAGGCCAGCAGCCAAGAGCCCTCTCTCTAAGCTTCCTGGAAATTGAATCAGTGCCTACTCTCTTTCCTTCTGATGACAGAAGATGTATTTTTAGTGAAACTGAATCTCTCTGCCTGGCTCTTTGATTCCATTCTCTTCCACCTTCTACAGGACCTTGCATCAGGGGCCAGCCACAATTTAAGAACTCTTGAACCTGTTTTGATGTGGCAGACTTAAAGCCTTAACTTTTCCCTCCCTTTTCTCTCTAACCGAATTATTCTACCGAAAACAGAATGCAACTTTAGCGAAGTGCCAGGGGCTGGTCGTAGCAAGTCTGAATGGTCAGTGGAGTCGGTTTTTCAGGATTCCTCGTTTCGGAACTTGGATCCCTGAGAGAAGCCTGGGGCTTCTCGCAGCTGGAATGTGGCTATAACAAGGAGCTGAGCCGGGAGACCCGGGGACTCTTCCCTGCTCCAGGAGTATTCACAGTTCTTTCCCACCTCTGTGCATGCACTAAGTCAAGGCTACAGGGATATACTGCTCATTAACCATCCCTGCCTGAGTAGCGGGCAAGGGCAGCTTGGTCCGGGTCCCAAGGTTGTAAGCCGCTTTTGCCCTTGCTGCCAGTTGGAAGTGGCTGCATTTGGGGAATGCAGCTGGCTAGGGCGGGCCGCTCAGACCCTAATCAGAGAGAAGCCAGCGTTATCTCCCAGTCGGGAAAGCTGTGGAGCAGAGAGCGAGGGAAGAAAGCTATGGGATCAGCAGACCTACTGGCCGCCCAAGACCGCCTCGAAGTCCCAAATACTCCACCTAGCTGCCCAGAATCCAGTGGCGTAGGGACACATCTGGCCACAAGCTCTGGCGACCATTCCCTTGGGACTTTGGCTCACCTTGGTGCTTTGCAGAAGTGAAGTCCGGTCGGGATGAGCGCCAGTTACCAGGTCGTGGGAAGGCGTGTGTGTATGGGGTGCGCTGAGCTCCGAGACGCACCTAGGCATCCCTAGCCACTCCGACAGTCAAAGCCTCTGGTGAGCCGGTTGCAGTCTCCTCCTCCTGCCCCTCCTCTCCGGGCGGGGCTCCCAGCCCTTGACACCTCCCTCAGGTCCTAGTTTGGCTGACCCGACCAAGGACAGCTCCACAGCTCCCTCTGAAGTCCCACAACCGAACTGTGCGCAGTGACAATCCTCCCCTCTAGTGCTAGTTGCGCTTCGGACCTTGACAGGGCAGTCTGAGGTCCTTCTTTTGACCTTGGGCTTGGGGTTTCCTCAGGCAAGAGGCAGCGGAGACCTTTGAATCCCTGAGGGTATTTTTGCGGCTGACCTCCTCCTGACGGACCATTTCTCATCGGAGCCCTTGACTAAGAAGGGCCTTCTGAATCCTCCCTCCTCTGCCAGACTTGGGGCCTTTGCAGAGGAGACCAGTGGCCCTCCAGCGGTTTGATCTTGTAACTACAAGACTTCTGGCGTTTGAAACGCAGCAGATGAAATCGTTTAATGTCAACACATTTTTTTTTGCCTTGCCTTAGCTGCCCGTGCAATAATGTATTATTTAGTCCTTTTTAAATAGTGTCCGACTCTTCGTGATATCATCTGAGGTTTGACAAAATTACTTCAGTGGTTTGCCATAAAGAAACTGAGGCATACACGGTTCAGTGACTTACCTAGGGTCAGACAGCTAGAGACTGAGGTCAGATTTGAATTTAGGAACTCCAAGCTGGACACTCTATCCACTGCACCACCTAGCTAGCTGAGGTGCTGCAGGGAGGTGAGGTACCCTTGGTCTAGCTAGTCTCTGCTTTGGATTCCTTCCTCTCTCTAGTTCTAGTGGAAGTATAACAAAGATCCACAAAAAGCAGGGATATTGGCTACATTTTTTAAAAACCACTCAGTTGTTTTACCTGGCTTTAGACAGTGGTTTTAATATCCCTATTACAAGACGTCTCTGGTTCCCCACCCTTCTCCAATCCAATCCAATCCAAGTATTTAAATATCTTCTATGTGCATGGTCATTGCTAGAGGCTCTGTTCCACTTCCAGAGAAAGAACTAATAAATAGAAACAAGCAATTCAGAGTTTCTCTCTCTATATATATCTTTTGGTCAAATGCTTCCTTCTTTAGCTGGAGGAGGCAGGTAGAAAATGGAAACTTTAATGCAACAAACAAACATAATTGAATGAATAAGAATAAATGAATGAAGAAATTACTAAAAGACAAAAAAAAGACTGTCCCTACCTTCAAGGAGTTTGCAATTTATACTCCATTCCTCCTTCTAAGGTAAATGCCTTAGCATTTAACCTTAACCTCATTCAACTGGAAGGACTCTCTGGATGTCTATTACAGGGGTTCACAAACCAAGGCTTAGGGTCAAATACCTCCTGGTTTTGTACCCTAGGTTAAAAGTGGTTCTTACATTTTAAAATGGGATTGTGGGTATAATGGAAAGGATATTGACTAGAGGGGCTCTCACTATTGTTCAGTCATGTTTGACCCTTCATGATCCCATTTGGGATTTTCTTGGCAAAGATATACTGGAGTGGTTTGCCATTTCCTTCCCCAGCTCATTTTACAGAGGTGAAAACAGGATTAAGTGACTTGCCCAGTGTCACACTGCTAATAAGTGTCTGAGGCAGAATTTGAACTTAGGTCTTCCTGATTCTAGGCCCAGTGCTCTATCCACTGAAAAATAAAGGTAGCAGACTGGGGTCCAGACTAGGCAATGAAATCAGAATAGGAAAAATGTGAAAATACCACTGTCTAGAGATTCAACAGATCAGGGTTAGAAACCTTCATTATTGTTAAGGGGATTTTCACTTGTGTCTAACTCTTCCTGACCCCATTTGAGGAAAGAGAAAGAGGGAGGGAAAAGAGGAGGGAAAGACAGAAGAGGAATTATCTGCTTACTTATTAACTGAGTGAATGCCAACCAGTTCACTTAAGCTTTCTGGGACTCAGTTTCCTTATGTATAAAAGAAATATAAAGGCTCTTTCTGTCTTTATTTTCCTTCCTTCCTTCCTTCCTTCCTTCCTTCCTTCCTTCCTTCCTTCCTTCCTTCCTTCCTTCCTTCCTTCCTTCCTTCCTCCCTTCCTCCCTTCCTCCCTTCCTCCCTTTCTCTCTCTCTCTCTCTCTCTCTCTCTCTCTCTCTCTCTCTCTCTCTCTCTCTCTCTTCTTTCTTTCTTTCTTTCTTTCTTTCTTTCTTTCTTTCTTTCTTTCTTTCTTTCTTTCTTTCTTTCTTTCTTTCTTTCTTTCTTTCTTTCTTTCTTCTTAAAATCAATACTATGTATTGGTTCCATGGCAGAGGAATGGTAAGGGCTAGGCAATGGGGGTCAAATGATTTGTCCAGGGTCATACAGCCAGGGAGGGTCTGAGGTTAGGATTGAACCCAACACCTCCAGTCTCTGGGCCTGGCTCTCAATCCACTGAGCCACCTAGCTGTCCCCATAAAGGTTGTTTTTTTTTTTTTAATAGCATAAGCTTATGAAAAGACTAGTGATTAGGTTAGGTTGAGGGTCTAGCCAATTTTCTCAACTATTCCTTACCTACCCATCTACTAAAAGGGGTACCAGGTATTCAGAGAAGACCAGTACCTTTGGTATAAGGGCTTGCCAAGCCCTTTTGAGCTCTGCTTTCCTCCTTTGGTGTCTACCTGCCAGCTAACTCTCACATGTGGCTTCAAGAAGATAGGATGCACAGCAGTCATACCCAGGTTGACTAAACCAGGTTGAGGGTAATCAATAGGCCTTGAACTAATCAGTGAGTTGGAGGTATCTACCCCAGGCATGTGAAGACTTCCCCTGGTGGAATGGGCATATAAAAGCAATTTATTCCAGTGGTCATAAAGGCAGCTGAAACCGGCATCCAAGACCCCAAGGTCCTCCATTGCATCCCAGGCCATCACCAGTCATCTTGATTTTTGCCTTGCCACTGGACTTCAATGACTCTGAAAGCCAGAGTGAGGCTGATGACCTTCCATAACTCTTTCTCAATTAAATCCAATTCAGGCTTAAATTAGCATTGATCCTCTTGGGAATGAAGGCTAAATGATAAATTTACTAGAAATAACATTGGAATCCCAAGATTGAAAAACTATAGGACAACTGAGTAGCTCAGTGGATTGAGAGCCAGGCCCAGAGACAGGAGGTCCTGGGTTCAAATATGGCCTCAGATACTTCCCAGCTGTGTGACCCTGGGCAAGTCATTTGACTCCCAGACAGAAGGTAAGAGTTTAAAAAAAAAAAGGAAAACTAGGGAGTCCTAAATCCCAGAGCTGTTCCATGGTTATTGAGCAAATAATCATTACTTGGCTTCTAACCTAGCCTTCAGAGAGAACAATTTGGGAGGAACATAGAATATTTACCGCTGAGCAGTTGAGGTCTCTCTGCCAGAATAAGCCAATCTTCCAGACTAGGAAAAGGAAGGAATCCAAAGAAAAGATTAATCCTAAAGGCATTAATTAGCTGGCTGGGAGCCCTCTATTCTTCATTCTAGAAAATTTGGCCCCTGGGAGAGAAAAGACTTCATTTCTCTGAGGAAAAGGAATGCTTTTTCCTAGTCTTGGCATGTTTTTGTTTTTAATCTTTTCTAAAATGCTTGGAAATTATCTATGGGCTTTAGCTAAACTGAAAAGGTCTAACAGCAGCTATTTTCCCTAAAAGACTTAGAGAATAGTTTTAACTGAGTCAGAAGCTCAAATACTTCTGTACCTGTCTATCAAAGATTATTTCAACTGAGCAGAACCCATTGGAATGTCATCCAGAGAAAACTGTAGGACCATTGGGAGCAGCAGCAAGCTATCATGGAGGTGGGGGGTGGGGGTGGGGGGTGGGGTAGCTAGGTATTACAGTGGATAGAATTGTAGACCTGGAGTTGGGGGGACCTGAGTTCAAATCTTGCCTCAACCATTTCTTAGCCGTGTGAACCTGGGCAAACCACTTAATAATCCCTACTGTCTAACTCTTACTGATCTTCTGTCTTGGAATCAGACAGAAGGTAAGAGTTAGAAAAAAAAAAAAGATAATACAGAACGGTGAGCTAGTGAAGTGGAAAGAGCACTAGGCTTGGAGACAGGAAGATCTGAGATCAAATTCGATCCAATACACTTATTAGTTGTGTGAGCCTGGGCAAGTGCCTTAACCCCTCTCATCCTCAGTTTCCTCAACTGTAAAATGAGGATAACAAAACTGCTTCCCTCTCTCATGGTTATTGTGAGAATCAAATAAGAATATTTGTAAAGTGCTAGAGTAGAGTGTCTGGCATATAGCAGGGCCTTTAATTAATGCTCATTTCCTTCTTCCTTCAATCAATTAAAAAGCACTTATTAAGCACCTATTATGTGCCAGTCTCTGTGTAGAGATATAAAGACAAAAATTAAAGAGTCCCTGTCTTCAAGTAGCCTATATTCTTTTGGGAAATGACATGTACTTATACTTTTAATTTTATTTTATACCCTTACCTTCTGTCTTAGTATTGATTCCAAGACAGAAGATTGGCAAGGGCTAAGCAATTGAAATTAAATGACTTGCCTAGGGTCAAACAGTTAGGAAGTATCTAGGTCCATATTTGAACCCAGGACCTCCTGCCTCTGAGCCTGGCACTCTATCCACTGGGCTACCTAGCTGCCCTCATAGACTTATAACTATATACAAAATGAATACAAATACATTGGGGTAGGAGCGAGTGAAGCAGTAGCAACTGGAGGGACCAGGAAAAGTCTCATGTCAGCAGCTGAGCTGAGCTATCACATGTGTGCCCAAGCCTCCATGTGTGCTACCTTTCCCCCCTGGGCCCTGGGCCCATATTCCCAACATGGATACTCTTCCATGTTTGTTTTGCATATATGTCCACTTCAAGATGCTATGGTGTGCCCAGTGGCCACACCTTGGCAGAAGGCGCAGATGAGAACAATGTGTTCCAACAGCCTTGAAGGTGGCTGAAGCAGGAGTTGTGGAGTGCTTAGAGCTTAGTCAGACACTGACGATGCCAGGGTCATCCAGTACATCCCCAGCCATTGCCAGTCATCCTGACTTATGTCTTGTCATTGGACTTGGATGACTGGAAGAGAGTGAGGCTGAAGGCTCTGTGCAACTCTGCCTCACTTAAATCCAGTTTATGTATGAGTCAAAAGACATTCTCGGTGAAGTCATGTTCCTCCTGTGTATGAAGGGTAATCACCAACCATTCTTCATACTGATGTTATGCTTATCTATGGAAGAGTGAGCCCTAAGTTCAAGAGGAAGAAAAGAATAATCATTTATTTATTTCTTAAACCCTTACTTTCCATCTTAGAAGAGAGTTAAGGGCAAGGCATTTGGGGGTTAAGTGACTTGCCCAGGGTCACACAGCTAGGAAGTGTCTGAGGCCAGATTTGAATTGAGGACCTCCCATCTTTATACCTGGTTCTCTATCCTCTGAGCCACCTAGCTGCCCCAGGACAATTGTTTATTAACTATCTACTATCTACTAGGCACCATGCTAAGCATTTTACTATTATTTTCTCATTTAATCTTCATGGTAATATTGTGAGGTAGATGTTATTGTTATTCCTTTTTACAGTTGAAGAAACTGAGTCATGTAGCAGTTAAGTGACTTGCCATGGATCACACAACTAGTAAATATCTTTGGCTAAATTTGAAATCAGGTCTTCCTGACCTTAGGCCCAATGCTCTATCTATTGTGCCTAGCTGGAGGAACATGATATATTTACTACTTTTCCTTCTGTCAGTTTATTTAATAGTTTTGCTTGGAACTAATTGTCTGACTATTAAAAGTGAACATGGGAACAGCTAGGTGGCTCAATGGATAGATAACTGGACCTGAAGACAAAAGGTCCTAGGTGCCAATTTGGTCTCAGATATTTCCTAGCTGTGTGCCCTGGGCAGGTCACTTAACCCCAATTGCCTAATCCTTACTGCACTTCTACCTTGGAACCAATACTTAGCATTGATTCTACAACAGAAGCTAAGGGTTTAAGGGGGGAAAAAAAGTAAACACATTGGCTCAGGCTCCTGAGCGATGATTTTAGGGGAATCTGGTACAACAGAGTACCATGAATGTGGATGGCCCTCTGCTGGAGAAAGCTGAGGAGAGTTTCTCCAGGTGCTATACAAAAATAATAATGTTTTTCCCATCTCCTTATAAGGAAAAACACCTATAAAGCTGTTTAAGAAATGTAGCTCATATTATTTTATCATTAGATAATGTTAAGTGTTTTATAATGCAGTCATAGAATTTAGAGCTAGTTGGGACCTTAGGAGTCATCTTTTTTTAAACATTTAATTAATTAATTTAGAATATTTTTCCATGGTTACATGATTCATGTTCTTTCCCTCCTCTCCTCCCATAGCTAATGAGCAATTCCACTGGGTTTTACGTGTGTCATTGATCAAGACCTATTTCCATATTATTGATATTTGCACCAGTGTGATCATTTGGAATCTATTTCCCCAATCATATCTCCATCAACCCATGTGATCAAGCAGTTGTTCTTCTTCTGTGTTTCTACTCCCACAGTTCTTCCTCTGAATGTGGATAACTTTCTTTCTCATAAGTCCCTCAGAATTGTCCTGGATCATTGCATTGCTATTAGTAGAGAAATCCATTACCTTCGATTGTACCAGTGTTAAATGTTTTCCTGGTTCTGCTCCTTTTGCTCTGCATCAGTTCCTGGAGGTCGTTCCAGTCTCCATGGGATTCCTCCACTTTATTATTCCTCTTAGCACAATAATGTTCCATCACCAACATATACCACAATTTGTTCAGCCATTCCCCAATTGAAGGGCATCCCCTCATTTTCCAATTTTTGGCTACCACAAAGAGCGCAGCTATGAATATTCTTGTACATGTCTTTTTCCTTATTATCTCTTTGGGGTACAAACCCAGCAGTGCTATAGCTGGATCAAAGGGCAGACAGTCTTTTAGCACCCTTTGGACATAGTCTTAGAAGTCATCTTGTCCAATCTAAGGATGAAGAAATTTAGATTGTCATAGGGGAAGTGATTTGTCTAAGATTACCCAAGTTGTAAATAAGAGAATTAGAATGTATCTTCCTAACCATTTGGTTCTACATTCAATGCTCTTTCTACTAGAATATAGTTGTAAAAATAAGCTATTATGTTACACATTTTCATCTGGAATATGGCCAATGACTAATGATGGTGGATATTTCTGAATGTGAAAAGATTGAATGACCAGGAGTTATAAAGACATAGAAGATGGGGGCAGCTAGGTAGCTCAGTGGAGAGAGGACCAGGCCCGGAGACTGGAGTTCTCCTTAGACACTGTAGCTCTGTGACCCTGGGTAAGTCACGTAACCCCAATTGCCTTGCCTTCAACTCTCTTCTGCATTTGGAACCAATACATAGTATTGATTCTAAGATGGAAGGTAAGGGTTAAAAAAAAAAAAGATACAAAAGATCAGAATTCAAGTTGGAAAGGACATATATCCTTCCACCATAACTACTCTTACAATACAAATAAACCAACAATCTAAAGCTTAATAACCCATAAAATATTTACCCAAACTTCTTCCTCTCTCCTCCCCTTCCACCCTTCCTGGAAGCACAGAGGACTATGACCAGGCAACGAGAGGCTCGTGAAATTGTGTGTCTGATTCAATCAGGCAGGACCATCTTGAATCATTCCCAAAAGATGGAAATGTTTTCTTTAGGGCCTTCCCCTTTGTACAGTCATCCTCTTTTATCACTTTCTTCATATTACTCTTGTATTCAAAAATCTTCACATCTTCTAATTATGCAATAAAGCCCAAACTCTTCAGCCTGATTTTCTTTTTCTTTCTTTTTTTAACCCTTATCTTTCATCTTACAATCAATGCTGTGCATTGTTCCAAAGCAAAAGAGTGGCAAGGACTCTAGGCAATGGGCGTTAAGTGACTTGCCCAGGGACAAACACCTGGGAGGTATCTGAGGTCAGATTTGAATCCAGGACCTCCTGTCTCCAGACCTGGTGAGAACCTATCCACTGTGCCATCCAGATGACCCTGACTATAACAAGGTATTTCTAATAATTTCTGCTGCAGCCCATCTCTGTCTCTGTATCCTCACCTTTCCCTCAAGACTCTAAAGAAAATGACTTCTTTTTTTCATGTTTTTACAAACATGTTTTCATACGCCGACTCCCTTCCAATTCTTCTCCCAAGACATTGTGTCCCTATTCTGTGGATTTTTACTGGTTATCCCTCTTTAGCTTGATTTTCAAGGACTGCCCCTCCCTTCCCAATTTAGTTCCAACTTACCTTTCCAATCTCTTCTCCCATCCCTTCCTTACACAATTTTTGGGATCAGAGCCAAATTGGCCAACTAATTATTCTCCACATAAGGAGTTGTGCAAACATAGACTGGATGGCCTCTTCTTAGGGATGTTCTAAATGTATTGGCGTTAAGTCAGTACGCAAATTAAACGAGTATTTTATGTCAGACACTGTGCTGAGCAAGGTGTCACATATTGGGAATCATGAAGAAAGGCCCTTACAATCCAATGGGGGGGACAACATGCGCACAATTAATACAAATAAGTAGGATAGGTTGATAATAGTCTCAGAGGGCAAGTACTAGCAATGAGGGGGAGATGGAAACATTTCTTGTAGGAGGTGGGATATTAGGAGACTTGAAGGAATCATGGGAAGCAGGAGGTGTTTTTGAAGATATAGAACATTCTGGATGTGGGGAGCAACCAGTAAAAGATCACAGAATAGGGACATAGAATGTCATGGGAGAGGAATTAGAGGGGAGTCAGTGTTTGAAAACATGTTTTTAAAGACATAAAAAAATTATTCTCTTTAGTCAGTGACAGAATTTAGAGACAGAGATGGGCTGCGGCAGAAATTATTAGATACTCTGTTGTAGTCAAGACCAACTAGGTGGCACAATGGATCAGTGCTGGGATGGAAGTCAGGAAGACTCATTTTTTTAAGTTCAAGTCTCACCTCAGACACTTACCAGTTATATGATCCTGGGCAAGCCACTATTTGCCTCAGTCTCTTCATCTGTAAAAAATGAGTTGGAGAAGGAAATGGCAAGCCACTCTACTATTTCTGCCTCAAAAGCCCCAAATGAGGTCATGAAAAATCAGATTCTACTGAATAACAAAGCTCAAGTGAAATCACATGATGAGAGGAATATAGCCTTGGACTTGGAACTCATGATCTGGGTTCAAATACTGACTCAGACATTAGCTCTATGACCCTGGGCAAATCATTTAGACTTTCTTAACCAGTTTCACGATTTGTAAAATGAGGATAATAACATCTACTTCACAGGATTGTTGTGGGTGTCAAATGATATATGTAAAAGTATTCTGAATGCCTTAAAGCTATATAAATCTTAGCTACAATCTGGGGTATTATAATCAATTTTGGAAGCCATATAATAAGAGGAATATTATAAGATCATAGTGAATCCAGAGAAGGTTGTCCAGATGGTGAGGCAGTCTGGATATCATGCTCTCTGTATACAAGGAATAGTTGAGGGAATTGCATGTGTATAGAAGAGAAAAGGGGAGAAATGTAATAAATAAAATAAAATAAATTCGACAATTCAAATAAAAAGGCTGTCAATTAGAAGAGATATTCTCTGTTACTGCAGAGGACAGAACAAGCATTAATGGGTAGAAATTACATTTGTCATTTTTATTATATTAGCTTGTCCTTTCCATGAGCAATCAATATTTTTCCAATTATTTAGATCTAGTTTTAATTGTGTGGAGTGTTTTGTAATTGTGTTCACAGAATTCCTGTGTTGTCTTGGAAAATAGATTACTAAATATTTTATATTGTCTGGGTGATTTTAAATGGAATTTATCTTTCTAACTCTTGCTGCTGAGTTGTGTTGGAAATATATAGAAATGATGATTTATGTGGGTTTATTTTGTACTCCACCATTGCTAAAGTTGTTGATTATTTCTACTAGCTTTTTGGTTGATTCTCTGGGGTTCGTTAAGTAGACCATCATATCACCCACAAAGAGGGATAGCTTGGCCTTCTCATTGCCTATTTTAATACCTTCAATTCCTTTATCTTCTTTAATTGCTACTGCTAGTGTTTCTAGTACAATGTCAAATAGTAGAGGTGATAATGGGCATCCTTGTTTCACTCCTGATCTTATTGGGAATGCATCTAGTTTATCCCCATTGCAGATGATGTTGGCTGATGGTTTTAGAAGACATGATTATGGCTTTGTTTCTGTATGTGTGCAATGGTAACTAGGATAAATAACATAACAACTGCTATGGGATCTAAGTAACAGGGTCATTGTTTCCTCCTAACTATAGCTGCTAGAATGAAAAGAGATGAAATCACTATTTCCTCTTATGTGATCACTTAAGAACCCCTCTTGTTCTGGACCCAAGGAAATGGAGATCAGACTGGGTTCACTCCTAGGGCAGTCTGACCTCTAATCATTCCTTTTCTTACACTCTTTGATTTATGTTCATTACTGCCATTGCACAGGGGGAAAATTGCTTAAGGGTTAGGTTTGGGCTTATGTTTTTTGCTTTGTTTTGTTTTGTTTTGTCTTGTTTTGGTTCAGTCATTTCAGACCCTTTGTGACTCTATTTGGGGATTTCTTGGCAAAGATGCTAGAGTGGTTTGCTATTTCCTCCTTCAGCTCTTTTTACAAATGAGGAACTGAGACAAATGGAGTTAAGGGACTTTCTTGTCCAGTATCACACAACTAGGAAATGCCTGAGGCTGGATTTGAACTCACTAAGACTGAGTCTTCTTAATTCTAAGCCCAGTGCTCTATTCACTGTGTCACCTAGCTGTTTATGTTTAGGGTTTCCCAATATGAGTGTAGAAAGACATAAACTTATAATATGAATCAAGTATAGGACAGGTATTTTATTTCTACATATGAAAGAAATGCTTAACAAAGCAGTCACAGCTGCACACTGACAGAAAGTCAGGTAAATTAAACAAATGGTTGTGTTCTTTAAAAAAAAAACAACCCCTTACTTTCCATTTTAGAATCAATACTGTGTATCTGTTCCAAGGCAGTAGGTTGCCAAGGGCTAGGCAATGGCGGTTTAGTGACTTGTCCTGGGTCACCCAGTTAGGAAGTATCTGGGATCAGATTTGAACCTACAACTTCCTGTCTCTGAGCCTGGCTCTCAATCTACTGAGTTACTGTCCCCAAGTGGTTGTATTCTGCCAGAGGTTGATACTTAAAACCATCTAAACATGAAGCAAGCCAGGGATTGGTCTAATCCTGATGATGATCATCTTGAGTTGTAAAAAGGATTTCTGAATCCCTTGAATTTACAAGGCAGCCTACAAGCTTGGGCATGCTCATCTCAGAACTGGGTTCTAATAAACCCAGAAGCAGCTGCTCCAAGCTCAGCATCAGACAAATATAGGGAGGAAGCACACTTTACCTGCAACGTGCTCGGGGCCACATGGTGCCTGGGTTGGGAGATGGACCAAGATGCCCTTCTCTCACTTCTCTTGGGAGAGCAACTAACCACTCAGAGAGCTCAAAGAAAAAGAGAATCAGAGGCAGTCCTTGCTCTTTAAAGGTCCACTGAGTCACTGACCCTTCCTGCCCAGTGGCCAATAAAGGAATATCTTTGTAGTACTGAAGTACCAAAGAGCAAAGCAAACATATATGGTTGGTCAGAATCAGGAAGAGTAATTTTACACATTTTCTGTTCATCCCTAGATATAGAAATAAGAGATCCTATTGTAGGCTGTCAGAGCCATTAGTGATAATGGTAAAAATTTTAATAATTTAATAAAAGCAACATTTGAAAAATAGTCTTTATAGACATGTTCAGTTTTACCAGAAATGCAAAGATAGCTGTTTTCCTAATGTTGAACTCTCCTTGCATATATTCATCCATTCACCTACCCATTCATTAAAAAAAATACAGTTTCATTAAAGCCTTATATTTTTGCATCAGAGTAACTTCTAGATATCCTCCTCCTTCAAAACCTGCCCCCCCTACTGAGTGAGTGGTCCCTTGTAATAAAAGAAAAATTTAAGCAAGATGGCAAAGCATAATTATATCTGACAAAAGTTCAGGGGCAGCTGGGTGGCTCAGTGGATTGAAAGCCAGGCCTATATGGGAGATCCTGGGTTCAAATCTGGTCTCAGACACTTCCCAGCTGTGTGACCCTGGGCAAGTCACTTAACTACCATTGCTTAGCCCTTACCATTCTTCTGCCTTGGAATATATATGAACTTTTTAAAGTCCTTACCTCCTATCTTAGAATCAATACTGTGACTTGCCTAGAGCTACACAGGTAGGAAGTGTCTGAGGCCATATTTGAACCCAGGACCTCCTATCTCCAGGCCTGCCTCTAACCACTGTCCCATCTAGTTGCCCCTAGATATTGTTTTACATTTTCTTGTTTGATCCTCCCAACCCTCAGGGAAGTACTGCAAGTATTATCCCCATTTTATAGATGAAAACCGAGTCTCAGAGATAAATAAGGATCATCAGCTAGGTGGACTAAAAATCTAGTGGTATTTCCCTTATACTTTACCTACTTCATTGGGAAGAAGGGAAGGAAATATGCATTTATATTGCTCCTACTATATTCCATGCACTTATATTGTTCCTACTTTGTGCCAGACACTGTGCTTAGTACTTTTTAAAGATTTTAAAAATTAAAGGTCATCTCATTGATCCTCATAACAACTCTGGAATATAGGCACTATTCTTATTTTCATTTTACAATTGAGGAAACAGAGTTAGACAGGTTACAGTGACTTATCCTGTGTTAAACAGTTACTAAGTAGCTTAGGCTCGATTTGAACTCAGGTCTTCCTGACTCTAGGACTAGCACTCTACAAACACCAGCTACCTCTTTGACTGCTTCCTCCAAGTCATTCTGTGTAACCATGTCACCTACCTGTCCTAGAACAAGAGTCTTGGACATTTTCAGTCTTTTTACACATTAAGCTCTCCCCCAATATTCTGCAGTCTGGTGTTGCCAGCCTCCTTGCTGTTTCTCAAGCAAAACAATCAGTTTATCCACTTATCTAGCTTGTTTGCACATATCAGCTTTCATGCTGTCCCCCCAATAAACTGTGAGATCCTTGAGAGCAAGGATGGTGTTTTACCTTCCTTTGTGCCCCCAGTGCTTAGCCGAATGTCTGGTGTAGAGTTAGTGCTTAAGAAATGTTTATCAACTGGCTGACTGATTAGTGAAGATCCCACTGTTGGGACATATGGATAAATGGAACATACTCTTCTTTACAAGATTAGCCACAGGACAGAGTCAAAACAAATATCAGTTGATACTTCTTGGAAACAAGTATAAATCAGTCTAGCATCTTATTTTTGAGAACTGGTAAGCACTTGCTAGTTACAGGATTGCCTGTCTGGTTTAGGTAAAAGCATTAGTCTATATGCCAAGTTTCTAAGGAAGCATCATGTAACTTTCCATTGCCCTCAGGCCCTGGATTTTGAAAAACTATTCAAGTTAAGCCAGTGGGAAGCAGCCAGGAAATTTCTGAAAAGAAATCATTTAGTATAGCTGAATCCAGCCCTGGACCACCTTCCAACAAAATCCCTACTTGACTTCTATTGGTCCCTTCATCCAGAGCATGTGTCCTTTCAGGGATAGATAACAGAGACATCATCTGGTGTTTTCTTTTCCTTTCCTTTGTAAACCTCAAAATTTCTTAGACTTATAAATGTTGGAAATTTCACCATTGGGAAATTTCATACTTGGAAAATTTCTTAGTGATAGTCTATTGGAATGTGAACCCAATTGACAAGGGAGGTTCCTCCTCCTCCCTTCTTAAGATTACTTTAGGACAGAAACCTTTTGCTGAACAATGGAAAGGGCTTTGACCTATGCTTAAGCACAGAACAGGAATTTCTTTGAGTCATGATTGATTTTAGAATTGATACAATAGAGATACTTGGAATGACAGAACCAGGTCTTGGAAAATACAATCTCCACCCCACTCAGTCCTAACAGGATTTAGGAAGGGCTGCAGCATAGATCAAAATTTAATTATTCCAATCTCTACCCTACTCAGGGTAACAAGATTTAGGAAGGGATGTAGCAAAAGATCAAGATTTAATTATTTGAGAATATGACCTTCAACAGACATGTGCAAAGCCACAGACCTCTGGGCAGTCCTGGGTTAAGCTAGAGCCACCATTAGCACAGGAAAAATGATGGACAGTGATTGGTAGATGTGAGAACTGAGGGGAGGGAACTTGGATGGTTTCCTTAAAGATAGAGGGGTCTGAGGAGGGGGTTGGTTGGAGAGTTTTGGCTCTGAGTGGTTGGAGAGGTGCTCTGAGAAGCTTGCTCTAAAGGAAGCTGGAGGTGGAGGCCCGTGAGACTGTTTCTCCATTTTGGTCACGTGAGTAATAGGGACTGATCTCTTTTCTTTGCCCCAGCTATCTAAGGGCTTGGGCCTTTTGGCCCAGCCTAAACAGAAGGGGTATTTAAGCCCTATTCCCTTCTCTCCCCTTTCTCTCTCCCTCTCTCTCTATCTCTAATTCCTTTCTTCCTCCTGTTTGTAATTAAACTCTATAAAAGGTTGACGGCTGACTTGAGTTTTCATTAAGGAATTACATAGCTGAATTCCTTGGCGACCTTAAATTAATATATATCAGTCTTTTAAAGTGATTTCCTTGTCACACCTTTCTTTTCTTTTCCTTTCTTTTCTTTTCCTTTCCTTTCCTTTCCTTTCCTTTCCTTTCTTTTCTTTTCTTTTCTTTTCTTTTCTTTTCTTTTCTTTTCTTTTCTTTTCTTTTCTTTTCTTTTCTTTTCTTTTCTTTTCTTTCTTTCCTTCCTTCCTTCCTTCCTTCCTTCCTTCCTTCCTTCCTTCCTTCCTTCCTTCCTTCCTTCCTTCCTTCCTTCCTTCCTTCCTTCCTTCCTTCCTTCCTTCCTCCCTCCCTTCCTCCCTCTCTCCCTCCCTTCCTCCCTTCCTCCCTTCCTTCCTTCCTTCCTTCCTCCCTTCCTCCCTCCCTTCCTTCCTTCCTCCCTCCCTTCCTTCCTTCCTTCCTTCCTTCCTTCCTTCCTCCTTCCTTCCTTCCTTCCTTCCTTCCTTCCTTCCTTCCTTCCTCCCTCCCTTCCTTCCTTCCTTCCTTCCTTCCTTCCTTCCTTCCTTCCTTCCTTCCTTCCTTCCTTCCTTCCTTCCTTCCTTCCTTCCTTCCTTCCTTCCTTCCTTCCTTCCTCCCTCCCTTCCTTCCTTCCTTCCTTCCTTCCTTCCTTCCTTCCTTCCTTCCTTCCTTCCTTCCTTCCTTCCTTCCTTCCTTCCTTCCTTCCTTCCTTCCTTCCTTCCTTCTTTCCTTCTTTCCTTCCTTCCTTCCTCCCTTCCTTCCTTCCTTCCTTCCTTCCTTCCTTCCTTCCTTCCTTCCTTCCTTCCTTCCTTCTTTCTTTCCTTCTTTCCTTCCTTCCTTCCTCCCTCCCTTCCTTCCTTCCTTCTTTTCATTTTGAAAAGAAATCTGCAATTGTGTAAATAAAGTGATTTAAAAGGCCATATTCTTTGAAATCAGAGATTCCCATATCTCTGGCCCCAAGGAAATCACTGAGAAAAAGAGTTTTATAGCCCCACTTTTTTGTGATAGCCAAGAATTGGAAACATAGTAGATGCCTGTTGATTGGGGAATGGCTGAATAAATTGTGCTATGTCAATGTAAAGAATTTTACTATTCTGTAAGAAATGGTGAAAAGATCTACTTGAACTGATGCAGAATGAAGTAAGCAGAGCCAAGGATGCAATATGCACAATGACTACAACAATGTTAGCAAAAAGAACAACTATTAAAAAAGAAAAAAAATTGTAAAATTATCTAGAGCAAGTATGTCTTAAAAGAAGAGGTATTAGAAGGCACTCTCATCCCACCCTTTTGTAGAGGTGGGGGCATACAAATGTTATATATTGTATAGACTTTGAGACTTTTTTGATGTACTGATCATTTATGTTGATTTCCCCCCTTCTTTTTCTGTTCTTAAATATATTATTTATTATTTGGGATGGCTCTCTGGGAGAGATGATAGGAGGAATACTGGAGGAAACTATGATGATATTAAAAAAAACTCTCCTGAAATATGTCAATACAAACTTGTTTTTAAAAAAAGGAATTAATATTTTATCCTAGTGGCAATTGGGATCCAGCAAAGTTTATGACATACAAAAATAACTTTAGCGAGCTGCATTTATATAGTACTTTAATGTTTAATAAGTCTTTCCCCCACAATAGCCCTAGGATGTAGATATTCGTATCATCCTCATTTTACAAATAAGAAGCTTTGGCACAGAGAGGTTAAATTAGTTTTCCAGAATCACAGAGTAAAGAGCTAGAATTCAAATTCAGTTGAAAAAAATACACTTACCTTTTGTCTTAGAATCAATACTTGGGTCGGGCAATTGGGTTTAAATGACTTGCCCAGGATCACACAGCTAGGAAGTATCTGAGGCCAAGTTTGAAGCCAGGACCTCCTGTCTCCAGGCCTGGCAGTCTATCCACCCAGTAGCCCAGATGCCCCTCAAAATCAGTTTTGATAACAAGTTATCTTCCATATGTTGTTCCTCACAGCTTTTCCCCCCTTCAGGGACTAGAAGGGAAACTGGAATCATGGATCTTTTTTTGTCAAAGCTGGAAGCCAGAAGAAGTTATAGCTTTCTTCCCCATTCTTGCTGATTCCACATGTCTCATGAAGGCATGGTGTATTTAATAATCAATCTCTACCAATGAAGAGAGATCCCTAAATAAGATTCCCTTCACCAAAAGGTTTCAAAGAGGCAGGACATTTGGATTTGAATCTTACCTCAGGCACTTACTAGCTGCCATATACTACTAGCTGCTTGAGAATCAGTTAACATCTTAGAACCTGAGTTTTCCTGAGCTGCAAAATGAGGACAGTTTTGTGCAGCTCACCACCCTCCCAGGGTTGCTGTGATGTTAAATGATTGTAAATCTTAATACACTACATAAATAAGGGCTATTGTGATAAAAAAAAAAGCAGGGGAAAATACTGAATTTGGTTTGGTGTATGTTTTTGAATTTGGTTTGGTGTATGTTAAGTTTGAAGTGTTAGTAGCTCATCTAAGAGGCATTATGGTATAGTGGATAAAGGGTTGGCCTCTAAGCAAGGAAAATGGTGGTTCAAGTCCTGTCTCTGATAGATGTCTTGCCTATATTATTACCCTGGGCAAGCCACTTAAAGTTTTAGCATGCCAGTTGCTTTTCTAAGCTGTAGAGCAAGTAAGTCCTGGCCTTGTCTTGATAGAGGGAAGTTCTTCATCTGGGAGTTCTTTATTCCAATGAAATCATGCATTCAGTTTCTAGCCCTATCTCATTGTTTTCATGCAGTGGAAACATCTAGCAAGTAGCTGGAAATGTGGAACTAGAGCTTGGAAGAAGGGTTAGGATCAGCAACCTAGGCAAGAGTTGAAACGTTGGAAGTGGACAGGCTCTCTGATGGAAATGGTTTAGAGAAAAAGGAAAGGGCTAAGGACTTAGTCATTCACCGTATAGAGTGGTCAAATGGCACCTGATAAACTGCTATTAAGAAAAAAACTTGATTCAGGGAACACATGGAAGGGGTAACACCCAGAGCAAACCTCCCAAAGGACATGTTGTCCTCATCATAACCTAAGGCAATTAAAGCAAAGACTATTTACACTCAACAGACAGTGTCAGACAGCAGTTTAATAGGGGAACATCACACAGGACAGAAGAGGAGACAAACAAGAGTTAAAAGGGATGCTAATCAGAGTCCAAATAAGCAATATTTCTAACTCTCCCTCTGTAATCCATTTCCTGCAGACTAGGTTGTTGGGGTCCTGTTGACTATAAGACCCAGAGATTTGGACCATTGTATCTTAAAAGTTTTAAAAATAAAAACCCAAACCCTTATCTTAGAATGGATACTAAGTATTGTTCCAAGGCAGAAGAGTATTAAGAGCCTCTGAGGTCCCATCCAGCTCTAGATCCTGTCATCCTATGATATCGTTTCCCCAGCCCAAATATTCATTGGGGCTATTTGTGTCTGGCCTGTGGTAGAGCCTTCTGAGCTCATATTGCTCTGATTAGCCAGTCAGACACATTGAACACTGACCCCAACTTAGTGATGCCATTTTGGTCCTCTTTGAATATGAAAGACAACAACCAACCAACCAACCACATAATACTTATCAGGTTCTTTAAAAGAGGTGCCAACTACACCTCAACCTTCCTGAATGCCATGGGGGTGGTGACATTCTGTTTCTCCATCTATTTCCTGTTGGCAGGTAAACCCAGGGCAGCCTTGAAAGGCAATTGCCTACCCACTCCCCTGGTGAGTAATGATGTGGCACAATATTGGAGAATGGGTGGTGAAAGAATGCTGATTTCAGTGACTTCTTTGCCTCCTGTCTCCCTCCCTCTTCCACAAAGCAAGGCATGGAGGAACGTATATACTTTGGAGAGCTGGCCATATTGTAGGATTTCCTGGTCAGGCTAATAGATTGTGAGGAGTTAGTAGGATTGAAAGCAAATGATTTTCTATGTCTTTGCTGAGTTTCCTCATCTCTAAAGTCATGGAATTTGGGCCAGATCAGTGGCATCAAACTCAAATTGAAAGGCGGGGGCACCAAACCATATATAAATTTCTGGAGGCATCCAGGTGACTCAGCAAATTGAGAGCCAGGCCAGATAGGTGGTTCTAGGTTCAAATTTGACTTTAGATTGGCTGTGTGACCCTGGGCAAATCACTTACTCCCAATTTCTAAGACAGAAGATAAGGGCTTGAAAAAAACTCCCAACCAATCCCTGTGGGCTATACACTGACATAGAAAGCCACATATTTATATTATCTAAATTCTATTATATTTTATTTATTTAGATAAATATTTCCAAATTACATAAAAACAACAACAACTTATCTTCTGTCTTAGAATCAATACTAAGTATTGGTCCCAAGGCAGAAAAGCAGTAAGAGCTAGGCAATTGGGGTAAAGTGACTTGTCCAGGGTCACATAGCTAAGAAATGTCTGAGGTCTGATTTGAACCCAGGACTTCTTGTCTCTAGGCCTGGTTCTTTAGCCACTGAATCACCTAGCTGCTGCCCACTCTACTCCACCACCCATTACGTTTTAATCTGTCTTGGGTTGCATTCAAGGTTGTTGCTAATCACATTTTATACCTGTGGACTGGATGATATACCAGGTTTCCTTTGACCCTCTTACATTTCCAGACTTCTATTTAAATGAATTGATTTAATTTATTTAGTCCCATCTCATATTTTGGGGCCTATCCCAGGCTTAGACAACCTTGATTCAGAAGTTTTTTTTTTTAAACTCAATATTGTCAGTCTCAGAACTGAATACATAGGATTTGAGAGGTCCACTAGTTTAAGATTTCACCTAGATAGAGTGATTGTCTTTAAAATATTCCTTGTATGACCAAAGAGGAAAACAATAAATGTTGGAATGAATGTGGGGAAATTGGGACACTAATACACTGTTGGTGGAACTATAAACAGATATAAGCATTCCAGCAATACCACTACTTGGTTTGTATTCCAAAAAGCTCAGGGATAAGGGAAAAGGATCTACATGTACAAAAATAATTTTAGTGACAAATAACTGGAAACTAAGGGGGTGTCGGGGAATGGCTGAACAAATTGTGTCACAAGGGGCAATGGAATACTATTGCCCTATAAGAAATGACAAATGGGATGATTTCAGAAAAACCTGGGAAGACTTACCTGAACTGATGCAAATGGAAGTGGGAAAATCTAGAACACTATTTTTAAAAATTAATTAACTAATTAATTTAGCCAATTTAGAACATTATTCCTTGGTTACAAGAATCACATTCCTTCCCTCCCTTCCCTCCTCCCACCCTTCTCGTAGCCAACAATTCCACTGGGTATTACAAGTGTCCTTGATCAAAATCTATTTCCATGTTGTTGATGTTTGCACTAGGATGTTCATTTAGATTCTATATCCCTAATCATATCCCCTACCCATGTAATCAAGCAGTTGTTTTTCTTCTGTGTTTCTACTCCCACAGTTTTTCCTCTGAATGTGGATAGTGTTCTTTCTCATTCCATCACCAACATATACCACAATTTGTTCAGCCATTCCCCAATTGGAGGGCATCCCCTCATTTTCCAATTTTTGGCCACCACAAAGAGCGCAGCTATGAATATTTTTGTACAAGTCTTTTTTCCTTATTATCTCTTTGGGGTACAAATCCACCAGTGCTATGGCTGGATCAAAGGGCAGGCAGTCTTTTATCGCCCTTTGGCATAGTTCCAAATTGCCCTCCAGAATGGTTGGATCAATTCACAACTCCACCAGCAATGCATTAATGTCCCAACTTTGCCACATCCCTCCAGCATTCATTACTTTCCATTGCTATCATTTTAGCCAATCTGCTAGGTGTGAGGTGATACCTCAGAGTTGTTTTGATTTGCATCTCTCTGATTATAAGAGATGTAGAGTACTTTTTCATGTGCTTATTAATAGTTTTGATTTCTTTGGCCTGTTCATGTCCCTTGCCCATTTATCAATTGGAGAATGGCTTGATTTTTTGTACAATTGGTTTAGCTCTTTATAAATTTGAGTAATTAGACCTTTGTCAGAGGTTTTTGTTATGAAGATTATCTCCCAATTTGTTGCTTTCCTTCTAATTTTGGTTGCATTGGTTTTGTTTTTGTTTGTACAAAACCTTTTTAATTTGATATAATCAAAATTAGAGAACACTGTTTACAGTGACAGAAATGTTATACAATGATTAACTGTGAAGGACTAAACCATTATCAGTAAAGCTAGTCTCCAAGATAACTACAAGGGACTGACTTGTGATGAAGATGTTGTTCGAAGTCAAAGAAGGAACTGTGGGAGTCTGAGGGCAGACAAAAGCATGCCATCTTCCACTATATTTCCATCATGAGCTTTTTATTGTATGTGTGATGTGTCTTCTATCATCATGTGAGCAACATAGAAATATATATTATGTGAAAAGACAGATATAACCTATATAGAAAATAAAACAAAACTATTCACCACCCCAGGAAGAGAGGTGAGGATAGGGAGGGAGACAATCTGAATTCTAAAATGTCAAAAAATAATTGTCAAAAATTTTTTCTACATGTAACTGAAAAAATAAAAAAATATCGGAAGGAAAAAAATATCCCTTGTTAGACTCACTTTGCTGGGCTTCTAAAGATTTGGTCCTTGTCATTGTACGCCACCTAGTGTCCCAGTGACTTATTCTCTCTCTAAACCTCTGATAGTCTAATTTACCTTCTCTATAAAATGCACAGGGGCTGAACTAGATAATTTCTAAAGTCACAGGATCATAACGTCATAGGTCTAGGAACACAAGGGGATTTAAACGTCTACCTAATCTAACCCTCCCATTTTAAGCAAAATTTTCAGTCATTTCCATGGTGTCCAATTCTTCATGACCTCATTAGTTTCCTTGGTAAAGCTACTGGAGTGGTTTTCCTTTCCCTTCTCCAACTCATTTTACCAGGGAAGAAACTGAGGTAAACAGGTTTAAGTGAGATGCCCAGTGTCTAAATTTAGTACATACCCAAGACTGGACTTGAACTCAGATCTTTCTGACTCTAGACCTTATGCTTTATCCATTGTACCACCCAGCTGCTCCTTATTTTACTGATGGAAATATTGAGGCCCAAAGCAATGAAGTGGTCTCTCTAAGATTTTTTCTTTAAACCCTTACCTTCCACCTTGGAATCAATATTGGTACTAGTATTGGTACTAAGGCAGAAGAGCAGTAAGGGTTAGGCAATGGGGGGACTTGTCCAGGGTCACACATCTAGGAAGTGTCTGAGGTCAAATTTGAACCTAGGATTTCCCATCTCTAGGCCTGGCTCTCAATTCCCTTAGCTACCCAGCTGCCCCTCTAAGTTCTAACAAGTAGTAAGCATCAGAAGTAGATTTTGAACCCAGGTTCTGACTTCAGAGCCTGTTCTTTCCATTCTCTTCCAGCTCTAAGACCTGTGACCTTACAGTTTTATGATCAGGCTTCTGAATTTTCCTTTGTCCTTGCTTTTATGTCCCTGACTGGAGATACCTTCCTCCTAACCCTAGCAAGCTGTATCTGGATCCCTGACCATAGCAGTAGGATTTTCCTTTCCACTTACACCTGTGCTGATTGTCTTCACTTTATAGTAGTTACAGAAGAAGAAGGAACCAGAGCTATTGTCCTCCTGGTTATTTAAGGGAACCCCTGAAGGCTGTAGATGGTGGTAAGGGAGGCAGGGCAGGGCAGCATGGTTCTCTAAGAGTCCTTAGTGGGCATTCCCATGATCAGAGAGTGTCTGTCACAATTCTTGGATGTGGGTCTTTACCCCACCAAAACCGTACCCATTGAGAGAGCCTGTACAAAGGAAGGAATGAGAAAAGGAAACAATGGCTTACAAAGTTCATATGGGTTATAAGCCAGGTTGCCAGACAAGCCTGGGTTGTTTTGTGTGTTATTATGAATGTAGAAATAAACACCTAACAGGGGAGAGAATGTTGACATGATACAGTGTGCCTGTGTAAGGAGCAGTGTTGCCAGGGAGAGAGACACACAGGGTGGAAGATTCAATTTGAGATGGACCCCAGGGAGGAGAAAGAAGATACTGGAAGCTGTAGACAGGTAGGTGAGGCTGACTATTCCATGTGATTTTATCCTCTTGATAAAAATTAGATCTAGAGTAGCCACAGTCATCACTCTCTTTGCTGCTTTTTGTGATTTAATTGAATATATCTCATTCATTTTGCATCAGGAAATACTTTCCTTAAGAGACTCTATTTGGAAAATTGAGGACACATTCCAAAATGAATGTAATGAAAAAATCTCTGTAATAGATGAGTCTTTGTGGGGGTGGAATCAAGATGGAGGTGAAAGTTCAAGGACCATCTGATTTTTGACACATTACCTTCCAAAAAGCTATGATGTAACTTCTCAAAATGAATTCTAGGGCAGCATAACCCACAAAAATACAAGGTGAAACAATTTTTCAGCCCAAGACAACTTAGAAGGCCAGCACATAGAATCCAGTCTCCCAGGATGGAGAGGAAGCACAGTGCACCAGGGCAGGCCCCACCATGGCAATAAGCCTTGGGCACAGCTGAAGCAGCAGCCAAAGTTTCTGGAATTCTCAGCCACAGATGGTAAGGGGGGTGGTCAGAAAACTGCTAAGAAGGAGATTACAGGAGTCCCTTTTCTGGCTCTATGTGCAAAAATATTGTCACTTTGCCTATAAGCAGAATTGGGTCACAGTCCTGAGGTCCAGCCACAGCTTGTAGCCACAGGGGAGCAGGGGACCTTGGTCACAGTTCTAAGATGTTAAAGAATGCTTGGGGTTACTCACAGACCAGAGTACAGACTGTAAGGTTATTTAACACACCTCTCCTGATATCATACCATCTTGGAAGAACTGAAAGCAGATAGATACCCCCAATACCAGCTCTGAAGGCAGCTCCACAAAGAATCTGAAGCTTGGAACAGTGCTCCCTTCACCCCAGTTATAGAGCCCAACTTGAACTAAAAGAAAAGAAAAAGACAAAAAATGAGCAAACAACAAAAAAAGAAACTCAACATAGAAAGTCATTTTGATGACAGATTCAGACTCAGAAGAAGACAAAGTCAATATTGCTCCAAGAAAAATGTTAATTGCCCTGAAGCCCCAAAAGAATTAATGGAGAAACTAAAAAAGAATTTTAAAAACCAAATAAGAGAGGTAGAGGAAAAATTGGGAAAAGAAATGAGTGATACAGGAAAATCATTTAAAAAAGAGTCAATATATGCTAAAGGAAGCACAAAACATACTGAAGAAATTAATACCTTGAAAAACAGAATAGACCAACTGGTAAAAGAGGCACAAATTTTCAAAGAAGAGAAGAATTTCTTAAAAAGTAGAATTGGCCAAATAGAAAAAGATATACAAAAATGCCATGAAGAAAAAAACTTCTTAAAAGACAGAATTGGCCCTTTGGGAAAAGAAGTACAAAAATTCACTAAGGAAAAACTATTTACAGAGTAAAATTGTCCAAATGGAAAAGGAGGTACAAATGCTTATTCAAGAAAATCATACCATAAAAATTAGAATTGGGCAAGTAGAAACTAATGACTCTAGGAGAAACAAAGAAACAGTCAAAGTCAAAAGAATGGGGGGGGGGGAGGGAATGATAATTCAACTCTTAATCATTATTATGGTTTTTTTTAAATGCTTACCTTCCATCTCAGAATTAATAGTGTATTTTGGTTCCGAGGCAGAAGAATGGTAAGGGCTAGGCAATGAGGGTTAAATAATGACTTCCCCAGAGTCACACAGCTAGGAAGTGTCTGAGATCATATATGAACCTAGGACCTCCTGTCTTTAGGCCTGGCTGTTAATCCACTGAGCCACCCAGCTGCCTGCAATCATTAATTTTTTTTACCACTTTCCCCTTTCTTCACTGAATAAGAAAGAAAAGAAAAGCTTTTGCAACAAATCTTTATTTACCTATGCTTACTGATTATGTAAAGAGAGGTGTTTTTGTTTTTTGTAAGTGTGGGGATGAGACCTGGGAAAGAGGGTTGTGACATTGAGGCAAAAAAAGAAAAACATGATAAGGGTATCTACAAATCACTAAAAAGAAGTACACAGATCAGAAGGAGGGAAATTGAAAAGTGGGACAGTTTTGAGACTAGTTGCTTAATGTTTTATATACTTAAAGAAAACAACATGCTACATGCAATAGAGTTTTATGGTTTCTGATGCAGTTCTCTTTTTCTATTCTTCTTTAGATGTGGGAATGATGCTGGTGTTGGTGTTTGTCAAGTTCAGGATAACAAAAACTCCAAAACCCAAATTTAAAAATAAAATTATATTGCCAGGGACTAAGCAGCTTCCTTTTATTTATATACCTCACCATAATATAATCTTTTTAAATGTGAATTTTCAGTGAAAAGAATTTACTAAAGCACCTATTAATTACTAGGCATTAGAAGGTGCTGAGATTACAGAGAAAGTTATGGTATAGGTCCTGCTTACAAGACATTTACAAGTGAATGAGGGTGAAAGGGAGAAGCACAATATGGTACCATGCAGTACCAGAAATATGATTTGACTCCAGAAAACATAGGTTTGAATCCTGACTACCATTTGACTTTAAAAATTATCTAATCCAAGGGGGCAGCTGGATAGCTCAGTGGATTGAGAGTCAGGCCTAGAGACGGGAGGTCCTAGCTTCAAATCTGTCCTCAGACACTTCCCAGCTGTGTGATCCTGGGCAAGTCACTTGACCCCTATTGCCTAGCCCTTACCACTCTTCTGCCTTGGAGCCAATACACAGTATTGACTCTAAGAAAGAAGGTAAGGGTTATTAAAAAAATTATCTAATCCAATTCCTTTATTTTACAGATGGAGCAATTGAGGACTACTACTAAATGACTTGCCTAAAGTTATACAAGTAGAATAAGTGGTAGAAGTAGGATTCAACCCTTACTTCTCTGAATCCAAAACTAGCACTCTTTCCACTGTACCATAATGCTGGCAGCTCATCAGGAAAGTAGCAAATGGAGAGAAGAGGCAATACTCCCTCAGATAAAATTCATCTTTAGGGATATTTCAAGTTTGGTGAATCATATCCATAGCTATACTCATCTAGTACATCAAGTATCTCTCTGGTAAAATGTATCTTTTCCTCTCCATGAGGAACTCTTTCTGCTCAACCAACAAATATATGCGGTGTACTCTATCAAAACCAAACCCAAATAGAGCAAAACTTCTGACGTTTAACCTACCACCCCATCAAGTATTATCCTAATTCTCTCTAGCTATTTATTGCCAAACTCCTAAAACTTTTCACTTGTTGCAATTCCAACTTCCAATGGGCCTGTGGGATAGCTGATAGATTTGAAGTTTCCTGTTGCATAGTGGATACATCCTCAGGGAAGGCAGCTCAAATCCTGATTAATCAAGTCAAGGGTACAAATGGTTACCTTTGTGGCTCTTAGCAGGGAAGAGAATCTCTCTGGTGCTGGTCATACTCCTTGGATAAGCAGCATGTTTTCCTCAGTCTGCTCTGTAGATCTTATTTATTCAATGGAGTGACAGTTGCTGCTAAGTCTTCACAAAATTAATTTTTATCCCCTATGACATGATTCACTCTAGTTTTGCTTATTTTGTTAGGTATCAGTTCATAGACATCTTTTCATGCTTCATTTAAAGCTCCAGGGCTACATGGCTAAGGGATAGTGTTTAATATTCTTTATCTTTTAAACTGCCTAAACTTCAGGTAGAGATTTCCTATGAAGAAATGGACACGATCCTCTAAATTAAACTTTGTACGTTGTCTTCAGTGTAAAAGTGGCTACATGGAACCAGAAGAACATTGGCCACTGTGGCAACAATATTTTTTTAGTGAATAACTGTGAATGATCTAGTTCTTCTCAGCAATGTAGTCATCTACAACAATCCCAGAGACTCATATGAAAAATGTCATCTGCCATCTGAGAAAGAACTGATGAAGTCTGAATGCAAACTGAATATATTATATTTTGCTTTCTTTTTTCTTTTCATTTTTTCCTCATTTGAGGTCTCTTCCAAAAAATGACAAATATAGGGAAATGGTTTACATGATTATACATGTAAAATTGATATCAGATTGTTTACCTTTTGGGGAAGAGAGGAATGAGTGAGAGAGAGAGAGAGAGAGGATCAGAAGAACAAAGAGAATTTGAAACACAAAACTTTAAAAATGTTAAAATT
This sequence comes from Monodelphis domestica, assembly GCF_027887165.1. Taxonomy (NCBI): domain Eukaryota; kingdom Metazoa; phylum Chordata; class Mammalia; order Didelphimorphia; family Didelphidae; genus Monodelphis; species Monodelphis domestica. The sequence continues at coordinate 172,957,768 of NC_077233.1, read as the reverse complement.
GTTTTTACATGTAATAGGGGAAAATAAAATATTATTTAAATATTTTTAAAAAGTTATTACATAGAAAAATAGCAAAAACATTAGAAAATAAGATTCAAGATCAAGAAACATGATATTTGCAGATTATTCAGAAGTCCTGACGTAGTCTTACCTTCAAGAAGAGAGTTAGAGGGCTCTGAATGTGCTAAGCAACTAAATATATCAAAAAGTAAAACTATTTCATTTAATGTAATTAAATTTAAAATATTTATTAATCACTGATTATGCACAGATTCTAGAAGTACAAAGGCAGAAACAAAACAACAGACCTTGAACTCAAAGATATTACTCTGTGTTTGTGTGTGTGCATGCATATGCACGCACCCGGCAAGATTATCCTGTATGGACATGAGCAGTATTTGAGGTACAAAACAATAGTGGTTAAGGGAGAGTTTCAAAGTATTTTTGGCATATATAATGAGAGTGTCTTAAAGGACAAAAAATGACTAGTTATGACAGCATAGGATTTAGAGAAGCATAGGAAGAATGATATGAATGGATATTAGAAAGAAGTGAAAACCAGGAAAATAATAAGCACAAATCACACAAAAAGTTAGATGGAAAGAATAAAAAGTGGAAACTGAATGGTGTGTGATTATTTAAGGGTTAAATTAGGAGTTTTGACAAAATAAGAAAGCAGCTTTTAATAACTTAAATTTTAATGAGAATATAATAGTTATAAATTAATATTATCCCTTTAAACCAGAGAAAAGAAAACTTCTAGCAGCTTTTAATAATTAACAATTTAGTTTTATTAAAATAGAGATAGTAAAAGAATATAGTAAAGGAGAGAAATATAGGAAAGAAGTGGAGAAAGAAACTGCCTAATACCTAACTAGGTATCATAAAACTCCCTATAACTACGTATTACTGCCTGTAACTGCTTATAACTGCCTTTAGAGAAAGTCTGTCTGATCACCCTTCAGCTCAGCTCACCAGGTAGAATATAATATATACATATATAGTGAATTCTAAAACTACTCCACCCTACTCAGACCGTACTATAGAAGATCTGATTTAGCTATTTCCTGATTAGTAACAATGGAGATACTTGGTCTAACAGAATCAAGTCTTGGGAACTCTACAGTTCTCCACCCACCCTGCTTAGTTTAACAAGGTCAGGAATGTCTGCACCAAACTCAAGGATTAAGTATCTGAGAAAATGGTCTTCAACAGACGTGCAGAAACAGCAAGACAGACCCCTGGGCTGTCCTAAGTCAAGCTAAGCTATCATTGATACAGATGAGACGCAGGAAAGTGAAGTAAAACCGTCTATATAAGGCACGTCACTTCCTCTCTTCGCTCTCTTTTCCCAGAGAGGCGTCTCTGGCTGGCAGCATGCTAAGCGTTCCGACATCTTGGCGTGGTGGCAGCTATTTGTCTGGGTTTTGGCAGTGAGTTTTCCCTTGAGCTAATTCAGGTTCAGGCATCGTGGCTGAGCCCTCTTGAAGTTCAGGCTGATTCCTTCCTCTTTCACACTCCAAACCCTTACTTTCTAGATCCCCTAATCTTCCTGCTGGTACAAGCCAGGTGGGAGAAAATCCTACACCCTTTCCTTCTCTCTTCTTCTTAATTTCTTTCCACTATATTAATTAAATCACCATAAAATTTCAGACTGACTTGGGTATTTTTATTTTAGTATTTGGGATATCCATGGTGACCAATAATTAATATAATTTAGGTCACAATGCTAAAATTATTCTTTAATATATATATATGTATATATATATATATATGTATGTATACATATATATATATATAAATCCCACCACCAACTAACAACCAACCCACACCACTAGAAACCAACCTACAATGACCAACCACTTCCCAATGACCAACTCCCAACTCAAAAAAGATCCAAAAGCCCCTCAGTCTTCATGTAGGCCTTTTATAACTCCTTCTTACCTTACTTCCTATCTCTTTGGTTTCTATTTCCTTTCACTGTGGGCTGGTATATCTTTACACATCTCTATGGTAAAAGAACTTCCAGGTCTCCAGTTAAGTTAGAAGAAAGGGATTAAGAATTCCCTTTTACAATTATACTGACCCAAATGCCTAGAAACTACCTCAGCACTCAGGCATTTGATTTCTTTGTTAAGCAGAGATGTGGCAGATAAAAATAATACTCCCTTAGCAAAAAGGTCAGTATGATTCCATTTTAAAGCACCACAGAGGGGCTTGTAGGTGTCTCAGAGAATAGAGAGCTAGGCCTAGAGAGCCTGAGTTCAAATCTATCCTCAGACACTTCCTAGCTGTATGACCCTAGGCAAGTCACTTAATCCCAACTGCCTAGCCCCTACCACTCTTCTACCTTGGAACGGATATTTAATACCAATTCTAAGAGAGAAGGTAAATTTTTTTTTTAAAAAAGCCATGGAGGAGAATGACTAAAGACATTAAGTAATAAGTCAAAGGATATCAAAAGGCAATATTCAAAAGATGAAACATAAACTATTAACAACCATATACAAAAATGATCCAAATAATTAATAATAAGAGAAATCCAAATTGAAACAATTTTGAGCTGCTACTTCATAACTATTAGATTGGAGGGACAGATAGATGGCTTAGGGGATTGAGAGCCAGACCTAGGGACAGGAGGTCCCAGGTTCAAATATGGCCTCAGCCCTTTTTTTGCTGCGTGACCCTGGACAAGTCATTTAACTTCCATTGCCTAACCCTTATGTCTCTTCTGCCTTGGAACCAATATACAGTATCAGTTCTAAGATGGAAGGTAAGGGTTTGTTTTTTTTTAAAATAATATTAGATTGGCAAAATTGACAAAAGAGGAGAATGGCAATTTTAGGAACTGTGTTAGGATGTGGGACAGGCACACTAATACTCTTTTGGTGGAACTATGAAGTTGTCCAACCCTTCTGGGAAACAATTTGAAATTATATACCCAAAGTCACTGAATTGTGTCTGCCCTTTTGGTCCTGGTGATATGTAGGAACCATTTTGTACTGGCTGCCAAGAGATAGTTAAATTTTCAGTGTGAACACTTATACTTCAGAAATTGGCAAGTGCTACAAATGAGGACATGATTTATTGTTTTGTTAATTGTCTAGACTTAAGAAAGTGATGGAAAAAGTGCTAGTCATTCAGACAAAACTTAAAATGTGTGTTTCATGCATTCTTTTCCATCTCTAACCCCCCCCCCCCCCAGCAAGTTAAACATTAACTGCTGGATCCAGGTATAAGTCATCTATCTGCCCTGGGAAATTATGAAAATGCTTTCCTATACAGCTCCTGCTCCCAACAGTTATCTAATTGTTGGCTTTAAAAATTTTTAAGCATTAAAAAACTCATCTCCACCTGTTCTCCTCCCCCATGCCAACGTTAAACGATGGCACATATTTAGCAACAATCAGCAGTGGTTAACGGGCTTCAGAAAAAAAGTAGCCAGAAAGATTAACTTTTTTAGTAACAAAAATAAGTCTATTGTATCTGCTAACTGCTCTATGAGAGTCCCTGCCACATTAGCTTTGACAGATGAATATTTGCAACTGATCTTGATGATAGAGAATACTTTTAACTTCAGTGAGGTAAAATGTTATCCCTTTTGGTTTTAAAAACTCAGTCAGATAGTATGATTACAATTGTATTTTGACTTTTGTCAATAAGAAATGTCTTTTTTTCTCTCCTTTCATGATAAGTACCTACATGATAGCCTTCATTTTACCTCTTGGACTTCAAAACCTAACATATTTACTCTCTGGTCCTTTTGGCTACTGGCATAGGGCATAAAAAGTCCAGCCCAGGAGAAGTTGGTGTCTCTCAGACTTGGCTCAGATGGAAGTGTAACATCTTGTAACACACTCTTTTGACTGGATGTTATTTATGGAGACAAGGAAGATTGAACTGATGCTGTAGAGTTATTGAATAGCCCATCCTTACTATCATTAAATAAACTTCCTACTGGCAACGAAATGATGTAGTGGTAGAATACTGAGCCTGTAGTCAGGAAGACTGGAGTTCAAATTTGGCCTCAGAAAGCTAATAGCTATGTGACCCTTAGCAAGCCATTTCATTTCTGTTTGCCTCAGGTTCCATAATTGTAATATGGGGATAATAATAGCACTGATTCCCCAAGGTTGTTATGATGAAATCAGATAATATTGGTAAAGTGCTTAGCAGAGTGCCCAGGAAAACAGTAAGTACTTGATAATTGCTTTTTTTCCCCCACTTTCTTTTAGTTAACTATTAAGTGAGCTACTAATATCTAATTTTGTTCTTATCTGAACTGATCTGAGTCAAGTTTAGAGGAGAAGGGAAGGAGAAAGAAAGGGAGAAAGGGAAGGAAAGACCTCAACCTTCAGCTTCAGTAGTTCTTACAGAGATCCGTCCAGTGGTCTCTCTGAGAGTCCTAGGGGTCTCTCTGCCCAGATGTGACATCACGGTCCAGTAAAGAAGATGAGACACACTGTGCATTCAACCCATGCATGCAGGCATCACACACAGTCATCTGCCATAACACCGTGGTTCATTTATTATATAGGCTTTTTGGTACATGCTTCTTTGACATCCAATCAATCTTCTACGTATGTGACATTCTGCAGTTGGATTGGATATTATCAAATCGCCTAAACAACCCTCTTGTGATGTTACTACAACAAACAATCTGTGATCATTTACTAGGTTTCTACAACACTCTGTGATAGACATGATTAATGTGAATAAAGCCATTTGTAGGTTAGAACCCCTTGACCTGCTGAGAGGATCATTGTGCTTTTGGTCAGCTTTCACTGTCCACCATAATTGCTTGGGAGATGAACAATAAAACATCTTCGTATCTAGGTGTGAGGACCTAAAGCAGTCCAGTTTGGGGGTTTTCCTCAATTTACAAGTTCTATTTTTCTTGTGTTACTTTGAAGTGCCTAGCAATGCTGCGTGGCTTCTGTTTATCAACAAATTCATTGGAGTATAATAACTGTAGGTAAAGATTTATTATGGTGCTCAAGCTTTCGGCCAGTGTTTATTGTAAGGCCTTGAAGCGTGTCTTATGCTTGAGAAAGGAGGGGTTATGTGCAATAATCTTTGGGCTTTGATTCTGTAATTACAATCTTTTTGGGGTATTAATCTAGGGGGATTAAAATGGTGTATATATTTATTGTTCCTATAAGTATTTGCTCTCATATTATTTTTCCTGTATTGGGGAGACAATAATAATCATAGCAAGTCCATTAGTGGGGGAGGTTGAGGAGAGAAATCACAGAGGGGGATCAGAGGGGGCCTCAATTTCTGGGGGCTGCTTTACAGACCTCATTTCCTCAGACTGTGACCTTTTCAGCCAGTCAGGGTATCATTGTCCCCAGTAAGTTCTGACTTGTTCAACAACAGTGAATGCCTATTTCTCCCACGCATGATTTAATTATGTCATCTAGGCCTTAAGAGTCCAGAGTTAAGATTCATGGCAGCTGCTTCCCCTCTGTGGCTTCTTTCAGCTTTCACTCCCAAGTACTTCTTGCTTTCCCTTCCCAAATCCCTTAACCTGGGAGGAGCCAGCTTGTCAGTCAAAGTCCTCCCCATGGGAAGGGGGAATTCTTTTTTTTTTTTAACCCTTACCTTCCATCTTAGAATCAATACCATGAATTGCTTCTAAGGTAGAAGAGTGGTAAGGGCTAGGCAATGGAGGTCAAGTGACTTGCCCAGGGTCACACAGCTAGGAAGTGTCTGAGGTCAGATTTGAACCCAGGACCTCCCATCTCTGGGCCTGGCTCTCAATCCACTGAGCCACCCAGCTGCCCCCTAAAGGAGAATTCTGAGAGATTTCTACCTGAGCCCAGCTGGCATCCATCTTCAGCATCCTGAGTTCCTTGGCAACTTCAAGATAGCTTATACCTCTATTATCTTATTTGAGAGTAACTTGAGTGAAATGGGTGCTGTTATAATCATTAAAATGAGGGAGCTAAACTAGGACCCTACAGCTCTCAGGTCCTTTTTGGCTCTGACATTTCATAATGTTGAGAGATATGGGAGAAGAAAAATGGGAGGCGGAAAGGGAAAGGAAGAATAAGAGAAGCAGAGGAGAAATCAATTATAGAGGTGCTTTGCTTCTGATCCTTACAAAAGAAATAGATATCTTTAGATACATCACTTGTGTCAGAGTGCCTAAAAAAGGAAAACTCTAGGTCAACTTTTGGGAGGAAGCCCTGAGAGAAGATGCTAAGTTTCTTCTGCCTCAAATCCTGTCCAGAAAACCTGGGAAAATTATAAAAAACAGGTTAGTATCCTGGGATCAACTCTGTACTTGCTGTTCATACAGTATATCTAAGAAAACTCTTTAAGCTGTTTTTGCCCAACCTGTGGTAGAGTTTTCTTTTTTCTTTTCTTTTTTTAAAACCTGTATTTTCTGTCCTAGTAACAGCATTAAAAAAAAAAAATTATATATTTAGGTGGCAGCTGGGTGGCTCAGTGGATTGAGAGCCAGGTCTAGAGATGGGAGGTCCTGGGTTCAAATTTGGCCTCAGAAACTTCCTAGCTGTATGACCCTGGACAGGTCACTTTTAACCCCCCATTGACTAGCCCTTACCACTCTTCTGCCTTAGAACCAATACACAGTATTGATTCTAAGATGGAAGGTAAGGGCTTTAAATATATATATATACCACCACCACTGTAGCATCCTAGGTATATTCTCATCTTGAAAGTATTATTGATATATTAATATTATAACCTATGTGCTCATGTACTAAACTCATGGTCATATTATTTCTTGATCATTGTATTTCTAAATCTTCAGTCCAAGGGACAAAAGAATTCCTGAGCAGGACATTAGTTGCCACAGGGTCCCAGCTCCCACCTTTTAAGACCACATTCCATACCAGGTCACATGTTTAACTAACCTCCTCTTTGATCTTGTGGTTATCAATTGAGCCAATGTTAAATCCTATGCCATGTCACATGTTCATTAGCTACCTGCCACACCACTTTCCTGGATCCTTCAATAAAAGATTAGGGACATGCGCAGCACTCTCTCTATATATACCACCATCAGAGGAGCAAGCATGATGGAGCCCATGTTTTTCAACTCTTTATCTCTGAGTCTTTCTTCCTTTATTATGTCCCCCCCTCCTCTAGCCCCTTCACCCATTTTCCCTCAGTTTCCAATTCTCCTTCTCTGGTGTCCACCCATGAAAAGATTAATAAGTAACTGCAGGCAGTTGCTTTAACCACCAACAAAAAGTCATATACATATACATATACATATGCATATACATGCATAAAAATTATGTTCAAAACCACAAACTCCACACTATGATTTGTTTAAAAATGTGTAAATTATATATGTTGTTGATATAAATATCCTCTGTTTTTGATTTCCCTTTGGATTGGTTTTACTTGGATACTTTTTTGTCTGGATTTTTTCTTTTAAAAAATAGTCATAGTATGTATTATTCTTATTCTCTTTTCTTCTTTTTATATCTTATTTTATTTATTTATTATATATTTGATATATTATATTTAATATTTAATATATGTTTATATGTAAATAGTATTATTTACTTTATTCCCATATTTGTTATTTCTAGTAACATAATATAATTCATTACATTAAAATATCACCATCTATTCAGCCATTTCTCCCATTCATTGAATTTGTGTTATTTTCAGTTATTTTGTTGTTACAAAGTTTCCATGAATGTTCTCATACACACACAGCTTTTTACACTCTCAACAATGCCTGTAGGGCCTGATCCTAGTAATGGGATCCCTAAGTCACCAATTATGAATGGTATTACAGTTTTTAGTGTACTTTCCACCTTGTTTTCTAAAAAAACAATTCACAGCTGCTCTAGCAATGTAATATTGAGCTTGTTTCTCCATGTTTCTATCAGTCTTTAATTTGATCACTTTAACCTGTCTGATTCTCAGTTAATATACATGACCAGTACCATAATTAGCTAGATTAGTCCTTAGACAACGGTCACAATCTATTGCCAGGACCATACCCTTTTCAAAAACAAGTCTTTCCAGCTTAGTCATACTCAGTAGAGCTTTTGTTCCAATGCCTCAACCTCTCGGGAATGTAGGAATATTTCCATAGTCTGATGAGTGTCAAATAATACTTTTGAAGAATATATATGCTCTCTAACATATTGTTTTCTCACCAGATACTACAAGATTTTTGTTTGGATTATATGTATGCTTAGGCTTAGGTTTACTACTAATATGAACCTTAAGCAGGTAGGTGGGGTCTCTTTAGATATCGCTAATATTTAATTTACCTAAGGATCTATTCATCTCCTTAATTTTTCTTATTTATTTAATTTATCTATTTTAGTACCCTGTTATTATTATTTTGTTAACTATTTTCACTATTGGAGGCAGGTGGGTGGCTCAGTGGCTAGAGAGCCAGGTTTAAAGATGGGAGGTCTTAGGTTCAAATCTGACCCCAGATACTTCCTAACTGTATAACCCTGGGCAAGTCACTTAACCGCAACTGCCTAGCCCTTACCACTCTTTTGCCCTGGAAGTGATACTTAGTATTGACAGTAGGTCAGGATTAAAAAAAAAAAGAGTTATTGGTTAACTGAGTGTGTATGTGAATAGTGCAGCAAAAATTCTTAATTATGACTCTAAGTAAAGTCCTTTTAGGAAAGACTAACCTAGAGACCTGAAATCTTGTTAGTCTTTATAGTGAATCTCAGTGGCAAAGAAAAAAACTAATAAATAAAAATTTAAGCATTCTTATTATGTTATTAAATTAAAAGCATTTAGTAATCTTTTACTATGTGTCCACCCTGCTAAGTGCTAAGGATTTGAGTATTAAATCAAGACAATTTCTACTTTCAAGGACTTTTCTCTGGTAGAAGACAACATACTTAAGGGAAAGGTAGGATGAGAATATTATTTTGGTTTGGAATTTGATGCCCTCCTTGAGTAATTGCCTCAGTTGTAAATTATTGCATTCTTCTTCCCATAATTCAAAAATTCTTAGTATAGAATGAAAAATAAAGAGAGGGAGCACTAGGTAGATTTAGTAGATAGAGATCTAGGCCTGGAGACAGGAGGTCCTGGGTTCAAATCTGCTCTTGGACACTTCCTAGCTGTGTGACCCTTGGCAAGTCACGTAATCCCAATTGCCTAACCTTTACCACTCTTTTCCTTTGGGACCAATACTCTGCATTGATTCTAAAACAGAAGGTAGGGATTTAAATGTAAAGAAAAGTAAAGAGGGACATTGTTTATGTTTGCTGATTAAATAAGAGGAGAGACATTTATAGCTCATCTTTCCTTCTTCAATTCTTTTGAAAATGTATTTTTTAGCTTCATGTAGTCCCTTATTATCTACATCAGCCAGTCAGTCAAGAAGCATTTATTAAGAATGTGCTATGTGCCAGTTATTCTATTTATTAAGTAATGAGTATACAAAGAATAGGAAACAACTACATATACACATGAGACATATACAATGTCAATGTCATTTCAGAGACACTAATAGAGGAGGTAGGGAGTGGAGAGGGGGAGTTGTTGAAAAATGGAAAAAAAAACTTCTGCAGAAGCATATATTGAGTTAAGTTTTGAAGGAACATAAAAAAGACAAGAAAAACAATGAAGATGAAATTCTGCCTTGAGAATAACCATAGGAGATTATTTGCCATCTCTAGGAGGGAGGAAGGGAAAGAGTGAGAAAATTTGGATTGCAAAATGTCAGAACACAAGTACCAAAACTTGTTTCTGCAAGTAATTGGAGGAAAAGCAATTTTAAAAAGTATTTATTTAGGGGCATCGGGGTGATTCAGTGGATTGAGAGCCAGGCCTAGAGATGAGAGGTCTGGGTTCAAATCTGAACCTCAGACACTTTATAGCTGCATGACCCTGGGCAAGTCACTTAACCCCCTTTGCCTAACCCTTACTGCTCTTCTGCCTTGGAACCAATAGGCAGTATTGATTCTAACAGAAGGGTTTTTTTTTTAAGTATTTATTTAAAAACAAAAGCTCTAGCTAGAATTCCTAGAAGCCCATAGAGTCATTGGGACCAGAATCACAGAATCTGAGAGCTGGAAAATACCTTTGATGGGTGCAGCAAATCCAACCTATACTAGAAAGGAATGCCCACTATACCTACTTGACAAGTGCTTAGCAGTCTTTTCTTCTTGATCTCCGGGTGGGGGGGTTTGCGTGCAGTGTGGGGTGGGGGGGGGCGGCTTTGTCCCTCTAGACAGTCCATTTCACATTTGAACAGCTCTAATTATTAAGAAGTTTTGCCTAATATCAAGACTAAACTAGCCTTCTTGGAACTCGTACCCATTGTTCCTGGTGCTATGGCCAAACCAAACAAGTCTAATCCTTTGACTACAATAGATGGCAGTCCTTTGAATACTTGAAGATAGCTACATTATGTTCCCTGTGAGTCTTTTCTCCTCTCAGCTAAACATGTTCAGTTTCTTCAAATAGTCCAATACCATGTGTCCTAATAACCTTCTTCTAAACCCTCTGTAGCTTATCAGTGTCATCCTTAAACTGTGTCACTCAGAAACTAAACATAATAATCTAGATGAGTTCTGAAGAGGGTAGAGTACAGTGGGCCTATCAGCTCTCTATAGCTAGGAGAAAGAAGGTAGGTGATGCAGCTAGGTTGTGCAGTGGATAGAGTGTATGCCTGGATTCATCTTCTTGAGTACAGATATGACCTCAGACACTTATTAGCTATGTGACCCTGAATATGTAACTTAACTGCCTCAGTTTCTTTATCTGTAAAATGAACTAGAGAAGGAAATGGCAAACTACTGCAGTATCTTTGCCAAAAAACAATAATACAAATGAAGTTATGGAGAGTTGGATATGACTGAGACAAGTGAACAACAATAAATCCCTAGAAAATGACCCTCTTCATGCAGCCCAAGATCACCATAGTTTTTTAAAGTTATGATGACTCATAGTGAGCTTACAGTCTACTAGAGTCCCCCAAATTTTGTCAGAACTATTTCTTCTTTTCTTAAAAACCCTTACCTTCCATCTTAGAATTGATACTGTGTATTGGTTCTAAAGCAGAAAAGCTGTAAGGGCTGAGCATTGGGGGTTAAGTGACTTGCCCAGGGTCACATAGTTAGAAAGTGTCTGAGGGCAGATTTTAACTCAGGACCTCCCATATCTAGGCCTGGCTCTCATTCCACTGAGCTACCTCACTACCCCCATGCCCTTTCTTCTTCATTTTTGAGAGGAGAGAGAGCTCCAGTAATGCCTAGATATGTGAAATCCTCCATTGGAATTTTATTATGCTTCCATGGTAAACTTATGATCTATTTCCCAAATTCTTTATTTTTGCTTGCTTTCTAGATGGCTTATAGTATACTCCAATGACCAAATAACTTGTTTTTCCCTCCTTTGATATTCTCTCAAACAATGTCATGTTTCCTCTTTGTGGTTCCTGTATTTTCTTATATGGCTATTGCTTCTTAATATAAAACATCTCCCATCCTACTCCCTTTACCTGTCCTGTTTATTTTGCATAAGGAACTCAGCATTATAGCCTTTATCATGAATATTATCCTACCAAGTCTTAGGGTTACCTAGAAAGTCAAATTTGCCTCCTTGAGTTAAGACCTCTAGTTCTTTGTTTGTTGTTACTTAAACCATAGAAATTTGTGTATTGACATTTGAGGATATGAGTTTTACTATTGCCCCCTTTCTTGTCTCTTGGGAATTTCTGGGTGTCCCAATTGCTAGTCTTCTTTCTTCTTTATGGTTACTCTTTATGGTATTTAACTTGGAAGAAATGCTATATGTAGGCAGTTCTCTTCTCCCTCCCTCCCCATTTTAAAAAGTATTGAACCCTTACTTTCCATCTTAGAGCCAATAATTGGTATACAATAATTGGTTACAAGGCAGAATAGTGTGGAAGGTCTAGGCAATGGGGGTTAAGTGACTTGCTCAGGGCCATACACCTAGAAGTGTCCAAGGCCAGATTTGAACCCAGGATCTCCCATCGCTAGGTCTGGCTCTCAATCCACTGAACCACCTTGATGCCCTCTACAGCTCTTTTGATCAGATTTGACACCTGACAAATACATTATCAGCTTCTGTCAAGTATACTCCTTCTCTGGCCAGATATCTATCAAGCCTATATTGTAAGACACAATCAAGAAATTAAAATACTTCACTCCTTTTGCTAGCTATTCACTTCCCAAATTAAATTTTCTCTTCTATATCCCTTGTCTTCAGTGGACAATAGTGAGAAAAACATAACTTCTGACCTTATGGTAATCAGTTTCTTGGACAAGATCTCATAGTTGTTGGAAATCCTTTTCCAGTTCCTTCCTGAAGCCTCATTTCTGTCCATGTGAACCATGGGTAGTTGTAATTATTTTGATACCTTGTGGGGTTCCGTTATGTCCAAGATTCATACCATAGAAAGATTGCAGACTTTTTTATAGTTATTAGCTACCTCAATGCCCTCAGAATAGGGAATTATCCTATACCACTGTTCTTCTCTTCCTTCTCAGTCCCATTATTGATAAGCTCTCTTCTGATAACTTCTAGAACTTGACTATAGCATTTTTGTTTCTCTGTTTTTAAAAAGCCTTGCCTTCCATTTTAGGATCAATACTGTGTATTGGTTCCAAGGCAGAAGAGTGGTAAGGGCTAGGCAATGGGGGTTAATGACTTGCCCAGGGTCACACAAGTAGGAAGAGTCTGAGGTCAGATTTGAACCCAGGATCTCTCATCCCTAGGTTTGGCTTACAATCCTAGCTGACTCCTTACTGTGTCCTTTTTGGGAGGTTAAGCAGCTTCCTTTTCCTTAGATCATTCAATTCCATCCTTTTTAGGAAGAACCTCCAATTTGTTTGTAAGCTGTAATTGTACAGCTGCCCTTTTCTTTCTTTTCTACCTTTGTGTAATATTCTGCCATTCTCAGTCTTCTTTGTAAGAGTCAAATTCCTCTTCTTCTATTTCAGATCGCCCTGTTTTTCCCACCGAAGCCTTGCTTCATTCTTCCTAAGCATCCACAGTGCCGAGAGGTATTAAGTCCCTTCTGCTTCTATCTGTAAAGGGAAATGAAGCTATTTTTTCTTCAGTGCCAGCCTCTATCACAATGTTAAGTCACAGTTTCTCATCTGTGGCAGAAATACTTAATGTAAGTTACTACATGGTTTCCCTTCCTCTCTAGAAAGGTTGAGATGTTCAGCTTGGTTTCTTAGAACAACTTATAGATGTTTGTACCTTAACCATAAGTAACTGATTAAAACTACTACACCATTTATCACCTCTTAGTAACTTACACTCCACAAAATTTCTTTCCTTTGAATGAAGAACATGGCTTTAACTACATCCATTTGCCCTTCAGCCTGTATTAATCTGTTTGTTTCACCTATTTGTCCTACCTATCAACTCACTCCTTTAGTTTGTCTAGTCCACTGATTTACCTTTTTTTACTTATCCTGCCTTATCTTGCCAACTATCTTTTCCTTATCTTTTTTTTTTTTAGTTGACCTCTTTGGATTCTACTCAGTCATTCTCCTAGATCCTTCTTAATCTTTTTATGTGCTCCTTAGTTGTCTTTCCTCCCACTTCTATTTCAAATGGAAAAGTAAATCTGCCTTAGTGTATGAATTTAATTTAGGCAACTAGGTGGTGCAATGGATAGAATGCAGAGCCTAGAGTCATCTTCCTTAGTTTAAATTTGACCCCAGACACTCACAAGCTGTGTGATCCTGGGCAAGTCACTTAACCCTGCTTGCCAAAGTTTCCTCATTTGAGCTGAAGAAGGAAATGGCAAACTACTCCAGTGCCTTTGCCAAAAAACTCCAAATGAACTCACAAAGAGTTGGACATAACTGAACAATGAACATCACATCTGAGCTTACCTCAAATCTTACTCTATTTCTTCCAAATTTTGCCAAATTCCTTCTCCCTCAACTCACTTGAACCTATTTTACTAGTCTAAATGACACAATGGATATAGTATTGGACCTGGAGTTAGTATGACCTGAGCTCATATCCAGCCTTGGAGGCTATGTGACTGTGTGACTCTGGACAAGTCACTTAACCTTTGTTTCCTCATCAGTAAAATGGGGGACAATAATAGCACCTAACTTCTGAGTTTATTGTAAGGATAAAATGAGACAATATTTGTAAAGCAATTTGCAAACTATAAGGTTCCATGTAAGTCCTAGCTATTATTACTATAATCTACATACATACTTTCCTTTTTCTTATCATGCTCAAGTCCTTCTCTCTCTTGTACCTCCGCCTCTTGCCACCTTCCGTCATAGCATTTAGAAGAAGCAAACCACAGGATTCTAAGTTGGAAGCAAAGAGTACAGGAATGAATGGTGAGAAGCTCAGATTGGGGGTTAGAGATTGAGATTGTTGAGAATCCATTTGTACTATGCCAAGGGCAAGAACCTCCGTAAGGAAACATCCTATGATTACTGCAACCACAGTGCATTTAGCTTTCAGTTTGGGCATTAGATCTATCCAAAAAGTGATAGATAATTCTAGGTTTGGGAAATCACATCACATTTTGAAGACATTAAGGTAGCTGTTATTGAAGGTATCCCAGAAGTGTTCCATTATCATATTATAGGCTCTGCATCTCAGTAGGAAATATGCTCAATCACTTTCCTGCTTTGGTGAGTTCCTCTTGACTGACTTCGGTCGTGGAAAAAGCATACAGAATCACAGAATTAAATGGACTGTCCTTGGAAATCTTTTTGCCTAATTCCCTTGTTTTTATAGATGAGTAAACTGAGATCCTCAGAGGTTAATCCAATTGTCTAATATCACAGAATTAATAAATGGCAGGACTAGGACAAAGCCCAGGCTTCTGACCTATTCAATAAATGGTAATGATGCCCCTTTCATTATACTCTCACGACATCTTTTACCTCCCATTTTTTCTGTTTAAATTTTTGTGTCAGGTTTTATTTTCTTTTTAAATTCTTACCTTCTATCTTGGAAATAATGCTGTATTTTGGTTCCAAGGCAGAAGAGGATCTGTAAATCTGTAAATTGGGTACAGAAAAGGCATCTCCAGGAAGGAAGAGGGAGGGAGGGACACAATTTGGATCTTCATAACATCAGAAACTTATGTAAAAATTGTTATCACATGTAATTGGTAAAATAAAATAACCTTTAAAAAAGAAGAGTGGTAAGGGCTAGGCAATAGGGGTTGTTACTTTCCCAAAGTCACACAGGTAGGAAGTATGTGAGGCCAGATTTGAACCCAGGACCCCCATCTTTAGGCCTTGTACTCTACCCACTTAGCCACCTAGCTGCCCTTATGTCAGATTTTCTTAAAGTATGACCCATTTATATAGTTTTCTGTGTGTTCCTTGGCAATTGAGTCAAAAAGAATGTGTGAAAGGAATTGATCTCATGCCTAGTAATGGCTAAGAGCTGAAATTTCACAACTGATAACTTTTCTCATTTATCCCTAGGTAGGAGGTAAAGGGACAATTTTAATAGCCCACAGACAGAAACAATGAATTAGTTATAATATAAGTGGAATGGAAGGTCAGAAACAGGATTGGAGCAATTATACAGAGAGAGATTTTTTCATTCCTATTAGCCAGGAAGTGAGTGATGTACAAAGGTCATATCTGTTCATTCCACAGCACTGTTCTCCTCTGGTATTCAGCCCCTCCTGATGCTGGAGTTTCTAATTGGCATAATATATATTTCTCCCTCCCCCTTGTTTTGGAGAGTTTCTCTTCCCTAACCTAGAGGGGGAAAAGGATTGCCTTTTCTTTTCTTGTGCACGTTCAAGAGAATGAAAATGTGATGAATGAAAAAGCATTTAGTAAGCATCTCTGAAATCTGGCCTCGGACATTTCCTAGTTGTGTGACCCTGGATAAGTCTTGACTGCAAGTGCCTAGCCCTTACTACTCTTCTGCTTTGGAACTGAAAATTAATAATGATTCTAAGTCAGAAGGTAAGAGTTTTATTCTCAAAGCATCTCTAAGCCAGACTTTGCTTAAGATCCTAGAAACAGTGCTTCCTTCAAGGAGCTCACATTTTAAAAAGCAGAAACCATACTTATAGGGAAGGAATGGCAAGTGAAAGGAGCTTTGGGCTGAAAGTAATAGGAATAGAATCATAAGGTTGTCATGTTCTTTCCAGAAGCAATAATAGTATTGAACTTATTACTGTTCCCAGAACAAAAGAAATAGCGATGGAGAGCAGGTTTGGAGAATGAGTGGTGGAAGGGGGGATGACAAGATATCTAGGGTGGAGCATGGGAAGCATGGTCTAATTAGATATAGTGGGTTATTAGACAAGTTTGCACTCACATTACCAATTAAGACAACTCAGTCCCATGATGGGTCTCCCAAACTAAGTGGGTTAACGTGTCTTAGTGAAGGTGGGGTGAGAAAATGAAATATGAACTCTAGAAGTAAAGCCTGGTAGTTTCAATGTCTTTTCACAAATTCACCACAAAAGATCCATATAATGGGTTGGAAGTCTTTCTCACTCTTGTTATCTCAAAGATACTAGTGGAGTTTGTAGGTTCTGTATTGACTACTTTTTGTCACATACAATGTCCTACTTCAAATCATATTTTAGAAGTGACCCTTCCTTGGTTCTTGAAGGCTATACTAGTGAAAAATAAACTTAGTTCAGTTCTCTTATAATAGAAAAACTTCAGATAAGGTCCTGGACAAGGGCTGACTCTGTATTTTGAATATCGGCTTCAATACTTAGAAGAGGGTTAATTGCTTGGTAGTGAATTCTTTTTCATGGCAATCCATTCACTACCATGTAGTAGTAGTAGTAGTAGTAGTAGTAGTAGTAGTAGTAGTAGTAGTAGCAATAATAGTAGTAGTAGTAGTAGTAGTAGCAATAATAGTAGTAGTAGTAGTAGTAGTAGTAGTAGAGTAGTACTAGTAGCAGCAGTAGTAGTAGAGTAGTAGTAGTAATTGTGTAGTAGTAGTAGTAGCAGGAATAGTAGTAGTATCAGAGGAGGAGGAGGAGTAATTGAGTAGTAGTAGAAGTAATGGAGTAGTAGGTGTAGTAGTAGTAATATTAACTCACATTTACATGTCAAATGAAATATTTGTGAAATGCTTAGCATAGTGCCTGGCACATAGTAGGTGATTTATAAGTGTCAGCTATTATGATTATTATATATGCTTTTGTGGTTCTGAATATTCTTTCTTTATAATAACCGCATAAGTAGGTACTTCAAATATCATCCACATTTTTCAGGTGAAAAAACCAAGGGAGTGAGGAGAGATTAATTGATTTGCCCATTGTCACATAGAAGGGGAGGGATTGAATATAGATTTGTTGAATTTGATAATGTATTAGAGACCAGGTCCAAGCTCACACCTTTTTGAGTTATCCCTCAAGCTTTTTCTACTACTACAGTGGTCTTGGGCAAATCACTTTCTATGACTTCTTTTTCTTTATCTAATAAAATTATCTAGATGATCTCTATGGTCCCTTCTATCTCTCACATACTACTTCACTGTCTTTATGAAGTTTTTAGACTCTAGTATCTGGAATCAGCCATTTCCCCCTCGGGAAATATAGTAAAGCACTTGTATTTGGAATGTTAAACATATAAATAAGGTAAGGGGCCTCAACTTTTTGGGTATCCTGGACCTCTTTGGCAAACTGATGAAGCTTATGGATTCCTTCTCTGAATAAATTTTTAAAAAATTTCATACTTGAAGTTAATGCTAAATTTTAGTTAGAGGTTTATTTAAAATAAGATGTAATGTTTTTCCCAATCTAAGCTCATGGACCTCCTAAAATCTATCCAGACCTTTTTCAGGTCCATGGATCTGATTGATAATCCCTGATTGATGGTCTTTTCAGTGCCAGCAGAGAAGTAGTAATAAAGTAGTATTGACAGTAAGTAAGTAGTGATGATAACCCTAACGCTAAATTCATTTCTAACCCTAACCTTAAATTCGTTTCTAACCCTAACCCTAAATTTCTAACCCTAACATTGTGTTATTTTGGAAACTGTAGAGTCCTCCCGACTTTTTACTTTGCTTCTGAAAGATCCAGGCTCAGTCATTTAAGTATTTCAGTTGTTTAGATTTTAGATTAAGTAACCTTGGGAGAAGGCACTAGTAAATAGATGGTCCAGGAAAAGTTTCATTTAGAAGATTGCATTTGAGTTGAATCCTGAGTAAAACCAGAGCTTCCAAGAGGAAAAGGAAATGCATTCCAGGCATAGGTGACTGCCAGTCCAAAGATACAGAAATAAGAGATCTGAAATCTTTGACCCAGGTATCCTCAAAGCGCTCAAAAAATGTTAAAATTACCATTGACCTTGTGACACAGAATTGAACTTCCCAACTATTTGGTGTAGTATGTGTCTTAGAACTCAAACAGCCTAGTGCCTTCCCCCAGGGCAAATATAGATAGGCAGAGAAAATTGCACTTTAAGGCATACTCCCTAGAATTACATTGCTCTACTGCAAAAAAAAAGCAGTAAGGGCTAGGCAATAGGCATCAAGTGACTTGCCCAGGGTCACACAGCTAGGAAGTATTTGAGGCAAGATTTGACCTCTATCTAGGACCTCTAAATCTGACTCTCAATCTACTGAACCACCCAGCTGCCCCCTATACCTGTCTTTCTTGAGATATATCTTAATACATTCAATTCAACAATTAAAGAATTAGGGTTAGTTTAGTGAACACAAGCCACTAGTGGCAAGGAGTTTCTCTATAATTATTATAGTCCACATCTCTTCTATACAACCCCTTCTCTGCTCACACAACCATCCACCACCCTCATTCAGGTTCTCTAACTTCTTAATTGGACTTTTCACCTTAAATTTCTCTCCATTCCAATCCAACCTCCTCTTAAATGTTAAAGTGATTTTTCTGAAGTCCAGGTGTGACCATGCTCACTCAATAAGCTCCAGTGGCCATCTATTATCTCTAGGACCAAAAGTAAACTCCTCTGTTGGCATTTAAATCTCTCCACAACTTGTCCCACATTTTCTTTTTTTTCTCCTTTAGGCAATTAAGAAGTTTAATGCTACTAATAGAACAATTCTTCAGTACTTTTCTTATATCATATTCATAGAACAATACTCTATAATGGGAATATGCTAAATAGTAATTCCTACTGTCATATAGAGAGAGGTTTGATAGCATGATCTCTACATGCATTATTATCAGTAAGGAAAGCTTCTTGATAGTAGGACTATTTTTCATTTTGGCTTTGAATTCCCAGTTTTTAGTACTTAATATTTTAAAAATATAGTATTTTATTTTCCCCCATCTACATGTAAAAGTAATTTTTTAATATTCTCTTTTTAAAATATGGAGTTCCAAATCCTCTTCCTCCTTCCCATCTTCCCTTCCTGAGACTATAAGCAATTATAATTATATATAATTATGAAAAACATGTTTCTATATTAGTAATTTTGTAGAAGAGATCTCAAACATACAAAAAAGAGGAAATAGAGAGTGAAATAGAAAATGTTTTAGTCTACATTCAAATTATATCAGTTCTTTCTTGAAGGGCAGATAGCCTTTTTCATCATAATTCTCTGGGATCATCTTAGATCACTCACTTGCTGAGAATAATTAGGTCATTCACAGTTGTTCATCAAAAAATTTTGCTGTCATTGTATACAGTGTTCTGGTTCTGCTCACGTCACTTTGTATCAATTAATGTAAAACTTTTTAGATTTTCCTGAAATCATTCCATTTTCATTTTTCATAGCACAATAGTATTCCATCACATTTATACACCATTCCTTGTTCAGCCCTTCCTCAATTGATGGAAAACCCCATTATTTCTATTTTTTTGTGAACACAAAAGGCTGAAATGAATATTTTTGTAGGTCCTTTTCCCATTTTTGATCTCTCTGGATATAGACCTAGTAATGGATTTTGATGGATTAAAGGGTATACACAGTTGTAGAGTCCTTTAAGCATAGTTCCAAATTGCTCTCCAGTACGGTTGGATCAGATCACAACTCTATTAATAGTATATTAATGTCCCAATTTTCCTGCATCCCCTCCAATATTTTTCCTTCTCCTTTTCTGGCATATTAATCCATCTAATAGATATGAGGTGGTATATCAGAGTTGTTTTAATTTGCATTTCTCTAATTAAGAGTGATTTAGAGCATTTTTTCATATGCGTATACATTTCTTCATCTGAAAAGGGTCTCCTTTGATCCTTTGATCATGTATCAATTGGAGAATGACTTTTTTTAATTAACTTGACTTAGTTCCCTATATGTTTGAGAAATGAGAACTTTATTGGAGATTCTTACTATAAAATGTCCCCCTCCCCAGCTTTCTGCTTTCCTTCAAATTCTGATTGCATTTTTTTATTTGTATAAAACCTTTTAAATTTAATATAATCAAAATTATCCATTTTACATTTTATAATGCTCTCTACCTCTTGTTTGGTCCTAAAATTTTCCCTTATCCATAGATCTACAGGTAAACTAGTATATGCTCCCCTAATTTGCTTATGGTATCAACCTTTATGTTTATTATGTACCTATGTTGGCCTTATCTTGGTGTACACTGTGAGATGATAGTCTATTCCCAGATTCTGCCATACCATTCTGCAATTTTCCCAACATTTTTTGTCAAATAGTGAGTTCTTATCGCCAAAACTTGGATCTTTTGATTTATCAAATACTAGAACATTATTTGTGACTAAGTTTTGATTACCTAATCTATTCTACTGATCCACCACTCTATTTCTTAGCCAGTATCAGATTGTTTTGATGATTATTGCTCTTTAATGCAGTTTGAGATCTCATACTTCTAGGCCACCTTATTTAGGCAAAGTTGTCATTTTTATTTTATTTTTTTGCCTATTCATGAGGAATTAATATTTTTCCAGTTGTTTATATCTGATTTTATATGTGTGGAAGGTATTTTGTAATTAAGTTTATATAGTTCCTGGGTTTGTCTTGTTTTAGACTCACAAGTATTTTACACTATCTATCATTAATTTAACTAATGTTATATTTTAAGACTTATTTCACATTCTTCTGGTACCTATGTGGTAAAATGGATAGTGTATTGGACCTGGAGTCAAGAAGACCTGAGTTCAAATCCATCCCTAGAACTTTATTAGCTGTGCAACCCTGGGCAGGTCACTTAGCCCTGTTGACCTCAGTTCCTCACTTGTAAAATATGCTGGAAAAGGAAATGACAAATCACTTCAGTATCTTTGCCAAAAAAAACCCAGATGGGGTCATGAAAAGTTGGATATGACTGCAATGACTAAACAACAACAATAGATTATTATCTTCTATCTACTCTGGGGTCCAGAAAAATGAGTCCTCTTGCTATTACTTATAAATATCACTCTTATCTCTCATCTTTATACCTTTGGACTGGCAGTCACCTATGTCTGGAATGCATTTCCTCTTTTTTCCTTTTGGAATCAATGTTAAAGATCTAGCTCAAATGCTATAATCTTAATGAAACCCTTCCTGGTCTACTCTAGTTGCTTTTGCCTTCTCCCCAATGTTACCTTGTGCAGATTGAAAGACCACTGTGGAACCCACAGGGGCTGGAATACTATGCTCACTATATCCCTTTACTATGGAACCCATGCTTTCAGTCCAGACTGGCCTCTAAGGAGAGGAAAGGCATACTCCTTAACATTCCTTGACTTATTAAATCTCCCAAGCCAGCAGTGCTTATGTTTAGAACATCCTCAAAAGGCTGAGTAAAAAGACATTCAACATACAATATAAACAGGTATTTATTTTATCCCCTACCTTCTGTCTTAGTAACAACTCTAAAACAAAAAGGTAAGGACTAGACATTGAGGTAAAGTGATTTGCTTAGGGTCACATAACTAAGAAGTATCTGAGGTCAAATTTGAACTCAGGTCCTTCTGACTCTAAATCTGATGCTCTATCCACAGAGCCACCTAGCTTCCCCCAGACATTTATTTTCTGCATATAAAAAGAATGCCCCAAACTCTAAAGATTCTCACAAAGACTTATTGACACAAGGACTTAAAAAGGATTCAGTACCTTAACTTCTAAATATTATTACAATCTTTGGGGAGGCTGGTACTTAAAATTCATCAGAACATAAGGAAGATCGTGGAATTGCTGATTAGAAATTTTATATTTCATTCAAGATCTACACTGAACAAAGAATTTTTTTTAAACCTTTATGTTCCATCTTAGAATCAATCTCTAGGCTTGGCTCTCAACCCACTGCGCCATCTAGCTACCCTCTGTACAAAGAATTCTTGGTTTTCATCTGCAAATAAACATGGAGCTGACTTTGGTCCATCCTCTATTTGATCACCTTTTCCAAGAGCACTGCAGTAGACGTTGGGGATTCTTCTCCAGGCCATCTTTAACCAAAAAGACCCAGAACCTCTGGACCTCTTGAGTTCATAGGGTAACTTCTAAGCTAGGAAACATTCACTGTGAGATAAATGCTTATTTCTCTAAGACCAGGAAAAGAAACAAAAGCAGAAGGAGCAGACAGGAACTCAGGCACAAGCTTATCTAGTTTGGTCCCCTACTCTAGCTTCCAGGTGGACACGGCCACCATGATGCCAGAATGGTATATGGCCAGGTTTTCCCCACCCTTCATTGGAAGCCTTGAAGTTACATGATGCTACCTCAAGTGTACAGATAGAGAGAACCATCTGGAAGCTGACATACCAAAACAAAGCCTACTGCTGTCACAGGATAGGAGAAAAGGACCAAGATAGCACTTGGGATATATTGCATCATACCAACGTGCCACCATATGACTGGATACAGCCAGGAATTTCAACATTATGAAGAGATCCAAGGGCAGAATCACCTTGTCCTAGATTTCCTAGAGGTTACTCCAGGAATGCCAGGCATACCCTTCCAGGAATAACTCCTGTATGATGATATACTTTTTTAAATTTTATATATACTTTTATTTTATTTTATTTTTTGTATTTTGTATATATTTATATGTTGCCATTCTGAACTCACAGGACTTCTGTGCCTGCCTCTCCACTTGTGGCAACAGATCCACCTGTAAGAATGAGGAAATTGTCTGGCTCTAACATTCTCTGATTCTGATCCAAAGATTCTCTGGCTCTCACTGACTTACTCTAGTTACTAGAGTAAGAAGTTCTTAATTCATTTGTGTGTCAGGGGCTCCTTTGACAGACTAGCGAAGCATATGCCCCCCTTCCCAGAATAATGTTTCTAAATAATTGGAGGAAATTGCTAAGTTTCAATTAGAGGTCAGTGAACATAAAGATGCCATTTCCCCTCCCCCCCATGGAAGTCTATGGCCCCACAGATTAAGAAGTCCTGCTCCAGCAGCTGTGACCTCTTTCTTCAAAGGTCCTTCAACCAAAGAATAAGAAACCCCAGGTGCATCTTTGTGTTAGAACATGTCCAAGAAAGCCTGGCCTGTTTTTCCTGTTCCCAACTTGGGCAGAATTCTGATAACACAAACACTTTACTGGTTCAACTCCCCTCTTTGAAAACCTGTACAATCTAGAAGTGAAGGGGAACTGGGAGGGTTTATGGAAGACCTTTATTCTCCCCTGGAGGCTTCCCTAGCATGTATATTTGGGTGCTTAACCCCTTTAGAGGCCAGTGCCATGCTCCACTCTGGCGTGACAAAGGCTAACAATAGGAATTCACCAAGATTTAAAGCTGTCCCCAAAAGTATGGCTTGAAAAGGATTGGTTTGAGATCACTATCAGACTGCTTTCCAGTCTGCCAAAGCCTCCCATTGTTCAGAAGGTAATTACCCTTTTCCCTCACCAGGAATTTTCCATTTAGCCCTTAATGATTTAGTTTTCTTTCAAATCAACACCATGTTTGGGTTGTATAAACCAATCTCTATCAAGACTCTCCAGTTACAGTCCTTAGTTGACCTGGACCATCTTGGTTGGTTGAGGTTTCTTGTCCTCTTAGATTACTTGGCAAGCCATTACACTACATATATCACTCCTTGCATTCCATGCTGGTGTCATCATTCTTCAACATCTTCCTAATCAATGCCCAGGAGGTGTAGTGAAGCTATTTTAGGCTCTCTTCTCCTCAAGCTGTCTACAGAATTTGTTACCATCTTGCTTGCAATTTCTAGGCTTAGCCATTTGGTTTCACCATCAAGTTTGTTGCTACCTCTCTCTGGGGGGGACATGAGACATTGCACTTACACCCCTTCTCTCCAAGATCTTTTCAGTTCTCTATTAGCATATTTCTTCATTATGGCTAGGAATAGCTTTCTTCAGACCTTGTAATGAATATACAGTATTAGCAGTAATAATTATAACAGGTAGCATTTATTTAGTGTTTTATAGTTTGCAAAGCACTTTTCATATATAATGTCATTTAATCCACATAACAGTCTTGTGAGGTAGGGACTATTATTATCATTCCCATTTTACTGATGAAGAAACTGACACAGATAATTGATTGATTTATTTTATCCCCCCCCCACCATGATTCCATGATTCTTGTTGTCTCCCTCCCATCTTCCCTACCCATTCCTAGAGTTGACAAGCAATTTCACTGGGTTATATGTGTATTATCACTCAAATCCTATTTCCATATTATTTATTTTTAATAGAATAATCTTTTAAAACCAATCTCCCAAATCACATACCCATATAAACAAGTGATAAATCATATGTTTTCTTCTGGATTTCTACTCCCACAGTTCCTTCTCAAGTCCTTGAGAGTTGCCCTGGATCATTGCATTGCTTTTAGTAGCAAAGTTAGCTACATTTGATCATCCCATAATGTTACAGTTACTGTGCATAATGTTCTCCTGGTTCTGCTTATTTCACTCTGCATCAGTTCATGTAGGTCTTTCCAGTTCTTATAGAAATCAAGGAGCTCATCATTCCTTATAGCACAATAATATTCCATCACCATCGTATACCACAATTTATTCAGTCATTCCCCAATTGAGAGACACCCCCTCATTTTCCAATTTTTTGCCACCACAAAAAGCACCACTATAAATATTTTTGTACAAACAGAACCTTTCCCATTTTAAAAAAATCTCTTTGGGATACAAACCCAGTAAAGGTATTGCTGGATCACAGGACATGCGTTTTTTTAAAAGCCCTTTGGAGATAATTCCAAATTGCCTTCCTATTTATTTATTTTAAACCCTTAACTTCTGATGTGGGCTGACAGTGGACAGCAAGGAGTAACAACAGGAATGGAACCCTTATACTCTGAAATCTTGTATTTCTCAGCACTAGTTAAACATCAACTACAAAATCTGTAGTTTCAGCATTAGTCAAGCATGAATTTTAAATTGTTCAATCATCCACTCTTGGTACTAGATCTGTAACATTCTATACTAGGCATCAGCTTTGTGTTCTTAGAAATAATTAATTACCTACAGTGTATCACTCCCTACCCCCATGTTCTCACTCTAGAAGGGCAACAATAAATAAATGATGACAAAGTGGACAATGGAGGAACATGGAACCTGTGCACTGGGGACTCTGGCATTCCAGAAGAATCCCCTGATCTTGTGCATGCTCCTGGTATTCCCTGTAGCAACAAATCCCAAAACACACCTCTACCTGAGTTTAGAAAGGGAGATGCTAAGCTACCAGACCCCAGTAAATGTGCCAACCCTGATCCACAGGGTGTGGAATCTGCTACTTTACGTAACAGCTGCTACTCCATACTATTAGCTCCAAAGAGGTTACTCTACTAGTCCTTGGGCTTATCCATCAGCCCAAAGGTTATGTGACCAGCCCCCACACTATTCCACCAGCTGTGTTATATCACCACAAACCACCTCTATTTCAAATAAAATTCTTTTCTTTTTTCTGGATTAAACAAAGTTTGAATCTCCCATTCTTGGGGTGAGACTCTGCTACAGACTTGAGTGTGTTTCTCCTACATCACTTTCCATCTTAGAATCAATACTTTGGTTCTAAGACAGAAGAGTCATAAGGGCTAGACAATGGGGGTTAAATGACTTGCTCAGGGTCATACAAATAGGAAGTATCTGAGGTCACGTTTGAAACCAGGACCTCCTGTCTCTCAGCCTGGTTCTCAATCCACTGAGCTACTTAACTGCCTCCTTGACATGGAGAATTTATTTGATTTGCCCAAGGTCGCACAAGTAGTAAGTGTTAGAGACAGAAACATTTCTGACTCTGAGTACAAAACCCCACTGCATGGCCTAAATGCCACATTTTCCTCATCCTTAGATGAACCACCTCCTGTCCTTTAGATTCCTTCCAACAGGCAGTAATAGGGATCATTGGCTCTCTAGTAACGTGTGCATTTAATAATCTGTGTCCCCTTTTGCATCGATGTGTTATGTGCTTGCTGCTGGGCATTCATTTTCTGGGGAATCAGCACATCAGGCAATAAGCATTTATTAATTTATTAAGCCCTGCCCTCTGGGAGCTCATCTACTGGAGTGACTGCATATAAGCAACTATCTACAAACAAGATATTTACAGGATAAATTGGAGATAATCAATAGAGGGATACTGGAGAGGGAAATGACAAAGCACTCAGCATCCTTGCCAAGAAAGCCCTATGGATAGTATTAGCATGCTATGGTCCACAAATCATACAGAGTCCGACTCGACTGAATGACTGAAAAACAGCAATAGGGGGA
Source organism: Monodelphis domestica (assembly GCF_027887165.1). NCBI lineage: Eukaryota > Metazoa > Chordata > Mammalia > Didelphimorphia > Didelphidae > Monodelphis > Monodelphis domestica. Next base: position 172,931,211 of record NC_077233.1, on the reverse strand, counting down.
AGGCACTAACATTAAGGGGGACTAGAAAAGGCTTCTCCTAGAAGGTAAGATTTTAGCTGTGACTTGAAGGAAACCAGGAGGTGGATATAAAGTTGGAGAGAATTCTAGACATTGGAGACAGCCAAGGAAAATTCCTGGAGTGGGGAGATGGAGTGTCTTGTTTGAGGAACAGCAAGAAGGCAGGTATCATTAGATCAAAGAATACATGGGGGAGGGGCATGGTAGCACAGAGGAGAGAATGTCAGGCCTGGAGTAGAGAGGACTTGGGTTCAGATCTAGCTTCAGATACTTCCTAGTTGTGTGACCATGAGTAGGTCACTTAACTCTGATTGCCTAGCCCTTGCTGTTCTTCTCTTTTATAATCGGTACTAAGATAGAAGGTAAGGGTTTTAAAAAAAGACAGAGATCCTTTATGTCTTGCCTAGTTCAATGCTTTGCATTATAAGGGGGGGAAAGGGTTTAATTTTTAAAAGGTTGAACTTTATATTTAAGAGTGTGGTCACCAGGAATTTAATTAATTCCAAAGAGATTTATTTATAATTTATTTACAAAATGTAGAAAGAATGAAGTAAGAAATCAGAGAGAGGATAAAGTAAGATATCTAGCCTAAAAACTAATTAATTTGCTCCTAGCCCCTGGACCGGGAGAGTTAGTTCTTAGCCAGAGGGGCCTCAACCCTTGTAACTGAGGCCCTGGGGATACAGGGAGCCTCTCTCAAGAGGATGTCTTTCCTGAGGCTGGTCTCTTCAGAGAAAAACCAGCAGTTAAGAGTCAGCTTTTCATTCACCAAGTGTCAGTCCAGTCAGGAACAGGGTCTCAGGTCTAGTCAGCAGATCAAAGAATGAAGAAATCTCCCTTCACAGGAAGTAACAGCTCCTTTTAAAGATATTTTCACTTGCATCATTTCCTGTGCCTTCACCTAATTCCATGTCTACCAATCACAGTTGAAGTCCTGCTCTAGGACTGCCCAGGAGGCAGTCAGTTGATTCTGATTAGTCACCCACTATCACACATGTGGGTCACAGTCCTCCCACTTCATGATTAAGTGGGATGTTTGCACTTTTGGTGATTAGATCTAAAAATGGGCAGATCTCCATACTTAACTTTAAGTACCATGTTTACTCTTATGGGAATTAAATCTAAAAATAGTCAGGGGTTACAATTTAATTCACAATCGGGAGAGTTAAGTATCTTCATTGTTATAATCAGGGAGAATTAAATTTAATCTTCACAGCATGTACTAGGTGCTTAATAAATGGTAGTTATTGAATGGATGAATGAATATACATAGATCTGGACATCTTATTTGATTTTGTTTTTTCTTTCTTTAGACCAAATCTTAAGACTGAATTTTTCAGCATGAATAAGTTACCCTTCCCTGGAATTGATCACTATCCTCCCAAGGAGGCAGGGGTGGTACAGAGCCCCAAAGTTGGAGTCAGCAGACCTGAGTCTAATACTATCTTTGATCATTATTAACGGGATCATCTACCTTTCTGGAACTTGTTTTTACTTATCTCTAAAATGAGAATAATAGAGTGTGAACTACCTGCTTCTTCACAGGTTATTTATTTTTTAAAAACCCTTACCTTCCGTCTTGGAGTGTGTATTATGTATTGGCTCCAAGGCAGAAGAGTGGTAAGGGCTAAGCAATGGGGGTCAAGTGACTTGCCCAGAGTCACACAACTGGGAAGTGTCTGAGGCCAGATTTGAACCTAGGACCTCCTGTCTCTAGACCTGGCTCTCATTCCATTGAGCTACCCAGCTGCCCCCTTCTTTGCAGGTTATTGTGGAGGTCAAATGAATAAGGCATGTGAAACTCCTTGTAAACTACAAAGAGCTACATGAATGTGTTACTATGTTGTTCAGTTGTGGCTGTGTCTGATTCATGTGATTCATGGTCCATAGCACACTACAGCCCTTCTATCCTCCACTATTTTCTTCCTTCCTTCCTTCCTTCCTTCCTTCCTTCCTTTCTTTCTTTCTTTCTTTCTTTCTTTCTTTCTTTCTTTCTTTCTTTCTTTCTTTCTTTCTTTCTTTCTTTCATCCCTTTCCTTCCATCTTAGAATCAATGCAGGGTATTGGTTCCAAGGTAGAAGAGTGGTAAGGGCTAGGCAATGGGGGTTAAGTGACTAGCCCAGGGTCACACAGCTAGGAAGTGTCTGAGGTCAAATTTGAACCCAGGACCTTTCATCTCTGGGCCTGACTCTCAATCTACTGAACAACCCAGCTGCCCCATCTCCACTATTTTCTGAAGTCTATCCAAGCTCATGTTCCTTGCTTCCATGACACTTTCCATCATCCTTAGTGGTTCACTTCTCCTTTTACCTTCAGTCTTTCCTAACATCAGGGATCCTGTCTTCTCATTATGTGGTGTGACCAAATGTATTTATACTTCAGCTTCTGAATTTGTCCTTCCCACGAATATTCTGAATTAATCTCTTTAAGTATTGACTGATTTGATCTCCTTGCTGTCCAAGGGACTCTCAAAAATCTTCTCCAATGTTGATTCTATGGCACTCAACTTTCCTTATGAGTGAACTATAATAGTATTTTATGCCCCCTTAGAGGCCGTATAGTTTAGTGGCTGAAGGGTTAGGGTTGGGGGCAGAAAGATCCAGGTTCAAATTCTGATTTTGATTTGATACTTCCTAGCTCTATGATCCTCTGTAACTCACTTCTGAGATCCTATAGGTAAAGTGCTTAGCAAGCCTTCAAACTAATAAAAACATTAGCTATTAGGTGCCCCAGGTAATTCCCTAGAATATATCTAATAAGTCTTAGGCAAATGTGATCTCTGTTGGTAAAGGAGTGTTTTCACAAATTGACATTTTTGTGCTGAATCACATGGGCAGCCTAGATGTTGTACCAGACCTGGAGTCAGGAAGACTCATCTTTTTGAGTTCAAATCTGACCTCAGACACTTTACTAGCTGTGTGACCCGGGGCAAGTCACTGAACCCTCTTATCTTCAGTTTCCTCATGTGAAGAAGGAGCTGGAGAAAGAACTACTCCACTATCTTTGCCAAGAAAGCCCTAAAAAGGGTCACAAAGACTTGGATGCGACCAAAAAATGACTAAATAGCAACACAAAATTACTGAACAACAAAAAAAAGCTGTATCATAGAGTCTTCTGGTTTTTGTTTGTATTCCTCCTGAAGACTGGAAATTCACTAGTAAATTCTACTTTCCACGGATAAGTATGTAGCTACTGGATAATATAGCCTTTAATATTCAAATAGTAAAAAAAAAAAATCCCTCTGTTTCTTAAGCAAACACAAATCTTTTTTTATAGTAAAATTGTATTTTATCTTCAGAGATCCATCTTCTGCTCATCTCCATTCACCTCCACTGAGAAAGCAAGATGAGTGAAAGCTGTATTATAAACATGGATAGCCAAACAATCCAAATTCCCAAATTGTCCAAGTTCAAAAAAATAGGTCTCAATCTGCATCCTGTGTCTATCCCCTTTCTATCAGGAGGTGGGTGGCATTCAGGGATGTGCTGGAGCCAGCTTTGACCAGCTCAAGAGAGCCAATTAAAAAATTTCAGTGTGAGCATTTACACATCAGAAATGAGATATAATACAAAATCAGGACTTGGTTGATTGCTTTGCTGATTGTGTAGATTTAAAATAGTAAAGGGCAAAATGTTAATAATGCAGATTAAATTTAAAGTGAGCATACTTTTTTCTTCTTCTGGAGAGCTGGTTGTTAAATATTTAACAGCATACCCCTGGAAGCATGTTTCATCATGAATCCTTTGTAATTAAGGTTGGCCATTGTATTCATTAGAGTTTTCAAGTTCTTTCAAGGAAATACAATTCTTACTAAGTTTGCTGGGTCCCAGATTTCTTACCTTCCTATAATTATGGTCACCAAGAACAGTATCCAATTTGACATCAGCTAATTTCTTAGGATTTTTCTTTCCCTTGGTGGTAGTAGAAAGAACAGAGGACATAGAATCAGAAGAAAGGTTCTTATCCTGACTGTCATCCACTGGTCTAATTCAATCACTTCAACAACTGTGAACTTCAGTTTTTTCATCAGTAAAATAAAGGTAATCATTTCTGATTCTATCATTTCTGAGTCTATCTAAAGGCTGTTTTGGGGCTCAAGTAACCAGAATGTATAAGAAAGAGCTTTAAAAACTGCAAAATTTATAATCTAAATCTATCTATCTATCTATCTATCTATCTATCTATCTATCTATCTATCTATCTATGTATCTATGTATCTATCTATGTATCTATCTATGTATGTATCTATTTATGTATCTATGTATCTATGTGTTTATTTATGTATCTGTGTATCAATATAGCTACGTGTCTGTCTGTCTATCTATTATCTATCATGTATCTACCATCTGCCTGTCTACCTGTCTATGCATCTACCTACCTGCTTACCTACCTACTTACCCAACCTCTTATCTGTCTGTCTATGTATATATGTATGTATATCTGTTTGCCAGTTAATGCCTTTTATGGTACAGGAAGGGGAGGAAAGGAAATAAATTCTATTAACAAAATTAAAAAATAAAATCGAACAAAACCTTGAGAAATGCAACAAATATTTAAGCTACTGTCACCACTACTACTGTTGTTCACTTGTTTCAGGTATGTCTGACTCTTTGTGGCCTCATTTGTTATTTTCTTGGCAAAGATATTGGAGTGGTTTGCCATTTTCTTTTCTAGCTCATTTTTTACAGATGAGGAAACTGAGGCCAACAAAGTTCAGTGACTTGCCCAAGGTTACATAGCTAGCAATGTTTGAGGTCAAATTTGAACTCAGATCCTCCTAACTCTAGGAGTGCCACTCTGTCTACCATTCCATCTAGCTGTCCTACTATGATGAGGATGATGACAATGACTAATTTTTAAAATTTGTATACAGAAGAAATTATAATAAATCTAGTTTATGTTTATATAAAATTTTGAGATTTTTTTTCAGAACACTTTTCTCACAGTAACTCTGTGGGTAGGTAATGTAACATTTGGGGAGGCAGAACAGTTGAGCCAATAGTTCTAATCAGGAACTCAACCTCTTTGTTGCTGAGACTGCCATGGGGCAAAGAAGAAAAGCAGCAAGATTCCAGGTTTTCAGGCTCACGTTCTTTAAAATGGCCCATATAACTTGATGGCAGAGATGATTATGTTGGCAAAAGGGAGAGCTAGAGAGGCTAGAGTGTTATCTGTAGCAAAACAGCAAAGCTCTGGGGAGCCTGGTTACCTTGGTGCCTCTGCACATTTGTCTGTTTGAGTTCTTCCTTGGTTGTATGTTTCTAGGCAAGTCTTGTGCATCAGCTGGCCTGAAGTTCTGGGCACCAAAAATGTGGGTAGGTTTAGGCAACGATGACTGTCATGTAGTTGGCATCAGCTGTTTCCTTGTGTCTCCCTCTTATTGGAGAGCTGAAGGATTGAGCACCGAACTGCTCTCAAAACTTTCTTTCTTAAAAATTTTTATTTTGTTTAAAAATACTTACCTTCCTTGTTTAGAATCAATACTATATATTGGTTCTAAGGCAAAAGAGTTGTAAGGGCTAGGCATTAAATACTAAGTGACTTGCCCAGGATCACATAGCTAGGAAATATCTCTAACCAAATTTGCACTCAGAACCTCCTGTCTTTGGGCCTGGCTCTCTATCCATTGAGTCACTCACCTGCCCCCCTCAAAGCTTTCCTTGTTAAGAGGGCAGGAGTTGGATTTCTAGGCCCTTCACTTTCCATATACAGTTCTATTTGGTTTTAACTCTCCCAAACAAGATCCTCCTCCCAGGATACCGCTGTTCACTTCTAATTTCATCACCATGCTGCCAACTCAGTACTCAATGTCCTGTAGATCTTTTAGCATTGCTCAGAAACCAATGACACATGAGGGCCATCTAATCATTATTACTCCTTCTTGCTACATGATTGGCCCATCTCTTTTTCCCAGATCCAATGGCACCTTTTAAGTAATTTCTCCTCTATGACTCCTCCTTTGTAATGTGCAACAGACTGTTTATGGCTGCAATATGCCTCTCAGTTGGGTTTTGGCTGGCCATCTACTTAAATTCCTTAGAGGATGTGGTATTCTCTAGTCATAGGACATCACCAGAAAGATACTGGCATTAAAAATGAGCTTTTGTTTTAAGGCGAAGTGGGAGTCATTAAAATAAAAAGCTTTGTTATGCAGATAAGGATACTAGATTACAGAGAGATTGACTGACTTCATCATGATCATTTAGCCAGCCTGTATCAGAATTGGATCTCAAGCTTGGTTTTCAAGTTTAGAGCTCTTTCTACTATATCAGACTCTAGTGACAATTGTATTACTTTTATAAATGAATCCATGGGCAGCTGGTGGTGCAGTGGATAGAACACCAGGCCTGGAGTTAGGAAGACTCATCCTCCCAAGTTCAAGCTAGCCTTAGACATTTACTAGCTGTGTGACCTTGGGCAAACTATTAAACCCTGTTGGCCTCAGTTTCCTTATCTTTAAAAAATGAACTGGAAAAGGAAATGACAAATCACTTCAATATCTTTGCAAAAACAAAAACAAATAGAGTCACAAAGAGTTGGAGATGATTGAAATGACTAACCAACAAAATGAAACAATGTTTTAGATCTAAAAGATATGCTTCATTAGAGCTTGTCCAGAATAGTTCACTAGATATCTTTGCCCTAAGGGAAAAAGCTGTAGGAATACTCTGAAAAAGCCCATCATGATCAACCTATAGCTCACTGAAAGGAATTCTCATCAGAAAGTCATGGCAAATATAATAACAGCAAAAAACAAACAAACAAACAACAAAACTCTTTCTGGGCTGGCTTTAAATGATCTGGCCCTACTCTAGCTTGCCAAAGAATTTTTCCTTTAAATTTTATTAAAATTGTTTTTACTTAAGCCTTCTATTTTTATACCTTTCTTCCTTTTTTTTTAAAGCCTTACTTTCTCTTTTAGAATCAATATTAAGTATTGGTTCCAAGGCAGGCAATTGGAGTTAAGTGACTTGCCCAGGGTCACATAATTAGTATCAAAGATCAGATTTGAACCCAGGACCTACCATGTCTAGGCCTCACTATCTATCCCCTATGCTACCTAACTTCCCCAATACCTTTCTTCTAAACACTCCAATCCCAAACCAAAGTTTTCTTTACAATAAAGAAAAATATTTAAACAAAACCAGCCTATTGCTTACATGCTACAGCTTCTGTAGTCCCAGCTCCTATTACTCTGTTCTTTTATTACATGCTATGTTTCATATAAGTCTTTCAGTGATTTTTTAAAAATTCCTCTAGGGATGGATACCACTCGAAACTAAAGGGTGTTCAACCAAATCAAGAGGCTTGCAGACCATCCCCGAGCCCCAAACCTATATGAGGAATGCGAAGATCTACTTATGTATAGATGTATAGTGTGGATGAATCTTTACCAGTCAAATTACTCAACTTCTTTGTCTTCATGCATCAGCAGCTCTTTTTTGTCCCTTCAGACTCTGCCTTCCTGAATTGTCTGTATCAATATTATTAATTTAACAAGTTTCTTTTTTAGCGAAAGAAACACAAGGTAATACCAAATTATCCTTTAGGTGCATCCTTGACCTCAACCCCTATTCAGTCCTTCTCCAGCCTCTCTAAACAGCATAGAAGCTTATAACCCTGAAAATTAGGTTTTTTGCTCAGCTTTCAGCTAGCAAAAGAGCAGTAGGGCTTTCTCTTAAAAAACTGAGTAATTGTTCAGACTGAGCTAGTGACTACAAGAACTTTAAGGTAGCTTTAGATCTCTTCTGAATGCTGCATATAATGGTGTGAATACAAAGAAATCTGGAGTTGATTTCACTTCTCCCTAGTGCTGATGCAGGTCTCAACTCCTTCCAGCTTCATGCTGGTCTCTCATGCTTGAGATTAGGCATATAATAAATATATCTTTCCTTTTAGTACTAGGATCTTTTGCAAATATCTTTAATAAAGTGATTACATGGCTGAACAAATTGTGGAACATGATGGTGATGGAATGGTGCTATAAGGAATGATGAACTGGGTGAGTTTAGAAAGAATTGGGAAGACCTCCATGAACTGATGCCGAGTGAAATAAGCAGAACCAGGAGAACATTATACACAGTAACAGAAGCATTGCAAGATGACCAACGTAGTAGACTTCGTTATTAACAGCAATACAAGGATCCAGGATAACTCTGAGGGACTTATGAGAAAGAATGCTATCCACAGCTAGAGAATGAACTGTTGGAGTAGAAATGCAGAAGAAAACGTATGATTTATCACTTGTTTATTTGGGTATGTGATTTAGGGCTTTGTTTTTAAAAGATTATTCTCTTACAAAAATGAATAATAAGGAAATAGATTTTGAGTGATAATACATATATAATCCAGTGGAATTGCTTGTCAACTCCAGGAGTGGGGAGGGAAGAGAGGAGGGAGACAATATGAATCATGTAATCATGGAAAACATGTAAAGTGGTTACTAGAATAAAATAAAGAAAAATTATAAAAAATAAAGTGATTGTAATACAACTATTACTTGAGATCCACTGACTAGTACAATAGGATATCTTCTATATTCAATCATTATTGTCCCTGTATAAGATCTTATGAGTCCAAGTGTAAAGGAGTTGGAAAGAGGGTTGGTGAGACACAACTTAGGCTATGCCTTTGACCCCAAGACTGTTTCCTGATCTTGGTTCTATGTATATTAGGTTCCAACAAACTAAGTCTCCATTTTTCTGTCAAATGAACACTTTGAACATATGTACATCTAGATCACAGATGTGACAAAACAAAGTCTCTGCTTCTGTATGGGAACCTGTCCTCTACCAGGGATGTTTTAGTGGTCTTTGATCCCAGGATCATTTTCTTTATGGAAGTAGTAATTATGCCCATAGTTCCATTTCTCAACAGAGAAATTTTTTTCTCTTTTGCTCCTTTCTTTGAATCAGAGTGTCTAAGCAAGGTCTCTTATCTTGCTTCCATGGTCCATACAAGAGATGTTTTAGAACCTACTACTGATCTCTTCCATGGTCTTCTGACCTTCTCTTAAAAACTTGACTTTCTGCAACAATTGGTATTTTCTAAAGTTCCCTGTATCCTAAAAGGTCAGCCAGTTTTCCTTCATCTAGCAATCCTCAGATCACCCGAGCTAGTCTGATATTTATTCCTTCTACCTTCACTGTTCTTTTGACTATCAGCTTTTGAAATAACTTTTCTAAGCAGAAATTTTAGAGGCTTTTCTCCCTACCATTGGTAAGTTCTGAGGAACTGGAGATATATTTTCCATTGATTTTTTGAGATATCAAACTAATTCTCTAGTTTTTTTCAAGCATTCCCACTTCAGGATTATGTGACTTCAGGTCACATATGAAATAAAATGTAGTTTCCTTGAGGTTTTATATTAGCTATTTTATTTCACCTCACTTTCCTTCTACTAATATCCTCTTCCAATGACATGTTCCATCCAGAACTTGAATGGTTTCTTCCTTAGCAGGATGTGAATGCTTTCCTTAAAAAGCCTATAACTTTCACAAATAGAAATCATGTTAACTATGCTGGAATCTATTGAATTGTCCAACAAATTTGTGTGTAGATCCTCCATTCAGGCTTAAGTAATCACTCAAACTTCACTCTTGGAGTGAGTTCAGAGCATGAAAAAATATGTAGCTTTCAATGGTTTTTACCTTTCTGAAATGCCCTACATAATAGCTAAGGGCATAATAAAAGGAAGCTCAGACTTCTATCACTACCCATAGAGGAAAAACTAAACAATTTCTGCACCTAAAATCAAAATTATTTTGTTGGAGAGAATCAAAATTTTAAAACAGTCAGCTCACATAATTCCCAACTGGTGATGAAATTTTATTCAGGCTAACAAGGTGGTGGTTCTCAACCTGAAAGAATTCAAGTGGAAGTTCAACAATGAGGTCAACAGAAGAGGAATATTTTATCTTATAGACAGGATTTAAAAAAGGCCTTCTAACCAATTGACCTGATGTATTAATGAAGAGGGGAAAAAAAGACTGTTTATTTCTAATAAATACTTGGAAATGTGGCAAAAAAAAAAGTGCATAACATAGGGCCTGGGTTTCTTGAATTTGCTCCAGCAGCTATAAAAGCTATTCATCATCTCTAGATCTTACACATCAACTTCCTCTAATCCACTTGTCTAACTCTGCCCTTAGACAATCCCTTTTGTTCTTTCTTCATCCTCAGGAGGAGGTCCAGTGACTAGTTGTCAGAAATAGTCTTGAATACTTACATCCTCAAGGATGCTGGAATTGATGGGTTGCTGATGGGGCTTTCCTTCTCTTTTTGTATTTTTTCTTTAACCTTTACCTTCCATCTTAGAATCAATATTATGTATTTATTCCAAGGTAGAAGAATGGCAAGTACTAAGCAATGGGGGTTAAGTGACTTGCCCAGAATCATAGTGGTAGTTTCTCGGTGACCGAGAATGACTATTGTCTTTGTGCATTATCATTTATTGATGTACCCTCATTGACTTTGGAGTCCAAAGACTGAGGCACAGAGTTTCTGGCACATGGGGCATGGGACGCCAGTTGTTACGGGAGGTGCAGCTGTGGCTTGGTGTCAGCGTTCACGCACAGCGGCAAGACGTCAATGTCACTCATCTTCAAAGGTGGTGGCGGCATGGTTAATGTGGGTTTGCCAGGTGCTTCTGACAGAGGCAGCGAGTTCTAGTTGTTTTGGTGTAATGCCAGCCCACTTCAAGTTTGACTTTAGCTGATCCTTGAATCTTTTCTTTGGTCTTCCTTGTTTCCTGAGTCCAGCTGACAGTTCACCATAGAATACCTGTCTTGGTATTTGCTGTGGGTCCATGAAGATGACATGTCCAGACCATCATAGCTGGGTTTTGAGGACCATGACTTCATGCTGGTGGAGTTGGCTCTGTTGAGGACTTCCTGGTTGGTGATTCGGTCCTGCCATAGGATCCTTATGATTGACAGGAGGGAGCGTTGGTGGAATTGCTCCAGCTGTCTCATGTGCTTCCGGTACAGTGTCCATGTCTCACAACCGTACAGGAGTGAGATGAGGACCACTGCGTTGTACACTTTGAGCTTTGTCACAGTGCTTACACCGCTATGTTGGAGGACTTTGGAGCACAGCCACCCGAGTACCTGGCTGGCCTTTTGGATCCTAGGGACCGGTCGTTGGCTGGTGCTGCCCAGGTACTTGAAAGTGTTGACGTTAGAAAGCTGCGTGCCGTCGACTGTAATGCACGGCTGGTTAGTTGGCCTCCCTGGTGCAGGTTGGAACAGCACCTCTGTTTTGCTGAAGCTGATAGTCAGGCCAAACAGTTTTGTTGTGGTGGAGAACCTGTCCACAATGGTTTGAAGATGATTTTCTTGGTGGGCCATGAGAGCACAGTCATCTGCAAAGAGAGCTTCCAGGATGAGTCTCTCTGTTGTCTTTGTTTTTGCAGTCAGGCGGCAAAGGTCAAATAGTGAGCCATCCAGCCGGTATTTGATATAGACGCCCAGGTCTAGATCCATCACAGCATGTCATAATACTTGGGTGAAAAATAGGTTGAATAGTACCAGAGTGAGGACACAGCCTTGTTTCACGCCATTGGAGATGTTGAAGCGATCGGAAGTCTCTCCACCAGATAGGACTTCCCCTGTCATGTTGACATGAAAGAGCTGGATCAGTTTGATGAATTTTGCTGGGCAACTGAGCTTGCTGAGTATCACCCACAATGTGTCCCTGTTCACTGTGTCGAACACCTTTGTCAGGTCTATGAAGACAACTTAGAGACTTAGGTTCTGCTCAAGGCATTTTTCCTGACTTTGCCTCACCGTGAAGACCATGTCGATGGTGCTACGATCTGGTCGGAAGCCACATTATAATTCAGGCAGGTTCTGCTCTGAAACAGATGACAGGAGTCTGTTGAGTATAACATGGGCGAGGATCTTTCCAGCAGTGGAGAGTAGTGAGATGCCTCTGTAGTTGTCACAGGCTGCTTGTGAGCCTTTGTTCTTGTATAGGGCTACGATGGAGGCATCTCTTAGTTCTGGGGGCATGTCTTCCTCTCCCCATATGCTGGTCAGCACTATGTGGAATGTCTGGAGCACCTTTCCATTTAAGGCCTTGTACACCTCGGTTGGGATCCTGTCTTTACCGGGTACCTTGCCTGCACTCATTTGTTTAATGGCTTTTTGGACTTCCTCTATTGAAGGAGGGACGTCAAGTTGTTCAATGGTGCAGTTTTTGGGGATCTGGTCAAGGGTGCTTTGGTCGACTGAAGAGGGTCGGTTGAGAAGCTGACTGAAATGTTCTTTCCACCTGTTGCTGATGCCTTTTTTATCTTTTATGAGAGTCACCGTCAGAGGATAGCAAGGGAGTGGTGGTGGATTTTAATGGCCCATAGACAGTCTTGAGGGCACTGAAAAATTGTTTGTAGTTTTTTGTATCAGCAAAACGCTGGTTTTTTTCTGCCTTTTTTTCCCACCATTGGTCTTGCATCTTCCTGATCTCATGCTGCGCCGTGGCTTAGAGAGACTTGAATCTGTCCTTTTTAGGAGCAAAGTTTTGGTTATTTTGCCACTCCATAAAAGCTTTGTTCTTTTTGTTCAATAGGTCTTCAATAGCAGTGTTGTTCTCGTAGAACCAGCCCTGGTGGTTGCATTGTTTGGGGCCTAGGACTGCCTTTGATGTTTCCTTCACTGCGTCTCTGAACTGGTTCCATTTCTCGGTTGAGTTTCCAGTGAGTGGTCCCTTGGCAGACAGCTTGTCGTCCAGGCAGGACTGGAATGTTTGCAAATAAGATGGATCTCTAAGACGACTCACGTTGTAAAATGCACGAACTGTCTGGGTGCATTTTGGATGGCGAGGCGCAATGTGCATTTGAAGAGTTGCTCTAACCAATTGGTGGTCTGTCTAGCATTCAGCTCCTCTCATGGCTCTGGTGATCTTTATATCCTGGATGTCTTGCCGGCCTACAATGATGTAGTCAATGAGATGCCACTGTTTTGATTGTGGGTGCATCCTCATTGTTTTATATTTGTTCGCCATTCTGAACACAGTGTTCATGATGGTGAGTTCGAAATCTGAGCATTTGCTGAGTAGCAGTAGGCCGTAGTTGTTCATTTTGCCCACACTGTATTTGCCGAGCACTCCTTTCCATCTTTCATGGTCCTGGTCAACGCGGGCATTGAAGTCTCCCAGTAGTATCAGCTTGTCATTTGTGGGCACTGAGTGCAGGACGGCACTCAGATCAGAGTAGAACTGCTCGATGGTCTCCTCTGTGCTAGTCAGTGTTGAGGCATATGCGCTGATGATTGTGGCATACCAGACTTTGTTGAGAGGTAAATGGATCTTCATGAGCCTCTCGCTGATGCCCATAGGCAACTCTGGCAGCTGTTTGAGCAAACTGGTCTTGATAGCCAGGCCAACACCATGAATTCTGTCTTCATTTGTGGCTCTACCTTTCCAAAAGGTGTATCCAGTGGTGGGTTCGCTGAGTGATCCCTCTTCTGGTAAGTGTGTTTCACTTAATGCTGCAATGTCGATGTTATATCGTGCCAGTTCTTTACCGATTAGAGCTGTTCTTCTCTCAGGTCTTAGGGTATTCTCTCTATCAAGTAATGTTCTGATGTTCCATGCTCCTAGTAGGAGTTTCTTTGTATTTTGTTTCTTTTGATTTTGACCGCTTAAAGGCATGACCCACCAGCCGTGGTGTGCTGACTGGGTGTTTGTAGGGCAGGCAATGTTTGGGACACCTTTTCTAGTCCCCTCCCTTGATTAGGGTGAGCAGTGCTGTCCTAGAGAGGGCTGCTCAGTCGCCCAGGATGCTGCCGAATGTCCCTGCTGCCCTACAGGGCTGAGCAACCACTGGTCCGTGGGCCGCCTATGTGCAGGATCGTGACTACAACTGCCAGTGGTCACCTCCACCTGTTGCGTTGCCACTCCCCCATCGCTTGTTAGATTTAAAATAGTTTTGAGTGTTAAATAGTTGTAGATAAGAGAGTGGGAGCCATAAAATGTGATAATTAAAATGTTTGGGAGCAAAGGAAATATATAACAATTATGACCGCTGAAATATGTTTTCTACTGTGTCTTGGTTTTATATAAATATAAGATGGTCGCCAGGGAATATATTCCTAATTTATGAATATGCCCAAGCCAACTGGGTTTTATAGAGAAATTTAATTTATAATACACTGATTAATCAATAGAAAAAGAGAGAAAGTAAGAAAGGAATAAGAATGAAGGGCCTCAAGCCAATAAGGCCTAGACCTCAGTCCTAAGAGATAAATCAGTCAGTTGGTTTTATCACTCACCCAAGATCTCTCTAGGTAAGGCTTCTCATGCCAACCTCAGGCTCCACCTTCAAGAGAGCCTCCTTTCAAGAAATGTTTCCAGAGAATCCTCCTCCTGACTCCTCCTGAGTTCTCTTTCCACAGCCTCCTTCAAGACCTCTCCAGGAGCTCTCCCTCCAGGACCTCTCTCCTCTCAGACCTCCTTAAGAGCATCAACCCTCTTTCTTTCAGTCCTCAGACCTTACTATCTTTAAGCCCATAATCTAAGTTCCCTCCCCTCAGTTCTCACATCTACCAATCACTGTCGATGTCTCCCCTGTGCCAATGGTAGCTCTAGCTTAACGCAGGACCGCCCAGAGGTCTGTCCCTTTTGCACATGTCTGTTGAAGGTCATATTCTCAAATAATTAAATCTTGATCTTTGCTGCAGCCCTTCCTAAATCCTGTTACTCTGAGTAGGGTGGAGATTGTAGTTTGCAAGACCTGGTTCTGTCATTCCAAGTATCTCTATTGTATCAATTCTAAAATCAATCATGACTCAAAGAACTTCCTGTTCTATGCTTAAGCATAGGTCAAAGCCCTTTCCATTGTTTAGCAAAAGGTTTCTGTCCTAAAGTAGTCTTAAGTAGGGAGGAGAAGGATCCTCCCATGCCAAGGAGTTTCATATTCCAATAGAGTTCTTACTAACAGTAGGAAATTTTTTCAAGTATGAAATTTCCCAATGGGGAAATTTCCAACATTCATAAGTCTAAGAAATTTTAAGGTTTACACGCTGCAGGTCTTGAAGAGGGTGGACGGGGTTAGGATAGATGAGTGTGCACAAAGATACTTGTGCGTGAAAGAGATTTAAGTGGAAAAGTCAATGCACAGAGACAATCCCACTCTCTCGGCGTTGGAAGCCTGGGTCCATTGGCACGAAAAATTGTTACGTCTGGAGACTTCCTCAGCTGCATTGGATGGCCATGTTGTCTTTTGTGCTCCAACATGCCCTAAGCACTCCACAGTGCTTTACTGTGTTGCCATCTCAGCAGTTGAACCTTCTTGTTGGTTTCTTCTGCCTGTTCTGCCAAAGCAGTCTTCACATGCTGGGTGATCAAAGCCCTAGTTCACCAGGGGTCGATGACCTGATGGCTACCCTCACAAGGTTTAGCCAGCCTGTCGAAGCCGTTGCCCAGGGTATGGCCGCTGCCACATACTAGCAGCTACTGGGAGCCACACGTGAGAGCTGGGTGTCAGGTGGGGGTCAGAGGCTGGAGAGCTGCCCTAGGAGGGCACGACAAGCCCTCCATACCAGAGATACTACCCCTCCCTGAGCACCCCATAAGAGGCCAGATTTGAATCTAGGACCTCTTGTCTCTATACTTGGCTTTCAGTCCACTGAGCCATCTAGCTGCCTCTTTTTTGTACCCTTAAACAAACACTTCTCTTCTTCTCAAATCACTCTGAGAACTTCTTAATACAACATGGATATTCTTGTTCTCATAGTAAATGGACCCTGATAACATGAGGAGCCCTTTATAAGGATACATATCTAAAGCTGTACACTGACATTCAAGAGATTTAACAGATACTTTGCTTATTTTAACTTACATTGTACACCACAACACAACTGTGAATACTTAATCACATAACTGTGCATCAATAACAATACCAAAGCCCACTAACATAAAATCGAAAACTATGAACTATAAGTTTTGTTCAAAAAAGGGAGTCTCAGTAAGAATAAGAAAAATTTGACCTGTCATAATGATTTAAGACAAGAAAAAAGGGTCACTTGGCTCACAAGAAATGATAAGGAGGCTGTACCAGATACATTTTTTAAAAAATCACACTTGAAATTATTTATACTCTAAATGAGCTTTCATGTGTAATGGATACCACCTAACACCAGAGGGCACTAGAGGCAGTAGCCAAGTCAAGCTATCCATCAAACTCTTTGGGCAGCTGGCTGTCAATCAAACGTTAGCCCCACCCCTACATAGGTGGTGTTCTGTTCCTGTATCCTTCTAAGGATGTACTAAGTGTGATTGCATCATGAAATCAATAAACTTATTTGCTTCTTTCTACCAGCATCTTTATTTGTCCCATTCAGATAGCTGTGTACCCTTGAATTACCTCTATATCATCACTTTGGAATTAAAGAGGTAAAAGAAAAATTACATTAATATTAAAGAAGCTCACTCTCCTCACTCCCAACGCACTTAAACCCATCCGAGACTATGATCTTTATTTGGTTCCACTCCAGCTTTTGCAACCATCAAGGGAAAACAAAACAAAATAACCCTAGAAGTTCAGTTTCCCTGATTCCTTCTTAAAGCAGTTTCCATGAACAAACTGGGAAATGGTTCTGAATAAACTATTGAGGGAAAGAACTGAGAAGTGTCTGTTGTCTCTTCCAAAGCTTATATACACTTCTATGAGTAGGGAGAGATCTGGAATTGGTTTTACTTTCCCTTTATGCTACTACAGGTCTCAACTCAGGTTGGTCTCATGTAAGAACAGGAATAGACATCAATATCCTTGACCCTTTAATACTGGAATAAAGTCTATTGTACTTCTCTATGGCGAGGTTGTATTGTCTTGTTATCCAAGTCCCTCTGAAGGAATAGAGTGGGTTGGCCACATTTGATTGTTATTACTCTTCTTTCATTTATCAGCATTCTCTCATCAATCATTCCCCATTCTTTCTCTCTCTCTTTTTTAAATCCTTACCTTCTGTCTTAGAATCGATACCAAGTATTGGAAGTATCAAAGGCTAGATATGAACTCAAGAAATTCTGTCTCTCAAACCACTGAGCCACCCAGCTGCTCTTCCCCAATATCTCTTAACCTAGACAATTGTATCTCTACCAACTAACATACACATTATTTGATAGTATTTCCTATGCTGTAATAATATTCCATCAGGGGGAAGCTGGGTGGCTCAGTAGACTGAGAGCCAGACCTAGAGATGGGAGGCTCTGGGTTCAAATCTAGTCTCAGACACTTCCTAGCTGGGTTACCCTGGAAAAGTCATTTAACCCCCATTGCCTAGCCCTTGCCACTTTTCTGCCTTAGAACCAATACACAGTATTGATTCTAAGATGGAAGGTAAGGGTTTAAAATAAGAAAGAACTCATTTAATAATGTTCCATTACATCCCCATGGCACAGTTTGCTTGGCCATTCCCAGATGAGGAGCTTGGACCAGATGACCTCTCAGGTCTCTTCCAGCATTAAACTTAGGGTCCTCTAGGTACAAAATGCATGCCTATTTTGTTTCTGATTTGTTTTTTGTTTTTTTGCTACCATAAAAAGTGCCAATACAAACTGCGAATGAAGATCTTTTATGTAATTCCACACTGCCAGTGGCCAATTTAACTCTGTTTCTCAGGAGATGAATCTGCCTTTGTATGCTTGAGGGAGTAGAGTTTCTTTGTAGGTATCGGATTGCATTGTGTATATCTGTATGGAACTAAAGGATTTCAGAAGTGAATCTTTAGGTAACCTATTAATGAGGACTTGGTACCTGCTGCTCTAAATTGACCTCATCTTAATCCATAGACTCAGGTCTGAGTCCTCTGTGACCATCAGTAGTAGCAGCAACCAGGGAAGATATGTACTCATTTGTGTTCTCTAAATGAATATTGCCAACTTGAGATTAAAATAATTCAAGTCTGAATGCACAAAATGTCATGAATCAGTTGTGTAAGGGGTAAAATTTATAGTTGGACTGGATATATCTTTAGTTGGTCACCAGGGATTTAAATTCTAAATCCCTATGAAAATACTCAAGTCAGAATGGAATTTATGGTGGTTTATTTACAATAGAGGGAAGAAATTAAAGGAATGAGAGAGGGAAAGAGAGAGAAATGGCTCTTATGGCCTGGTCTGAACCACGCAGCAATTCAGAAGCCTCAGACAAAAGAGAGCGGGGGACAGAGGATTGCATCTAACAGCTTCCAGCCACAAGGCCTCCTCCAAGATGAGGGGTCTCTCCAGAGGCTGGTGCCTCCAGAAAAGCCAAGGAAAGGGGAGTCAGCCTTTTAATTCACCATGTGACAGTCTAAGGGAAGCAGTCTAAGGTCTCACACGCTGGAGCTCCTCCAAGATCAAGTTCCACAGCAAACTCCCTCTCACAGGAAATGACAAGAAATATAAAGGAAGTTCTTTACGTCACTTCCTGTGTCTTACATGTACCAATGGTGGCTTAAACTTGGCTTTGGATGGCCCAGGGGTTCAGTAAGTTGTTTCTGATTTGTCACTTCTTAGCACACATGGGTCAGACCTTCCTCTCCTACACTTAGTGCTTAACTGGGGGTATATACATTCCTGTTTGCTAACATTCTAAAGACTAAGCAGGGTGGAGTAAATATAAAATTCACATACCCCCCTGATGATGATTGGGGGACTAATCTCCCCTATTGATCATTGAACATAATCATCTTGTACCTCTAAAATCTTCTAACTACAGGTGCATACAAAATTTGACCTTCTAAGAGGAAACTATAATAGTTAGAGATTAGAGGGGAATAGAAGAGAGAGAAAGCAAAACCAAAGTTTTGGTGGGTAGATTGACAAAAACCAATTTGGGGACTGTCCCCTTTGGCATATGAGTGTACATTCAAAATAAATGTTCAACCAACCTTCAGTTCAATCAACCACATCCAAACTTCATTCTGGATCTTCTTGCTGTAGTGTAGGTTTTTTAGGTATCTTTCTGCAAACAGTTCATTCTCTGGATTTTAGGAGTTAGCAAGCTTCTTTCCTTGCAGATCTTTCTCAAACAAAATTTTAAATCTTGAGTTTTTTTGAAAATACAATACCCCTTGAAATGGGTGTTGATAAACACCCAGTTCAGCTCAGGATGCATGGTTGAGTTATGGGGTATAAGAGTCAATTATCAAAAGAAAAAAAAGAAAAGAAAAAAATGGAAGAAAAATCAAACTTTTGGGAGAAAGAAGAGTATTTCACAAAGAGTGTGAATACAAGGAGTCCTATGTCTTAACATATGTCAAGTGTTGCAACCTCAAGTCTCACACTAGGTTCAAGTTCTTTTGTATTGGCTTAGAAGTTAATCAATCCTACTTGGATTGATTAGGTCCTTGTTGACCTTGTGCTTCATAGCACTGTATAATGGCCCTTTGTTCCCTTCTCCTAGAGTCAGACATAATCATTAATCACAATCTCATAATATTTATCAACAAATGTCAGGTTTCCATAGTCTAAAGCTGTTGGGTATGCATTAATATTATAGCAAGTATAAATTTTAAACTTATATTACTCTAGAAAAAACAATATTGATTCTATGTACTTTAAGTATAAGAAATGAGAAAAGGGGAAAAATCAAATATTCTAATCAAAATGTTAAAAAAGCAATAATAAAATAAAAATTCAGGAATTAATTGTGTTCCCAAAAACAGTATCCACTTGTTTATGGGTTATTATCTCCAATGAATGTGACAGGATACAGTCAATCAGTCTCAATAGAAGATGCTCTCTTTACATGTGAGCAATGAATCCAAGAGTCCTTCTTTCCAATTTTTATAGATGTTGGAGTGGTTAGAAATATTTGGAACAGCCCTTCCCAGGAAGACTGAGATGCTCTAGGATGCTGGAAGTTCTTTATATATACCTTGTCTCCTGGGTTCAGGTCATAAAGTGAAAAGTCTAGTGGTCCTGCTTA
Organism: Monodelphis domestica; assembly: GCF_027887165.1. Taxonomy (NCBI): domain Eukaryota; kingdom Metazoa; phylum Chordata; class Mammalia; order Didelphimorphia; family Didelphidae; genus Monodelphis; species Monodelphis domestica. The sequence goes on along the minus strand of NC_077233.1, from coordinate 172,911,281 downwards.
TACTGCAGCTCCAGATTCTTGGAGTTCACACAGTTTGTACCACAATTCCTATATGCAGGAAGCAATAGAAGTATCTCCCCCAAATAGTGATGTATATGTAGGGGAGAAAGGCTTATCCTGTATAGGTGTATGTCCAAAAAGCATCTCAAAGGGTGAGGTGTGTAGATCTCCCCTGGGCCTGCTTCTAAGATAAAATAGGGCCAGAGGAAGAATTTCAGGCCATTTTAAATGTGTCTCAGTGCATAATTTGCCAATCATAGTTTTAAGTTCTCTGTTAATTCTTTCAACTTGACCTGAGCTCTAGGGATGATATGGTACATGAAATGTGGGGGTTATCTCCAAACAAGAATATATCTGATTTAGAACAGAATCAATAAAATGACTTCCCCTATCTGAATCAATACGTGCTGGCAGGCCAAAGCAAGGAATAATCTCTTTTAAAAGCACCTTCACAACAAAAGCCGCTGAGGCTCAGGCTGTAGGAAATGCTTCCAGCCATCTGATCAGTTAATTTACTATGACTAGACAAAATTTATAATTTCCAGCCTTTGGTATTGTTAAGAAATCTATCTGTAGGTGCTCAAAAGGTGTGTAAACCAGAGGACACCCACCAAAAGCTTTGCCATGAAAGGCATGTTGGTTATATGCTTGGTAGTTAGAGCAGGCTGTACAAACTTTAGAGGCTATAGTAATTATAACAGGGACTATCCATACTCTTTTAACAGTGTCCATGATGTCCTGGGTACCAAAGTGATCATTGTTATGAATAGATTGGCAAATTTGGTGATAAAAACTTCTAGGGAGCACGGGTTTTCCTTCAGATAACACCCATATTTCATTAATCTGTTTTGCTTTAAATTTTTGCTTCCATTTTTCCACTTCCTTTTTATTATAGGAAAGTGAGAAATTCAAGTCATTCGTGGTTGTTAATGTTAAAATTAATTTAGGCCCTTCTATGGCCACTAGCTTTGCAGCGGTATCTGCCTGGTCATTTCCCCTAGAGACAGGATTAGTGCCACTTGTATGGGCAGAGCAATGAACTATGGCTAGGGCTTCAAGCAGCTGGAGAGAAGAAAGAATAATTAATAATTTTTGTATTAGCTATAGATTTTCCAGCTGAGGTTAAAAATTCTCTCTGAATCCATAACATGCCCATTGAAAGATAAATGCCAAATGCATATCTAGAATCTGTATAAATTGTTGCCTTTTTATTTTTGGCAATTATATAGGCATGTTTAAAAAACAATCATAGTGTGAATTTCCCACTTTTTGGATTACATATGGTTCCTTACTGTGTGACGGTGGGGGGGGGGGTGTATAGTGATAATTGGCATTAAAATATCAGGGTCTGGAAAATAAAAGGTTTCACTCTTTGATTCCAAGGTCCTTACCTCCCCCCCCCCCCATAACACCTTCATAAAGAAGCTGGGACAGTTTTCTGGGATCCCCCACACTGATGGGGATTTTCACCCTGGTTATAGCATTAGACCAGCTCCACTTTTTATTCATTGTTGTTGGGCATTTTGCTGTATATTAGCATTTGTCTCATTTTGAGCACTGTCATTATTCTGATTGACATTACAGTTCCTATAGTTATTATTTCTTTTTTTTTTTTTACTGTAGCCAGTTCCTACAGACCATCATTACATGGCCTCTCTTTCCACAGTAAAGACATGTTAATGATTTATTTGTGGATTCCTGCAAAGGGGCTATGGTCTTTTCCTGATTTTTCAGTCTTCCCTTTAACATTTCAATTTCTTTTTTTAAGTCCCCCATTGATTTACTGTTTTCTTCACATCTTTTTGCATGGCCCTTATACATGTACCATGAATCAGGCCTACCAGAGCAAGCTCTCATAGATGTCAATAATGCTTCTCTGGCCTGGTTTAGTTTTGTGTAATCTGGTTCAACATTGGGGTTCCAATTTGAATTTTTGGGTGGCCAATAATTTGCTCCCCTACCTCACTTCTGATTTACCAGAGAGATGACTTTATTTTTCTGTCTGAAATTTTTCTAATAAATTTTCAACATCTATCCAAGTGGGGTCAAAAGTTTTGAATATGTTCTCCAATTTTTTAATAATGAATATCAGCTCCTCCTTGAATGAGGGGATGTCTTCCTTGAATTTATTTAAATCTTCAGGATTGAAAGGTAGATGGTGTCTTATAGACACCAAGTCCCCACTTTTTATTGAAGGTGGGTACTTCCCTTAAAGGGAATAAACTTCTATGTATTCCTGTCTCTAGGTTCCTTTGTTCATTTTCAATGGGGTAGGTAAGAGGAGGGTAAGGGATGGGCAAGCTGAGGGGGAGGGCCTGTGGGCCTGGAGTGTCAGAAGGATGAGAGGTAGGTGCAGCATGGAAATGGATTGGGCTGGGTGGAAAAGGGCTGAGACAAAGGAAGAAAGTGCAGGGGTGGGGGGGGGGGAGAATGCGGAGGGGTGGGGCAGGAGGCATGGGCAGGGGGAGGAGTTGGTTGGGTAGTAGAGGGAGAAGTAAGTTGGGTAGAGGAGGAGATGGTTTGAGAACTAGGAGCAGAATTGTTTAGGGCAGGGTGGGACAGTGATTCTGATAATGAGGAAGTTTGGAAAGAAAGATCTCTCTTACTCTGGGGTGTTTTAAAATTATTTTCCATACTTTTTATAAAAGCCATGATCTCCCCCAAACTTTCCTCCATATACTCAAGCCAAGCATTTAGTTCCACATATTGTTGAGTAGTGGAAGGAACAATTGGTCGGTTTCACTGGGAATGAGTTTTCCAAGGGGAGATTGACATAATTCTCCTATTTGATTCTCTAGCATATTTATGGTATTTTCCAGGTCTCTCAGAGAAAAATAGATACAGCATTCCACATCCAACAATTACAACCACACCCAAGAACCTTGTTGAGTATAACCATTGCCATACATTCTCTGGAATGAGCCAATTCAAAGAGAAAAGGAACAATACTTTTCCAAATTTGGTCATGGTGTTAGAAAGCCCGTGACAAAGTAGGCTGTATACTGGTTCTAACCACATTTTCTTAAATTCAATACAGGTAACAGTAAGTTACCTGTAATCTTGCTTTTTCTCAATAGATGGTGCAATTGCCTAAGATTTCATTTTGATGTATGGGGGGGAGGGGCTAGGCATTTGGGTGTGGTCCTTTTAAAAGCCTTAATCCAATTAACTATACTAGGTGAAAAGGGCAGAGGGAAAAAAACAAAGTCTTTTGCCTGAGGCTGAGTTTTTAGAAAGGCTAAGTTTGGGAGGGGTCACAAGGGGAGGCCCAAGCTTATGCAGCTTCTGGTTCAACAAAGAGGTTATTAGAAAGTTTTTGTTGTTGTTGTTTTTTCCTTCCCCTCAGGCTAAAACAACCAGAACCATGTGCTTCCCTCTTTGGGCAAAGCCTCCACTTTTCTTAGCTGGCCTCACCGGGTTTTTTTTTACTTCTTACTTATATTTAAAAACTAGAGACATGTGGGGACTTGGCATAAAAAGGAAAGTAAACCTCTAGGAGTAGGACAAGGATAAAACTTTCTCCAGGTTTTCCTCACAGCTAGTTAAGAACAACCCAGTCAGCTAGTATTGCCAGGGTGAGGGTCAGATAATTGGGTTGTTTGTTCCCTAAGGCAAGAGAGATTTGGAAACAGTTTCCCCAGATAAGACCTTAGGGCCCTGCTGATAAGATTAAAAATGGCTGTTCTATTTATTTTAAGGAGAAAAAAGAAATAAATGTTTTGCACTCACCTGATCCAGCAGTTTTGTTTTGAACTGTAGTTAGTTGTTTAAAAGACTGACTTGAGAGATAAAGAGGACAGAAAATTCAGGGAAATTGAGGGTACTGTGAAGATTGGATTTGGCTACTATCTCCTGATTTGTGACAATGAAGGTACTTAGCTCTTCCTTTATTATGAAGATTAAATTGTAATCCCCAATCTACTTTTATATTTTAATCCCCAAGAGTATTAACTCAGTATTTAAAGTAGATCTACCCATTTTTAAACACAAAAAGGTATTAACTTACCACTAAAGGTGGAACTAACTACAAAAGGTGTGATGTAACTACAAAAGGTGTGATCTAACGAAAAAAGGTATGATCTAACAAAAAAAAAGGTGTGAACACCCATTTAATACATTGAATGGGCAGTCCTGGAGAGGAGCATCTGCTGTGATTGGTAGACATGAAATTTAGGGGAGATGACACAAGAGAAAAAGGTCTTTAAATAGTGGAAACAAAGACTGAAGAGGATCAGTTACCCCAGGCTTGGAGTGAAGGATCAGTCACTCAGAGCTGGAGGGAAGACAGACACTTGAGGAGAGACTGGAAGACAGACACTCGAACGTGGCTGTGGAACTTGACCCTGGAGGACCTCGTGCAGGAGACCTCAGACTGCTTTACTTTTAGATGGTCACTGTGGTGAAGGCTGACTTTCTTGCCCTTTCTGGAGGCATGGGCCTCCAGGAAAGGCCCATCATCTTGAGACTCCTTTTCCCCTGGCTGGTGCCTTAGAATTTCTAACCGGTTTAGAGGAAGCTGTAATTCTCTCTCTCTCTCTCTCTCTCTCTCTCTCTCTCTCTCTCTCTCTCTCTCTCTCTCTCTCTCTCTCTCTCTCTCTCTCTCCTTTTCTCTCTTCCTTAAATAAACTACCATAAATTCCATTCTACTACTTTAGTAATTAATTTTGGGATTTAGAAATTAAATCCCTGGTGACCACATATTAAATATTCAAGTCCAACCATATAAAACTAACAGTACTCAGTCACAACCTTCTTGAATTAGTCAGACTGTTAGGGGTAAAATTTATAGTTGGACTGGATATATTTTTATTTGGTTAAAAGGGATTTAAATTCTAAATCCTATGAAAATACTCAAGTCAGAATGGAATTTATGGTGGTTTATTTACAATAGAGGGAAGAAAGTAAGGGAATGAGAGAGGGAAAGAGAGAGATGGCTGTTCTGGCCTGGTCTGAACCACTCAGCAGTTCAGAAGCCTCAGCCAAGGGGGTATGTGTGCAGAGGATTGAATCTAACACAGCTTCCAGTCACAAGGCCTCCTCCAAGATGAGAAGTCTCTCTAGAGGCTGGTGCTTCCAGAAAAGCCAAGGAAAGGGGAGTCAGCCTTTTCATTCACCATGTGATAGTCTAAGGGAGGCAGTCTAAGGTCTCATGCTGAAGCTCCTCCAAGGTCAAGTTCCACAGCAAACTCCCTCTCACAGGAAATGACAAGAAATATAAAGGCAGTTCTTTACATCACTTCTCGTGTCTTACATGTACAAATGGTGGCTTAAACTGGGCTTTGGACAGCCCAGGGGTTCAGTCAATTGTTTCTGATTTGTCACTTCTTAGCACACATGGGTCAGACCTTCCTCCCCCATACTTAATGCTTAAGTGAGGGTGTATATATTCCTGGTTGCTAAAATTCTAGATACTAAGTAGGGTGGAGTAAATCTAAAATGCACAGTTGAGTGATGTATAGTCTTACAGGAAACCTTAAGAAAAACTAGGATCAATTCCTCTAGGTTCATATAGACTTCTTTCATGTAGGCTTGGCCATAATATGTTCCAAAAATTTCTTTAAAAGCACATTTCTGAGGTAGAAGATAGAAGAATGAACACAAAGGCTAGAATGAACAAGACTGACAATCTGCTTCTGCTTGATTTGAAACAATCTCAGTTGCTGAGTTTGTGTGGAAGGCAGGAAGTAAGATCCAAACCACTATTCTGTTAAGATTAAAAATTAGTTTCTAGTAATATAAGTATTATATTTTAGAGGTTTATTAAAAGTTAAGAAATAAAGAAAATACAAAATAAGAAAGCACGTGCCTAGGAGGGCCAAAAGGCCCATTCAATTTAATTTACCCTACATCTTGAGAGACCATGTGCTTGGAAACAGAAGCAGGGAGCCCCAGTACAGTAGGCGGAGTCAGTTTAAATACCATTTTGTCCTCTGCCCAGGTGAGAATTCAGGTGAGGTTACAAAGCATTCTGGGAAATGGCCAAGGACTTCTGGGAATTGAAGTCCAGGGTGCAAATCTCCATTTTTACAATTCCAAGAAAATGGTTAACATTACTAGTTTTAAATAAGGCATAATTTTACCTAATACAGATCTGGTAACTTAGATTGGAAATAGGAACCCATTTAGAGTTCCAGGGAGAGATGGTAGTCTTTTAGGAATCATGAAGGGGAGATAGTATAAGGCAGAAGAGAGGACCATAGGAATGAGGCTGCTCTAGTGAGTCAGAACAGTTATTAGAGGGGAATAGCTGTGAAGTTTTTTTTTTTTAATTAATTGGTCCTATAATTATATTGGCTTAGGGTACTACTCCTGGTGAGGAAACTCCTCTCTCTCTCTCACTCTCTCTCTCTCTCTCTCTCTCTCTCTCTCTCTCTCTCTCTCTCCAATATATACTTTTTATTTATTTTGTCAAATATTTCCCAATTACATGTAAATTTTTAAAATTCTTTTTTAGAATTTGAGCTCCAAATTCTCTCCTTTTACTTCTTGAAAAGGTAAGCTATATATCAACTATACATGTGAAATCATGCAAAGAATATTTCCTTACTAGCCATGCCACAAAAGAAAACACACAAAAACCCAAAATAATAAAGGGAACAAAAGAATGCTTCAGTCAGCCCTCAGGATTTATTAGTTCTCTCTCTAGAGGCAGATAGCATTTTTCATTATGGGTCCTTTAGAATTGTCCTGGATCATTGTATAGATCAGAGTAGCTAAGTCTTTCAGAGCTGATCATCACATAATATTGCTGTTATTGTGTACAGTATTCTAGTTCTGATCACTTCATTTTGCATCAGTTCATACAAGTCTTCCCAGGTTTTCTGAGAATATCCTGATCATTTCTTACAGCACAACAGTATGCCATCATAATTATATACCACAACTCATTCAGTCATTTCTCAATTTATTAATATTCCTACAATTTCCTTTTTTTGTCACCACAAAAAGAGCTGCTAGAAATATTTGTGTACAAATAGGTCCTTTTCCATTTTATTTGTCCTCTTTGGAATACAGACCTAGTAGTGTTATTGCTGTGTCAAAGAATATGGCCTTTTGTTTGTAATGAGGAAACTTCTATAACTACAGACCAGCATCTGGCCTGCAATTTTACAGTCTTAGGACTAGAGAGTTGTCTAAAGGTCACTGATCTGTCAATAAGCATTTGTTAGCACTTACTATATGCCAGGTACTATGCTAAGTTCTGGGGCTACAAAAAAAAAAAGGCAAAAATATGGTCGTCCTCATCATTCTTCATGGGTCCTGACTATCACATTCTCTCTCTCTTTTAAACCCTTTCCTTCTGTCTTAGAATCAATACTAAGTTATAGAAACGTGTTTTGTGTGATAATAACATGTATAACCCAGATTGAATTGCTTCCCAGCTCTGGGAAGGAAGAGAGGGATCATATAACTTTGGAAAACTTATATAGAAATTTGTTATTACATGTAATTGGAAAAAAATAAAATAAAATTACATTTAGAACCAATACTAAGCATCAATTCCAAGGAAGAGGAGCAGTAAGGGCTGGCAATTGGGGTTAAGTGACTTGCTTAGGGACACATAGTTAAGAAGTGTCTGAGACTGGATACATAGCATCAATTCTAAGATAAAAGGGAGGGTTTTTTTTTTTTAAAGGATGGGACTATCCTTGTGAATATGCTTTAAAGAAACAGTAAAAAGAAGGGAGAGGGTAGGACATCTAAGAAGGGTAAAATGGATAGCTTTGAGGACAGGATTGTGAGAAGCCCAGGGAAATACTCTTTCATACTAGATAGGGAACATAACTTCCTCTTGAGGGGCCAGGAACCAGAGAAAGTGGGGCCCAAGAAAGTCAGAGAAGTTCAGTATATTCCAGGATCAGGGGAGATGGCATGTAGCCCCACACTTAGAGTAGAGCATAGTATGTAGAATTAGGAGAGGACTATGAATCCTCCCAGAAAGTGGGACACACCCTCATCTACTTTAGACTAGTAGTCATTATCCATCTCTTATCATCTTAAATAGATAAGGGGTACATAAAGAAAAGGAGCCAGGCATAGGAGCTCCCAATAAACTATTCAGCCCCAAACTGGCTACACTTCAGCTAAATTAGGATAAGAAATCTTCATTCTGTAAGTGTATTTATTTCTGTATTTCTGTAATTACTTTTTTCTGTCTAGTTTCCTAGTAAACTTCCTACTGAAAAAAATTCCAACTTTCTCTTGGTGGTACTATGGGGAAAAACAAGGTTAGAGAAGGGGATCAAAGCAGGGCATCATCAAAGGACTTCAGAATTGGAGAAAACTATAATTATCCTTCATGTCTAGTTTTTACTTCCTCCTTACCTCTGCCTCCTGGATTGCCTGGTTTCCTTTCAGGTTCAACTGAAATGCTATCTTACATGGAATATTTTTTTCTCTCAATGTTTTTTTCCTTCTTTCGGTTATATGTAGAAACATTTTTTGACAATTGCTTTTTTTTAAACCCTTACCTTCCATCTTAGAATCAATACTGTGTATTGGTTTCAAGGCAGAAGAGTGGCAAGGGCCAGGCAATGGAGGTTAAGGGACTTGCCCAGGGTCACACAGCTGGGAAGTGTCTGAGGCCATATTTGAACCTAGGACCTCCCATCTCTAGGCCTGACTCTCAATCCAATGAACCATCCAGCTGCTTCCAGACAATTGTTCTTTGATATTTTAGAATTCAAGTTTTCTTCTTCTCTAACCCCCCAAGGCAGTGAATACATATTTCAATATTGCTCATGTCATGATAGAAATCACATGTCACATATACAATAGAAATATCAAATGAATTATAATGGAAGATGGCTTGCTTTGATCTACACTCAGACTGCAATTGTACCTTCTTTGGCTGTGGAAAGTATTTTCATCATGAGTCCTTTATATTTATCTTGAAGACTTGCTTTGCTGATAATGATGTAGACCTTTACAGTTGATCAACATATAATATTTCTGTTACTGTCTGCATTGGTCTCCTGGTTCTGCTCACTTCACTTTGCATCAGCTCATATAAGTCTTTTGAAGTTTTTCTGAACTCATCCTATTCATTGTTTCTTATGGTGCAGTAGTAATCCATTACAACCATATACCAAAATTTATTCTTCCATTCCCCAAGTAATGGACAACCCCTTCAGTTACCAATTCCTTGTCACTACAAAAAAAAGCTGCTAAAAATATTTTGGACTATTTTTTGATTGAGGAATGCTTTGCATTCTTACAAATTTGACTCTGTATTTGAGAAATGATTCTTTTCACTGTAATAGTGGGATTTTGTTAGGGGAAAGAACAAGAAGGAAACATAAAAATCAGGTTTATTTTTGGTAAAGGGAAGAGGGAAAAGGGTAAGGAAGATTATTACAATTAATCTTAAACCCTAATTTCTATAAACCTATTTTAACCTAATTTATCTAAGCTAAAAACATTAAGTTTCCCCAACATAAAATCTCACAAATGGAGTCCAATTAATGGGCCAGGATCTTCAGATGAAAACTGTCTAAAGCAAGTCCAGTGGAGAAGTGAATCTTTAGTCCTCTGTTCCAGCTGCAGCAGCCAGTCCAAGCAGCATTCCTCTCTCTTTAGCTGGTATCAGGCCAGAACCCTGATGTAAAACCTCCAATCCAAGGTCGTTCAGGAGAGGAGTGAAGTTTCTGTTGGGACCTTAGAATCTTTACCCAGATCTTGACCCTTAGGCTCCCATGTGACTCTCCATCACATATGCCAGTCAATCACTAGAGAGTTTGCATTGCAAAGTTCTTTTGCAAATGTCCTCTTCCTATTACATCTCAGAGATACTTGCTATAAGATTCCCCCCACATTTGTTGTTTCCCTTCTAATCCTGGTGCATTGATTTTATTTGTACAAAACATTTTGAATTTAATGTAATAGAAATGATCTATTTCATTTTAAATAAGTCTCTATGTCTTATTTGGTCATACATTATTCCCTTATCCATAAGGCTGACAGGTAAACTTTTCCATGATTCTCTAATTTGTTTATGGTATCACCCTTCATTTCTAGATTAATTATCCATTTTGACTTTATGCTGATTTATAGTGTAAAATGCTGGCCCATGCCTCATTTCTGCCATATTGCTTTATAGTTTTCCCAGCAGTTTTTGTCAAATGGTGAGTTATTTCCCCAAAGGCTTGGATCTTTGTGTTTATTTGCCTAATCTATGGCATTGATCCACCACTCTTATTTATTTCTCAACCAGTACCAGATTGTTTTGATGATTGCCACTTTGAAGTGTATTATAAGTTCTGGTATGGTTAGGCCCCCATCTTCCTTACTTTTTTTTTTAACCTTAATTCCTTTGATATTCTTTGTCTTTTGTTCTTCCAGATGAACTTTGTTGTCATTTTTTCTAATCCTATGAAATAATTTTGGGTAGTTTGATTGGTATGGCACTAAACAGGTAAATTAACTTAGGTAGGACTGCCATTTTCACTATATTGACTCAACCTATCCATGAGCAATTAATGTTTTTCCAATTGTTTAGGTCTGACTTTATTTGTGGGAAGAGTGTTTTATAATTGTGTTCATGTAGTTGCTGAGTTTGTTTTGGTAGGCAAATCCCCAGGTATTATATTATCTAGAGTTAATTTGAATAGAATTTCATTTTCTATCTTTTGGTGATAGTAAATAAAAATGCTGCTGATTTATGTAAGTTTGTTTTATATCCTGTCACTTTGCTGAAGTTATTATTTTTATAAGTTTTTGGTTGATTCTCTAGGATTCTTTACATATACCATTATATCACATGAAGTCTTTACATGCTAGTTTTTCCCTCCCAAAGTTCTTTGAATCTATATTGTATATATTTTGTACATGTTATCTTTCCCAGTCAGATCATAAACTTCTTGAGGGCCAGAACTGTTTTTATTGTCTTTGTATTATCTATATCTGGCACCATGCCTGGTACATATTAAATGGTAAACTCCTTAATAAGGACAAGGAATGTTTCATCATTGTCTTTGTATTAGCAGTAGGCACTTGGTAGAAACCTAATAAATGCTAATTAGTTGATTGATTGATCTAGTCTACCCTGTACTGGAATAAAAATCCTCTGGCCTTTGCTTGAAGAACTTCAAATGAAGAAAGCCCACTGACTTCCAAGACAGTTCATTACACTTTTAGATTGCTTTTGTTACCTAAAGTCTAATTGTTCCTCTTTTCAATTTCAACCCATTAGACTAAGTAGTGATTTTCCTGGATCCATGGGCAAAGACTCTAATCAATGTAATAACAAACCACAATTTAGGAGAACCAATGAGGAAAACATGCTACCTACCTCCTGAAAGAGAGGGGAATGATTCTGAGTGTACAAAATAAGCCTTCTCTCTCTCTCTCTCTCTCTCTCTCTCTCTCTCTCTCTCTCTCTCTCTCTCTCTCTTTCTCTCTCTCTCTCTCTCTCTCTCTCTCTCTCTCTCTCTCTCTCTCTCTCTCTCTCTCTCTCTCTCTCTCTCTCCTATTGCCTATGTAGAAATTGGTTTGCTCTACATATTTTAAAAGGAATTTTATTTTTCATTATCAGTTGTGGGTGGAAGGGTAAGAGAGAAGGTAGATTTTTGCTAATTAAAAAAGAATACATTATTATTCCTTTTCTCTATCAAATAGTTAGCATTTGCAAAGGGCTTTAAGATTTGCACTAATAAATATTTCATTTTATGCTCCTAATAACCCTTGGAGGCAGGTGTTATTATTAATCCCATTGCAACCTCCTCCTCCAAAAAAAGAAACCATTAACATCAATAACCCATTTATAATATAATCTTTCAAATAGCTACCTCCTGGTGTATAGGCCTTGAGGTATATGGGGTTACTAATAAGGATGCTGATTTCATTGCCAATTTTTTTCTCCTGGGCAAGGAGAGTATGCTGGTAAAATTTTTGTTGACTAGTAAACATAGGTAATTACCTGCAAAACTGCTCTATGTCATAGTCACTAGCTTCATGTCAATAGAAAATTACAGATCTAGAGCTGAAAAGGAACTTAGCTGTGATCCAATCCCTTCATTTTATAGATGAGGAAACTGAGGTTCAGTGAGGCTAAAAGACTTACCCAGTATCAGTGTTGTTCAGTCATTTCAACAGTCTGACTCTTTGTAACTTCATTTGGGGTTTTCTTGGCTAAGATTCTGGAGTAGTTTGCCATTTCCTTCTCCAACTCATTTTATAGATGAAGAAACGGAGGCCAGTGGAGTTAAGTGACTTGCCCAGAATTACAGTTAGAAAGTATTTGAGACAAGGTTTGAACTCAGGTCTTCCTGACTCCAGTCCAGTACTCTATGTACTGCACCACGTATCTGCCTTTGCCCAATATCACAGAAGTACTAATTAACAGAAGCAGAATTTGATACTATATCTTCTGACTCTGAACACGTGGCTTCTCTCTGTTGTTCTACACTCTCTCTGCTATGCTAATTATTCTCTGTCAACTTTATTGTTTCTGGTGAGAGAGAGAGTAGCTTATCTATTGGCTTTCCTACAGCTAGAACTATAGGAAATTGTTTACAATCTGCCTACCAGCATTCCCAGAATCTCTCCTTTGGAGTACTATAAACAGTGGCCAGCTATAAACCCTGGATCCCTGATCTAAGGACTAACACAGATGTGCTAGATTTGCAGTCTTAGATGTGTGTGCCCGTGTAGTAGGTGTATGTCCACATGAGATGTCTAAATCCACAAAGAGGTGGCTTGAGGGGAGGCATCAATAGCTTTATCTGGAATCTTGCCCGCCTTTCTCCAAAGGATACTACAATTACTACCCTGAGGAGAACAGGACAAGTGGAAGTGAGTCTGGCCACTCTGTTCTTTGAGTATGACAGAGATATCTGATTAGACATATCTATCTGCTCCCCTTGGTGTTATCAAACGAGTGTCACAATTGGTTTAGATAAAAAAAGCCACTATTCCTTAAAGGGGAAACACACTCCTCAGCTAACACTTAGTCTTTTTCTACCAACCACAAACTTTTAGTACTATAAATAGCAAATAGCACCAATGCAGTAAAGATTAGAAGAAAAGCAGGAAACTGGAGGAAAAATAATATAGCAAACTTCTCTGATAAAGGCTTCATTTCTCAAATATATAGAGAAGTGAGTCAAATTTATAAAAATATGAATCATTCCCCAGTTGACACATGGCCAAAGGTTACAAACAGGCAGTTTTCAGATGAAGAAATCAAAGCTATCTATAGTCATATAGAAAATGCTCTGTCTTCATTGATTGGAGAAATACAAATTTAAAAAAACCCCTACCTTCTTTTTTAGAATTCATACAAGTGTTGGCTCCAAGACAGAAGAGTGATAAGGTGTAGGCATTTTGGTTAAGTGACTTTTCCAGGTTCACATAGCTTAGAAGTGTTTGAGATCAAATTTGAACCCAAGTTCTCTGGTTGCCCTAAGAAGTGCAAATTAAAACAGCTCTGAGGTACCACCTCACATTTAGTAGATTAGCTAATATGAGAGAATAGGAAAATGAAAATGTTGGAAGGGATGTGAAACATTTATGCACTATTGGTAGAATTGCGAATGGATTCTGGAGAACTTTTTGGAGCTATACCCAAAGGACTATAAAACTATGCATATCTGTGACCCAGAAATACCAATTTTTTTGGGGGGAGGGAGTCTGCATCTCAAAGAGATCAAAGAAAAAGGAAAAGGACCTATATGTGCACAAAAATGTATTTATAGCATCTTTTTGTGATGGCAAAAAGTTGGAAATCAAGGGACTACACATCAATTGTGGAATGGCTAAACAAGTTGTGGTCTATGGTTGTGATGGAATACTATGGTCTTAAAATAAATGATGAGTGCCATGATTTCAGAAAAATCTGGGAAGACTTATATGAACTGATGCAAAATGAAGAGAGCAAAGCCAGGAAAACATTGTAATAGCAATACTGTATGATGATCAACTATGAATGATTTACTTATTCTGACCAATACAATAATCTAAGAAAATTCTGAAGGACTCATGATAAAAAATACTATCCATCTCCAGAAGAAGAATTGAAGAAGTCTGAATGAAGATCAAAGCATAATTTTTAAATTTTGTTTTTCTTGCCTTTTTTTTTTTAACAACATGACTGATGTTTTGCATGATTTCATATGTATAATTTGTTTTTCTTGCCTTCACAATGAGTGAGAGGGAAGGGTGAGAGGAAAGGAGAGAAGCAGGAACTTGAAATGTAAAAAAAAATAACATTCAAAATAAATACATAATAAATTAAAACATCATGAATAGCAAGTAAATTTATTTAAGTAAATCGCAAACAAAAAATTGGAGATATTATCCAAATTAGATATTCCAGAAAACACACAAGAATAAATGAGGTTTTCAAATGATTTAAAGATGTAATCTTGTTCCCACAAGAGAGAGGTCTAAATCTCACTCCAGGAGAAATTCCCCTGTCTCTAGGGGGGCAAACTGGAAAATGGACATGTTGAGGAGCTGGCTTCCCCAACATGTCTGCTAGGGAATCTTTCTCTTTTTCCTTCTTGAATTTAGTTCTATAGAGCATTTAGAACCATATATGTCTCTCTTGAAGTACAAATAAAAGATATCTCTCCATTTTAAAGCTGATGAGTCAGTTCCTCTCATGTAGGCACACAGTTGTCATCACCTCCACATTGTCTCTATCAACTAGGAGAGTTTCATGCAGAATGCTCCAAGCTTGACCAGAAAGCTATGTTAGAGCAGTTCAAAGACTCAAGAGAAAATTAAGATGGTGTAAGAGCATTGCTTGGCCTGAACTTGAACAATGCAAGGATTCAAAGTTATTTGCTAGATCCAGAGTCATTTGTGGTGAACCTGAATATATTAATGAAATTTTCAGATATAAAAAGATGTTCAACTAGGATGAGAAAACAAATTTCTCTAATCTTGAAGGTTTATTGAATGCAATAGAACCAAACTGAGAGAAGGACCTGGGCTGAAGATTCATGGTCCTAAGGAAAACTTTTATTGAGATTTGTCTCCTTTTAAAAGCAATATATAGAGATGGGAGGTCCTAGGTTCAAATCTAACCTCAAATACTTCCTAGTTGTGTAACCTTGGTCAAGTCACTTGACCCCCATTGCCTCGCTCTTACTGCTCTTGTGCTTTGGAACCAATACATAGTATTGATTCTTAGGCAGAAGGAAAGAGTTATTAAAAAAAAAAAAGCAATGTAGCATGCCATGGAATAGACAGCTAAGTGACATAATGGATAGAACCCCTGACCTGGAGTCTGGAGGACCAAAGTTCAAATCTGACCTCAGACACTTAATAGCTATATGACCCTGATAGAAGTTACTTAACTTTTTTTGCTTCAATTTCTTCCTCTGTAAAATGACCTGGAGAAGCAAATGGCAAATCACTCTAGTATATTTGCCAAGAAAGCCCCAAAAGGGGTCATGAAGAGTCAGACATGACTGAAAAATGACCTGCAATAATACAACAGACCCTTGGGTTCTGTTATCAGCTCTAACATTTTTTAAAAAGTTTACCCCTGATCAAATTACTTAACTTTTCAGTTTCTTCAGCAATAAATGTGAAATGATAATATCTATAGTACCTCAGAGCTATTGAAAATTTATTATTATAAGCATGCATTGTTATTATTATTCTGAAATCTGGGTTTCTAAACTATTGTAAAATCTTCTCATTGACCTCCTTGCCTCAAGTGTCTTCCCAAGTCAAACTAGCCTGTCCACATCTGCCCAAATGATTTTTTTCTAAAGCGCTGAGCAGGTCATCCTGTTACTTAATAAATGAATGATTTGTTTTAAAATCAAATGTAAACTTACTAGTTTTGCTTTTATAGTTCTTTATTGCTTGGGTCCTTCCTCTTCTTTTTTTATTTTAATTTTTAAAAAACCCCTTACCTTCTGTCTTGGAACTGATACTAAGTATTGGTTCCAAGGCAGAAGAGTGGTAAGGGCTAGGCTTTGGGCCTCAAGTGATTTGCCCAGTAATTTGTCACATGGCTAGGAAGTATCCAAGGCTAGATTTGAAGCCATGAAGTCTCATCTCTGGTCTTGGCTCTATCCACTAAGTCACCTAGCTGTTTCCTTCCTATTCTTCTTACGCATTACTTCCTCAAACTCTATCTCAGGGGTCCCCAAATTTTTACACAGGGGGCCCATTCACTGTCCCTTAGACTGTTGGAGGGCTGGACTATTAAAAAAAAACAACTATGAACAAATCTGTAAACTACTGTCTGGGATAGCAGAGGCTGCAGCACTGGCTGTGATGGGCCTGTCACACCTTGCACAGCCCCACCACTGCCACCACTATATCGGATAGCAATATACACAGTGCAGAATCCCCTCCCCCAGATCACCACTCACCATGCTGATGTCTTCCATTGTGCAGCCACATAATCCTTTGCGGGGCACCTCCTTCTCCTTCAGTTACTCTCAGAACAAGATGCCACACAAAGGATTATGTCACTGGAAGTTGTGCTGTATGTGAGTGATGCCGTGCTTTGTGGCCACCAATGAAAGAAGTGCCCCTTCTGGAAGTGCAGTGGGGGCCAGATAAATGACCTCAGGAGGCCACATGTGGCCCACAGGCTGTAGTTTGGGGACCCCTGCTCTATGGTCTAGTCATATTTGGTCTATTCACTATATTCTATATTCTATCTTCCATCATTTTGCACTGGCTGTACCCCACTCCTAAAATGCTCTTCTTCCTCCCATCTATCTCTTATAATCTCTAGTTACCTTCTACTTAGTTCAAGTGCCATCTTCTGGAAGAGGTCTTTCTTTATCCTCCCACCTCCACTATGAGCTGTTAGCACCATCCTTTCTAGGACTATCTTCCATCTACTTTGTATATATCTTGTATGTCCCTACTTTTGTCCATGTTGTCTCTACAATTAGAATGTAAGCTCCTTGAGGGCAGAGGCTTTTCTTTCATATTCTCAGCACTTAGTACAGAGCTTGGCACATAAAAATTGCTTACTAAGTTAATTTATTGATTTCTTCTATTACTGTGATTTCTTGCCTATGTATTATTTATAGCTAATAAAGCCCTTCTTCTACTAAAGTTTTTTGTGTTGCCCTAGAAACAGTTGTCCTACATGTACTGCTGTTGATTACCCCATTAGGGAGTGGGCAGGAAATGAAGTAGAAAGAGCATGTTTATGAAGTCATTGTCTAGAAAAGAGCAACAAATTACTGGATTGATGGTAGCAAAGGCAAGGGAGCCATTGTGAACCAAGGGCAGATTTACCTAGATTTCTGGCAGAAGGGCCGTCCTTTCTCAATTCCCTATTTGCAAGTGACAGTAATGAATCATGAGAAGTTGGGACTTGAATGAGGAGAAACACTCTCTTTGTTTTCTTGGTTGCTAAATTCAGGCTCTGCCCAAACCTCCAGAATGGGCGAAAATCTCACAGTATGTGGGAATCTCTGCTATCACAAAATATGTGCCGAAGAAAATGAGTCTTTAAAAAAGAACCGTTATTGATGCCTTTTATTTTTTACCTCAGAGTAATTTCTGTGCACCATCACCATGATCCCTCAATGGTTAAGCAAAACCAACTAATGCACTGGGCCCAACAATATATGTAACACTCCAAATCCATAGTTCCCACTTTCTATTGACAAGAGGGAATCATATTTCCTCGTGTCTTCTCTCGGCATTTACTTACTCACGTACATATTATTAATTCTGGCCTTTGAGGAACTGTCTTTAAAAAAATAGCCCAACCCTTAACCTTTTCTCTTAGAATAGATACTAAGCATCATTGCCAAGACAGAAGAACTGTAAGGGCTAGGCAGTTGGGATTAACTGGCCCAGGGTCACAGAGCTAAAAAGTGTTTGAGGCTACATTTGAATCTAAGATCTCTTGTCTCCAGGCTGGACTATCCACCAAGATACCTCGCTGTCCTGAGGAACTGTCTTTTTATTTTCTTCCCTAGTGCTTAGTACAGTACTTGGTTCAGAGTAGGAACTTAATAAATACTTGTTGAATTTTATTGCTGTATAGGAATTTGGCTATATCAGATTGTACTCCAATAAATAGGACTCTTTCCTTGTTTTTAGGAATGTTTTAGATAGGTAGGTAGATAGGTAGATAGATAGAGAGAGAGGTAGATAGATAAATAGATACATAGATAGATACATAGATACATAGATAGATACATAGATACATAGATAGATACATAGATACATAGATAGATACATAGATACATAGATAGATACATAGACAGATACATAGATACATAGATACATAGATAGATACATAGATACATAGATAGATACATAGATAGATACATAGATACATAGATAGATACATAGATGCATAAATAGATACATAGATAGATACATAGATAGATCTGGAGGTACCCTTTGGTCTTTGTTTTTAAACTCGTGCTCTGAAGTCAGCATTATCAACCATCTGGCTTCTCAGCCTCTATTAGAATGCTGACTATGACCTCTAAAATCTAAATGGAAGAAGTCAAATTATTCTAAAGACCAGAGATGGGGAGATTCAGAGCTTCTTTATCTTTTCTGTTGCAGAAAAGCTGGAATTTTAATTCCTTCTGGAAATAGTAAAATATCCATGATTTTAGGCTGGCTTTTTGATGGGTATTTCCTATTATCTGGGAGAAATAGCCCTGACATTTATCTGGTCTAGCAGGGACTTATCTTTTAATCTCACAGTTTGGTCTGTTACCCTCTATTCCCATGGCCATTCTTTTTGTTATCTATTAACAGTATCTCATCTCCTGCCTCAATGCTTTGGTGCATGTAGTTCCCCATGTCTGGATTGCTTTCCCTTCTAATCTTTACTCCATAGAATTTCAAACTTTCTTCACAGCATAGCTTAGTGGCTGTCTTCTAGCTGAGGCCTTTCCTGACTCCCCCTTTTTTCTTTTGAAAAATCTATTTCTTTTTTATCACTCTTACCCTGTGTCTTATATCATCTCTAAGCCAGAAGGGCAGTTAGGGCTAGGCCAGTGTTGGTGAAGGTGTGGCACGTGTGCAGAACCTGTACTCAGGGAACTGCTCTGTTCCCCCTCTTCCCAGATCCCTAGGACACTTTTGCATGCCATGCCTCTCTCTCCAGCTGCCCAAAGTAAGTACTTCCTCCTTTGACTCTCTGGGGGTAATGGGGAGTGTGGGGGTGGATCAGAGACAGCTTGAAGTTGCAGTTTGGGCTCACGAACTTGAAAACCTTTACGAATGCTGGAGGTAATCAGGGTTAGGTAACTTGCTCCATGCCATACAACTTGGAAATATCTGAGGTCAGATTTGAATACAGATTCTCCAGACTTCAGATCTGGCACTCTAGTCACTGTGCTGTATCTAGCTGCTTCTCTCTTTACTCTGGTGAGTTAGAGGGATGGCTATCCCAAGTATCTGAAGACTTCTCCAACAGAATGGGTAGATGAGAAAAATTTGTTCCAATGGCCATAAATGTGGCTGGAGCAGCTGTTATAGTTAGACACTGAAGATGACACTGCATCTCAGGTCATTCCCAGCCATCTTGACTTTTCTCAAGACTTTTGTCTTGCCATTAGACTTCAATGACTCTGGAAGAGAGAGAGAGAGAGAGAGAGAGAGAGAGAGAGAGAGAGAGTGAGGTTGAGGATTTTGTGCAACTCTGCTCCATTTAAATCCAATTTATGCACAAGTTAAGAATCACCCCATGAGGTCTATAAAAATGAAGAATGAAAAATGGAGTCAGCTAGATGTCTCAGTAGATGGAGAGCCAGCCTAGAAATGTTGTGTCCTGGGTTCAAATTTGACCTTAGACACTTCCTAACTGTATGACCTTGGACAAGTCATTAAACCTCTATTGTCTAGCCCATATCACTCTTTTGACTTAGAATCAATATCCAGTATTGATTCTAAGACAGAAGGTGGGTTTTCTTTAAATGAAGGACAGACAACAACACAGCATTTTTTTTCAATCAATAAGAAGTTATTAAGTACCTACTATGTGCCAGTAACTGTGAAAAGCTGTGGGCACATAAAGATAAGCAAAAGATGGTCTCTACTTTTAAGGAGCTAATTAGGTCAAAAGGGTGAGATAATATTTTTTTAAATTTGTTTTAAATTTTTTAAATTTTTATTTGGTCATTTCCAAATATTATTCATTGGAAACAAAGATCATTTTCTTTTCTTCCCTCCCCTCCCTCCCACCACCTCTCCCATAGCCCACGCCCAATTCCACTGGGTATCACATGTGTTCTTGATTCAAACCCATTTCCATGTTGTTGGTATTTGCATTAGAGTGTTCATTTAGAGTCTCTCCTCAGTCATATTCCCTGCACCACTGTAGTCAAGCAGTTGCTTTTCATCAGTATTTTTACTCCCACAGTTTATCTTCTGCTTGTGGATAGTGTTTTTTAGATCCCTGCAGATTGTTCAGGGACACAGCATTGTCACTAATGGAGAAGTCCATTACCTTCTATTGTACCACAATGTATCAGTCTCTGTGTACAATGTTTTCCTGGTTCTGCTCCTTTTGCTCTGCATCACTTCCTGGAGGTTGTTCCAGTCTCCACGGAATTCCTCCACTTTATTATTCCTTTTAGCACAACAGTATTCCATCACCAACAGATACCACAGTTTGTTCAGCCATTCCCCAATTGAAGGGCATACCCTCATTTTCCAATTTTTGGCCACCACAAAGAGTGCAGCTATGAATATTCTTTTACAAGTCTTTTTCCTTATTATCTCTTTGGGGTACAAGCCCAGTAGTGCTATGGCTGGATCAAAGGGCAGACAGTCTTTTATCGCCCTTTGGGCATAGTTCCAAATTGACCTCCAGAATGGTTGGATTAATTTACAACTCCACCAGCAATGAATTAGTGTCCATACTTTGCCACATCCCCTCCAGCATTCATTACTTTCCATAGCTGTTATGTTAGCCAATCTGTTAGGTGTGAGGTGATACCTGAGTTGTTTTGATTTGCATCTTTCTAATTATAAGAGATGTAGAACACTTTTTCATGTGCTTATTATTGTTTTGATTTCTTTGGCTGAGAACTGCCTGTTCATGTCCCTTGCCCATTTATCAATTGGAGAATGGCTTGATTTTTTGTACAATTGATTTAGCTCTTTGTAAATTTGAGTAATTAAACCTTTGTCAGAGGTTTTTATGAGGATTGTTTCCCAATTTGTTGTTATCCTTCTGATTTTAGTTACATTGGTTTTGTTTGTACAAAAACTTTTTAATTTGATGTAGTCAAAATTACTTATTTTACATTTTGTGACTCTTTCTAAGTCTTGCTTGGTTTTAAAATCTTTCCCTTCCCAAAGATCTAACAGGTATACTATTCTGTGTTCACCTAATTTACTTATAGTTTCCTTCTTTATGTTCAAGTCATTCACCCATTCTGAATTTATCTTGGTGTAGGGTGTGAGGTGTTGATCCAAACCTAATCTCTCCCACACTGTCTTCCAATTTTACCAACAGTTTTTATCAAATAATGGATTTTTGTCCCAAAAGCTGGGGTCTTTGGGTTTGTCATAAATTGTCTTGCTGAGATCATTTATGCCAAGTCTATTCCACTGATCCTCCTTTCTGTCTCTTAGCCAGTACCAAATTGTTTTGATAACCACTGCTTTCTAGTAAAGTTTGAGATCTGGGACTGCAAGTCCTCCTTCCTTTGCATTTTTTTTCATGATTTCCCTGGATATCCCTGATCTTTTGTTCTTCCAAAGAACTTAGTTATGGTTTTTTCTAAATCAGTAAAGAAGTTTTTTGGTAGTTCAATGGGTATGGCACTAAATAAGTAAATTAATTTGGGTAGGATTGTCATTTTTATTATGTTAGCTCATCCCACCCATGAGCAATCAATGTTTTTCCAATTGTTTAGATCTAGTTTTAGCTGTGTGGAAAGTGTTTTGTAGTTGTGTTCATATAGTTCCTGTGTTTGTCTCGGCAGATAGATTCCTAAGTATTTTATATTGTCTAGGGTCATTTTGAATGGTATTTCACTTTCTAATTCTTGCTGCTGAAATGGGTTAGAGATATATAGAAATTCTGATGACTTATGCAGGTTTATTTTGTATCCTGCAACTTTGCTAAAGTTGTTGATTATTTCGAGTAACTTTTTGGTTGATTCTCTAGGATTCCTTAAGTAAACCATTATATCATCTGCAAAGAGTGATAGCTTGGCCTCCTCATTGCCAATTTTAATACCTTCAATTTCTTTTTCTTCTCTAATTGCTACTGCTAGTGTTTCTAGTATAATGTTAAATAATAGAGGTGATAATGGGCATCCTTCTTTTACTCCTGATCTTATTGGAAAGGCTTCTAGTTTATCCCCATTGCAGATGATGTTTGCTGATGGTTTTAGATATATACTGTTTATTATTTTTAGGAAAGGCCCTTCTATTCCTATACTTTCTAGTGTTTTCAATAGAAATGGGTGTTGTATTTTATCAATGGCTTTTTCTGCATCTATTGAGATAATCATGTGATTTTTGTCAGTTTGCTTGTTAATATAGTCAATTATATGGATGGTTTTCCTAATATTAAACCATCCTTGCATTCCTGGTATGAATCCTGCCTGGTCATAGTGGATGACCCTTGTGATGACTTGCTGGAGTCTTTTTGTTAGTATCCTATTTAGGATTTTTGCGTCTATATTCATTAGGGATATTGGTCTATAGTTTTCTTTCTCTGTTTTTGACCTGCCTGGCTTTGGGATCAGTACCATGTTTGTGTCGTAGAATGAATTTGGTAGAACTCCTTCTTGGCCTATTATGTCAAATAGTTTGTTTAATATTAGGATTAGTTGTTCTTTGAATATTTGATAGAATTAATTTGTGAATCCATCTGGACCTGGGGATTTTTTCTTAGGGAGTTCTTTGATGGCTTGTTCAATTTCTTTTTCTGAAATGGGGTTGTTAAGGTAATTTATTTCTTCCTCTTTTAGTCTAGGCAATTTATATTTTTGTAAGTATTCATCCATATCACCTAGATTGCCATATTTGTTGCCATATAATTGGGCATAGTAGTTTTTAATGATTGCCTTAATTTCCTCTTCATTAGAGGTTAGGTCTCCTTTTTCATCTTGGATACTATCAATTTGGTTTTTTTCTTTCCTTTTTTTAATTAGACTGACTAGTACTTTGTCTATTTTATTTGTTTTTTCAAAGTACCAGCTTCTAGTCTTATTTATTAAATCAATAGTTCTTTGACTTTCAATTTTATTAATTTCTCCTTTGAGTTTTAGGATCTCTAATTTAGTCTTCATCTGAGGATTTTTAATTTGTTCACTTTCTAATTTTTTAATTTGCATGCCCAATTCATTGACCTCTGCCCTTCTTAATTTGTTAATATATGAACTCAAGGATATAAATTTCCCCCTGAGTACTGCTTTGGCTGCATCCCATAGGTTTTGAAAGGATGTCTCATCATTGTCATTTTCTTCAATGAAGTTATTAATTGTTTCTATGATTTGTTCTTTAACTAACTGGTTTTGGAGAATTGTATTGTTTAATTTCCAATTAATTTTCTATTTACCTCTCCATGTTCCCTTACTAATTATTATTTTCATTGCTTTGTGATCTGAGAAAGTTGCATTTATTATTTCTGCTCTTTTGCACGTGTTTGCAATGTTTTTATGCCCTAATACATGGTCAATTTTTGTAAATGTACCATGTGCTGCAGAAAAGAAGGTATATTCCTTTTTGACCCTATTTATTTTTCTCCACATGTCTAATTTTTCTAAGATTTCATTCACTTCTCTTACCTCTTTCTTATTTATTTTTTGGTTTGATTTATCTAGTTCGGATAGAGGAAGGTTCAGATATCCCACTAGTATAGTTTTTCTATTTATTTTGTCCTTGAGTTCCTCTAGTTTCTCCTTTAGAAATTTGGATGCTATACCATTTGGTGCATACATGTTGAGTACAGATATTTCCTCACTGTCTATACTGCCTTTTATCAGGATGTAATTACCTTCCCTATCTCTTTTAACTAGATTTATTTTTACTTTGGCTTTGTCGGATATCATGATTGAGACTCCTGCCTTCTTTTTGTCAGTTGATGCCCAATAGGTTTGGCTCCACCATCTTACTTTCACCCTATGTGTATCTACCTTTCTCATATGTGTTTCTTGTAGACAGCATATGGTAGGGTTTTGGACTCTAATCCACTCTGCTATTCGCTTGCGTTTTATGGGTGAGTTCATTCCATTCACATTCAGAGTTATGATTACTAGCTGTGTATTTCCCAGCATTTTGATTTCTGCTCCTTTACCTGCCTTTTCTTCTTTCACTATTTCCTTCTACACCAATGTTTGCTTTTGAACAGTCCCCCTTGTTCCCACCCTTATTTTACTTCTCTTTCTACCCCCCTCCATATTTATTCCCCCCTTATTTTCCCTGTAGTCTTTCTAAAATTAATCCCCCACTCCCTCCCTCTATTGTACTACTTCCCTCCCCACCAGACCGTTTGTTACCCTTCTACTCCTCTATAGGGTGCAAATCTATTCTCTGCCCCCAATGGATTGGATTGTTTTTCCCTCTTTGAGCACTTTCAAAGCACGTAAAAGTTGAGTATTTCCTGTCTCTGACCTCTTTACCCTTCCAGTGTATTGATATTTTCCCCCCTCCCACCATGAGCTTCTTTATGACATATAAATTTATCCCCATTTGTTTCTTTTCCCATTTCTTTTAATATTAACCTATTTTTAAGCTCTAGTTATATATATAAACATATATATATATATGCATACTCATGAGTATGTATTTTTGCATGCATATATCTATATACCTATTTATGTCTTGTCCTTTCATCCTATACAGTTTGTTGCTGTTCCCTCTAAGTATACTTCTTTTTGCTGCCCAGCAAATAACAACAGTTTTTATGAGTTACCAATGACCTCTTTTCTTATAGGGATACATATCATTTTAACTTATTGAGTCTCTTTAAAAAATTTTTTTTCTTTCCCCCCCTCTTTTTTAATTACCTTTTGATGATTCTCTTGAGTTCTGTGCTTGGACATCAAATTTTCTGTTCAGGTCTGGTCTTTTCTTTACAAATTCTTGAAATTCTTCTATTTTGTTGAATGACCATACTTTCCCCTGTAAGAATATAGTCAGTTTTGCTGGGTAGTTGATTCTTGGTTGTAGACCTAGTTCCCTTGCTTTCCGGAATATCGTATTCCATGCCTTTCTTTTTTTCAGTGTGGATGAAGCCAGATCCTGAGTTATCCTCACTGTGGTTCCTTGGTATCTGAATGACTTCTTCTTGGCAGCTTGTAATATCTTTTCTTTGGTCTGATAGTTCTTGAATTTGGCTATAATGTTCCTGGGGATTAAGTCAGTTGGGGATTAAGTACAGGAGGTGATCTGTGGATTCTATCAATCTCCACTTTTCCCTCTTGTTCAAGGATTTCAGGGCAGTTTTCTTTAATAATTTCCTGTAATATAATGTCCAGGCTTTTTCTTTTGTCATGGTCTTCTGGTAGGCCAATAATTCTTAAATTGCCTCTCCTTGAATGATTTTCTAAATCCTCTGTTTTGTGAATGAGATGCTTCATATTTTCCTCAATTTTTTCATTCTTTTGGCTTTGTTTTATAGTGTCTTGCTGCCTTGTGAGGTCTCTCAATTCAAGTTGTTGTATTCTGGTTCTTAAAGACTGGATTTCATCCTTAGTTTTTTGGTCGTCCTTTTCCTTTTGGTGGGATTTTCTTTGGAGGTCATCTTTCATCTTCTTCACCTTATCTTTCCTCTGCTTTGCCTCATCTTTCATCTCCTTTGTCTCATTTTACAGCTGGTTGATTTTGGCTTTCAAGACACTATTTTCTGTTTCCAGATGACTTATCTTAGTTTTTAAGTTCTTTTCCCAATTGTCTTCAGCCTCTCTTAATTGTGTTTTGAATTTCATTTTGAGTTCTTCCAATGCCTGTATCCAATTCGCTGGGATTTCTGATTTTTCCTTTACTGGGTCCTCCCCCTCTGTTTCATTCGCTCTTTGCTCATTACCTGTGCAGAAGCTGTCTATTGTAATTTCTTTCTTCTTTTTCTGTTGTTTGCTCGAGTTTATCCCTTCTTTGCTCCCAGTATTTGGCTATGCTCTTGCTCCTCTCATTTTGTTTTGGTTTTGGGGCTGTCAGTCTCCCCTCTTGGAGCTTTGTCAGATCTCTTGGTACAGTCTCTAGGGGAGGAATGTTAGCTTCCCTGTCCTCTGGAAGCTTTTGATTGGATTGAGTTCAATTGGGTTGGGCTGTATGTGGTATGAAGCACTGAGGCTCTGAAGACTCCTGGAAGGCTGGGCTGCCCAGGCTCTCTCCAGTTCTCTCCAGCTGCTTCTCAGCTGTCCGCAAGTGCCTTTGCCTGCTTCCCTAAACTCTGAGGAGTTCTGATGGGATTAGTTCAACTGGATTGGTCTGGATGTGCCCGAGGCAAGGGTGAGACTGGAGCCTGATGGAGGGACTCAGTCATGGTCTGTTTCTCCCTGGCTTCCTCCCCGCTGTCCAAGTTGGATGCTCTGAGCCCGGCGCCCCACTGCTCACAAGGTAGACCCTGCAAACCAGCACCTTTGCCCACTCAGAGGTTCCCACTGCTGCTGGGGGCTCAGCCCTCTGGGTTGTGGGGGAGGGGTCCTAGGACCTTCACTCTGCCTTCCCCTTAGCCCTGAGTATTCTCAGATTCCGGCTTTTGGGGGGGTGTACCTTTTGAATTGAGTCCAGAAGGAGGGTTCCCCGCTTCTGTCCTGTTGTTCAGCTTGAATTTCGGTGCCCTAGGAGCATTTATTCTGTATCGGTAAGGAAGGGTCTTCCAAGAGGTCTGAACTTTTGCTGCTTGCTAAGCTGCCATCTTGACTCCACCCCCAACACAGCATTTTTATTACCCTCCCCAAACAATTTTGTATTTATGTGAAGACTGCTTCGGCTGAATAGGCAGAAGAAACCAACAAGAAGGTTCAAGGTTAAGATGGAAACGCAGCAAGGCACTGTGGAGTGCTTAGGGCGTGTTGGAGCACAAAAGACAACACGGCCATCCAATGCAGCTGAGGAAGTCTCCAGGTGTAACGACTTTTCGCGCCACTGGACCCAGGCTTCCAACGCTGAGAAAGTGAGACTGTCTCTGTTCATCGACTTTTCCACTTAAATCTTCATGCACAAGTGTCTTTGTGCACAAAAACGCACAAAGACAATAGTCATCCTTGGTTACCGAGAGACTACTACTACTAGTATACAATGTCTGCCTCCCCCTCCCCCCCCCCAGAAGAATGTAAGATCCTTGAGGGTAGAATCTTGCACAGTACCTGGTATGTGTTTTAGTCATGTTTGACTCTTGTTGACCCCATTTGGGATCTTCTTGTCAAAGATATTGGAGTAATTTGTCATTTCCTTCTTCAGCTCATTTTACAGATGAAGATACTGAGGCCAACAGAGTTCAGTGACTTGCCAAGGATCATACAGCTAGTAAATGTCTGAACAGATTTGAATTCAGGAAGATGAATCTTCCTGACTTCAGGCCCAGTACTCTTGTCCACTGAACCACCCAGCTGTCCCTACCTGCTATATAACAGTCATTAAAGTTTTTGTTGAATGCAATTGACTTGGTACTTTGAACAGGGTCATGTCTCATCTTTACTGCAACAATTTTTCAGTCAGCCACTCTGAGTCTGGGTTTTTTTTTTTTTGTTACAATTCATCATACACATCACTGTCAGATAATTTTTCCTAAATATGGGTCACTACCCCTCTTAACAACCTTATTGCTCATCAGAGTCCAAACTCTTCAGCCTGATGTTCAGGCTTTCAATCGGTCCCACCTTGCCCCAGTCTTATCTCTCCCTCTTCTCTAAGAGCTACCAACAGCTCCAATCAAGCAGTCCTTTCTATTGTCTTCCAAACACACAAGGCTTATTCTTATCTTGGCTCAAACCTGTTCTTTATTTGCCTCCCTCACAGGATCCTTCAGAAGAGAGCACTTTGAAAACTAGAAAGTGCATAGAATTGTGAGTTGTTAGTGAATGTGACTTGTTATCTTTTGTTTGGAATGCTCTTCCTTCTCTCTGTTACTTCAACTTCATTTCAGGTCAGCTTTTCCATGAAAACTTACATGATGGTTTTAGTTCACATGGACAGCTCCTTTTCATAGAATCATAGAACCTTACAAATGAAATCAAATGAAGTGATGCATGTAAAGAGCTTTGTAAACGTTGAAGAACTTTATAAATGATAGCTGTTACTATATTGTTATTTTTTCTTCTAATTAGTATTACAACTTAAAAGCACCTCAGAGATGATCTATCCTGATTTTCTATCTGATACAAGAATCTCTTCCATATATTTTGCATGATAATACATGTACAACCCAGATTAAATTGCTTGCCATCTCTGAGAGGAGGGAGGGAAGGGAAGAAGGGAGACAATTTGGATCTTATAATTTTGGAAAATGTATGTTGAAAATTGTTATTACGTGTAATTGGGAAAATAAAATATCTTTGAATTTTAAAAAATCTCTTCTTGAGCATTTCTGATAGACATTTCCTCTCTAATTGACTACCTCTAATAATAATAATTCAGTCGTTCTGTTATATCCATCTCTTGGGGACCCCATTTGGGATTTTCTTAGCAATGAGATTGGAGTAGTTGCCATTTTCTTTGCCAGCTCATTTTATAGATGAGGAAACTCAGGCCAACAGGGTTCAGTGACTTGCCAAGGGTCACACAGCTAGGAAGTGTCTGAGGCCAGATCTGAACTCAAGTTTTTCTGATTTTAGGTCTAGTTGTCTGTCTATGTACCACCTAGCTGTCCTACTTCCAGTGATTAGGGAACTCATGACCTAAAGAAGTTTTTTGTTCCATCAACAGATTTGTTGACTTGTTAGGAAATATTTCCTTATTCTTAATTTGGCCCATGCTTAATGCAATAAAGCAGAAAACCCAGAAAACAACGACATTTTTAGGAGAACGTAACTGAAAATTATGTGTAGGCTGGATAGATTAGAATGAGGAAGCCCAGAGTTGTAGTCACTGACTAAGTGGTTGTTGCAATCATTGTTTTTTTAATACCCTTATCTTCTTTTTTTTAATTGAAAATTTTATTTATTTAATTAATTTATAATATTTTCCCCATGGTTACATGATTCATGTTCTTTCCCTCCCCTCCTTCCCACCCCCTCTTCCATAGCTGATGCACAATTCCACTGGGTTTTACATGTGTCATTGATGAAGACCTATTTCCATATTATTGGTATTTGCATTAGGGTCATTGTTTAGAGTCTACATCCCCAATCATATCCCCTTCGACCCATATGACCAAGCAGTTGTTTTTCTTCCGCATTTCTACTCCCACAGTTCTTCCTCTGGATGTGGATAGTGTTCTTTCTCATAAGTCCCTCAGAATTGTTCAGATCATTGCATTGCTGCTAGTAGAGAAGTCCATTACATTTGATTGTACCACAGTGTATCAATCTCTGTGTATAATGTTCTCCTGGTTCTACTCCTCTCACTCTACATCAATTCCTAGAGGTCATTCCAGTTGACATGGAATTCCTCCACTTTATTATTCCTTTGAGCATAATAGTATTCCATCATGTAGAATTTAAAGTTAGTTTCTCTGCTAGAAGTATTATATTTTTATGAAGTTTTATTAAGGATTAAGAAATAAAGGAAATACAAGATAAAATAAGAAAAGCACATGTCTAGACCCAGAGAGCCCATTCACAATCATTCACTCTACATCCTTCCTGGTAGAGCCGTGTGTGCCCAGATGCAGAAGCCAAGAGAGCAGTTAGGCTGATACAGTCAGTTTAAATAGCCATAGTGTTCTCAAACTCAAGTGAGATTCAGGGAGATTAGAGGGCAATCTGGGAATTAGCAAGGACTTCTGGGGATTGAAGTTCAGGGTTCAAATTTCCATTTTTACAATCACTGCCAGATACCATAGTTTGTTCAGCCATTCCCCAATTGAAGGGCATCCCCTCATTTTCCATTTTTTGCCACCATACAGAGTGTAGCTATAAATATTTTTGTACGTATTTTTTCCCTATGATCTCTTTCGGGTACAAACCCTGCAGTGGTATGGCTGGATCAAAAGGCAGACAGTTTTTTAAAGCCCTTTGGGTATAGTTCCACATTACCATCCCTTTCCTTCTGTCTTAGAATGCATACTAAGTATTGATTCCAAGGCAGAAGAGTGATAATGTCTACACCAGGGGTCCCCAAACTTTTTACACAGGGGGTCAGTTCTCTGTCCCTCAGACCGTTGGAGGGCTGGACTATAAAAAAACCATGAATAAATCTGCAAACCACTGTCTGAGATAGTGGAGACTGCAGCACTGGCTGTGATGGACCTGTTACATCTTGCACAGCCCCATCACTCTCACCACTATACTGGGCATCAGTGTACACAGTGCGGAATCCTCTCCCCCAGATCTCCCCTCACCATGCTGACGTCTTCCATTGTGCAGCCACATAATCCTTTGTGCAATGCCTCATTCTCATTCAGTTACTCTCAGAACACGACTCCACACAAAGGATTATGTTACCCAAAGTATTAGTGTACATGAGTGATGCCACACTTTGTGGTGCTGCCACATACAGTGCTTCTCTTCACCAATGAAAGAGATGCCCCTTCCAGAAGTATGGTGGGGGAAGGATAAATGGCCTTGGGGGGCCACATGTGGCCCGCGGGCCATAGTTTGAGGTCCCCTGGTCTAGGCATTTGGGTTTCAGTGACTTGCCTAGGGTCACATAGCCAGGAAGAGTCTGAGATCAGATTTGAACCTAATTCCTCTCAACTCTAGGTCTGGCTCTTTATTCACTGTGCTACTTAGTTGTTCCTATTGCAGTCATTCTCATGAAGGGAGAAGAGGGCCTGGACAAGTAATAGTGGGAATGGAGAGGAAGGGAAAAATGTGAAAGATATTGTGAATTGGTGACAGATTAATATAAAGAAGAAATCTGTTGCTCTCTGATATCTGTCTGTTGGTTGTAGGAAGTCTGCCCTCTGAAGCCACAGAATAAATCCAATTTTAGTCTCATTTTTCTCTGCCATGGTTAGAATGAATCTAAAGTATTCTTTTCATTTTTGGACATGACAATTTAGGAATGACATTGACAAGTCAAGGAATATGCAGAGGGGGACAACTAGGCTTATTAAGGGAATTGAGTCCATGCATGCCATTTGAGGTTGGGCTAAAACCTTTTTTGTATCATTGACCCCTTTGGCACTCTGGTGAAGGCTATGGACCCTTGCTCAAACGAATATTTTTAAACACATTAAAAATGCATAGGATTACAAAGGAAACCAATTGCATTGAAATACAGTAATCAAAATATTTTTTAAAAATTCACAGACCCCAAGTTAAGGAACTTTGGGTTAAAGGAACTGGGACTTCTTAATTTGGAGAAGAGAAGACCCAGAGAGCATGGTAACTGTCAAATATTTGAAGGACCATCCTATAGAAGAGTGATTAGAAGTGTTCTCTGTGGCTATAGAGAACACATAAGATACTATGGATGAAAGTTGCAAAGAGGCCAATTTAAATTTGATGTCAGGAAAAGACTTCCTAACAATTAGAACTTTCCAAAAGTGAAAAGGGCTGCTTTAGGAAGTAGTTGGTTTCCTCCCTCTTCATTTGGAGGTTTTCAGGCAGAGGCTGGATGCTCACGTATTGGGTTATATTGTAGTTGGGAATCCTTTCTGGGTATGGGCCATTAAGACCCCTTCCAACTCTAGAGTTCTGTGATATTGTACAAAATAGTAGGAAAAGGAGGAAGAGTAGTAGAAATAGAAGGAAGAGGAAGAGAAAGAGGAGGAGTAGGAGTAATAGAATGAGTAGGAGGTATAATAGAAGGAGAAGTGGTAGTGGTAGTAATAGTCGGAAAAGGAGTAGTAGCAATACTGGTAGTAGTAGTAGTAATAGTAGAAGTGGTAGTAATACTGGGAATAGGAGTAATTTTGGAGAAGGAGTAAGAGTAATTGTAGGAGTAGGAGTAATAATAATAGAAGGAGTAGAAGTAATAGTAGCAGTAAGATGATTGGTAAGAGACAGTGGAGGAGTAACAGTAGGAGTGGGAGTATTAATAGAAGGAAAACTAAAAGAAATAGTAGGAGAAGTAGCAGTAATAGTAGAAGTAGGAGTAATAACAATAGTAGGAAGAGTAGGAGTAATAGCAATAGTTGGAGGAGCAGGAGTAATAGTAGGAGAGCTTCACACATAGGAAGCACCTTCTGTGGTCTTTCCCTCAGTTTGGCTGATTTCTCCCAGAACTTCCATTTGAGGAAGAGCCATATTTTCATTCCTCTCCAGACAGCACTCCCAATTTGATTCTCCTGGATTTTCTCTACCATTCTCCTCAGCCAGGTACTTTTATGTCTTTTCTGCCTCCCCTTTTCAACATCTTAAAAAAAATCCTTTCCTTTTGTCTTAGAATCTCTACTAAGCATTGGTTACAAGACAGAAGAATGGTAAGGGCTAGGAAATTGGTACAAAGTGATTTGCCCAGGGTCACACAGCCAGGCAGTGTTTGAGGAGGATAGATTTGAACCCAGGTCCTCCTGACTCCAGGCCTGGTGCTCTATCCAGTGTGTTATCTAGCTACCCCTTCTTTCTTTGATGTGTTGTCTTCTTCCATTAGAATTAAAGCTGGAAGGGATTGATTTTCTTTCTGCTTGGATTTGTATTCCTAGTACTGTACTTAGGACAGTTCTGGCCCATCACATAGGAAATTCTTAATAAATACTTGTGGTCTGGGCTTGACATGAGAGCTTTTTTCAAATATTTGAAACCATAAAGTATCTTCCTTAAATACTCAGCTCTCTGACCTTTATAGCATCTGGACTTTAGAGTACATAATTTAGTATTATAGTAGATAATTTTGCATTTTTCTCTGGTTACTTCCCACATCTAAATTTGGTCTCAAAGACGCAGGATAAGGGTGGTGGATTATAGGATGATTTTGATTATTTTTCTTAATGGAAAGCATTGTAGAGTTTGTTTCAAGTTCTGTCACAAGAGTAGTACATTGGAAGGGCAGCTAGGTGGTTCAGGAGATTGAGAGCCAGACCTAGAGATAGGAGGACCAAGGTTCAAATTTGGGCTTAGACACTTCCTAGCTGCATGACCCTGGACAAGTCACTTAATCTCACTTGCTTACTGCTCTTCTGTCTTGGAACCAATACACAGTATTGATACTAAGACAGAAGTAAGGGTTGACAAAAAAAAGTAATTAATCATCCTATATGGTACTTTACATACTTATGATTTAATTGGTTCAACATTGCATGGCTTCAGGGCTGCAGATCATGTTCCTGCTATCGTTTAGGAGATTGTTTTCAAGAATTATAGTGGCTGAAAAATTCATTACCTTGTGACCAATCTAGTGTTGAGACTCTAAACTTGTTCTTGGATGACAAGCATGCAGGGCATCACTAGGCCCATTTTCAAAATCTCTCCAGTTTGGTAAGACTTGTAGGAGCTTGAGCTCCATTGGTTTAGCCTTGGAGGGTCCAGGGTCAAGTTCATTCCTGGTGAGTTATCAGAGCAAGATATTAGAAGAGGGAGAGTTGCTACATAATAGAAAATTTTCTCTGACTTTGATCTGTGGTCTACGTAATGACCAGCTGCTCCATATCAATTCACTCAATAGAAGGGAATGTCATTATTGAGGCAGACACCAGGATGCAGGTGAGTTCTTGAGTCTTGGGTAGCATTGCCCTTCTATCTCCTTTTTTTCTACTAGGTATACTCATTGTGCAGCTGCCTCTACTCATTTCTGGGAGAGGCTATTTATCTCTTTGCTCTTTGTTACTTGATTTGCAAAGGAATCTAGGAGCTGGAAAGGATAACTGCAGTGCTTTGTAAATGTCAGATGGCTTCTAGGGCTTTTTAGCTGCCTGTGGCAACCCCACAAATCTCCAGGCAGTTTTATTACATAATTTTCAGAGGCCTCTATTTTTTCTTCTAAAATTTAAAAGTCATCTTGTCACTGCTTATATTGAGTTTTTGCTTTTTCTTCTATTGGTTTTTTTTCTTCTTCTTGTTTTCTTGGAAATGTGGTCATTCAGGACCTCATAATATATTCCTGTTCTCTTTTTTTTTTTTTCCTATCAAGCAAGCCTCAGCATCCAAAGACTATGGATCATCAGTACCTTGAAGTGGGGCCCAAGTCAGTTATCTTTCCAACCCCTATAACATCTGTGATAGGATTGAGCTCACGGTAGCACTTAATACATGCTTAAATGAATTAAGGGTTCTTTTGTCTGTGATGGTTGGCATTAATTGATGGTAGTTACTTCTCTCTAAAATGGTTATTCCTTTGAACACATGTACCTCTTTCAAGAAGAATTGTCTTCTTTTGTAGCTTCTTCCTTCCTTCGTTCCTTCCTTCCTTCGTTCCTTCGTTCCTTCCTTCCTTCCTTCCTTCCTTCCTTCCTTCCTTCCTTCCTTCCTTCCTTCCTTCCTTCCTTCCTTCCTTCCTTCCCTTCTTCCTTTTCCCCTTCCTTCCCCCTTTCTTCCTTAGCTCCTTCTCTCCTTTCTTTTCACCTTCTGGACTATGCCATATCCAAGTTTGTCTGTTGTCAGGATCAGAGTTTACTTTTTTTTTTTAAAGCCTTTACTTTCCATCTTCTTAGAATTAATAATGTATATTGGTTCCAATACAGAAGAGCCATAAAGACTAGGCAAATGGGGTTATGTGGCTTGCCTAGTGTCACACAGTTAGGAAGTGTATAAGGTCAGATTTTAATCCAAAACTTCTTATCTTTAGGCCTCACTCTCAATCCATTGAGCCACCTTGCTTTCCCCCACAGTTTATTTTAGGTGGATAAACATTTCCCCCCTTCTTATTAAGCTGCAAAGAAAACAGGAAGAGAATCCATATTCTTTTGAATGAATGAAAAACAAAACAAAACATTTATTAGATACTTAGAAACACAAAAATGAGAAAGTCCCTGCCTTCAAGAAGTTTACATTTTCATAAGGAGGGACAACACACATAGGGAGCAGTGTCCAGGGGAGGGAGTTTTGGTTTGGAGACTCATAAGTATTACCTGTGATTGGAGTCAAAAGGCAATGAGTCATAATGCCTTTTCTAGTAGTAAGGATGGTATTGAATTGATTACTGTTTTCAGGTTGAGACTGAAAGTGGAGATAGAAAGGTGGTAGTTACCCTAGTGCTATTCCAGGAGGGGAAAAGCGGCAGCAACAAGGCATGTGGCAAGGTGTCTAAGTAGGCACAGGTCTCCTGGTGGATGAATTGCTGGAACATGAAACGTGGTCTTAGGCTTTATTGATATAATGGGTTACCTATTTGACACTAGGAGAAGCTAAGTGGAATCACAAACCATTACCAAATCCCCTGCCAACTAGACCCATCTGGCCTCCTGGACAATCACCCCTCTTGTAAGTACACTAGGTGAGTTTGTTATCATTGAAGCCAAGTACTGAGACTCAATATAATTGTAATAATCTCATTGGCTTTGATTCTCCCTAATGGATCTGTATCTAGGTTAAGTCTTACAATAGGCTTTCTTCAGTCTTCCTCTTGGATTCTCTTGGTCAGTACTTGGCTGCTCTGATTACCACAGTAGTTCTGATACATATACTGAGGATCAGAAGGGACTTTAGATGTCATCTAGTTCATTTCCCTCATTTTATAGACAAGAAAACCGAAACCCTGAGAGTTTAAGTAAATTGCTAAAGGTCAGACATGTAGTAGTAAGTAGAAAAGCTGGGATACAAACTAAAATCCTGTAACCTGATCCAGGACTTTTGCTACTGCATTATTATGCCTCCTTGTCCCAGCTACATACATGCCCTTAGATTTATAAGAATGAAATTCAGGCATCATTCATAATAGTAATAACAGATAACATTTATATGTAAATTTTTTATATATTATCTCATTTGATCCTCATAACAATACTTTGAAGTAGGTATTATTATTATCTTTATCTTCACTTTCCAAATGAATAGACAGGAAAAAAGAATGTCTCTAGTACATTAGGGTAAATGTCTCATTTCCTGTGCCTATGATGAAAGGCTAGTGTATCAAGAAATATGAATTCCTATTGGTGATGGATATTTCTGGACTTGAGGAAAGAGAAGATACACTAAGTGTATCTTCACTGGTACTGACTAGAAGTTCAGAAGTTCCAGCATGTTCCTGACAATGTGAAGTAAGAAGAGATGAGCTATGGGGAGATTCAGGCAATATGTGGGCAAAGCTAGGAAAGAGAAAATTGGAAAAGAGTATGGGAAAAAGTAGGTTTAGATCAACATCTTATACACTATATCAAGATAAATTCAAAATGGGTAAATGACTTAAATATAAAGAGTGAAATCATAAAGAAATTAGGGGAGCATAGATTAGTCTACCTGTCAGATCTGTGAGAAAGGAAGAAATTTAAGACCAAGCAAGAGATAGAGAACATTGCAAAATGTAAAATGAATGATTTTGATTATATCAAATTAAAAAGATTTTGTACAAAAAAACCCAATGCAACCAAAATTAGAAGGAAAGCAACAGTCTGGGAGAACATTTTTATAACAAAACTGACAAAGGTTTAATTTCCCAAATATATAAGAAACTAAGTCAAATTTACAAAAAATCAAGCCATTCCTTGATTGACAAATTAAATCAAAACTATCAATAAGCACATGAAAAAGTGTTCTAAATCCCTCTGGATTAGAGAAATGCAAATTAAAACAACTCTGAGGTACTACCTTACACCTAGCAGACTAGCCAATATGACAGCAAAGGAAAGTGATAAATGTTGGTGGGGATGTGGCAAAATTGGGACACTAATACACAGCTGGTGAAGTTGTGAATTGGTTCAACCATTCTGGAAGGCAATTTGGAACTATGTGCAAAGGACTTCAAATTAATGCCTACCCTTTGATCTAGCCATAACACGGCTGGGTTTGTGCCCCAAAGAGATGGTAGTAGTCTCTTGGAAGCTGAGAATGACAATTGTCTTTGTGCATGTGTGCACAAAGATACTTGTGCATGAAAGAGATTTAAGTGGAAAAGTCGGTGCATAGAGACAGTCCCACTCTCGCGGCGTTGGAAGCCTGGTCCGCACGAAAAATCATTACACCTGGAGACTTCCTCAGCTGCATTGGGTAGCCGTGTTGTCCTTTGTGCTCCAACATGTCCTAAGCACTCCACTGTGCTTTGCTGTATCGCCATTTCAACCATTGAACCTTCTTGTTGGTTTCTTCCGCCTGTTCTGCTGAAACAGTCTTCACATGCTAGGTGAACAAAGCCCTAGTTCACCAGGGGTCGGCAATGACCCAATGGCTACCCTCACAAGGTTTTGCGGGCCTGTTGAAGCCATTGCCCAGGTTGTGGCCACTGCCGCATGCTTAGCAGCTACTGGGAGCCACAAGTGAGAGCTGTCAGGTAGGGGTCAGAGGCTGGAGACCTGCCCTAAAAGGGCATGACAAGCCCTCCATACCAAGGTGTTACCCCTCCCTGAACACCCCATACACCCCAAAGAGATAAGGGGGAAAAAACTCAAACTTGTGCAAAAATATTCATAGCTGTATTCTTTGTGGTGGCAAAAAAACTAGAAAATGAGAGGATGCCCATCAATTGGGGAATGGCTGAACAAATTGTGGTATATGTTGATGATGGAATACTATTGTGCTCAAAGAAATAATGAAGTGGAGGAATTCCATGGAGACTGGAACAACTTCCAGGAATTGATGCAGAGTGAAAGGAGTGGAAACAGGAGAGCCTTGTATACAGAGATGGATACACTGTGGCACAATCAAATATATTTGACTTTTCTACCAGCAGCAATGCAATAACCCAGGACAATCTTGAGAAAGAACACTATCCACATCCAGAGAAAGAACTGTGGGACCAGAAATGCATTAGAAAAATATATGTTCAATCACATAGTGCAATAGGAATGTGATTAGGGTTTTGATGCAAATATGAACAATATAGAAATATGTTTTTGAACAATGATACATGTATAACCAGTGGAACTGCTTATTGGCTTTGGGAGTGGGGAGGAGAGAGCGAGGCAGGGGGATCATGAATCATGTAACCATGGGAAAATATTCTAAATAAAAATTTTTTTAAAAGCTGGGAAAAATCAGGCTGGGACATTGTCAATCACAGAGTGTGAGTATTTGGTTGACAGGGGTAGAGAGGAGATTGGAATTGCTTTTTGGTATGTTTTTTTTTTCTTCTGGGGAGATATGGAATTTACATTAAGGATGGTGTTACTGAGGAATGTGTGCATACTTGCATGCACAGGGAAGAGACAGAGGCAGAGAAGAGAAGAGATAAAGGGGAAAGAGATAGAGAGAGAGGCAGAGAGACAGATAGAGGCAGAGAGAGAGAGAGAGAGAGAGAGAGAGAGGAAGGGAAGGAGAGGGAGGGAGGGAGTGAGGAAGGAAAAGAGGGAGGGAGAGAGAGAGGAAAACATACACTTAGTTTACAAGTTTGCCATTTTAGAGGCAAGTCTTACAGATGCTATTTTCCTCAGTATCAGTTGGAAAAGAGATTGCATTCATTTAGGGAATGTGTACTGAGTGTTTCTAATGGCCAAGGTTTACTTTTATGTTCCAATTAAACCCTTTTTCAGTGATTTTTAAGCTGCTGTTTGCTAGGGTTTCTGTTGATATGGTAATAACTTGAGTATCTAGACCTGAGCTGATCTTAGAGGTTCCCTATGTTACATAGGAGTGCAGGCTTAAGCCATGTGAGGTACACTTAACAGAAGGTATCCTTTCTGAACATGAATCCAAGTTGGTGAGAGGTTAGTGCTGATTGATACATAGATGAATCTTATTTTACATTAATACCTATCATGCAAACCATGTTTGAGTCAAATTGAGCTACAAGTTGTTACCTGAATTCAACATGCCTTCTCTTGTCTTTGAATTCACACAAGCTTAAGAATGCATTCTCTCTGTGTGCGTTTCAGATACCCTATTTTCCTTCAAGACTGCTTAGGTGCCATTTCTAGCATGTAACATTCCTTTCTCTTTCCAGCTTCTAGTGTTCTCCACCTTCTCAAAACATTCTCTACTACTATTTCTGCCCTCTGGGATAAAGGATAATAAACTTAATTCCTTTTCCACATGATAATTCTTCCAATACTTGAAGACAGTTTATAGTTCCCTTGTAAGTCTTCTCTTACCTAGGCAATCATCCCGCATTCTTTCAAACTGATCCTCCTATAGTGAGATTCCAAATCTCTTACTATGTTTATGACTTTCCTAAAATGTGGTGACCAGAATGGAACACACCATTTTAGATGTGGTCTGACCAAGGAAGAATATAGGGGAACTATTACTTCCTTTATCTTGGACACTATACCTCTCTTAAGGCACCTGAGGTTAGCATTATCATTTTTGGTTGCCATATTTCTTCTCCCTCCTTCCTTCCTTCCTTCTTCCTTCCTTCCTTCCTTCCTTCCTTCCTTCCTTCCTTCCTTCCTTCCTTCCTTCCCTTCCTTCCTTCCTTCCTTCCTTCCTCCCTTCCTTCCTCCCTTCCTTTCCTTCCTCCTTTCTTTCCTCCTTTCTTTCTTTCTTTCTTTCTTTCTTTCTTTCTTTCTTTCTTTCTTTCTTTCTTTCTTTCTTTCTTTCTTTCTTTCTTTCTTTCTTTCTTTCTTTCTTTCTTTCTTTCTTTCTTTCCTTTCTTTCTTTCTTTCTTTCTTTCTTTCTTTCTTTCTTTCTTTCTTCTCTTCTTTCCTTCCCTCTTTCCTCAATATTTTTTGGCCAGAAGCCATTCAAAGACCACACAAACCAAAGAGTAGACACCAGTGATCTTTATGTATGAGTGTGCTCTTACAACAATGACCAATATGAAAACATGTTTTGCATGACTATAAAAAAAAGAAAAAGAAAAGAAAAAAATACATGATAAAGAGAGCCAACCTCAGATTCAGGATGATCCAGTCCAAGTCCTGCTTTTAATGAAGACTAGTTAGATTACCCTGGGCAAATAACTTAAACTCTTAGGGCCTGTAGGCATACACCTAAGACTCTAAGTTGCAGAATAGTAGCTGACCTGCATTGACCAGAGGATCTGGGTAGAGAGAGTCTTCTCCCCAGAAGTTGTCTACATCAATGAAATTATAGGTTTGGATATAAAAAAAAAGTCATAAAACTCAAAGAAATGATAAAGATGGAAACAAAAGTATGGTATGTAACAATTTAATTTGTTTCAAAAAAGGTATTGTTGAGACCATTCCATTTCTATATTGATTAACTCTGGTTTTTGAAGTAGCCAAAACAGAAAGGCTACAATAGTTACGTACACATCTAGATTAGACAGTAACTCCCTTCTCCCATTTAAAAAAATGCCTATCTCATTGATGGACTGTATATAAATGTTACTACAGAGGTCAGCTTTGATTCCTCTCTTCATAGTGATATATACATATTTAGAATCAAATTTTATTTTATTTTCAGGTTTGCATTCTTTCCTTCCCACTTACCCATTGAGAAAGCTAGCAAAACAAATCCCCTGTTTTAAACTTATATAGTCAAGCAGAGCAAATTCCTGCATTTATCAAGTAAAAGAAAAAGTCATTTAATTTACTAATGCAGACGACAGTCTTTCTATGCCTTGGCAGACAGGAGTTGTGGACAAAAAACTAACTACCCTGGTATTATAGTGACCACATTTAGCCAGCTGCCCTGTAAATGATAGACATAGAAATCATTGTTGGGTCTATCTGAGCATCTAGGATAGATGCCTTTAGGTCTGTAATTAACATTTAGAATGGGACTAATTACAATTACGTCTAAGAAATTTCTGGCATGGTTCTAGTTAGATGGGAGAGAACAAACGAGTCTGGGAAAAGGTCTTTCTCAGGGCCAGTTAATTCTCTCTTGTATTCTGACCTATCTAAATAAAGGTGGATTCTCATATCACATTTGCCAAGAATCAATGAGTCAAAACCTTATCATAGATCACTAGCCTGCTATTGCCTTTGCTACCATAAGTCTTTTGCTGAAGGAAAGTGGTCCTTCTGGCCCCCGATAAATGTTGAACATGAACTCCATAGTGGAAGCAGTATAGTATGGTGAGAAAGACCATGAACAAAGAGTCATATATCCTGAGTTTGAATCCTGGCTTGAAGTGAATCATTATTTTAGAGTACATTTTTTTAATTACAGGCATTTTTGTGGACGTGAAGTAGACAATAATCACCTAAAAGGTTTATTGAACTCTGGGAAAGATGGTATTGATCAGACAGAGTGATATACCACTATTAAAAAAAACAATACCAAACCCTTAGTAGCAGTTCTAAGACAGAAGGGTGGCAAGGGCTAGGCAATCTCTGGTACATTATCTTGACCCTTGATGGAGTTCCAATACTAGCTAAGCTGTTCAGAGGTTAGCAGCAGATAAAAAAATATCTGGAAATCTGGCAAAAGAGTTTCCAAAACATACAGCTCATTTCTGCCCATCCAGCACCCCCAACAGTTAAAGATTAAGCAAGTAAAGATTAAACCTCCTTCAGTTAAAGCTCCTGTCCATGTGATTTGCCATAATCCAATATCGACAGAAGCTGGGATTCCCATAAAAACCACAAGTCAGATCAATGCCCTTGTTCAACTCCAGAACCTTGGATGATAATAATTATAGTTGCCTTAGCCTTTTTCATTTCCTTGAACTTATAGGTCTGAAGAGACATTTAACAGTGTAGCTGGATATTTGATCAAAGCATGATGTTTAGCAGACTGGCTCAATTGACTGCAAACTTTTGCAGGTGACAGAATTAACCAATATATTACTATATGCTCTGTGTGCATATGTATGTATGTAGGAGAGAGAGACAGAGACAGACAGACAGACAGACAGACAGAGAATGGCAGGTAAGACCTAGGTAGTTTTCTATAGCAGTGTGCCATTGCTTCTTCTTCTCTGTCCTCTCCTCCTTGAAGTAGCTAGTTAGCAGAGTGGATAGAGTGGGCCTAGAATCAGGAAGATCAGGGCTCAAATATGGCCTCAGACACTTCCCAGCTGTATGGCTCAGGGCAAATCACTTAACCCCATTTGCCTAACTTTTGCTACTTTTCTGTCTTAGAACTGATACTAAGGCAGAAGGTTGGCAGGGCAGTTTGTGGCTCAGTGGACTGATAGCCAGGCCTGGAGATGGGAGGTCCTGGGTTCAAATATGGCCTGATATATCCTAGCTATCTGATTCTGTACTAGTTACTTAAGCCCTATTGCCTAGCCCTTACTGCCTCTCTTCTATTAGGAACGTATATAAATTCTAAGGCAGAAGATACAAGTTTTAAAAAAAAGAGTCTAACAGAGGGCAGTCAGTAACACTCTTTGAGCAGTAGAATGACATAATTAGAACTTTTTTCTTTTAGGAATATCAAATTTCCAAGAGTGGAGAATGGGTTGTAGAGAGGAGAGAATAGAGCCTGGGGTACCAATTATAAGATTATTATGTAGAATGCCAGGCTTGGAGTTGGGAGGACCTGAGTTCAAATATGGTCTTGAATATTTCCTATCTGTGTGATCTTGAGCAAGTCACTTAACCTTAGATTTCCTGGCCTTTGCTCTTTTGTCTTAGAGTGGTTACTAAGACAGAAAGCAAAGGTTTTAAAATAATATATTATTGTAATAGCCTAGGTGAGAGGTAAAAGGTCCTGAACTCAGGAAGGTGGAGATATCAATGGAGAGAAGAGGACAGATGTCCTCTTATATTGTGGATATATTGTGGAAGATATATTGTGGAAGGAGAATAAGGCTTGACAACTGACTGGTTGGAAGGAGATGAGGGAAAAGAAAGTAGAAGATGATGCCTATGTTGTAAAACTTGAAGCCTTGAAAAAATGGTTGTGACCTCTTCCATATCAGCCCTACAAATACTTAAAGATCCCTGTCATACCCCCACTAATTTTGTCTAAGCTAAACACTCCCATTCCTTCATATGGCCTATACTCAAAGACCTTCACTATCTTAGTTGGCCTTCTTTGGACATTCTAGTTTAGCTATCCAGATGGGGGTCTAACCAGTGTACAACTATTATCTATTACTAGGGATTATAATTTCCTTAATGCAGGTTAATTAGTTTTCTTGGTTGCCTTATTATTGCATTGTGGACATATATTGCTTGCAGTTTGCTAAAATCCCCAAATCTTTTAACCACTGTCTAGCAACAAAATTTCCCTTTTTTACTTGGAATTTGATGTTAAAGAATTTTACAGCTGAAAGGGGATCTTAGATATCTTAAATCAGTATCTTCATCTTGCACAAAAAGGAAATAACACTACTTCTCATATTTAGTGACATTCTCCCAGTTACCCAGGATTGAAACCATCCAGTCTTTTTTAATCTGTTCTGCTTCTTTCTTTCAAATTACCAACTCCAAATTATTGGAGGGAAGTCCTTATTCTTTCTGTCTACAGTATTTCTTGTTTTCAGTTCAAACAACCCATTGTTGTCAGAATAGGCAGCCAACAAATATTTATGAACCACTTACTATGTCAGTTATTCTTAAAATTGGAAATACAAATACCCTGCCCTTAAAGAACTTATATTTCAATGGGAGTAGACAACACATAAAAAAGGCCTTTAAAAGAACATAGTATGGGGAAAGAGACTAAGGTATAATGATTGCTTAGGGGAGTGACTTCTTCCCTAAATGGAAGGGAGGAGCCATCCAATCACAGTGAGAGTCTCTGGGGTGGAGGATCCTTGTACTTTGTGAATTTAAGGCTAGAGGAGCTTCCAGGATGAAGTTTTCTGGGACATGGAAGAGAAAATCCTTTCTAAAATATTAATTATGACTTCACTTCCCTGCTTAAGCATATTGTTGCATTACTTATAGGATTAAGTTGAAA
Source organism: Monodelphis domestica (assembly GCF_027887165.1). NCBI lineage: Eukaryota > Metazoa > Chordata > Mammalia > Didelphimorphia > Didelphidae > Monodelphis > Monodelphis domestica. The sequence continues at coordinate 172,867,521 of NC_077233.1, read as the reverse complement.
TCCATATGAGGCCTCTTTTAGATATGGTAGTTTTCCTCCAACATTCAGTATTGTGGGTTCCCAAAATTAACATTTACTTATATTATTTTACTAGCCTATTATGTTTTCCCCCGTTTCTTGTGCACACCCAATTTTCACCCATCCTTTAGGATTCAGCTCAAATTTTATCTTCTTCAGAGCATTTCCTGTAGTAGTAGTACTAGCAGCAGCAGCAGCAGCAAGAGAAATAATAATATCTTTTTATGTCAATACTTTGGACATTTCATTTGGAGCAGCAGTGGATAAAACAATTAACTGGTGAACCATATTGTGCTTGGCTGGTCCTTGACCCACAGACACACAGAAGCTTTTGAGAAGGAATGCCAGAAACTACCTGGTTCTGAACTCATTTAGGAATTTCCCCTCTTAGCCCACAATGGTCATCCAGCTATTTTGTGAAGATCTAGTTCTTGTTAGGAATGATAATAATAACTGCCATTTAAAATTTGCAAAATGCCTTACATGTATTATTTTAATTTCCTTTACTATTTATATTTATATTTATATTTATATTTATATTTATATTTACTATTTCAATTTATTTCTGTAAACCATTACTTGTAGCTCTGTTTTTTCTGGCCAAGTAAAACAAATATCATCCCTCTTTTACTATTCTAAGGGCCCTCATGTGAAATATATGGTTTCCTCTATAATTCAGGTCTACTCTTCTCCATCACAAAGGTTCGGGTCCTTTCAGCTGATCCAGGTAGCAAATGCCAGGATCAGAACAAGTACTCAAGTTTCTTTCTTTCTTTCTTTCTTTCTTTCTTTCTTTCTTTCTTTCTTTCTTTCTTTCTTTCTTTCTTTCTTTCTTTCTTTCTTTCTTTCTTTCTTTCTTTCTTTCTTTCTTTCTTTCTTTCTTTCTTTCTTTCTTTCTTTCTTTCTTTCTTTCTTTCTTTCTTTCTGTCTTTCTTTCTTTCTGTCTTTCTTTCTTTCTTTCTGTCTTTCCCTTACCTTCCTATTTGGAGTCAATACTGTGTATTGGCTCCAAGGCAGAAGAGTGGTAAGGGCTAGGCAATGGGGGTCAAGTGACTTGTCCAGGGTCACACAACTGGGAAGTGTCTGAGGCCAGATTTGAACCTAGGACCTCCCATCTCTAGGCTTGGTTCTCAATCCACTGAGCTACCCAGCTGCCCCCTCAAGTTTCTTGATTCCAAGACCAGTTGTCACAGGGCATCTCTTTGCTGGTAAACTTGAAGCCTGGAGCTATAATTTACTTTTTTTTTTTTGGTCTCACTCAAAATATATTTGGAGCTCAAAAAATGCTGGTGGAATGAATAAATGAAAACCCAGGTCATAGACCCTTAGACCCTTAGGCAAGGTTGGTACTGATGATCACACAAATAAATGTAATATTGATCACATGTTTATATTTTACTCTTTTGGGGAGACAAAGCTGATTGTGTTGGGGTTATTGCTCATTCAGTGGAATTGGCTCTGTGCATTTGTGTGTTAAATGACTAGCTAATTAACTAGTGGGGAAACATTTCCCCAGCATTTCGGGGCCTCGGGGATAATGACGGGGTGCTAGGACTCCAGACAAAGACTGTGCACCCTCAGGGATACTCTCCAGCTCCCTAAGTACCAGAGTAGTAAACTTCCGTTTGCTTTGCCTGAGCCGCATCAAACACCAGGCTACCTAAGTTAGGCCATTGTGATAGTGATCATTTGAGCCTTTGGTGCAGGTACTTTTCAGGTCGAAGCTGCAGGATTTCTACAAGTTTTCCCAAGCTTTTGTACCCTCGGCTGGGGCGCTAGCGACGACTCGGCAGAGTCCAATCAATTGCACTCTTCCCTCACTTCTCCTAGCTCTGAGCTAAACAGCCACAAACCTATCCAGCTTGTTACTTCCCACCCTGGGAATAGGACTTTGCCCACACTAGACATGGCCACGCTCTGGCTTCACCGAACGGGACTGTGCCCAGAGCAGGCAAAGCTCCCGTGGCCGGGAAGAGGAGGCTCCGTTCCCACAGTCGACATGGCCGCCGCCTCAACTTCATCTTCACCGCGCGGGGGGGAGGTGAGATGGGAGGGGGGGGAGCGTGCCCTCCCGCGTCCGTGGCCACCGGCCGGCTCCCAGGCTTCGGGGGTGGAGGCCACGTGACCGGCCTCCAGCTGTGCCGGGGCCGCGAGCCCTTGGGTCGTCGCCTCTAGTCTGTGCCTCTCGCTGGGTCCCTCTCCCGAGTGTCGTAGCCCTCCCCGGGAGCCCGCGAAGCGCAGGGGGCGGGGGATGCAGCTCGGCAGCGGCTGGAGCAGGAGCAGGAGCGGCGGCGGCGGCCTCGGGGGGCGGAGGCGGGCGGGCGGCGGAGTGGAGAGGGGATGTACATAGGGAGCCGAGGCCATGTCCAAGGTAACGGGGCCCGCGGCCCCCGGGCCGGCTGTGACCGCGGGGCCGGCGCCGGCCGGGAAGGAGAAGCGCTCCTTCAGCAAGAGGCTGTTCCGGAGCGGGCGGGCGGGAGGCGGCGGCAGCGGCGGCTCCCCGGCCTCGCCCTCCTCCGCCCGCTCGGTGGGCAGCTTCATGAGCCGGGTCCTGAAGACGCTGTCCACTCTATCGCACTATAGCTCCGAGAGCCCCCCGCTGCCCGGCCGCGGACGACCTCCCAGCGGCGCGCTCGGCCCGGTGGGCTTTCGCAGCTGCTTCCCGCCGGGGCCCGGGTCGGGGCCAGCCGCCCCGCCCCAGCGCTGCCAGCAGCAGCAGCCGCCGCCGCCCCCCGCCGCGCCCACGCCGCCGCCCCCGGCCGAGCTGCTGTGCCTGACCGGAGGCGACCCAGTGCCCGGCGTGGCGGGGCTCAAGAACCACGGCAACACCTGCTTCATGAACGCCACCCTGCAGTGCCTCAGCAACACGGAGCTCTTCGCCGAGTACCTGGCCCTAGAACAGTACCGGGGCGGCGGCGGCAGCGAGCAGGAGCCCCCTGCCCAGGACGCCCCAGAGGACGGCCACCAGGCCAACGGACTCCCCTTCTCCCGCAGCCCACAAGGCAAGGGCGAGGTCACGGAGCAGCTGGCACACCTGGTGCGAGCTTTGTGGACCTTGGAGTACACTCCGCAACACAGCCGGGACTTTAAGGTGAGCGCCTCCCTTCGCCGGCTGGGAAGATCGCCTGGGGACTAGGCGGCTGCGGTTGGCCTCAACTGGGGTACAGTTGGGGGGCAGCTGTGGTTTGGTGACTTTATTGTAACCCTGGGGAAGGTTGGGCATCCAGGTCTCACCGGGGCCTCAGTCTACTGCGGTTTTGAGTACGGTTTCCTTTCCTCCCTCCCTCCATCTCTCCCTTGCTTTCAGTCTTTGATACACGCAGAAATCTGACTCGGTGGTTAGAGTGGTAATTTTGTCTCCCGGTCAGAAAGATTTTCCTTGCTGCTCAAGGAGGTTAAATTATGGATCTTGCTAAACAGAAGGATATGTTTTCCCCTTAGAGAGTTTCCAGCTCTTAAGAGATTTCACGGAGGGGTTTCCACTTGATTCATTTAATGGTTTCTTTTTTAAAAGAAAAGAGACCGATATTACAAATTCCAATTTTAATCCACATTTAGTCTAATTTGTGCATTTTGAGAACTACGTTACTGTGAGTTTATGCTCTGACCTGGGTTTTTAAAAAAGTGCTCTTGCACTTTGATTGTGAACATTTGGCTCTGAAAGCCAACAAAGAAAAAGTATACTAAGACTGGAGATATTTAAAAAAAAAAAAAGCCAGGAAATCAGAAAAGACCTTAACTGGCCATCAAAAGTCATGTTTTTAGTTTATTTCCTTGTATCTCTGAGCATTAGTTATAAACACTGTAAGCCTTTAAAAGATTTTATCTAGGACATAAATTCGGGGAAAAGTGGAATACAAAGCATTAAATATACTTTCCATGACACATTCCAATTGGAATATTATCCATCCTTTCCCCTCCTCTTAATATTACCTGACTTTCTAGTCTTATTCATTAAAGAAGCTGAGAACAGAAATGGGTCAATAGCTGTAGAAGTTCAGAATGATTTATAGGTGTGTTTGGCATTGATGAAGGATTCTTACAGATAGGGACTGGACAGAGTGTAAGGAATTCTCAGATGAGGAAACTCTTGCTACCAATGCAGGTTGGAGTCTTAGAGAGCATCCTAGATCACTGAGAGATTAAAGAGATTTCCTCAGGGATGTGTCAAAATCTGGACTTGAAACCATATCTTTTTGGCTCCCAGGGCCAACTCTTTATCCAACTGGCCAAAGAGATGACTGATTGTCTTAGAAATGAAGAGCTTTTCTAAATATGATGTTTAGTAGATGTCAATAGGTTCCTGTTGCACTCTTTAGGATTTCAGAAAATTTGTCATTAGGTCAGCAAACATTAAATTAAAGGGACAGGCTTCAGTTTTAAGGTGGTACATTAGGTATTCTATATAACAAATATTTATTAAGAGCCCTTTTGTACAGAAGAGTATGAGAGTGATACAAAAAGGAGTAAGACAAAATGCCTGCCCTCATGGAGGTTTTGTCTTCTGTATATATGGAGGGAGGGGAAGGGATGAAGCAAATACAGGATCATAGACCTGGAGCTGAATTTATCTAGTCTAACCTCTTCATTTTAAAAAGAAAGATACTGAGCCTCAGAGAGTTTGAATGGTTTGCCCTTGGTCTCACAGCTAATTGTCTGAGGTGGGAATTGAAGACAAGTCTTCCTGACTTAGGCATTCTCCCCTTTATTCTGGGATGCCTCTCCATATCTAACAAGAAGGATTGAAGAAGTATCTTTAGAGGTACAAAGTACAATGGGGAGATCTAGTGAGATTGAGGAGGGAACAAGACAGGTTTCATAAATGAGGTCAGATTTGAAATAGGATTGAAGGATGGATAAGGTATCAGAATATATCCATTCCATAAGTATTATAAATACCTATAATATGCAAGGCACTCTGGGTGTGTGTGGGGAATAAAGGGGATAAAGAAAAAGAGTTCCTGCCTCCACTATGAACTCATAGTCTGTTGGGGGGGGGGGGCGGAGTGAGAAATCTAACATATTCAGACAAATATATATATGTGTAATTTGATTAAGATGGAGAGAGCACCCGTGAATCAGTTAACGTTTATTAAGTACCTGATTTGTGTCAGGCATTGTGCTATCTGAGGATATAAAGAAAGGTAAAGCACTGTTCTCAAGGAGTTTACAATCTAATAGAAGTAACAACTTGCAAACAACTTTGTACAAATAAACTATATGTAGGATAAACTGGAAATGATCAACAAAAAGAATGTACTAAAATTAAAGATTTAGAAAGACTTCTTGTGTAAGTGGGATTTTTAGCTAGAACTAGAAGGAAGTGAGGAGACAGATCACGAAAGGAGAACATTTTTGGTATGGGAGACAACCAGAGAAAAAGCCCCAGTCAGGCAATGGATTGTTTAGTTTGAATAAAAGCAATGAGACTACAGTTACTGGATTTTACAGTACATGAGGATGAATAAGATATAAGAAGGATGAAAGGGGTGTAGGAGGTCAGGAAAGACTTTTCTTTCCATAGATGACACACCAGTTGAATCTTTAAGGAAACTAGAGATTCTAAGGAGCAGGAGTGAGGAAGGGACTGCATTTAAGACCTGGGAAAACAGCCTGTGTAAAGCTATAAAATGGTACATGGGAACGGGGAGCCTGAAGTATCTAGTTAGGTTGTCAAAGTATTACAGGTGAGGTGATGAAGATAGTGTCTGACTTTATGACTAAAGAGGAGTTATCTGAGAAAGATGTTATGGAGGAAAAATTGACAAGACTTTGCAACTGCTTTGCCATGAGAATAAGAAAGAAATGTTGGGGATGATTGAAGTAGTGGATCTGAATGACTAGCACAATGATTGTGCCCTCAATGAAAATAGGGAATTTTGGAGGGCATGTGAGTCAAGGGAACTAGATAATAAGCTTTATTTTAGACACATTTATTTATTTGTTTATTTATTTAGAGACACTTACTGGACAACTACTTGGAGACATCCAACAAACAATAGGTATGGGACTGGATGCTCGAGAAAGAGACTTAAGCTGTACACATGATAAATCCAGCACTTTTTCTTGTCTGAAGTGGAAGGTGGTGATTGTAAAAGCCCCTTTCATCTTTGTCTTTAGTGCCTTAAAAACTTGGTTGCAAGATCTGGTTTAGAAAATAATTGGGTTCAAAATTAGCTTCCTTTTTGTTTTTCCTATCATCATTTTCTTTACTTTCTAACCACACTGTAGCCCAAGGAGTTTGGTGAGATAAACTGCTTTTGGATGGGCTACAAAAGCTATGTTTTGTGTTGTTTTTTTTTCCCATTCCAGTTCTGAAATGTCTGCTATTTCAAGAGACTCTGCTAGGTGTTGGGTATGTAAAACCAAAAATGAAATGTCTACCTTGAATGAGTTTATGATCTATTGGGATTGGGGCTGAGCTAGTAATAAGTATATATAATAAAATACATGATGATTTTTGAGGAGAGATTGAATTTAGAAATGGCAGAATCAGGAAGACCTACAAAGAGGAGGCAGTATGTGGTCTGAGTCTTGAAAGAAGGGTATGATATTAGGGGCTAGTTGACTGATTTAAATCTAAGGACTTGGTATGATTCCTAATTTAACAACTTTAGATCTTGTTCTACTCTATGACTTGATTTACTATTTTCTTGGCAAAGATACAGGAATGACCTGCTGTTTCCTTCTCCAGCTTGATTTATAGATGAGGAAACTAAGACCAGCAGGGTTGTGTGACTTGCCCATAGTCACACAGCTAGTAAGTGTCAGAAGCTGGATTTGAACTCAGGAAGATGACTCTCTCTAGACTCAGTGCTCTATCCTGAAGTTAGTATTATAGATTTAGAGGAAGTTTAGGGATTTTATCTCATCATGTGCAGTTCTTCATTGTTTTTGACACACAAATTACTGACACTTATTTTTGCTAAATCAAGGCAATATTTTTTTACTGTACTCCAATATTTAAGTCCCCCTGATCTAGAGTAGTATTCTTTCCTCTTTTTACCACCTATTTATTGCAATAGCTAACTTGTTGCTTTCACATATCAGTTGATACTATTGTAACTTGGCCCTCCTCTAGTTGACCCCTCTTAAATTAGTTTTGTAGTAACAGTAACTTATAATTGTTACTCAAAATCAAAACTTCTTGATCCCTGAATGTACTGTTTTTAGGGAAGCAATTTGTTGCTTGACCTTAGTCTAATGATACTATGGGCACCTATTTTGGGTATGGGCATGAATTTTGAGGTCCCTGGGAGTTCTTATAGATATCTAACTTAAATCTTCTCTACATACTTTTTGCAAGTAGTAAAGGACAGATGTGAATCTCAAATAATATTGCTAACTTATGAGTAAACACATGTTTTATTTTAAGATTCTGTTACATAGTGGAGGCATAGAGCTGATAGTCATGGAGCATGCCTGTAATCCTAACTAGCTTTGAACTCAAGTGTTCCTGACTCAGTCCAGTGCTCTATCCACTGTGTCACCTATATGGACAAACTCATCACATGCCAACAAACTTTAAAAAATATATAAAAAACATATTTTATGAAACAAAAATTCAATAAGAACAATGCCATTGTTTTAGATATTTTTTTCAAACCTCTTTAATGTTTGGTTTACTAGAAAACAGTTGGATTCTCATAGTTGTTTCTCTATTCAATCTATTGTAATGCTATTTTGGTTGACATGTATAAAGAAAATCTATGCATATACAGATGTGTAATTGAAAAGGGGTTAGTATTTTATTAGGCAAATGACATTTTAATATTTTTACGAAAATAATTCTCACCTCAGGGACCCCCTAGAAGGATTTTGGGAGCCTTGGACTACAGTTTGAGAACCATTTGGCTAGTGAGTGTTGAGGTGCATTGGTTTAATCTGATTAAGTCTGGCATCAGTATGGTGAGCCTCCAGTGAGCAGGGCAGGGGTACCAGGTTACCTAAGAAGGAATAGAACTAGAAGTTCAAAGTTGTCCTGATCAGCAGTAGGAGGTGGCTTGTGATTGGCCTGTGAAGTTTTTCCATGAAACCTCATTGTTTTAACCCTTTATGATTATTTTTAAAAATTAATTAATTTAGGATATTTTTTTCATGGTTACATGATTCATGTTCGTTCCCTCTCCTCTTCTTTCTTCCCTCTCAGGACCAAGGAGCAATTCCACTGGGTTTTACATGTGTCATTGTTCAGAACCTATTTCCATATCATTACTATTTGCAATAGAGGAATCATTTAAAGTCACCATCCCCAATCATATCCCCTTCAAATCATGTGATCAATCATATGCTTTTTCTTCTGCACATGAAACCTCATATTAGAGAAAGTCTGTTCTATTTAAGAAGTTTATGTTCTCATAGAGAAAAGATTTCAGTGTTAGTAGTTATGGTTTCATGTTTTCATGATCAGTTTTTACTAAGAGGCTGTGTAATGTTTCTTGCTAGTACATTTCCACCAATGTTAAAAGCACAAAGAAGAGATAGGTAGTTTTGCCTGGATTTCAGCAAACTTTCATGTTTCAATTTTTTCTTCTGTTGTATTATTCAGATTATAAAGTTGTGAATAGAGGTGGTTTGTTTTTAATTAAGTCAAATAATGAATTCTTGGAGAATTGGGGGGGGGGAGGCAAGAATCAAAGATATGGAAATAAGACTTGTGCTCCTAAATGGGGAGATATTCTCCTGTTCAGCCCTGCAGCCACTATTTTTTCTCTTCCCACCTCATTGCACCTCAGGTTAGATTTCCTGCCCCTTATGAGTCAATAAAGTCTGAATCACTTGAAGAGTGATTTCCTGGGTGACTCCCAAAGTTTATTTAATTCATGATATGGGAAGTCAGATCCTAATGCCATGCCTTGATCATCCATTCATTGCTTGCTTTCTGAGGTATGACAAAGGGATTGTCCAGACCTATCCTCTGTTGTCGTAATCTCAAACCTGAGGCCTACTTTGGATTTGTCTTGCAGTTCCCTCAAAGGATATGGTGCAGCCCTTTATTCAGAAAGATATGTAACCAGATTAATGAGTCTGAAGAGAAACAAAGATTTAGATACTATGAACACAAGTAGTTTCTTTATAAACTTGAAACAAATGAGAGTTGAACTTGAAGTCACTGATCTAAGGGAAAACATGGGGAAAAGGATTGGATCCTCCTCTTGCAGTTAGCCCTTTATTTATTTATAGTCAGCCTTGTTAGTTTATCTTCCTCATTGTTACTACACATGATTAGGCATGTAAAACCGGCCCCACTAAGTTGTCAGAGACTCATCAGTTTTCCTGTTTCTAGCATGCTAGAAGTAATCATATGCTTTAGAGGACTAGCCGTTTTAGTTGTGGCATGCTTCCTATTTGCATGCCATCACTAGGCCATTGAACCATATTGTCACTTTCAACTGGGGAAGCCTTTTTTTCTTAAAAGGATTTAGTGTAGAGGGGAGAGAGGTACATGTGAGAAAAATGTATAAAGGTGGGAGACAGAATAGAAGGCATCCTAGAACTGGAGTTGGAGGAAGTGAGTTCAAAGTCTGACTCTGACATTTAAAGCTTGTATGGTTTTGGGCAAATAATTTATTTCTCTGGACCTCAGTTTCCTTATCTATAAAATCAGGGAGTTGGAAGAGATCTTCTTTAAGATTCTTTCCAGCTCTAAAACTACTCTTTGCAATCTTGCTGGGCCTGGTTACTCACCCTCTATTCCTCATGCATCTGAAACTTTTGTTCTTGTTCATCTCTATTTTGAAAACTCCCTTCACCTGGATCTTTTCCTTTGGATCCTCACCTGGATATTTTCATTTGGAGGAATCATACTCTCCTTAAAGTTCCATCAAATATTCCTTTAGCTTCATTATCAAGTATTTATTGAATGCTTAGTGTTATGGGATCCAACAAAGATAATTCCTGTTTGTATAAAGATTACAATCTAGGCATTTTGGGGTAGGGGAAAAAGAAGATAAATTGCTAAACTATAATGACTATAATCAGAAGGTCAGAGAAGGGAGAAGACACCTCTGGTTGGAATAGTAAAGACATATATTTTGATGGAAAGATGGCTTGGAATTACTTGAAACTTGAAGAATCAGTACAGTCCTTTGGGCAGAGAGGCTTTGAGGTATATGTAGGAGGAAGCACCATGAAAAATCGAATAGAGATTAAAATTAGCATGGTCTGTGCTTGAGTCAGTGAGGAGAGAAAATGTATAGCAGAAAGATCATTGAATTTGTAGTTAGGCTAGATTCAAAGCTTGTCTCCCATTTTTTACTTTTGTTGTTTTATCTTGGGCAACTCAGGCTTTCTGAGTTTTAATTTCCACATGTGTAAAATGAGAGAAGTTTAATTAGATTATCTCAGACCCTTTCTAGTTCTAAGTTCTGTGATCTTGAGTTCTTGGCTGCCAGTATTTGAGAGTTCGTTTTCAATGAGTGGTGTAAAATAAGTTTGCTTTTTTTTTTTTTTAACCCTTATCTTCCATCTTAGAATCATTACTGTGTGTTGGTTTCAAGTTAGGGCTAGGCAATGGGGTTAAGTGATTTGCCCAAGGTCACATATCTAGGAAGTGTCTGAGGCCAGATTTTAATTCAGGTCCCACCATCTTCAGGACTAACTTTATCAGCATGGGTATGTTTTGTGAAAAGTTGGAAGGGCTGGAGAGGGGAGCCTTTGAGTCAAGCACAAGGATCAAGTTTTGATATAGAAGGTAATGGGTATGCAGTTATAGGTTTTCAGAGTGACATGATAAAAGTGGTCTTCTGGAAAGCTGAGTCTGGTAGGGGTGGTGGCAGGCAGCAATAAGAGAGAATGACCCAGAGAGACTAGATAGGAAGCTGACTTCATTACCCTGCTCATGTTCCTATTTACTTATTTTTGCCTATGAAATTATCATTCTTTTAGTTACTTAGTTTGTCAATAACTTAGTTGCCATTTCTTGACAATCATGTATTCTCTTTCTTTCTCTTCACACCATAATCTTGCTGTTGTAATAACCACTGAACAGATTGCTGTTTTAGACACTCCTCTCACTAATCTACTCTTCCTATCACTGCCAAAATACTTTCCCTAATGAATCAGATCACTTTATTCTCATCCTTTAAAACATTTTTTCCATGGGATTATGGACTTTTTTTGTCAGTTTGGTGAAGGTTATGGATCTCCTCTTAGAAAACATTTTTAAAAATTCACAATTTACAAAATGTGAAATTTCAGTTGGAGGTTAGTGAAAATCCAGTCCAAGCTTACATACCTCTTGAAATCTATCCACAGGTCCCATAAGGATCCATAGAACTTAAATTAATAATTCCTGCTCTAAAACATTCAGTAGCTCTCCATTGTTTACCAAATAAAATGTAAGTTCCTTAGCTTGTTAATCATGACTTTTCATAATCTGGAGCCAACCTTCCTTTTCTTTTTTTTTCTTTTTTCTTTTTTCAACCCTTACCATCTGCCTTAAATCAAGACTGTATATTGGTTTTAAGGCAGAAGAGTGGTAAGGGTTAGGCAATGGGGGTTAAGTGACTTGCCCAGGGTCACACAGCTGGGAAATATGAGGCCACATTTGAACCCAGAACCTCCTATTTCTAGACCTGGCACTCTATCCAGTGAGTCACCTAGCTGTTCCCCCTTCCCCCACTAACTTTTAAATGAAACTTTTTCTGACTTAGGCTGCTGCAGATGTTTCCCTGCCTCACCCTCACACTTGCATTTATTTTGCATGTATTTATGTATGTATGTTCTGTCAAGGCATGAACTGTTTAATTTTTGTTTATATGTTTCCAGCACCTAGCATTGGGCCTGGCACATAGAAGGTACTTAACAAATGCTGGCCAGTTGATTGAATATAATCCACATTCCAATCTGTCTGGGCTCTTGAGTTTTTATAAGATCTCTTCTTATTCTTCCCCTTCTGTGCCTTGGCTCATACCATTCTCTGTGCCTAGAGTTAACTTCTCCCACATATTTGCCTCTTGAAAATCATTTTCTTCTTTCAAAGAGAAACCAAGAACTTCTTCATGTAACCATTCTTGATCCTCCTCAGATAGCTATGGTCCTTCCTTCTTCTGAACTCTCATGTTGTGGTATTTGAAATTTTCTATGTCCTTTAAGCACATTTTAACTTGTATTATAGATATTCAAGTACATTTTATACCTCTCATACCTCTTTCTCATTAGATCATAAGATCCCTTGAGGTTTTCTCAAACATATAGGCAACTGAGTCAAATTTATCCGAGTACAAGTCATTCCCTAGTTGACAAATGGTCAAAGGATATGAACCAGCAGTTTTCAGGTGAAAAAAATCAGTGCTATCAATAATCATATTAAAAATATTCTAAATCAACATTGATTAGAGAAATGCAATTAAAAAAAAACTCTGATGTACCACCTTATGCCTATCAGATTGGCCAATATGGCAATAAAGGAAAAAGATGAATTTTGGAGGCAATAATGGGACACTGATGAATTGTTTGTAGAGTTGTGAACTGATCCAATCATTCTGGAGGGCCATTTGGAACTATGCCCAAAGGGCTACAAAATGTGCGTGCTTTTTGATCCATTAATATCACTACTAGGCCTGTACTCCAAAGAGATTTTTTTTTTAATGGAAAGGACCTATTTGTACAAAAATATTTTTAGAATTTCTACTTGTAGTGGCAAAGAATTGGGAATTAAGGGATGTCCGTTAACTGGGTAATGGTTGAACAAGTTGTGATTTTTGATTTTGAGGGAATTCTATTGTACTATGAGAAGTGATGAACAGTATGATTTTAGAAAAAACTGGAGAGACCTACATGAACTGATACAGAATGAAATAAGCAGAACCAGGAGAACATTGCATACAGTAACAGCAATATTATCTAATGTTCAACTGTGAAAGACTTAGATATTCTCAGCAATACAATGATCCAGGACAATTCTGAAGAACTTATGACAAAGAATGCTACCCATCTCTAGAGAAAGAACTGTTGGAGTTGGAATGTAGATCAAAGCATTCTATTTTTCACTTTATATTATTTGTATCTATATCTTGGGGTTTTGGTTTTATATGAATATTCTCTCATAACAATGACCAATATGGAAATATATTTTGCATGATCATACATGTGACCCAGATCAAATTGCTTACCATTTCTGGGAGTGGGAAGGGAAGGGAAGAAGGGATATAAATTGCATCTTATGTTTTTTGAAACTACATGTTGAACATTTTTATTACATGTAATTGGGGAAATAACATTTTTTTAAAAAGATCCTCTGAGGGCCAGGACACTATTATTTTTCATCAGCACAGAGTAGGCATTAAATAAATGTTTGGGGGTTGAATGAGTCTGAGAAGTGAAGCTGCTAATGCATGATCTTATAAAAGTTAGAGCCACAGAACTGAAAGTGCTTGATTCAATTCTGCTGAATTCAAATCTAATAATCTTTCCATAGAAGTCTCTTTTCTTCTCTGTCTCCTCAGAATCTAACTCTTTACCTTTACCATATTCCTTAGCCATTTCTCAAAATTTTGTCCATTTTCTAGGCTTTCTCCTCGATAAATTCCACTCACTTTCAGAGATTTCACTGTTGCTTCTATAGAAGTGATGTCAAAACTTTTGGAGACCAAGTGCCCAAACTACAAGCCTTATGCCACTTGTGAGTCTCCTATCTTACCCCAGATAGGGGAGGAAGGAAGTACTCTCATTGGACTTCTGGGCAGAAGGATAGATAATATGAGAAATATATTTATGTACACAGGGAGATTTGGAAGGGAGCAGCCCCCTCTGGGCATGCATGCCATAGGTTCACCAATATGGTTCAATAGCAATGACTAATAAGCCTGTCTCTCTAGGTCCATTCATTGAATGAACAAATTAATGAATGAGTTACACAAAGAGAAGGGATGTTAAAGGGAAGTTCTATGAGTTTAGAAGAATTTCCTTCTTAGGAATTATGAAAGTTATAGCTTGAATAGAGACACATTCAGACACATAAGTAATGATTTTTTAATAACATTGCCTATATAGTCAGTGGAATGTAGAACAATGGGTAGGGGAGGAATACAGCTGAACTTTTATGACGAACAGTTGTCAATGTGTCAATGGGTTAACTGCAAATTCATTACCTGGATGCCAAAATTCTTTCAAAATCAGTCTTGATTGGCTCTAGTCACTGATCTTGTCTTGAAAAATTTCTTAAGTAATTTGATTTAAAATTGATCTTTAGTTTAAGATAGTATGTATCTATTAGTAAAGCTTACTTTTCTTCTTTCATAATTCCTTTCCCCATTAAAAAAAATAATATTGTAGTGTAAAGCGGAAAAATTTAGGGGCTATTGACTGAATATATTATACTAGTGGTCACCAGGTATTAATTAAATCCCAATAAAATACTCAAGTCAGTTTGGGAATTTTATGGTGGTTTAATTACAATAGAAGGAAGAAATTAAGAAGAAGAGAGAGAGAGGAAAGAGAATTTAAACTGTTCCAGTTTGGGCTGAGCCAAGCAGGAGTTCAGAGGTCTAGGCCTAGGGGCCTCCTCAATCTAGCCCGGCTACCAGCCACGAGACCTCCTCCAAGATGAGGGTTCTCTTAGGAGGATAGCGTTTAGGAGGTAAAAGAAAAAGGAATCAGCCTAAACCACTCACCAAGCATGCTAAGAACTTCTCCCAGTCACTTCACTGGCAAGCTGCAAAACACCAAAAACCCTACAAGAGCTGCAAACACTCCAAACACCACCCAGTACTCCCCATGCTGCTGACAGAGACCAAGGTCTCTGTGAGTGAGAGAGAACGGAGAGAGGAAGTGCCACGAAATATATAGACTGTCCTTTACATCACTTCCTGCTTCTCACATGTACCAGTGGTAGCTTAAGCTTGACTTAGGAGGGGGGGGGGTGTAAATCTTGAAATCTCTCAGACTTGTGAATGTTAAAAAATTTCCCCATCAGGGAATTCTTATTTGGAACAAATTCCCTACTGAGAAACATTCCCCATTTTGATGTGAGAACTCGCCAGGATCAGAAATGGGAGGACCTCTACTCCAACCAAACTTAAGACTGCTTTAGGGGAAAAAAACTCCCTGCTTAACAATGAAAGTACTTGGATCCATGCTTATGGTGGGGCAAGGAGTTCTTTGAGCCAGGCCCGTTTTTAGAATTGATACAATGGGATGCTAGGTACCTAAAAGGGTCGGGCAAGTTTTGTCTTAATAAGATTAGTTGACTCAGCTGTGTTTTCACTGGTTCAGACTTCCTGAGGAGATTTGTCAACTTAGCAGGAATTTAGATGGGCAGTCCTTTGGAAAGCATCTACAGTGATTGGTAGATGTAGGGACTTAGGGGAGGTGACATGGGAGAAAAACCCCTATATAAGAAAAAGCAGAATCTCTTGAGGATATCCTTTTGGAGAAAGCCTTTTGGAGGATCTCTGATGAGGATCGCTTGGGAAGAATCTCTTGAGAGAGGCCTTTTGGAACAGTCTCTGGCTGGAAGGCTCTCTGGTGAAGTCAGCTGAGATGGAGTTGGCCTGATGTCACTACAATCTTTGTTTAGTCAGACCTTGTGGTGAGTGTTAAAAAACTGACTGATTTCTCTCTTAAAACTCAGGTCTAGGCCATATTGGCTTGAGGCCCTTCATACTTATTCCTTTCTTACTCTCTCTCTCTTTCTTTGATTACTCATTGTATTGTTAATTAAAATCTCTATAAAACCCAATTGACTTGGGTATTTGAATAATTGGGAATATTTCCCTGGTGACCACCTTATATTTGATTTAAAAACCAAGACACTGTAGTGAAACATATTTCTGTGGTCAAATTTACTCACCCTCTCTTATATCTATCACAATTTATATCTTCCACCATTTTAACTCACTACAGTTTAAGACCTCAACCATTTTAAATCTCACAGGGGGAGGGTGTCTGTCAGTTATTTCTTATTTGTCACTTGAGGTTGCATTTGAATTGGATATTAAAGAATGGGTGGGATTTTAACATATAGAGATGGGAGTTAGGAGGTCATATGGTGCCTCGGGAATTGCATAAGCTAAGTCAAAGAACTAGGAAAATATTTGACTGACTTGGGTGATGGTAAGTAGTCCAGTTTGAAGGACAGAGTGTGGGAGGACCAGTAGTGTGTGAGAAGAGGGTAATGATAAGTTAGTAACTAGTAGTAGAAGGACTTGACTTGCTAGGTAAAGGAATTTGGCTTTTATTTGGTAGGGAGCCATTGAAGAATTATGAAGAAAAATGTTTATCTTGCCCAATGTTTGGTCAGTTATTGTTATGATCTTCAGGTATTGTCTTATCAAAAAAAACAAAGCTATATACATATTATACATATGTTTGTATATGGCTGTGTGAGGCATTTACTTGCTTTAAGTTTGTTGGTTGGGCAACATTTTGTGACAATACTGATTTTATCAATCAAGTCAGCAGGTCTACAGGTATTCAAACATAACTGTTTACTATGTGCTAGGAACTGTGAAGAGGCATAAGATTCCAACTTTGGAATGAAAAAAGGGCATGTATTTCTTTACAGGTTTCTTTATTATGGTTTTTAGGATTTGTTTTTCCCCATGCTGTCTCTCCCATTGGAATGTTAAACTCTTTAGGAGAGGGATCATATTTTTGACTTTCTTTATACCTCTACAATTTAGCTCAGTACCTGGCACTTACTTTTTTTTTTAACATTATTTTATTTCATCATTTCCGAGCATTATTCATTGGAAACAAAGATCATTTTCTCCCCTCCTTCCCCACCTATCCCATAGCCGACAGGCGATTCCACTGGGTATCACAAGTGTTCTTGATTCGAACCCATTTCCATGTTGTTGGTGTTTGCACCAGAGTGTTCATTTAGAGTCTCTCCTCAGTCATATCCCCTCAACCCGTGTAGTTTAGCAGTTGGTTTTCCTCGGTGTTTTGACTTCCACAGTTTGTCCTCTGCTTGTGGATAGTGTTTTTTCTCTTAGATCCCTGCAGATTGTTCAGGGACATTGCATTGACACTAATGGAGAAGTCCATTACGTTTGATTGTACCACAGTGTGTCAGTCTCTGTGTACAATGTTTTCCTGGTTCTGCTCCTTTTGCTCTGCATCACTTCCTGGAGGTTGTTCCAGTCTCCATGGAATTCCTCCACTTTATTATTCCTTTTAGCACAATAGTATTCCATCACCAACATATACCACAATTTGTTCAGCTATTCTCCAATTGAAGGGCATCCCTTCATTTTCCAATTTTTGGCCACCACAAAGAGCACTGCTATGAATATTCTTGTACAAGTCTTTTTCCTTATTATCTCTTTGGGGTACAAGCTCAGCAGTGCTATGGCTGGATCATAGGGCAGACAGTCTTTTATCACCCTTTGGGCATAGTTCCAAATTGCCCTCCAGAATGGTGGGATCAGTTCACAACCCCACCAGCAGTGAATTAGTGTCCCTACTTTGCCGCATCCCCTCCAGCATTCATTACTTTCCTTTGCTGTCATGTTAGCCAATCTGCTAGGTGTGAGGTGATATCTCAGAGTTGTTTAATTTGCATCTCTCTGATTATAAGAGATTTAGAACACTTCCTCATGTGCTTATTAATTTTTTTTTATTTCTTTATCTGAAAACTGAAAACTGCCTATTCATGTCCCTTGCCCATTTATCAATTGGAGAATGGCTTGATTTTTTGTACAATTGATTTAGCTCTTTGTAAATTTGAGTAATTAAACCTTTGTCAGAGGTTTTTATGAGGATTGTTTCCCAATTTGTTGCTTTCCTTCTGATTTTGGTTACATTGGTTTTGTTTGTACAAAAGCTTTTTAATTTGATGTAGTCCAAATTATTTATTTTGCATCTTTTGACTCTTTCAAAGTCTTGCTTGGTTTTAAAAACTTTCCCTTCCCAAAGGTCTGACATGTATACTATTCTGTGTTTGCCTAATTTTCTTATAGTTTCCTTCTTTATGTTCAAGTCATTCACCCATTTTGAATTTATCTTGGTGTAGGGTGTGAGGTGTTGATCTATTCCTAGTCTCTCCCACACTGTCTTCCAATTTTCCCAGCAGTTTTTATGAAATAGTGGATTTTTGTCCCAAAAGCTGGGATCTTTCAGTTTGTCATATACTGTCTTGCTGAGGTCACTTACTCCATTGAGTCTATTCCACTGATCCTCCTTTCTGTCTCTTAGCCAGTACCAAATTGTTTTGATGACCGCTGCTTTATAATATAGTCTGAGATCTGGGACTGCAAGACCCCCTTCCTTTGTATTTTTTTTCATTATTTCCCTGGATATCCTTGATCCTTTGTTCTTCCAAATGAACTTTGTTATGGATTTTTCTAAATCAGTAAAAAATCAGTAAAAAAAATTTTTGAAAGTTTCATGGGTATGGCACTAAATAGATAGATAAGTTTGGGTAGGATGGTCATTTTCATTATATTGGCTCGTCCTATCCATGAGCAGTTAATGTTTTTCCAATTACTCAAGTCTAGTTTTAGTTGTGTGGAGAGTGTTTTGTAGTTGTGTTCATATAGTTCCATTGTTTGTCTCGGGAGATAGATTCTAAGTATTTTATTTTGTCTAAGGTGATTTTGAATGGGATTTCTGTTTCTAGTTCTTGCTGCTGAGCTGTGTTGGGAATATATAGAAATGCGGATGACTTATGCAGGTTTATTTTGTATCCTGCAACTTTGCTAAAGTTGTTGATTATTTTGATTAGCTTTTTTGGTTGAATCTCTAGGATTCTTTAAGTAGACCATCATGTCATCCGCAAAGAGTGATAAGCTTGGTCAATTTCTTTTTCTTCTCTAATTGCTACTGCTAGTGTTTCTAGTACAATGTCAAATAATAGAGGTGATAATGGTCATCCTTATTTCACTCCTGATCTTATTGGGAATGCATCTAGTTTAACCCTATTGCAGATGATATTAGTTGATGGCTTTAGATATATACTATTTATTATTTTTAGGAATGACCCTTCTATTCCTATGCTTTCTAGTGTTTTTAATAGGAATGGGTGTTGTATTTTATCAAAGTCTTTTTCTGCATCTATTGAAATAATCATGTGATTTTTGTTGGTTTGCTTGTTGATGTGGTCAATTATGTGGATGGTTTTCCTAATATTGAGCCAGCCCTGCATCCCTGGTATAAATCCTACTTGATCATGGTGAATGACTCTTCTGATCACTTGCTGGAGTCTTTTTGCTAGTATCCTATTTAAGATTTTTGCATCTATATTCATTAGGCAGATTAGTCTATAATTTTCTTTCTCTGTTTTTGGCCTGCCTGGCTTTGGAATCAGTACCATGTTTGTGTCGTAAAAGGAGTTTGGTAGAACTCCCTCCTTGCTTATTATGTCAAATAGTTTGTATAGTATTGGGATTAGCTGTTCTTTGAATGTTTGATAGAATTCACTTGTGAATCCATCAGGTCCTGGGGATTTTTTCTTAGGAAATTCTTTGATGGCTTGTTGGATTTCTTTTTCTGATATGGGATTATTTAAGAAATCTATTTCTTCTTCTGTTAGTCTAGTCAATTTATATTTTTGTAAATATTCATCTATATCACCTAGGTTGGTATATTTATTGCCATAAAGTTGGGCAAAGTAGTTTTTAATGATTGCCTTAATTTCCTCTTCGTTGGAGGTGAGGTCCCCCTTTTCATCCTTGATGCTGTTAATTTGCTTTTCTTTCCTTTTTAAAATTAGATTGACCAGTACTTTGTCTATTTTGTCTGTTTTTTCAAAGTACCAGCTTCTAGGGTTGTTTATTAGTTTAATAGTTCTATCACTTTCGATTTTATTAATTTCTCCCTTAATTTTTAGGATCTCTAGTTTGGTTTTCTTCTGGGGGGTTTTAATTTGGTCACTCTCAAGTTTTTTGATTTGCATTTCCAATTCATTGATCTCTGCCCTCCTAATTTGTTAATATATGCACTCAAGGATATGAATTTTCCTCTAAGTACTGCTTTGGCTATATCCCATAAGGTCTGAAAGGATGTCTTACCATTGTCATTTTCCTCAATGAAATTATTAATTGTTTCTATGATTTCTTCTCTAACCAATTTTGGAGTATCATATCATTTAATTTCCAATTAATTTTTGACTTGGCTCTCCATGTGCCCTTACTGATCAATATTTTTATTGCCTTATGATCTGAAAAGGTTGCATTTATTATTTCTGCTTTTCTGCATTTGAACGCCATGTTTCTGTGACCTAGTGTATGATCTATTTTTGTGAATGTGCCATTTGGTGCTGAGAAGGTGTATTCCTTTTTGTCCCTATTTATATTTCTCCATATGTCTATTAACTCTAATTTTTCTAAGATTTCATTACCTGGCACTTATTAACTGTTTGATAAATGTTTGTTGACTGTTTAGTAGCATTTGTATACAAAAATATATGCATATTGCATAAATGCATATATGTTATATATACATATATTTGACAGTATTATTATATCACATTTTATTATTCTTCAGACTAAAATATTCCTCCAATATGATAGCAGTTGGTTCTGCCATTTTGCAAAGTAAGACAAAAGAAAATTGCAGCTTAGACACAAGTTTGCATATTAACACTTAAGTTATTACAAATACAGATTCAGTAAAGTGTTGGGCATTATCCCCAGAATTAACTGTAAACAAATGTCCAAACTTGCAGGCAGGATTTCCTTCACTATCAAAATTGAGCAGTTGTTTTTGTTTTGTTTTGCTTTTATTTTTGTGGGGGTGGGATGGGGGAAGGTCTCCCATACCAGGTTAGTAATTCAACTATAATGTTTATAGTTTAAGAAATACTTGGCATAAGAATAAAAGCCACCCCTATTTGATAAATGGGAGGATAAATGCTAAATGCTAAAAAAATATGAACAGAGTTTTTAGATTAAAGAAATCAAAGCCATATTCAGGTATATGAAAAATGCTCTATTGACTAAAATGATAAAAGGGCAAATTTGACAAAATGATAAAAGGGCAAATGTTAGAAGGGATGTGGGAAAATGAGAATGCAAATACACTGTTGATGGAACTGTGAATTGCTTCAATCATTTTGGAAAGCAATTTGGGATTATGCCCAGAGAGCTATAAAATAGTGTATATACCCTTAGACCTTGCTGGATATGTTTCCTAAGGAGATCTGGAAGAAAGGAAAAGAACCTATGTGTTCCAAAATATTTGTACCAAATCTCTTTGTGGTAGCAAAGAATAGGAAATTGAGGGAATGTCCATCAGTTGGGGAATGGCTGGAAAAATTGTGGTTTATGATTGTGGAATACAACTACTGTGCCATAAGAAACAATGAGCAGTTTAATTTTTTTTAAACTTGGAAAGACTTATAGAAAATATTGAAGAGTAAAATTAGTAGAACCAAGAGGACATTATATATATAAATATATAGATATATACATATATATATATATATATATAGCTTCAGAATTAATATTTGAAGAATGACTTATAAATGTCTACATCCAGAGAAAGAACTGATAAATAAAAACATGAAAGGCATAATTTATACATACATATCTTTTTTTGGTTCGGGAAGTAAGGAAGGAGTTGAGATACCTGGGAATAAATTCTATTAAAAATAGTTAAGTGGTTTCATGATTTTATGATGATAGAGATTTCTTCTACTTATGCAGGTAGGACTCTTGGAAATTCCATATAATTGTTGTCTATATCTTTCTATAACTACTTTATACATCTACCAAACCTCTGAAGGTCTTCCTTTGATTCTTTTTAATATTTTTGAACAACACTCAGATTGTCTTTTTTTCTCTCATTTTCTTTTTTGTACTTCCTACTTTTAATTTTATCATTTTTATTGATGCCGTAACTTAACTTGGTATTTATTATTTGTCCCTTTATTTGGGAAATATTTCTTATTCCCCCCTATCCAGGAAGCTATCCTCTGTAACAAAGAAGAGAAAAAAGAAAGAACAAAGAAGACAGTTCAGCTAAACCCACCAATGTGTGTTACTCGTGTTTAACGGTATATATAGCACTCCAAATACATAGTCCAACATCTTTGCAAAGAAAGGGATAGAAGTCACTGCAATTACATAAGGTATGGCTTTAGGGCCCCCACCGCCATTTACATTTTTGCCATTGTTTACATTGTCTTCTTGGTTCTACTCACTTTAAATTTTATTAGTTCATATAATTCTTCTTTTGATTTTTTCTATTCATAGCATTATTTTGTATGGTATAGTGATGCTCTGTTGCATTCATATGCCACAATTTGTTGAACCATTTCCCAAAAGTTATTACCTATTCTGGATATAATCATCACCTGTTTACCCCTTTGGATCCTCTTACAACAAAAAATAATGGCTAAGTGACTTCAACTTAACACACCAATTGTCAGACAATGTTCTACACCTGTAGTCCTTTGTAGTTACCTAGGAAAGAGTTATATTTCATCACCTGTTCTCTCATTAACTTTCATTCTTGCTATGTGACTGTCTCTTTGTTTTACTTTTTGCTGTCCTTAATTACATCTTTAATAACACTTTTTGAACACTAACCTTTTTTGGTATATGTTTCAGACTGCACCAGGAATTTTTGCATTGCCTTTTGGATTACTTGCAGTGTGAATATTTGTACAACTGTTATGTTACATGATTCACAACCATGTACACTACTAGGAGACTAGTGTTTAACACTACCAGTGTCAAATAGTTAGGCTTTCCCCTACTTCATGTTTATGAGAATATAAGAATGAATGTAAAATATAATGAATATCTTCTGAATTTAGATACATTTAGCTCTTTATCTTTCAAGGTAGTTAAATACTTTCAGTTCTTTGATGGATCTCAGAATCACGGGGCTAGTTTCATAACTTCATTATTTTAAAATTTATCATTGCTTTCCTTTGTCCCTCTCTTCTCCTTTTTCTTTTATAAGAGCCCTTACTTTTTGTCTTGGAACCAAAAATGAGTATCAGTTCCAAGACAGAAGAACAGTAAGGGCTAGGCAATTGGCATTACATGACTTGCCCAGGGTCACACAATCAGGAAATGTCTGAGGTCAGATTCGAAGCCAAGACCTTCCATCTCCAGGCCTGTCTCTATCCACTGCCTAGACAACTCCTCCCTCTGCCTTTCATTTTTTTTTTTAAGGTTTAGCACAAGTCTGGGACTAAGTCCATGACTATTTTTTTTTAATTTTATTTGGTCAATTTCAAAAA
Organism: Monodelphis domestica; assembly: GCF_027887165.1. Taxonomy (NCBI): domain Eukaryota; kingdom Metazoa; phylum Chordata; class Mammalia; order Didelphimorphia; family Didelphidae; genus Monodelphis; species Monodelphis domestica. The sequence goes on along the minus strand of NC_077233.1, from coordinate 172,844,366 downwards.
TTATTCCTTGGTAACAAAAATCATATTCTATTCCTCCCTCCCCTCCCCCTGCCCTTCCTGTAGCCAATGGGCAATTCCATTGAACCTATTTCCATGCTGTTGATATTTGCACTAGGATGTTCATTTAGGGTCTATATCCCCAGCCATATCCCCTTCAACCCATGTAATCAAGCAGTTGTTTTTCTTCAGTGTTTTTACTCCCACAGTTTTTCCTCTGAATGTGGATAGTGTTCTTTTAGGTAGATCCCTCAGAGTTGTTCAGGATCGCTGCATTGCCACTAAAGGAGAAGTCCATTACATTCGATTGTACCACAGTGTTATCAGTCTCTGTGTACAATGTTCTCCTGGTTCTGTTCCTTTCGCTCTGCATCAATTCCTGGAGGTTGTTCCAGTTCCCATGGAATTCTTCCACTTTATTATTTCTAGGGTGATTTTAAATGGAATTTCTCCTTTTAATTCTTGTTGCTGAGATGTGTTGGAGATATATAGAAATGCTGATGACTTATGTGGGTTTGTTTTGTATCCTGCAACTTTGCTAAAGTTGTTGATTATTTCCACTAGCTTTTTGGCTGATTCTCTAGGATTCTTTAAGTAGACCATCATATCATCCGCAAAGAGTGATAGCTTGGTCTCCTCATTGCCAATTTTATTACCTTCAATTTCTTTTTCTTCTCTAATTGCTACTGCTAGTGTTTCTAGTACAATGTTAATAGAGGTGATAATGGGCATGCTTGTTTCACCCCTGATCTTATTGGGAATGAATCTAGTTTATCCCCATTGCAGATGATGTTGGCTGATGGTTTTAGATAAATACTGTTTATTATTTTTAGGAAAGACCCTTCTATTCCTATGCTTTCTAGTGTTTTCAGTAGGAATGATTGTTGTATTTTGTCAAAGGTTTTTTCTGCGTCTATTGAGATAATCATGTGGTTTTTGTTGGTTTGCTTGTGGATATGGTCAATTATGTGGATGGTTTTCCTAATATTGGACCATCCTTGCATTCCTGGTATAAGTCCCACCTGATCATAGTGAATAACGCTTGTGACGACTTCCTAGAGTCTTTTTGCTAGTATTCTATTTAAGATTTTTGCATCTATGTTCATTAATGAGATTGGTCTATAGTTTTCTTTCTCCATTTTTGACCTGACTGACTTTGGAATCATTACCATATTTGTGTCATAAAAGGAATTTGATAGAACTCCCTCTTTGCTTATTATGTCAAATAGTTTGTATAGTATTGGGATTAGCTGTTCTTTGAATGTTTGATAGAATTCACTTGTGAATCTATCAAGTCCTGGGGATTTTTTCTTAGGGAGTTCTTTGATGGCTTGTTCAATTTCTTTTTCTGAAATGGGGTTGTTAAGGTAATTTATTTCTTCCTCTTTTAGTCTAGGCAATTTATATTTTTGTAAGTATTCATCCATATCACCTAGATTGCCATATTTGTTGCCATATAATTGGGCAAAATAGTTTTTAATGATTGCCTTAATTTCCTCTTCATTGGAGGTGAGGCCTCCCTTTTCATCTATAATACTGTTAATTTGGTTTTCTTCTTTTCTTTTTTTTTACTAGATTGACTAGTACTTTGTCTATTTTGTTTGTTTTTTCAAAATACCAGCTTATAGTCTTATTTATTAGTTCAATAGTTCTTTGACTTTCAATTTTATTAATTTCTCCTTTGACTTTTAGGATCTCTAATTTAGTTTTCTTCTGGGGATTTTTAATTTGTTCGCTTTCAAGTTTTTTGATTTGCATGTCCAATTCATTGACCTCTGCCCTCCTTTATTTGTTAATATATGAACTCAAGGCTATAAATTTTTCCCTGAGTACTGCTTTGACTACATCCCATAGATTTTGAAAGGAGGTCTCACAACTGTCATTTTCTTCAATGAAATTATTGTTTCTATGATTTGTTCTCTAGCTAACCAATTTTGGAGAATCATATTTAATTTCCAATTAATTTTTTATTTGGCTCTCCATGTACCCTTACTGATCATTATTTTTATTGTGTTATCATCTGAAAAGTTTGCATTTATTATTTCTGCTTTTCTGCATTTGTTTGCCATGTTTTTATGACCTAGTACATGGCCAGTCTTTGTGAATGTACCATGTGTTGCTGAAAAGAAGGTATATTCCTTTTTGTCCCTATTTCTTTTTCTCCATATATCTATTAACTCTAATTTTTCCAAGATTTCATGTTACCTCTTTCTTATTTATTTTTTGATTTGATTTATCTAAATTTTATAGTGGCAGTTTAGTTTTATTATCTATTTCCTCCTTCAATTCCACTAGTTTCTCCTTTAGAAATTTGCATGCTATACCATTTGGTGCATACATGTTGATTACTGATATTTCCTCTTTGTCTATACTCCCTTTTTTCAGGATGTATTTACCTTCCTTATCCCTTTTAATCAGATCTATTTTTACTTTGGCTTTGTCAGATATCATGATTGCAACTCCTGCCTTCTTTCTATCAGTTGAGGCCCAATAGGACTTGCTCCACCCTTTAATTCTGACCTTGTGAGTATCTACTTGCCTCATGTGTGTCTCTTGTAGACAACATATGGTAGGATTCTGGATTCTAATCCACTCTCCTATTTGTCTACGTTTTATGGGTGAGTTCTTCTCATTCACATTCAAAGTTATGATTGTCACTTGTGTATTCCCCAGAATTTTGATATTCTCTCCTAGTTCTGTCCTTTCTTCTTTTGCTATATCCTTTTAAATCAGTGGTTTACTTTTAATTAATCCCCCTAATCCCCTCCCTTGATATGCTTCCCTTTCTGGCCCCTTCCTTTTTGTTCCCTTCTTGATTTTTTAGGGTCTATTAAGTTCCCCCCCCCACTTTCCCTACTTTTTTGTACTCCCCCCCCCCTTAGTTTCCCCTTCTCACCTTCCCTGTAGGATAAGATAGAATTCAAGACTCCAGTGCATCTAGAGGCTCTTCCCTCTCAGAATTGATTTCACTGAGAGTAAGGTTTAAGCATTACCTATTAGCACTCTCTTCCTCTCCTTCTTATAAGAATATTCTCCCCTCCCCTTCTTATGCATATCTTTGTGTGATAAAGATTATCCTATTTATTTTATTTCTTCAAGTATCTCTTGGTGCCATCCTCGATTCCCCCCTCCCTTTTTCTTTTTTTGTATATCATCTAAAGCACTTATTACCCCAATCTCTTTCTATGAATGATTCTTCTAATTACTATAATAGTGAATATAATTTTTGAGAGTTACAAATAACATTTCCCCATATATTAATATATACAATTTGATCTAATTGTAGCCCTTAAAGAAGAAAGTTTGAATAAAAAAATTTCCTCCTTTTCCCTCTCTTTCTTATTTACCTTTTTATGTTTCTCTTGATCTTTGTGTTCAGATATCAAACTTTCCCCTTAGTTCTGATCTTTTCTTTACAAATACTTGGAAATCTTCCATTTTGTTGGATGCCCATACTTTCCAATGGAAGTATATAGTCAGTTTTGATGGATAGGTGATCCTTGGTTGGAGACCCAATTCTCTTGCCTTTCTGAATAATATGTTCCAAGTTTTGCGCTCCTTTAGTGTTGTAAGCTGTCAGATCTTGTGTGATCTTGGCTGGTGCTCCTTGGTATCTGAATTGGCGCTTTTTGGCTTCTTGTAGAATTTTCTCCTTAGCTTGAAAGCTCTGGAATTTGGCAATTACATTCCTGGGAGTTGTCTTTTGAGGATTTAGTGTAGAGGGTGTTCTATGAACTCTTTCAATGTCTATCTCCCCCCCCCCCCCTCCCCCTTGTTCAAGAATATTAGGGCAGTTTTCTTGGATGATTTCTTATAGTATGATGTCAAGATTTCTGTTTATTTCTGGGTTTTCAGGTAGACCAATGATTCTCAAATTGTCTTGTCGTGATCTGTTTTCCTCATCTGTCATCTTGTCAGTGAGATATTTTATATTTTCTTCTATTTTATCAGTCTTTTGACTTTGCTTTATTAATTCTTACTGTTTTGCAAGATCATTGTCTTCCAGTTGCCTAATTCTGGTCTTTAAGGACTGATTTTCTGCTATAATCTTTTGATTTTCTTTTTCGGTTTGGTCTATCCTGCTTTTCGTGGCTTCCAGCAGTTTCTCCAATTGGGAGTTCTTGTCCTTTAAATTGTTATTTTCTCTTTGAATTATTTCCCACTTTTCTTTTCAGAAGGCTTCCATCTTTTTGGTAAGCTCCAATTTAAATTCTTCAAGAGCTTGTGGACAATTTCCACTTTTTTTGGGAAGTTTTGAGTTTATTCGAATTTCCTCCTATATTTCGGTTTTGAGTTTATTCGAATTTCCTCCTATATTTCCTCTGTAAAAATTTTCCAGGGTCAACCCCTTTGTCCTGTTTTTCTTGGAGGGAGGTTGTTGCTCCTGGGCACAATTTGCCATCACTGTGGAGTTTTTCCTTCCCTTTTTAGTCAGAAATCTGAGTGAGATGGGCAGGCTCTCTGTGTATGGAGCTAAGGCACAAGGATTTTGCCTGAGGCAAGCTCTTGAATCTCCACAGCTTCTGCTGTTTGCTGCTCTTCTCTGTGCTATTTCCCCGTGAGTACCCAGGGTCTGTGCTCTTCAGTCTGCTGGGGTTTCAGGTGTAACTGCTCTCAGGGTTAGGTCTTTGGGTGGTCTTAGTCAACTCCCAAGGATCTAGAAGTGCCCCTTACTCACTCTAGAGGTGGCCATCGCTCACTGATTCTGGTGGGCACTGGCTCTGACTCTGATTCTGGCTCCGTAGGTGGAATGGGGGAGGGGGTAGATCAGCTTGCAGTTTTGGTGGGAGTTTTTTCACCCCCTTATAGTGTGGAAATGCCCAAATCCCATGTACCTTCAATGCTGCTCCCTACTGTAGAATCCCTTCATTCTTAAGAATTTGTTTTTTTTGGTCTTTTGAGGTAGTCTATATCAGTGGGTTCTGAGGAGAGGATGAGTCTTACATCTAGACTGCTGCCATATTTACTCGGAAGCCCCCTTTCTTTTCTAAATTAGAAGGGCAGTAAATTTTTAATTTCTATTCTACAGGAATAAATATATATATAGCTGTAAGTATTCCCTGCACTCTCTTACATTTGATGCTTGATTAGGTTTACAATAACATTTACTCACTTCTGGATTAAAAATCACTAAGTGGAATTCCACAAGCAAAGAGATTATTGGTACTTCCTTTTATTTCTCTCATTGTGAAAAAAGCATTGAGCCTTGAGGGAAGAAATACATCTTTTACATTTGAGAGTTGTTTTATATTGATTCTTTCAGTAAACTGGAATTATAAAATTATTTTTTTAAGAATTAGAAGGGACTTAATGACCTGATAGTTTTACATAAAAATACTATATCACATAGATTTTTGGAAAGTCAACTCTGAGTAGTAATATAAGTATTTCAAATTTTTTATTCATAATTACAATGTTTCAAAATCTAAATCTTTTTAGTTTTTTAAAAGAAGAAAAGCCTTCTGTGGATATCATTGACCTTCTCTATTCCCTTGCCTAAAATCTCAACTTTAAAGTTACATATTTTACAATATAAATAAGTGGTCAATCATCCATACTTCAGTGGATCCAGACAAACTGGAAACTTTCCTCTGTTTCTTTGATTTCTTTTTTTTATGGATACCAGTGTAGTACTAGAGCTGACCAACTGTTGTTCCTCATTTCTGTTACATGACTAACCAGCTTTCTTTTTCAGTCATTCATGTCCTTCATAGGATGTATTTAATGCTATTCCTTATACTCAAGTCATCTTTGGTAGTATATTGCTTCTTGCTTAACTAAACAAGATGTTCTCTGCTCATATGTTATGCTATTACATAACAGTTGTGACCAAAGTGGTAACTTTTGTTCAACAGTCAACTGCGTAAGTTTCGTCAGATCATAAACATTCTCCCTTAAGATGTTCATTAGTATCATGGAGATTATTTTGTGAGAAGTCCAAGTAGAACAAATTCCTTTTGACAGAGGTAATAAAGATGCTCTTGTTTGTGCTCATATTGTGCTGGTTACCTTTAGACTGATTCCTTCATGTCCTCTCTATCTTCCATCCCTGTGAAATAGTCAGTAATATTTGCTGTACACTTATTTCAGGAAGCTGTCATGAGAATTTATGAATTTTATTAACTCTTAAAATTATTTTATCTACTCCTGTTGAGCTGCTCCCTGAAATAGAAAAATTAATGTAAAGGACTTTATAATTAAGGCACTGTGTTATCATAATACAATAGCCTGAATGAAAAGTACTGAATTATTGAGATCCCCAAAAGTGATTCATTTTGCAAAGTCCCTATGGATTTGTACATTTCAGTTAAGACCAAAGTAGTTTTAATTGAGATGAATTTTCTGGTTTATTCTTTGTCATTTAACTTTGTTCTGGTCTTTTCTAACACATGTGATTTTTGGGGGGACATTTGAAAGTTACTTGGGTCACTGAGAGATTAAGTGACTTGTGCAGTCACATAACCAGGTTATATTAGAAGCAACATTTGAGCCTGGATTTTCTTGACTCCAAGGTTAGCCCTCAGTCTACTCTTTCATACTACTTCATGACTCTTGATAGATTTAAATAAAACTATGTAAAAATATTTTTTCTCCTGGGAGATTTAAAAAAAAAATCAATGTTTTGTCCTCTTGATTGCTTTCCTTTGTGACAGTCTTATTTTTGTTTGCTTGAACTCCATTTCTAGATTATCTTTATTTTGCTCTAAATTTGGCCCTCTTCCAAACTTCCTTAATACTGTCACTATTATCTTTTTAGTCATGAATGTTTGAGATATTAAATCATCTTCTCTTCTTTCTCTTTCACCCCAATATACAGTCAGTTGACAAGTCTTGTCCACAACATTTATCACATTCATCCCCTTTCCTCCATTCACGTATTCACTACTTTATAGCCTTCAGACACTTATTCCTTCCTGTCTATTGCCTCGACTATTGAAATAGTATTAGAATTATTTTCCACAATCCTAGCTCCTCCCTTCACTAATCTATTCTATATACAATTGCCACAATAATCTATGTCTTATACATGCTGGGTCTCCCAATAGTATCTATGTTCTTTGAGGGCAGACTAGAGAGTTTCAGTTTGCCTTTGCATTCCCAGAACCTTCTATGGTTCCTGGAATATAATAAGGTGCTTAATAAATGTATAGTATGATTTATGTCATTCTCTACTCAAGAAACTTCAGTGGCTCTCTATTGCCTGTAGGATAAAATATGTACTTCTTTGATATTTAAAGCCTATAATCCAGCTCTTAAGAGGGAGCTGGCTTAGTATATAAGAGAGCTGGGCCCAGAGTCAGGAAGACCTGAGTTCAAATCTAGCTTCAGATACTTAATCTGGGCAAGTCACTTAGCCTCTTTTTGCTATAATTTTCTGGAGAAGGAAATGCAAACCACTCTGGTTTCATTGCAAAGGAAACCTCATATGGTGTCAAAAAGAGTCAGACAACTGAACAACCACCACCACCACAACTACCTAGGTCCAGGCTACCTTTCCAGTCTTCACCTTACCTCTTTCATGCATTCTGTAATGCTAGAGGAGCTATACTACTTGCTATTTCCTGAACATGGCATCCCATCTTCTACTTCTCTGTCTTTGCCTAGGCTAACCACACCAGAACTCTCCTTGTGCCTGGAATGCTTATTATATCTTCTTAGAATATTTAGCTTCCCTCCAAGCTCAGTTCATGTGCCAGCTCTTATTTGAAGCCTTTCTTGTTCTCTTCATTTTCAATGCTCTTTGCCTTCTCAAAGTATTTTCTGTTTACTTAAATGTTCACATATTACATCTCTAAGTAGAGTATAAGTGCCCTGAGGACAGGGGTATTACTGTAGTCTTTGTAACCCAAATATGTAACAAAGGCCTCAAATATGATAAGTGTCTAATAAGTATTTTTAAAAATGAATTGAGAAAAGGCAAGGGGCTGGGGTAGGGGGAGAAAGGAGACCAGCACTGAAGGAGGGAGGCTAGATACTGACTTGCCAGAAATAATTTATTTAAAAACATTTTTTTGTATAATGCTATCCACCTCCAGAGACAGAACTGTTGGAGTAGGAATGCCGATGAAAACATAGCATTTATCACTTGTTTATTTGGATATATGTTTTGGAGTTTTGGTTTTATAAGAAGTGAATAATATAGACATGTGTTTTGTGTGAGAATACTTATATAACCTAGATCGAATTGCTTGTCAGTTCTGGGGGGATGGGGGTGGGAGGAAAAGGGAGGGAGACAATTTGGATCATATAAATTAGGAAAATGTATGTGGAAATTTGGTATTAAAAATAAAAACTTAAAAAAATGAGTAAAAAAAATTGTGTTCAGGTCCAGTCTCTACCTTTCTCCACCAATGAGAAGGCAAGAAATATAATATCCATCATACGTAGGAAATCATGAAAAATAAGAACTGTGGTACAGCAGATAGTTCTTAACCTAGGATCCAGGATAGATTTTAAGGTTATTTTCACTAACTTTGTACTTAAATCAAGTATTTCTTTTTAATTACTTAAAAATATTCTGAGGAGGGTTCTGTAGATTTCACCAGATTGTCAAAAGGGTACATGGCATGAAAAGGTTTAGGAATCCCTGTTGTAAAGGCAATTTGTGCTTCAAATAGCAGATGGGTTTAAAGGATCTGTAAAGTCCCTGTCAGCTTCTTGTGCTTGGAATGTATCCCCATCTCACCTCCAATTCATGGAATCTCCTGGTTTCCTTTAGGACTCAGCAAAAACACCACTTTCTGCCTAGGGCTTTTCTTGATCTCCTCAGCAACTTGTGTGTGTGTGTCCTACTTATTAGAATATAAGCCCCTTGAGGACAAGGACCATTTTTTTTTGTCTTTTTTTTTCTCAGGGCCAAGCACTGTACCTGACACATATTGTATTATACATGTTGCTTGTTGATTTAGCTATTGGAAACTAGATTTGTTCTTGGGACTAGATAGCTAGTACAGTGCTCTTTTAGTATAATCTGCTGCAATTCAGGGCAACAAGTGTTTCTTGTGCCAAGTCTCTGTATCCACAAGTGGGCAGAAAACTTTGTTCTTCCTTTTCTCTCCTGAGAAAGAAATGAGTTCTTTCTAGCATGTTCTTAGGATGTAGTATATTTTTATTTCTTTAATATTTGGTTCTTACAGTTCTTAGAGTCAATCAGTGATTTAAAATTTTGAAGATTTATTGTACTAACATAAGCAAGTTTAAAAGATACAAAAATGATTTTAATTTTTAATAAATAACATCACAAAGATGGGGGAAATGTATGGAAAATTATAGTAGAAGGAAATCAGCTTATGCATTCAAGTTCAGTTTATTAGTTCTATAAATTTATTAGTCATTTAACTGGTTGAGGAAAATCTGTTTATCACTGGATATTGGCACCTATTTTGCACGTTCTACTCTTATAGAGTTGCCTAAGGGATTTGCTCAGAATCACAAAATAGCATTTGCCAGAGATGACTTACTTTCTGACACTGCAGTTGACTTTCTATCCATTGCCTTTCATTTGGACTATGAGGATTTTGTGATATATGAAAAAAAGTCTGCTCTAGTCTCACAGTGTAATAATAGAGAACTTGCTGTGGAACAAAACTAAGATGAGGCCTAATTATTATTATTTCCAGTAGCCATAAACTTTAGTAAAGATACTTGTTTTGATACATGAGAAATCATTATAGTAATAGTTTACATGTATGTAGAAAACCTAGTTTTTGAGTTATCAACAAACATAGGATGCCATAGTAAGAGTTTTTGAATCTAGAGGACTCAGTTTGAATTCTGGCCTCCACCATTTGTATTACCTTTGTGATGCTGGGCAAATTATTTCTTTTCTCTAGGTTTCAGTTTCCTCTTCTGTAAAATGAGAGGCAGCAATGAAATGATCTGGGACTCTTCTGAAAAATTTATGAAAGGGAGTGCTCTCCACTTCCAGAGAAAGAACTGTTGAAGTAATCTTTCACATCAGTGTATGTCTGGTTTATTCGGGGTTTAAAGTGTGCTCTTAAAACAGTGACTAATATGGAAATGTGTTTTGCATAAACATAAAATAAAAAAGAGAGGATTGGATTAAATGACCTATAAGGTTCTTACCAACTCTTAAATGTATATAATCCATATCAAGGTAGCTACTGTAAAGTGGGCAAAACCTTCATCAATTCATGCCTATTTGCAATAACTTTCAGAATGGTCTCCCTGCCTTTGGGTTCTAGCTATTTCAGTTCATCCTCTACTCAGCCATCAAAGTGATTTTCCTAAAGTATGGATCTGATTATTACCTCACTCCTCTACTTAAACACCAGTAGCTCCCTACCACCCCCAGAATCAAATATGAAATCCTCTATTTGGCTTTTAAAGCTTTTCAGAACCTTCACAAAGAAATCTTTTCCTGCCCTCTTATGTTTTCCTTCCTTCCATATACTCTGTGATCCAATGACACTGGCCTCTTTTGCTGCTCTTTGCACTGGATTCTCCATTTCCCAATTCCTTATCTTTCACTGGCTATCCCTCATGCCTCCCTCTTTATCTCTAGTCTTCATCTCAAATTTCACCTCTGTAAGAAGTTTTACCCTTGATCATGCTGTCACCCACAAATATGCAACTTCCACGTTCAAGATATCCAACCATAATCCATTGGTTTTCCAGATCTCCTTCTGCTTTCCTTCACCAAACCCTGCTCTTTGTCTACATCATGACCTCTAGTCTCTTGATCTTTCAATTCTCTCCCAAGCTATCTTTCCTGTATTAGCCACTGTCTCCTTTTCTCATCATCTTGTCCTCTGGGTGAACCATTTCCACTCTATGCTGTCTTCTTTTTTTGAGTCCCCACTTGCCTTTTCACATTGCAAATTACAACCTGCCAAGTCTTAGCCTTGGACAATTTCCACTCTCTGCTGCCTTCAGTTCTACATGAGTTGTTCATTGAAGGTAGAGAAAATAACTCAATTATTCTGATTAGGTTTCCTACAAATTTATGTTCTACAACCTCAACCGGGTCCTTACTGCTGTTAGCCAATCCTGTTGTACTGCCTTCATTGACAATTTATCCCACTTTCAATAGTAGCTCTTCCAAATCTTTTCATCTGTCCCCAAGTCTTCCATAGTTCCTTTCCCCCCTCTCTGAGGTGAGAATTTTGCTTCATATTTTACAGAAAAAGTTGAGGCAATTCACTGTGACCTCTCTCTTTTTCTCTCTTCCTCATCGTGTACCATGCACATGCCTCCTATCTCCTTTCTTTATCTGACATGAAGATGGGGGTCTTACTCCTTACCAAGGTTAATACTTCTACCAGAATAAATAAATCCTATTCCATCTAATCTCCTCAAATAGATTCCCCCTTTGTCTTCTCTACTTTACCACTTACCTTCATTTTCCTGGAAACATGCTTACATGTCTCCCCATCCTTAAAAAAGCCCTCACTTGATCTTTCCATTCTTGCTAACTTTTGTTCTTATTTTCTTCTGATCCTTTCTGGCTAACCTTCTTGAAAATGCTGTCCACAATAGGTTCTCCTCTTTCTTTCCTCTCATTCTTTTCTAAACTCCTTACATTCCAAATTCTAACCTGATTCTACTGAAACATCTCTCTTCAGTTACCAAATCCAATGGCCTTTTCTAAATCCTCATTCTCCTTGATCTCTCTGCAGCCTTTGATACTCTTGATCACCCTCTCTTCCTAGATACTCTTTTCTTTCTAGATTTTTACAACCGTTTCTCCTAGTTCTCCTCCTACCTGACTATTTTCTCATTCATGCTGGATCCTCATCTAGATCATACCTTCTAACCATAGGTGTCCCATAGGTTTCTGCTTCAGCTTTCTCTTCTCCCTTTATAGTACTTCATTTGGTGAATTCCCATGAACCATAAGTACCATCTCTAGGCTGACAATTTTCAAATCTATTTATCCTTCTCTAACTTCCCTGCTGACCTCCAGTCTCTTACCTCCAGCTACACTTCAAGCATACTCAATTGGATGTTCAGGTGACATCTTAAATTCATTATGTCCAAAACCAATCTCATGATATTTCCCCCTAAACCTTCCCCATCTCCTACTTTTCTAATACCATAGAGGGGAACAACATCCTCCATGTCCTTCAGCTATGTAACCTTTTTATTATCCTTGATTCTTTACCCTCTCTTACCCCTCATATACCATCACTCTGGTGCAGACCTTTATTATCTTACTCCTGGACTATTGAAATAGTCTGTCAGTGTCTGTCTCAAGTCTCTTTCCACCTTAGTCCATCTTCCATCCAGTCTCCAAAGTGATTTTCCTAAAGCACAGGTCCAAGCATGTGACTACTTCCTTTTCAATATATTTCATTGGCTCCCTTTTGCCTCCAAAAGACAAAATCCTCGGACATTTAAAACCCGTTATAATTTAGTTCTTTCCTACTTTTCTAGTCCTCTTACACTTTACTCCCTGCTTACTGTTTGATCTAGTAACATTGGCCTCCTTTTCCACAAATAAGATACTGTATCTTGTGGCTTTTGGGGCATTTTCTCTATCCCCTAAGCCTAGAATGTTCTCTTTCCTTATCTCCACCTGCTGGCTTCCATAACTTTCTTTAAGACTTAATTATTTTTTATAACTCCTCTTAATTTCTAGTGTCATCTCTTATTTATTTCCTATTTATCATATATATAGCCCATTTGTACATATTTATTTGTTTATTCTCTCTTCCATTAGAGTATGAGTTTCTGAAGAGAAGGGACTGTCTTTTGCCTTTCTCTCTCTCTCTCTCTCTCTCTCTCTCTTTGTATCTCTAGGGACTGCCACAGTGCCAACCACACAGTAGGTAGTTAATCAATGTTTATTGACTAACTTTCCAACCTCTCTCCACTATTAATACTTTCCCTTTGGGATTACCTCTTACTATACCATCTATATCTTGTTTGTATAACATCATTTTCATATTTTCTCCCCAAGTACACTGGGAACTCCTTGAGGGCAGGAAACATGTTTTTGCCTTTTTTCTTATTCCCTGCACTTTGGACAAAGTGTGGCACATAGTAAGCCCTTAAGAAATACTTCTTGATTGGCTAATACTTAAATAGATAACAATTATGAAAGACCTTAAAAAAGAACTCTTTACTTCTGCTCTCAGTCCCACCTCCAAATTATATTAATGAAAGCTGGTGAGTGATTCTAATGGTTTTCATGTGGATTCATGCTGGTGAACCTATGCCATGGGTCCTATGCATGGACCTAGAATCACTGCATGCAGAGACCTCTCTGTCAGCATGAATTTCATTGCCTGCTAGATTTTGTTATTAGAAGGGCAGAGGGTCTCAAGTGGAGCTGTTCCCTTCCCCCATCCATAGTGCCTGATGATGTTTCTCATATCACCCACCCCAGCCCAGTGGGAATGCTTTCTCCTTCCTCTGTGTGGAGTAAGGGAGATGTGGGGCACTCACACTGGGGGGAGCAGGACATGGCATTCAGTCTCTAAAAGGTGTTCTATCACTGTTCTAGGTGGTCTTCATAGAATGAGATTCTTTCCCTTTTGTTCCTGATGGTGAGTGTAATTTTAGATATAAAAAGAACTTGAGTGACCATCTAGTACAATCCTTTTATTTTATCAGAAAAGTCCAGATAGGTGAAATAATTTGCCCAAGGTCACACAAGAAGCAGAATCATCAGTTTATCAAACCTATGTCTTCTAACTCCCAGTTCTCTTCTTTATTCCTTACAACAGCCACTTCTTAGAGATAGTTTAAATACTACAGTGCTTTTAGGAAATCCACATTTATGTTTGTTTGTTTTTAAAGAAAGAAACTAAATTTCAAGACTTAATGGTCTTCAGAGTTAGACCACTAATTAGAAAATGTGGAAGACAGGAATGTTGGCTTCATGGAACATATATTTGGAACAGCCTGAAAGTGCTGATATTGTGTTTCCATTGGGAAATTGCCCTGTTAAGGCAGCAGGGAGTTGCCTAGAGAGTGATGGTAGCTTGACTGTCACAAAAAGAAAGGGAAACAAAGGGACAGGATAGCACAGAGAGAGATGAGGCTAGAAAAGAAATCAACAGATCAGCATGCAGCAAGGTTGTGGTATTGTCTGCTTTGCCAGACAATCCTAAAAGCTTTTGATAATGAGATACTGGGAACTATAATTTATGAGGCCAGCAATGATCTGTTCTCTCTAATTTTACTTCGTTACCCAATCAGGAGCAAGGGCAGCACAAAGGAAACTTCTTTTTTTTTACTCCCCCTAGTCTTTGATTTAGGTCATGTGAGGGCACTATTTGGTTCCCTTTGGTTAAACTTTATCCTATGTACTTACTGTAGATTTAGATTGTTGAATATTAAACAAAAACTACTGTATCTTCAAAAGTCTCTTGTACATTGGTCCTGGTAATTTATAAATACAGGTAAACCTTATTTTTAATAACGGATATTACTGAAAAGCTATGTTAGGTAGGTGTGATCTTGTTTTTCTACAATAAGTGAAGTCTTTTGTTTATCCTGATTTAATCATGTACTCATAATTCAGAGTCAGAGTCACAGACAGAAACAGAGAAGCAGATTCAGAAATTCAGGTTTCTATTGTAGAAAGCAAATAGGATATATTTTAAAGCAATTTTTAATTTTTATTCTCTTTTTTCAGATTTACTTTAGAGAAAACTGGCACTTAGGTTATTTTATTTGTCAATGCTGTTTGAAGTCAATACTTGGCAGGTGAATCATCTAGGAAATTGTTAAAATGCATATATTTAAAATTTTTATTGTTGTCTTCTGTTTATTGATTCTACACATTTGTCAATATATCTCCTTCTTATTTCCAAAGTACCATCCTTTATAACATGAAATAAAAAACAAAAATATAGTTTGGCATAACCAACCAAAAAATCAGTCAAGTCTGACATTATATGTAGTTTTCCATGTCCATAATTTCTCTCCTCTGAAAAAAGTTGGGAGAGATGCCTTCTCATACCACTTCATTGTAGCCAAACTTGTTTGTTATAATTATATAGAATTCAGTTTTAGTTGTTTTGATGTTATTACTCTTTTTTTTACATTCATATTTGTGTATATTATTTCATTGGTTTTGCTTCTACTTCATTTTGGAACAGTTTATGTAAATCTTTCCACTTGTTTTATTTGTCATGCTTTTTGCTTCTTATGGAGCAATAATAATACATTACATTTTTGTACTGCAACTTATTTAGCTCTTTCTCAACTGATAGGGGAATCTACTTAATTTCTAGCTCTTTACAAACAGTGATGTTTTGGTGCATATGTGATTTTTCTTTTGATATCTAGCCTCTTTGTGGTACATATTTAGTAATGAGATCTTTAGGTCAAAAGGTATGTTCATTGTTTCTCACTATATTAACATAATTATAATTTCTTTTCAGAATAGCTAGTCCAATTCATAGCTCTGTTGATGGAATATTTTGCTTTGCTGTATTAGAAAGAATGAAGTTCATTACTAAAAATGATATGTAATTGGTTTGCATTATTGAAAATCAAGTTTGTATAGTTAGACTATTTTTAATAACATGCATTTAATTACTTCAACAAAAACTTTTTCTGAGTTTATTTACTTTAGTTAATTTTATTTTATTTTTTTAATAAAACCCTTACCTTCTGTCTTGGAGTCAATACTGTGTATTGGCTCCAAGGTAGAAGAGTGGTAAGGGCTAGGCAATAGGGGTCAAGTGACTTGCCCAGGGTCACACAGCT
The DNA here is from genome assembly GCF_027887165.1 of Monodelphis domestica. Lineage (NCBI taxonomy): Eukaryota > Metazoa > Chordata > Mammalia > Didelphimorphia > Didelphidae > Monodelphis > Monodelphis domestica. The sequence continues at coordinate 172,828,685 of NC_077233.1, read as the reverse complement.
GGGAAGTATCTGAGGCCAGATATGAACGGACCTCCCTTCTCTAGGCCTGGCTCTCAATCCACTGAGCTACCCAGCTTCCTCCACTTTAGTTAATTTTAAGTGAATTATTTCAGCCTAGTCAACATGAAGTTATCTGGCACAGTGAAAAAGCATTCAACTCTTAGCTAGGAAGTCTAGCTTTGTTGAGTTTTGAATCTAAAACTTACTAGCTGTTTGATCTTTGGCAAATGACTTCTTTGAATATCAGTTTCCTCATCCTTGACTCTTGATTCTGTCATCTTTTATATCTACCAAGTACGTTTTATCTATGTCCCTGCAACATCTCTTTTCATCCCAGTCCTTTCTGTCTTCATCACAACCATAATTCAGACCCTCATCAGCTCTTGCCTGTTCTGTTGCAATAGCCTTCCTAATTGGTCTTTCAGAACCTAGCCCTTTCCCTCTCCAATCTATCCTCTACACAGTTGACAAGTTGTTCTCCCAGAAGCCAGAGTTTGACCATGTTACTCCCAGTTACTTCACTGGCCACCCATTTCCAATAGTGTTAAATAAAAATTCCTCTGGTATTCAAAGCCCTTCACAATGTAACTCACCTAATTTTGTAGCTGAATACACATTGCTCTTCGTAATGAATTCTGTGCAAAGACACAGAGAGTGAAAAGGGAATGTTAAATACAGGAAATAGCAAGTAGTCTAGTTTGATTGAAATGTATAGTATGTGAGGGAAGATGCTAAAAAGAGAGATTGGAACCAGATAAAGCCAAACTGGATTACTCACTATTTCCTGTACTTGAGACTCTATCTCCAATCTTTCTGCCTTTACACAGGTTGTCCCCTTTGCTCCTCACATTTTCTTTTTCAACTCCATCCCTTAAAACCTTGTGGCTCAGACCAAGTTCCAGATTCCATAAGAGGCCTTTCCTGATTCCCCACAGTTAATAGTTCTCTGTCCCTTTAAATCTCTTTGTTTTTATTTTGGCATGTTTTTTTAGCTACTTAAGCATTTGTACATTTTTTCCCCCTTCTGTAGAATGTAAATTTTTGGATTGCAAAGTTCTGTTTGTTATTGCTATGAATTTCTATTCCTGAGCAAAATACCTGGCACATAGTAGGTGCTTCACAAAGCCTTGTTGAATTGTATTTAGTTGAGTCATCTGAAAAAAAAAATTTTTTTTAAACCCTTACCTTCCGCCTAGGACCTCCCATCTCTAGGCCTGGCTCTCAATCCACTGAGCTACCCAGCTGCCCCCATCTGAAAAACTGAAACAATGATATGTCTCAGGGCAGCTAGGTAGCTCAGTGGATAGAGAGCAAGGCCTGGAGACAGGAAGTCTTGAGTTCAAATTTGACCTCAGACACTACTGTATGACCTTGGACAAGTCACTTAATCCCAATTGCCTAGCCCTTACTGCTCTTCTGTCCTGGAACCAATAGTATTGATTCTAAGATGGGAGGTAAGGGTTTACAAAAACAACAATGATATGTCATACCTATTTAACAAGGCCATTTTAAGGAAAAAAATTTTGTTTATGTAAATCACAGACTCTATTGAATAGAGTTTAAGTTTTTAAAGGATTAGTTGGCTTGTACTGCCTACTTTAAATCCAGTAATGAAGGAACCTTAGAAGAATCCTTGGGGGCAGCTGGGTGGCTCAGTGGATTGAGAGTCAGGCCTAGAGATGGGAGGTCCTAGGTTCAAATCTGACCTCAGACACTTCCCAGCTGTGTGACCCTGGGCAAGTCACTTGACCCCCATTGCCTAGCCCTTACCACTCTTCTGCCTTGGAGCCAATACACAATGTTGACTCCAAGACAGAAGCTAAGGGTTTTAAAAAGAAGAAGAAGAACCCTTGATTTTAGACTTGAGGAATCTGAGGTCCAGAGAAATAAGAAATTTTTTCAAGAAGCTTCAATGGCTTTCTTTGACCTTTACAGAAAACCAATTCCTCTGTCATTTAAAGCCCTTCACAATTTGACTCTAATCTATCTTCCTAGCTGATAATGTATTAATTTTCTTCATGAAGACATCTACCCTTCTCCTCACCTTCCTTACCTATTTCCCCACTCTAGAGAACTAAAACCAAAACCAGGTCTAGAATCTAGGGCACCATATTCTAAGTCTAGCACCATATTGTTTTCCTCTCTCCTGTCAGAAGGGTGGACTAGTTAGGCTACTTCCTTTTCCCTTCATTATCTTTCCATGCCATCCTGGTCATATCTTTGGCTGAAATGAAGAGTGGAGTGGAAGGCATAGGATTCCAAAAGTAAAAGTACCCATCTCCCCATCTTTAGCCTAATGTACACCTGGTTCTGCCCTCTGTTATCCTTTGACACTTGGAGTAGGCTCTTCTGTCATCTGGTTGTTCCCCAAACTGCCATGTAGTAGGCTATTGACTGTATCCTCCTGTGTCCAGAGATCTTCAGAAGTGTTTCAAGAGCAGTTCCTTGCTTTCCAACTATTCTAATTTTTTCTCAACTGTTGGCATGGGAATAGGAATCACAAATTCACTACCTTTCCTCAATTCTCTGCCTTCTGCCTCTTTGACTCTCTAGGCCAGTCTTATGCTCAGGGTAGGGTAGGTAGAGTGGTGAGAATTAAAGAAGACTTCCTTATCCCCAAATATTATGAAGAATATGAGGAAATCCTGAAGCACTGGAACTTTGAAGAGGGCAGTCTTGAGGAAGCTTTGGGTAGCACAAAGGTCTCAGGTCTCGAAAAATGAGAAAACAAACCTGTACAAAAGGGTTGGGCACTAAAAACAAATCTTGCAATTTTGTTATTGGTGAAACTTGCTCTTTCTTCTTTTCTGAGATAGATTTCAGCTGCTATTTTGACTTTCGTCCTTTTCACCCTGGTCCTCTTTTCTGAGGAACATTGGGCTTTGCATGAACTCTATTATGATTAGGTGTATGTTGTCAACAAACCTAAGGTGTGTATGTGAATGTCTTCTTATCCCAAGGGGTTCTCTTTTTTATGCTGTCAAAGCCTCTTCTACTTAGGATAGAAAGAATATTTATTTGTTTTCATCAGTGTAGGAATTCATGACTTCAAAGCTCTATGAAATAATCTGCTTAAAAACACGTGCCAAGTAAGTAGAAAGACTTTTAAAGTTTGAGTAATATTATTGCTTTTGCTTGAATGTTTTATTAGTGATCCTTCAGGATACCTTTGAGGAAACTTTTTATCTTATCTCCATTTTATGTTGTGCATCAATTTTTCAATATTCCAAACCCCAACATCGTGGCATTTTTTTAGGGAGGGCAGATAGGGTCCAACTTTTTGGCTTCATGTTCTTTTATAATTTACAATTTTAGAGAGTTGGCCAGGGTCCTGAGAAGTTAAGTGACTTGCTCTTAGTCCCACAGCTAGAATGTTTTAGAGGGGAACTTTGCATGTTGGAGATTCACACTAGACCCCAAGACCAGCCCTCTATCCATTATAATATGGAGCTTTTTCATCCCCCACCTACACCTCCCCCTACCTCCAGGATATTATAAAGTATGTTGTGTTATGATTGTGACATAAGTATATCTCTATTGTAGAATAAATCTTTGAGGAAGACAGATAAGAGAGATTCACTTAGATGGAGCTTGTTACTTACTCTTTAGTATGGCATAAAGTTTGAGTTTGCTATGCCACTAATTCTTTTGAGATATTGCATTTTCTGATAATTGTCATCCTTTCCTGTGTCCACCTGTGCAATTGTTATATGATGGGGATACTAAATTAGGCTAGTGTTCTCTATTCATTTAATTTCAGCACAGCTGTTTCCTCCTGTAAACACTGTGGAAAACAATGACCCCGTATTTTCCACAAAAATCCTTTACATATAACAGTGGAAAAGAAAGAACACATCCAATGTTGGATCATTTAAAGTTTTCTGTTGTTTCTCTTTAAATTTTTTTTCATTTGTTTTGCTAGTTTGCTCAGACAGAAGCCCTTGCTTGAATGAGTTTCTTTTTTATTTGACAAACAGTATTTTCTGTGACTGAGCAAATCAGGATCTTTTGTTTTTAATGTGATTGGACTCTCTGTTACAAAAGCATTGTTTTTGTGACTTGGATTGTAAAAGCTCCCAAAGGAATTGGCTGGTCCCCACTGTTCATCTGTTGTGTTTCCTCCCCGTGACTGCCAACCAAATGGGGCTTGATGTTTGGTGGATCTACTGTAACTAGTGAGGAAATGCTGCCATTTTTTTAGTAATTGTTCATGATTCTATTGTCCAAGACACACCTCTGGAGTGCTATAAAAATTTATAATTTCTTACGATATTTCTTGCTTTTAAATGCTAGACAGTTCCCTTTAACTCTTTCTTTAGAGTACCAAAGCAATTCCAGACTAATGGAGAAGCTAGAATTATTGATAGATTTAGAACAAGAAAAGGACTAATGTGTCATCCAATTTCTTATAGGTGAGAAACTGAGGCTCAGAGACATTGAGGGACTTGCACAAGGTCATACAAATATTAAATGACAAAGTCTAGATTTGAACCCAGGTTCTCAGATTCTGAATTTCTACTATATAACATTGCCAGAAGGGTTGTCTTGTACTGCAAGGATTAGATTTATTCTTCCTGGCCCCAGAGGACAGAACTAGAAGCAGTGGGTGGAATATAAAGAAAAACTTCCTAGCAATTAGAGCTGCCTAGAAATGGAATGAGCTGCCTCAGGGATTATAGTTAATTCTCTGCTACAAGAGATCCTTAACCGGAGCCTAAATGACCACTTTGGGATTTTTGTCTAAGAGATTCATTTTTCTGTCATATATGTTCTGTATTCTAGCCATTTATGGTTGTATTTTTTTCTTTAAATTGTCAGCTCCATGATCAGTGCCAAACATAATACTCTGCTTATTCTCTAGTGTGCCAGGTTGACTTGATAGACACAAGAATTACTGAATGAATGTCAGTTCTGGCTAGGGGCAGGAGGGAGCTAGTCTCTTCATAGGACCAGGACCATAGGCTTTTAAAATAGTATAGACTTTTCAGTTTGGGTATTAGCAACCCACAGGCATTGGGTACATGCACTAAGCAATAGCTGAGTACATTCTAGATGCTTTAAAAACATGTGTTGGCTGATCAACATGATAATTATACCAAGGACTAAATTCATTTTCAATGCATTAAAATAAAAAAATCCAGAATTCCATCATCAGGAAATTTAACTTGTAGAACATGAGTTTTCAGTTACAATTAAAACATCTATTTCACAAAATTAACTTAATATGGAAACCTGTACTAATACAAAACAGTATGTGTTCCAAAAATCACTTGAATTGAACTTTACTATGATTTTTTTTTAGCATATTTTTAATTTTCTAGGAAGGTTTGCTGGTGATAGTAGCTTGTGTTGTCTGCAGCTTGGTGTGGTGGAAAGAGACCTAGGTTCTAATCCTGACTTTGCCACTAATTAGTATATAAGCAAGTCAGCATTTTGTTCACCTCTAGTGCTCTTATCATGTAATATTTTGTGTTATAATTAGCTGTTGGCTTGTCCTATGAGAATATTACCAACTTCTCTCCTACCTGCCAAGTGAATCAGTCACCAAGTCCTATGACGTATTCCCTTATTTTTCCCTTCCAAATGTCATCATCTTAGTTCCAGCCCTTCTAATCTTTCACCTGGAGTACCATAACAGCTTGCTGATTTGCTTCCACTTTAATTTTTTGCTCCTATAATTCATCCTTCATAAGGTTGCTGACTTAATAACACAAAAGGATAGTTTACTTGTATTATTCCCCTGATCAGGGGCTTCCTAAAGAAGTCCACATTCCATAGTCTAAACACTTTAGAATTCTCAACCTAAATTTGTTGTATCCTTTCGACTTTATTATGTGCAGCCCTCCTATACGGACCACCTTCACTCCAGAGTCTTTTGGTTACTATCCCTGGACTTCTTGTCTTTCTACAATTATAGTTTTCAATGATGCCGGCAGCCTCTCCAAATCCTATCTCTCCTTGCCAGTAATAAGCACACAATAAATATTGGTTGAATAAATGAATGACAATTGGATCAAATTCTATCTTTTCATTGTATTTATTGAACTCCTGATTAAGACAAGTGTCCCTAGTGTATCCTTCCTTTATCACTCTAAACCAAAATGGTCTCAACATTCTCAGAAGAGCTGTAGTAATTATTGCTGGTGAGTTCATTTGTCAATTAAATTGTGATATATTTATTTTTGTCTAGAACAGATCTTCTGTTAATGTTTGTTTTTTTATGTGTTCATGTATTGACTTCTCATGAATTAAATTATAAGTTTCTTGAAGGTAGGGACCAGGACTCCTTGTATTTGCTATAGCAACAAGTCCAGTGCCTTGTAAATAACAGGTGCACAGTGAATACAGTAAAACCTCTAATTACTGGGGTTCTGTGCATAACATATAATATTGGATTACAAAGGAAATCAGTGGATAGAGTGCTAGGCTCGAGATCAGGAAGACTCATCTTCCTGAGTTCAAGTCTGGCCTCAGACATTTACGAGTTGTGTGACCCAAGGCCAGCTAATTGACCCTATTTGTCTCAATTTCTTTGTTTATAAAATGAGGTGGAAAAGGAAATGGCAAACCACTCCAGTGTCTTTGCCACAAAAATTCCACATGGGATCACACACAATTGGATATGACTGAAATGAATAAATAACAGTAGTAGTACTAGTAGTAGTAACAGCAGTAGTAGCTTACATATTTATAGTATTTCTCAGTTTTTGAAGCTCTTATACATTCTGTTGAGAGTCTCAGAACAGCTTTTAGATAGACTAAGCAGGAATGATTACCCTCATTTTGCAGATGAAGAAACTGAAGTTCACAGATGTTAAAATGATTGCCTTAGGCCCTTGGACGACACAGTCATGATTAGAACTTTCTTCTGAGTCTACATCCCATGTTCTTTTTACTACCCCAAGAGCAAGAAAGGTCCTAAGAAAGAAGTTGATGTCAAAGGGGATGATGTTCTTGGTGACCATAATTGAAATGACTGAACAATAACAAAGTTATCAAAATATAAAAGTTAACAAACCAGGTTAAGAATTCCTTTCTAATACTGTAATTGTTGAAGAATATGACATTCTAGTTTTTCAGATAGTTGAAGGATATTTCACAATTTATTTGTTTTGTATGTGTAAATATTTCTAAAGTGCACTGTGCACTTCTCATCCTTCTGTTCCTTATATTATTGAACTTTGTTGAAGATACTGGTGAAGGCTGTATGGGACGATGGGGCTGACTAACTTATCTAGACCTACTTTTCCTTCAGGGGCAGCCAGCTGGTCCTTTCCTCAACCCTTTCATATTTCTTCACTCTACCTCCTCCTTTTTAGTGAAGCAGGGACCAGCTAGTAGAGACATTATGGTGTCCTAGAGAAGGCAAGACTAGCTCAGACAGGGTGAGGTTAGGCTTAATCAGAGTAGGGTGAGGTTTGTAGGCTTTTAAACTAGTACAGACTTTTCAACTGGGTATTAACAACCTACAGGCACTGGACACAGGCCAAAGGATGATTTTTAGTGGCATAACATGTTATCAAGGCATTGGTCAAAACTATAGAGTCATTTGGACTGTCTTACTTGTCTTCCCTTTCTGGATCCTTTTCCCTCAGCTGAGTATGGGTAAGTATCCTTGCTATCTCCACTCTACTATCTCACCCTGGCTAGCTTTCCTGCAAATTGCCCTGCACTCTGAATTTGCCCTTCTGCTCCCCACCTCAGACAGAAATCTCCATGGGGGGGGGTAGGCGTTTCAAAGATAGTGCTATAACAATTTAATTAAATCAGTTGCCACTGAAGTATGAGTGACTATTAGATTTAGTACCTTTTGGATTTGTCTTGATTGGTCTTCCTGCCTCCAGGCTTACCCCACTGCAGTCCATTCTTTACTCAGCTTCCTAAAGCCCAGGTCTGACCATATCACCCTTCTATTCAGTAAATTCCTGTGGCTCTCAATTACCTCCAGGATCAAAAATAAAATCCTGTTTGGCTAGTAAAACCTTTTATAGGCTGACCCCTTTCCACCTTTCCAGTCTTCTTATGCTTTACATCTCCCAATATGCTGCACAGCCTAGCCACACAGGCCTAATTGCTGTCTGTTATATGCACACAACGCTTCTCAGTTTAGTGCTTTTCAATAGCTGTCCGCATGCTGGGACCCTCTCTGTTGACAGCATCTCTTGGCTTCCATGACTTCACTCAAGATTCAGCTTAGATCCCACTTTCTGTAAGAGAACTTTCCCAAATCTCTCACCCTTGCCCCATTTGTGCCTTCCCTCTGAGGTTGCCTCCTATTTTACATAGTCTGCATACAGCTGTTTGCATGTTCTCTTCCATATTAGAAAGTGAGCCAGTCCCTTGGGGTCAGAGATCAGGTTTTGGCCTTTCTTTGTCTCATTGTCTCTTAACACAGTGCCTGACCCACAGCGAAATGTTTAAAAAATGTTTGCTGATTGATTGTCCTTTAAAAGAGGAATTTTCTTACCCACATGAATCTCTCAAGTAGTATGCAATGTATGGAGAAGATTTTCTGAGCAAGGATATTTCTGGTGCTGTTCCCTTCCCCCAAACATTCTTTGGTTCCCTGTATTCTGAGGGGCTCAGGAAAAACAATCCTGGGGAAGAGACATAGGTGCCACAGCAAGTCTTCAAAATCTCAAAGGAAATAGGTAAGCCTGCTGCATCTGTTCTGTTTGGAGAAATGGTAGGGGTGGGGAAAGGATCTTGAAAGACCATGGGAAAGGGAATTTAATAGCTCTTTTACTAAGTATATAGAGAACTGCCACAGCATGAACCTATGCCCTGCCCCCATGGCTAAAGGCAGGCTCCAAGTAATTATAGAGTGTAATTGTAATTCCTTAATCTTACTCACCCTAGGCTCAGAGTGAATCCCCTATGGGGCCTGCTGGGGCATCATTGTGTAAATTTTTCTCATCTCCTTAAAGGGAATGGCCTCACCTGTATCCCTCTTTAGAGATCTGAAAATTAAATAAATAAACATTAGCCTTGTAAAGTAAGAACATTTAGAGCAAACTGTCCCAGAGAGAGAGGACAGATTCCTTTAGAAGAAGCCACTCAGGGTAAAATAACCAGGGGTTTAGGAGTTTAGGGATTTAAAGAGAGGCAGTATTTGAAAATCATTCAGAGAGAAAGGAAGGAGAGTGGCCCCTTTTCCTTAGAGGAGGGTTTTCAGAGGTAGTCTCATATCTTCATTAATTCATGCCTTCATGATTGGGAAGCATTTTATGAGGGTTTTAGTTCTCTTTTCTGAGCCACTTGACTGGGAAGGCATGTGGAATTCAGCTTGAGTTCTTCTCCCATGCCTTTAAAAGCTTTAGGAGGAGGCAGCTTGGTGGCTCAGCAGATAGAGACAGGAGGTCCTAGATTCATAAGGCCAGAGCCTTAGACACTTCCTAGCTATGTGACCCTGGAGAAGTCTCTTAACGCTAGTTACCTAGTCCTTACCTTTCTTTTCCTTAGAACCAGTACTTACTATTGATTCCGAGATACAAGGTAAAGGTTTAAAAAACAAACAACTTTAGGAAACATCTTAATTCTCAGTTGATTTCTTAGTGGAGACTAGTAAGAAACAGGACCTGTTAGTGGCAAAGGACATCTAAAGGATTCCAGGGAAGGGAGGTAGGGAGTTGACAAAGATGAAAATTGTGCAATGTTTTCTTTAGGTGAACCTAAAGGTATTTTAACTTTGTGACCTATTTGAATTACACAGGAACATCTTATCTAGCATTAAATGAATGGGTTAGGGTGGATATCAAAACTTTTAAAAATACATTTTTGTTTTGTTTTTTGTATGTTTTGTATTTGTATATTTTATACATATACATATGTATACATGCATTTTGCATATACCTGTGTATATACAAAATATTTGTATATTTTGTTTTTGAACAAGAGAGTATCTCTCTCTTCTCAGATAGCTATCCTTTATAATAAAGAGTAAGGGGAAAATCCAGTAGTCAAAGTAATCAATATTTTTTAAATGTCTAATATATGTATCTTTGTAATCTTCCACTTCTTTAAGGTATAGCGACCCCCCACGGGAGTCCTATAATATTTGTCTGTGGGTAATAGCCTGAGGTGGAGAGAGGAGGCTAAGGAAATGGGAGAATAATAATGACTCAAAGACAGAAGTAGAAACACATGGGGAGTAATGCAAGCTCCAAGGAAATAAGAGGAACAAGAGAATAGGTGGGGAGTGTCAACCCCTTGATACTCCTAGACAAGAGAGTCTGCTTTGGGGGTAACAACGTCACTAGGAAAAGTGGGGAGTCTCAACTCCTTGGTGCCAAGGCACTGGGGGTAACAATGTCACTAGAAAAGGGGGGAGTCACAACTCCCTGGTACCTCCTATAACAATAGGAAGCACTGGCGACAGCATTGCTATGAAAGAGATATAGTGAAGCAAGAGAGTAAGAGGAGAGGAGGGAACAGAAGGAGAGAGGAAGAGTAAAAGTGAGAGAGCTAGCAAGAGAGCTTGAAAAAGAGTTTCACACTAGTACCCAGGTGTTTATTGAAGGTTTTAGGAATGTGGATCAACGAATACATAACATAACATAAGTTTTAATATTGGTTGAATTGACAATGACGAGATCAAAGAAGTGGGGATTAATCCAACCTGTGGTTTGCAAATGAGTGTAGTCCCAGAGGAGGCATCATGGTCCTGGTGGCCCCTTCAAGGCCCAGCCCATGAATTTGCCTGTCCTTTGCTAGTGCTTCAGCCTATTCCATTCCATACAATGACCATCAAGAGGTCTGACCATGTGTCTGGTAATACAATATCAATATATCAATCATACTTCCCAGATGCTAATATGCCTGGTATGCTACAGACAAAATAGTTCCTTCCCTGAAGGAGCTTGTATTCTACTAGGTTGATGCTAAATAAATGAAGCTAAGTTAATATGAAGCATTTGCCAGGTGATTTCCATAGAAGGAAACATTAATAACTGAGGAAGGACCTGCAAAGGCATGTGTGTAAGTGGTAATACCTGATCTGTGTTTTGAAAGAAGGTAGGAATTTTAAGAGCTTAGGAGTAAGTGCATCCTAGATAATTTGAGGGCAGTATTTGCAAAGGTGTGGAGACAGAATAGATGGATAAATCTGCTTAATTTTTTTCTTTTTTATTTTTATTTGAAAGTTTTTATTTAATTAATTTAGAATATTTTTCCATGGTTATGATTCATGTTCTTCCCCTCCTCCTGTAGCCAAGGAGCAATTCCACTGGGTTTTATATGTTTTTTACATGGTTTTATATGATCAAGACCTATTTCCATGTTATTAATATTTGCAATAGAGTGATCATTTAGAGTCTACATCCCTAATCATATCCCTATTGAACCATGTGATCAAGCATTTGTTTTTTTTCTGTTTCTACTCCCATAGTTCTTTCTCTGAATGTGGATAATGTTCTTTCTCATAAGTCCCTCAGAATTGTCTCAGATTATTGCATTGCTGCTAGTAGAGAAGTCCGTTATATTCGATTGTGCCACAGTGTTCTGTTTCTGTGTATAAGGTTCTCCTGATTCTGCTCCTTTCACTCTGCATCAATTCCTGGAGGTCATTCCAGTTCACATGGAATTCCTCTAGTTCATTATTCCTTTTATCACAATAGTATTCCATCATCAACAGATGTTTTTTTTTTGTTCGGCCATTCCCTAATTGAAGGGAATCCCCTCATTTTCCAATTTTTTGCCACCACAAAGAGTGTGATTATAAATATTTTTGTACAAGTCATTTTCCTTATGATCTCTTTGGAATAGAAACCCAACAGTGGAGTGGTATGGCTGGATCAAAAGTCTGCTTAATTTCTAACCTGGTACATTAATCCCATCTACAGCACCCTCAATCAAATGATCTCTTAGGATCACTTCTATAACTGAAACCATGTCTTAGCAAATGTGTTTTACACTCTTGTAGATACCCTAGCTTCCTTCAAAGCATACCTTATCTCATCATTATTTGTACTCCTTTCCTCTTGAAATTAACTTTGCATTTAACTGTGCATTTGTTGTTATTGAGTTGTCAGAGTCCATTTGGGGTTTTCTTGGGAAAGATTTGCCATTTTCTTTTCCAGTTCATTTTATAGAGGAGGAAACTGAGGCAAACAGGGTTAAGTGATTTGCACAGGGTCAAATGACTGGCTGGATTTGAATTTAGGGAGATGAGTCTTCCTCATTCTAGGCCTGGCACCCTATCCACTGTGCCACATACCTGTCTCTAACTGTATAGTCTATGTAAAATAATTTTTTCCTTCAAAGAAGGATGGCATTAGCTGATATGACTTGTGTACAATGAGACTGACACAATCAGGGCAGACTTCCTGAAGGGAGATGGAATTTAAACTAGGTCTTAAAGGATGTGTAGAATTTGCAGTAAATATTATTGGGAAAGATATTACAGACAAGTAACAACATCGTAATGGAATGTATGAGGCATATTAGTAAGATAGTTAACTAGGTTTGTTAATCCAGCTGGACCAGAAGGTTCATATAGAAGAATGAGGAGAGATGAGGCTGTAAATTTGTCTGGGATCTGAGGACCAAATTAAGAAATAACGGGTTTTGTTAGGGAATAAGGGAGTTCAGTGATGGTTTTGAGGAGGGGAATAACATGTTCAAAAGCTATGATTAAAGCGATTCATCAAGAATTAATTTGTTTTATAAAGTGATGGGTACAATGGTAACAGATTTTATACTTGTAGGAGATTAGCATTTGATTTCTTCTTAGGACTTGAGTTTAAGCCTTTGCTTTGCTATTTTCTATCTATGTGCTCTTAGGAAGGTTATATAACTTTTTCTGAATCTTTTGCCTCATCTGTAAAATAGAAATAATAATATTTCACCTAAAACACTGCCTGGTCATAAGGAAAGTACTTTTTTTTTGTTTTTAATTTTTATTTAGAATATTTTTTCATGGTTACATGATTCATGATCCTTCCCACCCCTGCTTTCTCCTCCCCCCTCCCAAAGTTGACAAGCAGTTTCACTGGGTTATACATTATCATTGTTCAAAACCTATTTCCATATTATTCATATTTGCAGTAGAGTGATCCTTTAACATCAGAACCTTAATCACATCCCTATCGCACTACGTGGTTGCTGATATATTTTTCTAATGCATTTCTGGTTCCACAGTTCTTTCTCTGAATGTGGATAGCATTCTTTCTCTTAAGTTCCCCTGGATTGTCCTGGGTCATTGCATTGCTACCGGTAGAAAAGTACATTACATTTGATTGTACCACAGTGTATCAGTCTCTGTGTATAATGTTCTCCTGGTTCTGCTCCTTTCACTCTTCATCAGTTCCTGGAGGTCATTCCAGTTCACATGGAATTCCTCCATTTCTTTATTTTGGGAAAGTACTTTGTAAAAACTTGAGGTCTTACAGTAAGGAAGAATAGTGCCAATTTTGATATAAATTTGTTTTAAGTCAAAGTTGATTAAGTGCCTACTCTGGGCCAGACTCTCCACCAAGTGCTAGTTATACAAAGAAAGAGAAAACAGTTCTTGCTTTCTAGTTGCCTCAGATTGGAGTTTGCATACTAGTTCTATTATTCCTTATCTGTGTGACCTTGAGGCTATCACTTCCTCTTTCAAGTCTTCAGTTTGCTTATCTGTAAAATGAGAGGAAATTAGATTAGATGATCTGTAAAGTCTCTTTTAGCTCTCAATACTTGCTCTCTTGTATTACTTCAAGTGCACACTGCATAATCTAGGGAAGATCAAGGTGAACTAGGCATGGTTTAGGAGATATTGGAGGGTGACAGTATTAGGGAGGGGATGCTGGGTGGAATTGTGCTATGTTCTGAGGGGAGCTGTTATGAGATTTAAATGCTTGTAATGTGTCTTGGGGGACAAGAATTAGTTTAGACATCAGTCTTTGGTGTAGTTTATGCCCTCAATCAAAATGACTAGTTTACTTAGTCAAATACACATGATGTTGGGGGCTTAAGATAGGGTCATATTGAGGTCCTTAACAAAGAGTCATCAATCAGCTATATTTATTGAGTGTTTTAGCTCCATGGCAGGGTAATATATAAAAACAAATGAATCCTCAATGATGACTTAATAGCTAATACTTATATAGAGTTTAAGGTTTTTAAGGTTCTTGGCATATATCATCTTATTTGATCCTCAAACAACTCAGTAAGATGCTATTATTCTGCTAATTTGATGGAATCAGAATCTAAGGCTAATAAAGGCTAAGTAATCTGAACATCTTCCTAACTCTGGCTAGTGCTCTATTGTACTATCAATTTCTTATGAAATAGGTGGAAAATTAACTCTCCTTTTCTTCTTACTGTTGTTTGGCTGTTCTCAATTATACCTGTGCACATTATCTCCATAGAAATAGCTGCATATTGATTTAAAACTAAGTTCATGCCCAAATGACTGGAAACCCTTTGTAAAAATGGGGTTTGGTCCAAATATTGTACATTAAAAAAATTCTCAGCACAAATCAATATTACCAGAATTGGGAAAGAGAAATGAGAGCATGGAAATCTAGTGTCTCTTCCCTGTATCTTGTACTTCTCTCTTCCTCAGCTGCACTAGGAGTTGATTGCATTTGCTTTATAATTGGGTGGACTGTAAACCAAAGTTTTATTTTTGTTCGGTCATGTTATAATTTAAAGGTGAATCTAAGATTAAGGAAGGGATTAGGGGGTAAGAAGAGAGATGCTGCATCTAATTGCTTTCTGAATGAAGTAAGCTGTTCACATAGGTGAAGGAGGATGGGACCCTTTTAAGCCAGAAGTCAGTGTAGATAGTGGCCTGAACTGACCCTGTGCTTGGCACCAGAACAATTATTATATTTATATAGCACTGTGGTAAGACTACTGTGGCCTGACTTTCATCTCTGGGTAGCAGAGTTGCTTAGACTGGTTTAGAATTTTAAAATAACGTTTATGAATAGTGCAAGTATTTATCAAGAGAGTAATGCAACCCCACCCCCAAAATAAAATAACTTTCATATCAGTTTGATGATGGACATGTCTCATAGGACAGATCTTTATGTCTGATCACTACTTTTTCCTCATCTCTTAGCCTTCTTTGTTTTCTTTAGCTTCCCAGGAGTGCCAAGAAGCACAGTTGTCTCTCATAGCCTGCAATTTGATCCTTGGTCATAATGCTGGAATATGATCTTGAATTCCCTTCCATGCCTCATATAATCCTAGTCATATTACCTGGGACCTGCGATTAATTTGAATGTATTAGG
This sequence comes from Monodelphis domestica, assembly GCF_027887165.1. NCBI lineage: Eukaryota > Metazoa > Chordata > Mammalia > Didelphimorphia > Didelphidae > Monodelphis > Monodelphis domestica. The sequence continues at coordinate 172,813,467 of NC_077233.1, read as the reverse complement.
GGTCTGTATTCTAGGGAGAGATACAATTTTCAATAAAATAATCAGACTCAGTTTTTATAATCCCTTGAATAATCTGTAATATACATTACTTTCAGCAGTAGTTAATTATCAAGCATTTATTAATAGGCACTCATTTAAGTTCTGGAAATATAAAGAAAAGCAAAAAGTCACTGGCTCTGTCATCAGAAAGCTCCCATTGTAGTGGGGTGGGAGTGAGAAGACAATATACTAAGTACATGTCTGATATACACAGATGGAAAGTAATCTTAGTAGAGAAGGCACTAGCAGGGGGGAGGGAAGGGGACGGGATGGGAGAGGAGGGGAGGACTAGGAAAAGCCTCTTACAAAAAGTAGGATTTAAGTTGAATCTTATAGGAGGTCAGACAAACAACACCAAAAATAAAGCTTCAAACAATTAAGCATAAATTTTATAACTAGTTACATTTTAAAATGCATATAAAAATTCAAACACATCAGATTACTGTTTTCTTTTTAATTTTTAAGAATCAAATTTTTTTCCCACTGAACCCCACTACCATTAAAAAGAAAATAGAACTCCTATAATTATGTACTCATATATATATATAAAACCAATCAAAACAAATTCTTATGTATCAAAACATGTATCATTTTGCAGCTTGAGTTTAATACCTTTCTGTCAGAAAGTAACATTTCATCATCAGTTCTCTGGAATTATATCTGGTCATTACATTGTTCAAAGTTTTCACTTGTAAGGGGTGAATTTAAGGTTGAGACTGAATATAACTTTAGTTGGTCTCCAGGGATTTAATTTCTAAATCCCAATAAAAATACTTAAGTCAGTTTGGGAATTTTATGGTGGTTTAATTAATATAGAGGGAAGGAATTAAGAAGAAGAGAGAGGGAAAAGGGTATAAGATTTCTCTGGCCTAGTCTGAGGTATGGGGAGTTCAGAGACCTTCCAGCCACGAGGCATCCTCTGAGATGAGGGGCCTCCTAGGAGGATGTCATTTTAGGAAAGATAAAGAAAAAAAAAAGAGCAGCCTAAACTCTGAGAGAGCTCAAGGAAGATAGATACCTCACCTGACCCATGCCAAGATGCCAAAACGCTGCCATGAGCCAAACCCGAACAAGAGCTGCAGGCATGCCAAGACGCCCAGCATGCTGCCATCAGCCACGTCTCCACCACGAGAAAAAGCGAGCCACCTCTCCTGGAAAAGAGAGGTCTGAGAGAGGAAGTGACGTGAAATATATAGACCATTTTTTACATCACTTCCTGTGTCTCACATGTACCAATGGTAGCTTAAGATTGACTTAAGACAGCCCAGGGGGTCTCTCAGTTGTTTCTGATTTGTCACTTGCTAGCACATGTCTGTCATGGCCATTCTTCTCAACGTTTAATCCTTAAATAGGGGTATATATGTTTCTGATTGCTAGACTAAGCAGGGTGGAGTAAATCTAAAATTCACAATCTCCCCTGAGGATGATTGGGGGACTAGTCTCCCCAGTTGATCACTAAACATACTCATCTTGCACCTCTAAATTTTTCTAACTGCAGGTGCATACAAAATTTCACCTTCTAAGAGGAAACTACAATAGTTAGATAGAAGAGGGAAATAGAAAAGAGAAAGACAGCAAAACCAATGTTTGCTTGGCACATTGACAAAAACCAATTAGAGGGAAGTCCCCTTTTGGCATAAGAGTATACATTCCAATACATGTTCAATCAAACTTCACTTCAATCAACCACCCCCAAAGTTCATTCTGGATCTTCTTGATGTAGTGTAGATTTTCTGGCATCTTTCTGCAATAGTTCATTCTCTGGATTTAGGAGTTAGCAAGCTTCTTTCCTTGATGATCTTTCTCAAACAAAATTTTTAAATCTTGAATTTTTATTAAAATACAATCCCCCTGCCCCAAAGTGGGTGTGGAGAAACTCCAAGTTCAGCTCAGGATGCATGGTTGAGTTTTGGAGGTGTATGAGTCAATTATCAAAAGAAAAGCAAGTCCCAATACTAGATCAACAGTTTTTGTCACTAGTAAGGATGTAGCAGTACTCTAAGACATGGTGGTGCTCCTGATGCTTCTGGGTCCAGTTGGGCAGAATAATAAGCAATTGGGAGCTGGAAAGGTCCCAAAGTCTGAGTTAAAACACCTGAAGCTATCCCTCTTCACTCATGTACATACAAAGTAAATGGCTTGTTGTAATCTGGGATGCCTAGAGCAGGGGCAGACAGGATAGCCTGTTTTAGATCGATAGAGCTGACAGGTGTTCTGACTCTAATTAGAGGGGTTCAGGGACCAAATCCCTTGTTAGTGCTATAAGGGGTTTAGTAATTTCCCCACAGCAAGGGATCCATTATCCTCAAAACCTTGTTGCTCCTAAAATTGCTCTCAACTGTTTCTTGTTGGTAGGAGTGCTTAAATTTTGAATATTTTCAATTCGTTTGGGAGAACTAGAGTGGGCACCCGCAGTTAAGATGAACCCCAAATATTCTACTTTAGGGAGACACCACTGAACTTTATTCTTCGAGATCTTATGCCCTCTTTTGTGTAGTTCCAAAAGAAGGTGTTCACTATTTTCCTGACATGCTTCTGCATCTGATGAGGCCAAGAGTAGATCATCTACAGATTTCATTAATTTAGTATTTTTAAATGTTATATTATCTGTGTCTTGGCTCAAAATTTGTGCAAATAAACTCGGGCTTTCCATGAACCCTTGTTGCAGATGACTCCATGTATTTGTGAGCCCTTCCAGGTGAAACCAAAGTTATACCTGGAGTTCTCATGTATGGGTATGGAAAATAAGGCTGAGCATGTGTCTACCACTGTAAAGTATGTAGCTGTGCTAGGAATAGAAGAAATAATCATATGTATGTTGGAAACTACGGAGTATCTCTTTATAACATGGTTGTTCACAGTCCTCAGATCCTGTATGAATCTATAGAGGTACTTGCCATCGGGCCCTATTTTTGGTTTTTTAATGGGCAGGATGTGCAAATTGTGTTCAGATTTACAAGGAATTATTATTCCCTGGGCAATTAATGCATTTATTACTGGGGTAATACCCTCAATTGCCTCTTTTGAGAGGGGATACTAAGGAAGGAGGTGGGCTAGATTTAGTTTTTATGTGCACAGGAACAGCCGACTTAGGTAAGCCTACATTGGAAGAAGATGTGGCCCAAGGACACTCCGGTATATCTGCAGGTATTTCAAAGGTGGGATGCTCTTTCCCCTCCTGACTCTCTGAGAGAAGTACAGGGAGTAATTTTAATGATTCCTCAGGTACTTCCAATGATAAAGAACCATCTGGGGAGAAAGTTATTGTGGCTTTGAGTTTTCATAGAAGGTCCCTCCCCAGCAAATTTAAAGGGGAGTCAGGCATCAAAAGGAGGGAATGTTTTACTTCTAGAGGTCCTACAGACACCATTCTAAGGGAAAGCTTTTTAACTCTTTGAGGTATCCTTGGCACTCTCATTATATTCTCTGAGCCAATGGAATAGCAATGTAAATCAGGTGTACTCTAATATAGACTTGGAAGCTCCAGTTTCTAGAAGACAATTATAATAGATGTTACCAACCTTTAAGGTAACAGGGGCTCATCAGTATAGGGGGTTAGTGGATAGGGACAGCGGGTAGTAGGACATCAGAGTCTGGAAAATCAAAAGCTGTATCCTCTGTGGCATTTAAAAGAGTGGGAGCCATAAACTGTAATAATTAAAATGGTTGGGGTCATAAACTGTAAGATTTAAAACAGTGGAAGATATAAATTGTGATAGATATAATAGTGGGTGAGTAAATTTGACTGTAGAAAATGTGTTTTCCCTACAGTGTTTTGTTTTTAAATCAAATATAAGGTGGTCGCCAGGGAAATATTCCCAATTATGAATATACCCAAGTCAACTGGGTTTTATAGAGACTAATTAATAATACAATGAGGAATTAAAGAAAGAGAGAAAGAGTAAGAAAGGAATAAGTATGAAGGGCCTTAAGCCAACATGGCCTAGACCTGAGTCTTAATAGAGAGATCAGTCAATCTTTAATCACTCACCACAAGATCTGTCCAAGCAAGGATTCTAGTGACACCAGGCCAGCTCCATCTCAGCTGACTTCACCAGCTCAATCCTTCAATCTGAAATATTTCAAACTGTGTCCCTTGAGCTCCTATCTGAGCTCCTATTTAAAGGGCAATTTCTCCTATGTCACCTCCCCTAAGTCCTTACATCTACCCATCACAGTAGACGTTTTCCAAAGGACTGGCCATTCTTAGTTCACATTTTGTTATCACCTTTTTAATTCACATCTTGCTCTCACCTTTTCTGGGTAGACTAAAACTTCTGAGTAATTCACATCAGGAAAGCTCTGAGTAAGTTTTCACCTCTTTGCTCCTTGTAAGTTCACAAGTTGCCTGACCTTTATAGGAACTTAGCACCCCTTTGTAATAATTCTAAAAATAGGCATGGCTTAAAGAACTTTTTGTCTCATTATAAGTATGGGTTTAAGTACTTTCATTGTTTAGTAAGGAGTTTTCTCCCCTAAAGCAGTCCTAAGTATGGGTGGAGTAGAGGTCCTCCCATTTCTGATCCAAGTAGAGTTCTCACATTTTAGATCTAAGTAGCTTCACTGTTTAAAATGGGGAATGGTCTTAACCAAATGTTCTAAGGTTGAGTCTAAGAAATTTCAAGATTCACACCTCTGATTACTGTGCCCCAGCCCCCCTGGACACCTTCATAGTATTTGGGGACTTCCTTGGGTACCCTCCTGAAGGGCACCCCCCTGAGGGGCATTAGATCTGCAGCCATCTTGGGCAATGTGTTCTAAAATAATTCCTAATCACTTTCCAAGAGTTACTGACAACATACATTCTAACTTGTCTTGTGCAATTTTAAGGTCAAAATCCAGATATTGACCCTTAAACTCAATTATTCTGTCCATGAATCTGGAGGGTGTCTCTTCCTCATTTTGCTTAATTCTCTCAAATTCTGTCCACTTATCTGTATTGTCTGCACACTCTCTCATTGCTTCTTAGATGGCCTCTCTACAATGGTATAGTTGTAAATAATCCTCAGAGTTGTTATGGTCCCATTTGGGATCCTGAGATGGCTGGTGTGCTGCATTGAGCCCCCAGGTTTTATTGATGTAAGCAATTATTTTATTTTTCTCACGTTCAGTTAAAAAAGCCTGTAGTAAGTTTTCATCATCTTTGTAAGATGGATTATATTGAAAAAATATGTCTGTCATCCCTAACTGCCTAAATCCCCAGTCCCTGATCTTGGCTAAACTAAACGAAACCCCCCTTAGCTGGTTCTAAAGAAAGGTTCTGTTTAAGCCTTATAGGGCCCAGGGAAAATCCCAGATCCAAAAGGACCTAGGCCTGGTCTCACAATCACTGCAGATGATTCAGGATCACTAGGAACTGCCATAGATAAAACCAATCAGCAAAGAAAGCAGGGCAACAGAGTAGCAGAGCGGTAGGGCAGATGGATAGGGAATTCAGGATATTATAGGGTAGTATCAGCCACTAAGGAAAAGCAGCTTGTCTCTCCAGGTTAAAACCAGAGAAAGACCTCTAAACCTCAGTTAACCATCTCTCCCTTACTCTCCCATTTTAGAATGCTCTCCCTGCTAGTCTCATTCCTCTGCAACTTACATACTTTCCTCCTTAACTTTACTTTTCCTTATAACATTAGTTATAAATTGACTTTCTTCCATAGAAAATGTCAGTTCCGATCCTTTGACCAGTTATCATTTAGGAAATGGCTCTTACTCTTAAAAATTTGAATGAATTCCTTACAAATTTTGGAAAAAAAAAAACCTTTAGAGAAACTTGTTGCATAGATTTTCCCCAGTTTTCTCTTTTGTCTTCTTATTTTAGTTGCATTAGTTTGTTTGTGCAAAATTTGTATTTTATGTGATCAGACTTGTCTATTTGATCCTCTCTGTCCCTTAATTGATTATGAACTCTTCTTCCCACAAATCTTAAAAGTAATTTCTTCTTTACTCTTCTAATTTGTTTCTGTTATTATTTATGTCTTAAGTCAGGTACTTCTTTGGTATATGGTGTGTGATATGTTAGTGTATACCTAGTTTCTATCAGACTGCTTTCGAGTTTTCCTAGCAGTGCTTTGTTGAATAGTGAGTTCTTACCCCAGAGGTTTTATTAAACAGGAAATTACTGTGTTTGTGTCTATATGTTGAGTACTGTTATGGTTAAATTTAATGGTTGGACAATAATTTTTTGAAATTATTTGGTTGCCAATATTTATTATATCTTGAGTCAGAAATTTATTTACAGATATGTATACAAATAGAGAAGAAACAATGAAGAAGAGAAATGTGAGGTGGTTAGAGAGGTTATCTATCCTATCTTAATCCAGGCAGAGATTAATTATCTCTTATCCAGGAAGTCTGGTAATGAGTAACCACATGGCCTCCAAGATGGAAGCTAGTCTCTCCAGAAACTAGGAAAGTAGTCAGCCTTTCACTCACCCCACTAAGTAGTCCAGGAGTCAAGAGTCCAAATTGAAGACAAGCTTCAAGCCCATGATCCAAGCCACAGTCTCTAGGGAAGCTCCCTTAAAGACCCTCTCTAGTCAGGAGAGTATCTCCACAAGACTTACTCAAGTTGAAGGATTCATGGTTTTATGTTGCATGAACTTCCCAGGGGGCAGTGTTTGTGAGCACCAGTTCTCACCTTCTGGAGGGGTGTACTCAATCAAAGGCCTCTGAGAGTGTCATCTTTGATCATAGGATTCACAAATTTCTGGAGTTGTCACCCATTGTAGTAAGTGACTTGTGAACTCTTCTATCTAGTTCAAGCTTTTGTTGGTTCAATCCAAAAATGGACAAAGGAGAGTTAATCCTGTCTTCACAATTTAGTGAGGTACTAAGTAGGCATACTTAACTTATTGTTTAACTAAGTGCTAACTCAAAATAGACACAGGGAATAAAGAATTCCCTTTTATAAATGTAAACTTAGAAAAGAGAACAAAGAATTCCATTTGGTACCTAATCCTTAGACTTCTCTTTCCCCATTGGCCTCACATAATACTTTGAATCTCTTTTATGAATTTATGTATATTACATATTAAGATTATATAAGTATGTATCAAATATGCACCTTGAAGGAAGGAGGCCATTTCCCTAGTGCCTAGCTTAGTGTGTTCCCTTTTTAGGAAGGCAACATGGCTCAGTTGAAAGGTCACTCATTCTTGAAAGGAGGAGCTAGGCTTGATTTCAGTCTCTGCTATTTACTACCTGTTTGACTATAGACAAACTATTTTACTTCTCTGGCTTCTGAGGTGTCTTTTGTGTTACCTTTTAGCTCTAGAGCTTTGATCTTGTAAAAATTAGGAATGTAATAAATGTTTTTTGAGCACCGAATAAATGCTACTACCAAACCATTCTATTTCATGGTAATTCTTTTCATCCTCTCTTCTTGTAATGGTTATTTGTGAATAAAAATGTAATCCTCATTTACTAAATGGACAGCAAGGAACCTGGAGAAATATAAGATTCAGTCATTGGCCTCCAAATCTAATTGTGATAAGAAAAATATAAAGGTACAGAGAACTAAGTAATAATAAAGATTTATCAAAAGTAAAGACAATCAGTGACCAACTGCTTATTGAGTGCATAACATGGGGCAGGCACTGTGCTAAGCTAAAGGGATACTAAGAAAGGCAAGAAACATGTCCTGTTCTCTAGTAATTCCATATTATGGGTTAAGAAAATATGTAAAACAATATAGATATAGGATAAATTGGAGATAATCTCAGAGGGAAGGCTTTAATATTAAGGAAACTAGATAAAGCTTCTTATATAAAATTGGATTTTGGCTAAAACATGAAGAAATCCAGGGGAGAGCAGGAGACAGATGAATTGGGGGAGAATTCCAGGCATGGGATACCAGCAGTGGAAATGTCCAGAATTGGGAGATGGAGGGTTTTGTTTGAGGAACAATAAGGAGATCAGTTTTATTAGATCTTGGAGTATAAAGAGTGGGAGTAAGGTCCAATGAGCCTAGAAAGGTAGGAAGGGGCAAGCTTATGAAAGGCTTAAAAGAGATAAATTTTTAGGTTTTATCCTGGTGATAATGGGGAGTTAGCTGTTGAAGTTTATTGCATAGGAGGGTGACCTGGTCAAACCAATCTGACAATTCTGTGGAGGATGGACAGTTCTTTGGCACAAGTTTGACTGTAGTTGTGAAGGACAAGCCAAGAAACTGCTAGAATTAATGGAAAGTAGAGGGAGTTTTGAGACAGGGAGACCATCCAGTGGGCTATTGCACTTAAACTGGAGTTGGGTTATGAGGGCCTGTGATCAGTGGCATTATCAGAGGAGACAATAGATGGAGTGAGTGTGAGAGGTCTAATGTGACACCCAGGTGTTTTTTTTTTTAATAAAACCCTTACCTTCCGTCTTGGAGTCAACACTGTGTACTGACTCCAAGGTAGAAGAGTGGTAAGGGGCAGGCATTGGGGGTTAAGTGACTTGCCTGAGGTCACACTGGGAAGTGTCTGAGGCCAGATTTGAACCTAGGACCTCCTGTCTCTAGGCCTGCCTCTCAATCCACTGAGCCACCCAGCTGCCCTCGACACCCAGGTTTTAAGCCCAGGGAAGTTAGAAAGAGGGTAACATTTTTGGGAAAAGATAACAATTCAGTTTTGGACATTTTGAATTTAAGATATTCAGTTGCAAATGCCCAAAAGGTAGTTCTAAGCACAAGATTGTATGTCAGAAAAGAAGTTGGAACTGAACAAATAGATAATAGAAAATTAGAAAAAATAGAAAAGCTTAGGAGTAAGGCAGTAGAGACAGTCTTTTTTTTTTAGATCAGTATGCTAAAAAGATTGATAGTTAAAATAAATGGAATAATATATATATATATATAAGATAGAAGGAACTTTAGAGACAAATGTAGTTGAGTTTGTTTCCTCCTTAAGACTCATGTCTATTTGTAGGTATAGGAGAATGAGTGTGGAAAAAAATTAAATGAAAATGGAGAGAAATTTAACAAATTCAGTTCAAATACCATTTATTAAACACTATGTTTAAGATAGTGTGATAAGGGCTAGAATTGTAAAGATGAAAAGTGATACCGTCCTGGCCTTTAAGAAACTTACTGTCTACTAAGGTGGATTGGTAGGAATATGAACCCTAATAGATACTATCCGATGTAGGCCATGATAGGGGCAAAGGTCTGAAAGCAGAGATGAAATGGGAATGCATTCTGGGCATGGAGGAAAAATTGTATGACAGTGTGGTGGTGAAAAAATAGCAGTTTGGTTGGAATGTAGAGTGTCTGAAGAAGAATAATGTAAATTAAAAATGGAAAAGTAGATGGAAGCTAGATTGTTTGGATCTAGAATGCCATGCTAATGAGTTGATAGTTTAGTCTATAGTCAATAGGGATCCACTGAATGATTATGGGTAGGGTAGTGATGTGGTCAAATTCTTCCATTATAAAGCTTATTCTGGCAGCTATATGAGGTTATACTAGAAAGGGGAGGGTCTAGAAAGTATGAAGAGAATTAGGAGGCTACTCCAGGAGTGGAAGCAAGATATGGTGAATATATTAATAAGGTGGTGCTAGTATAAGTAGAGAATAAGGAATAGATGTGAGAGAGACTGGGTAAATATAATCTGCAGGGCTTGGCAATATTAGATGTGGGGTATAGGGAAATTAAGACTCAGAAGTGACTGAGGTTTTTAGAGTAGGTGACTGAGAAAGATGATGTTTTCAAGAGAAATAGGGAAGTTGGTTAGAAGGGCTGAATTTTGTGGAGACTGATGAATTCAGCTTTAGAAATGTTCATTTTGAGATGCCAGTGTAATATCTAGATAGAATAGGAAGTTGAAGGTAAGGGTTGGGATTGGACGTATAAATTTGGCATTCATCTGTTTAGGAGCGAATCTTGAATTTATAGATTACCAAGAGAGTATGGCAGTAGAATAGAGGGGTATTGATGGGACTTTGGGGATTGCTCACACTTAGTGGGGAGAAGATGATAAACCAGTGAAGGAAGAAGCAGTTTGGAAGTAGGATCAGGATTAGAATGGTGAATTGGAAGTCAAGAGAAGAGAGGGTATTCAGGAAGAATTAGGTGTACATTAATGTCAAATGCTATAGGAAAGATTAAAGAGAATGAAGAATAGAAAGATTTAGAAGTGGGAACATTGAGGGGGGGATGAACGATATCTGAGGGTACTTTAATCTTCTATCAGCCTGAAACTGTGTGTGTGAGATGATTATATATAATAGAAATTTAAATACTGGCTGAATTGAATTGAGCGTTCAGATGGGAAGAGTCATATAAAGGGAGTAATGACACATTTTTCTCTGATAAAGGAGAAGAGAAATTTGGTGATACACTTTTTTTAAAATAATATTTTATTTGATCATTTCCAAGCATTATTAATTAAAGACAAAGATCATTTTCTTTTCCTCCCTCCCACCCCCCATAGCCGACGATTCCAGTGGGTGTCACATGTGTTCTTGATTCGAACCCATTTCCATGTTGTTAATATTTGCATTAGAGTTTCGTTTAGAGTCTCTCCTCTGTCATGTCCCCTCAACCGCTGTAGTCAGGCAGTTGCTTTTCCTCGGTGTTTCTATTCCCATAGTTTATTCTTTGCTTATGAATAGTGTTTTTTCTCCTAGATCCCTGCAGATTGTTCAGGGACATTACACCACTACTAATGGAGAAGTCCATTACATTCGATTATACCACAGTGTATTAGTCTCTGTGTACAATGTTCTCCTGGTTCTGCTCCTCTCGCTCTGCAGGTGATACACTTTTTAAGAGTCAGGCTACTGTATGATGAATAGAGAGTCAACCTTGCAGCTAGAGAGATTGAGTTCAAGTCTAGCCTCTGATACATGATGATGTACAGTAGGCAAGTCATTCCATCCCTCAATGCCAACTTTTGTTGGAAGGAGTTTCCTTTACTGGGATTTCTGAACCAACAATATCACAGGTTCAGTCTCTATTATGATCCACCATGTTATATATTAGAGCAGGGATTCTTAATTTTTGTGTGTGTCATCTATTTCTTTGGCAATCTGGTGAAAGATATGAACCTCTTCTTAAAATAATGTTATTAAATGCATAAATAAAACATATAGGATTACAAGCCATTTACATTAAAATAAAGATATACCTCCCCCCCCATACAAGTTAATAAATGACCTCATCAATGAATCTTTTGGGGAATGTAGATTCCACGTTAAGTATCTCTGTGCGCTCTACAAATTGCTTAGGTCACTGATAGTAAAATGCCCAGAGTCATAAACACATATACATACACACACACACACATACACACACACACACCTCTCTCTCCCTCACAGGGTATAATTGAGAAGAAAGTGCTTAACAGAACTTTACAACATAATACAAAATGAATTATAACTTTCATATGGATTATCTTGTTTGACAGTTCTATTTAATATGCAGCATGAATATTATTCTTAATGGAGAGGTATTAAAGAGCTGATGGCATGAACATTTCAAACTTTTTGCTGAAGTTAGAGTATGAACTTTAATTGAGTGAAGATAAGTAGAGGAAGATTAAGAGAAAAAAAAGGTGTTTTTTGGTTAGAATTCAAAGATTGGGAAGCCTTGATGGAAAATGAAGTCAGAACAAGAAAACTATTACACACATACACGTGTGTGTGCATGCAGACAAAATTCCCCAACAAAACAAAATTCTATTTAATATAATGACCAAGGTTGTCCTTGATAAAGAGTTTAGAAAATGCTCCTTCCCACATTTGGAGGGTTATAGGTATAGAATATTGTATATACTGTTAGAGTTGATATATTGAGTAGCTTTGTTTAACTGCTTTTCTTTTTTATTCCACTTTCATTCCATCATATAGGTTATAGCTATCTAGGTATGTTGAAAGGAAGGGAAATATTTAGAAATGAAGGCATTATGAAAATAAAAAAATGTTAATAAAAAGAAAAATGGAAAACAAAAAACCCAGAAAAGGCATTTTATATTCTTTTGGATCTTTTAACTTCTTTCTACCTTTCTCTGTGGGTGTGGGTATTATATTAGTTCAGGAAACATTTGGACTTCCTTAATTTTCAAAGTTTGCCTGATTGCTCTTTTTGCTCACCTCTTGGCAAAAGCTTTGTTTTCTCTTCAAGGAATCTAAAAATGCATTAGCTGTGGATTTGTTCCAAGCTTGATTATTCTAGGTGCAGTCTGCTTTGTATTTGCTCTGAGGCACAAAGTATTAATTTGAAAACTATGATATTGTCTCCTTTAAGACCTCAGCATAACTGGACCAACTGGAAGCATCTAGTGTTTCCTCTGGTACTCTCTTAATGTTTGTATTCAATTTAACTTAATTAAGAGAATATTTATTGAATGTCTGCTACATGCAACACACTATCAAAGGTGCTGCTCAGGAAGCATAATGTCTAGTTGTATGAAATAAGAACTGAAAAAGCTACAAGAATTTTTGTAGACTGTAAGTTCAATATGAGTTAGTAGTATAATATGTTGGCCTCAAAAACCAATTCAATCCTGAGCATAGATTAAAGGAATGGAGAGATGATAGGCCATCAGTTCTTTCCCTCATCAGACCTCATTTGGTGTATTGCATTCAGTTCTGAAGATCTCAGCTTAAGAGGGACATTGTTAAGCTCGAGAATGTACAGAGAAGAGCAACCAGGTTAGTGGAAGGCTTTGAGTGGACACCATATGAGGATTGGTCAAAGAAATTGGGCATGTTTGACTTGGAAAAGAAAAGGCTTATTGGGGATATGATAACTATCTTCAGATATTTGTAGGACTGCCATGTGTGGTGTGTTTGCATGTGTGTGTGTGTGTGTATGTGTGTATGTGTATGTAAGTGTATATGCCTGCATGCATGCAGGGAAACTAGTTTTAGTTTGTTTCACTCCAGAGGGCATAACCAGGAACAATGGATAGAATTGTAAAGAGAATAACTTAGGCTTTTGAGGAAAAACTTCCCAATAATTAGGGCAGTCTAAAAGTGAAAATCAGTTGCCTTGAGAGGTGATGGGGTCACCAACCTTGGAGGTCTTCAAGCTGAGACTGAACTACCTTTTGTTCAGCATGTTGTAGGGGGAATTCCTCTTGTATTTGGGTTGCACTAGATGGCTGCTGGTGTTTTCATTCTCATATTCTGTGATTCTATGAAGACAAAGTCACTGAAAACTATCCTGTAAGGCAGATGAAAGCCAAAGTCTATATTTTGGCAGTTTCTACCCATTTTGATTAGAATCCAGCGCAATAACTTTAATCTCTATTCCACTTGTGAAAACTGTAAAGGAAATGTGAACCAAGGTGCTCTGGGCATTCAGAGGTAGAAAAGTTATCACATCATCTTGCAGGAATGTCTTCATGAAGAAGGTCATGTTTGACCTAGACTTAGAGGGACAAACAGGATTTCAACAAACAGAAATAATTAGGGGAAGGCATTCAGCAGTAAGCCCCTCATTGTCTCGTGGGGAATTTATCATTGTCATTCACTTCCTGAATATTTTTTTAACTCTTCAATTTATTTTAAAAAGCAAGATGGGTCCAAATTTTTTGAAAACAAAGCATTCTATTTCCAGTCTGTTTGTTAAGTCTATATATAAAATATTTGATGAAATCTAGCATCCTGAATTTGGAGGAGTAAAGAGACAGCTATTTTTAAAGATAGCACTATACTGATCTAGGATAATTTATGTACTTGCAGAGTATTGTCTCAAAGAATGCACTACAGTATCGGGGGAATTCCCAGCATGATGCCCAGGAGTTTCTGCTATGGCTTTTGGACCGTGTGCATGAAGATCTCAACAATTTTGTGAAACAGAGTGGTCGACCTCCCTTGAAGGTAAGGGAATTTATTTGATTCTCTCTCCATTCTTTTGGTTGGAGGTATAATTTTTTTATTAGTGTGTGTGATGTGTTATAATGTGTAATGTGATATAATAAATGTACAAGACAAAGAGTAGAAAGAAAGGTTGTCCCAAATTGTTAAGGAGTTATTTTTGCAGAGTTTGCATTTAGTTAAACCAATACAATGAAATAAAAAGAGGCTCTGGTTAAACTGTAAAATAAAACAAGAAATATTGAGGGCTTATCATGTACTTGAAACAATGAGGCTAAAAGATGTTTAAATTTCAGTTCATTAAACAAATCAGTGAAAATATGATCCATGATTAAGTGTCAGTGAGTGATAGAGGTGATCCATGCTGTTGGAGTTCAGAAGATTTGAGACTTTGTGAACTGAAAAGGTCCTTAGAACTTTTGTTGGAAGAGCTAGGATTTGACGTAAGCCCTGAAGGATAGGAAATTTGGGTATATGGATAGGAAAGAGGGATAGTATTCCAGGTAGGGGAAACTCAATGAGAGAAGGTAAGGATCTGGGAATGATGACAATATATTTATGGAGAGAGATGATGAAGAGACTGAGACCAAAAATATTAGCTGTTTCTACTCAGGAGATCAATTATTAAGTTCAGGGAGCAGGTAGGTGGCTCAGGGATAGAGAGCCAGTCCTAGAGATGGGAGGCTTTGAGTTCAAATGTGGCCTCAGACACTTAGAGACTGTGTGACCCTGGGCAAGTCACTTAATCCTATTTGCCTAGCCCTTACTGCTCTTTTGCCTTGGAACCAACACTTAGTATTGATTCTAATATTAAAAGTAAGGTTTAAAAAAAAATCAGTTGTCAAGTTCAGCAAACAAAATACCTTTTAATAAGACTTCTGGAGTCAGGCAGACTTGGGCTCATTAGTTGTTGTAAACCTTAACAAGTCTGTTATAAGTTCCCTGTTTCATTTTCATCTCTAAAATGAAGATAAATAACTTAACAGGGTTACTGTTAGTGTCAAATGAGACAATATTTGAAAAGCATCAGTCAAGCCTTAATGTGCTCTGTAAGTGTTGGCTGCTATTATTGTTGTGGTTGTTATTTCTGGCATATAACCTTCTGTAGCAGTTTAAAAAACAGTTTTGAATTTTAAAAGCTAACCTCTAATGAAGAATTGGGATTTCCAGGTTAAAGACGTGTCCTTTCTTTTCTAGCCTCCATTAGAAGATGATGTGGTTCCCGAAGGACCCTCCTTTCCAGTCAGTAGCACTTTTGTACAAGAACTTTTTCAAGCCCAGTACAGGTATGGTATGTCATGAGATTTATGGGAGTATATGGAACCTCTGTTGTATTTAGGACAATGAGCCTCTTCTAATCTCTGGAGGGGGAGGAAAGCTTCATGTGATACATGCTAACAATTCTCTACACAGCCCTTTTGTTCTTTTAGTCTGGTGGTAGTTGATTCTTTGTTCTTTGCAAATATAGGAACACAAGAATTTTGACACTGGGTCAGTCCTTTAGCCCATTCATCGCTGATAGTGGTGAACAGTGGAGAATGTTTGTGTGGGAGGACATGACTTTCCATCAGGTCACCAAACTTCAAAGTCTGGGAATGTATACTCCCTGGTATTTTGGTTTCCTTTTCATTGAATTTCCTTAATGCTGCCTCCTTTCAAAAAGAAGGCACAAAACTTTATTTATAGCTGATGTCAACAATTAGGATAATGATCTTTATTACTTTCTCATACCTTCTGTGAAAGTGATATAGGCCCCCTTTAGTTCTATTCCTTTGGATCCCCGTGAATCCTTGCCTGTAGTACTCCTCCTTACTGACAAAGATTTGAACTCATTTGATTCACTAAACTTTTTCATTTTATTTTATTGTATTTTAAAAACTTTTCCCAACTGCATGTAGAAGCAATTTTTAACAATTATTATCTGACATTTAGTGATTCAGATTCTCTCCCTCCTTCCTATCCTCCTGTCCTCCTGTACTCCCTCCATAAGGCAGTAAATAGTCTGATATAGGTTATAGCAGTCCTATCATGAACCACATATTTCCATATTCCTCATTTGGTGAAAGAAGATATATTGCACATGTGAGAAAAAAACTCATGAAAGAAATGAAGTGAAAAACATTACATTTTAAAACTGAAACTAAAAGCAATTTTAATGGACCTCTTTTGGAGAAAAGGTGAGTTTGAATCATGATGAGAATTTATCAGTCTTCTGGCTCTGTATAAATATATCTACAATTTATAAATATGTATATAGAAAATAAAATTAATATTACTAGAAGCTGTTGCCTTGATTCTAGAAACAGTCTAGTATTTGTTAAAACAGGTTTCTATCTGTAAAATGTTGACACATTTCCCAAATGTGTACAGAGAAATTTGTTGTTTGTAGATTCAGTCATTTTGTTTTTGTTCTTTCAAACATTTTCTCTTTCCTGTTTAGTTTCAAAAATAACCTGGTCTGTTTCAGAGATTCTGGCTTAGGACTTGCCCTCTTTTCAATTCTCTTCTAACCTTACTAATTACTTTAGCTTCTTTCATTCCTTTAGTCCTTCCTAGAATACCTCTTTCCCTCAGTAAACAAAACCCAACACCAAACAACCAGTTCGATAACTGTGAAAATATCTACCTAATGTTTTGATAAAATGTGTTTATTTAAACATATCTCATAAATGAAATGAATGCCCAAGTTCTGTGTAAGTAATAAAGTACCACATAAATTTAAAATATTGATTATTAAAATATCATTGTAAAGCATGAAATGTTGATAGATAAGTAATGAAATAATCCTCTATAAGAATGATGAAATGAAAAAGTGAACAGTATAGGATTTTCCTTTTAATTGAGTTGTATTAAGATCCTCAACATTTTATTAATAATGAGCTGCTGGCATGGGGAAATAACTTTGTTATAGAGTACGACCATATGTTATTCTATTTTGTAAACTTAGATTCTATCTACTACTCTATGGAGGAATCTTTCCAGGTCCTTGAAATTGAGAGCAGCTAGTTGGTGATCTAATTAGGAAAGTTTATAGGAAGTTAGGGAGTAACTGATGTTTTCAGTACCAAGTAATTTTTATTCCTTAAAGGAATTGACAATTCCAAATAAATCTCAGATTGATGGAGTGCCCATGGGAATATTGGTTTTTTATCTTTTATTTTAAAAAATATTAATGAAAATTAATTAATTAAGAATATTTTTTCATGGTTACATGATTCATGTTTTTTCCCTCCCCTCTTCCCTTCTCCCTTTCGGAGCTGACAAGCAATTCCACTGTGTTATACATGTATCATTGTTCAAAACCCATTTCCATATTATTAATATTTGCAATATTTGCAAATGAATGATCATTTAAAGTCAAAATCCCCAATCATTTCCCCATTGAACCATGTAAGTGATCATATATTTTTCTTCTGTGTTTCTGCTCCCACAGTTCTTTCTTTGGATGTGGATAGCCTTCTTTCTCATAAATCCCTCAGAATTGGCCTGGATTATTGCATTTCTACTAGTTGAAAGGTCTCTTATGTTTGATTGTGCCACAGTGTATCAGTATACATTGTGTATAATGTTCTCCTGATTCTTCTCCTTTAAATCTGCATCAATTCCTGGAGTTCTTTCTAGTTCTCATGGAATTCCTTGAGTTCATTATTCCTTTCAGCACAATAATATTCTATCACCAACATATCCTACAATTTGTTTAGCCATTCCCCAATTGATGGATACCCCTCATTTTCCAATTTTTTGCCACTACAAAGAATGCAGCTATAAATATTTTTGTACACATATTTTTCCTTATCTCTTTTGGGTATAAACCCAGTAGTGGTATTGCTGATCAAAGGGTAGGCATTCTTTTAAAGCCCTTTGGACATAGTTCCAAATTGTCCTTCAGAATGGTTGGATCAATTCACAACACCACCAGCAGAATATTACTGTCCCAATTTTGCCATAACCCCTCCAACATTTATTATTTTCCCTTACTGTCATATTGGCCAATCTGCTAGGCACGAAATGATTTCTCAGAATTGTTTTGATTTGCATTTCTCTAATTATGAGAGATTTAGATCACTTTTTCATGTGTTTATTGATAGTTTTGATTTCTTTATCCCCGTGGGAATTTTGTTTGGTTTCTTCTCATGTTCTTTGGCTACTTTGGATGTCTAGCCTTCTCAATGCCCCAAACTAGCTTCTTACTGGGAGGAATAGATGGAATCAGCCATTCATTAGACCAAGCACCAGCCCTCCTTCTTTTACAAGTAGCTCTTCACTCCATAACTCCCATTAAGAGTAGAAAAGAAAGTGTGCATTATTCAGTCCTAGAATGGAGAACTTCTCCTATGTATGTATTAATTTTTCCAAGTAAATTATTGTTTCTTTTTTTTTTTCCTCCTAAAAACCCTCACCTTCCGTCTTGGAGTCAATACTATGTATTGGCTCCAAGGAGAAGAGTGGTAAGGGCTAGGCAGTGGGGGTCAAGTGACTTGCCCAGGGTCACACAGCTAGGAAGTGTCTGAGGCCAGATTTGAACCTAGGACCTCCCATCTCTAGGCCTGGCTCTCAATCCACTGAGTTACCCAGCTATCCCCAAGATACTGTGTTTCTAATGACTGAAATCAGGTTCCCTCTAGGAGAAAAACCTAAACTTATAATTTACTTCTTTACCTGTTCTTAAATTCTGTACTTGTGATCTACTTATGGTCTTTAAAAAATTTTTATATTTATCACTAGTTGCTTGTTTCTAAACTTTGACTTATAGAATCTTTTAGTTGGAAAGGGCTTCACAGGTCATTTAAATAAAACTGTACCTAACAAGAAATTCCTCTACAATATTCCCAACATGTGATCACCTAGCCCAGCCTTGAAGACCCCACTGATAATAAACTTTCTTGTACCTAAGTTAGTCCTTTCCAAGTTTGGACAACTGCAGATTATTAGTAAGTTTTCCCATTATAGCTAGCCAAAGCCTATCTTTCAGCAACTTCTACTTATAGTTTTTTTCCTTATGGAGCCAAACAAAACAAATCTAATCCTTCTTCTACATGACAACCTGTCAAATACTGAAAAGAAGTTATGTCTCTCTTAAGTTTTGTTTTGTTTTCTTGCTTGGAGAGAAGCCAACATCTCTAGTTCCTTTAGCAAATCCTTTTATGACATGATTTTTGGTTCTGAGTTGCTTCATTATTCTAGTTACTCTTCTTTGTGTATTCCCCAATATTTAGGAATATCCTTCCTTGGTGACATCAAGAACTAATTGTAGTATTTCAGTGCAAAATATTACACCATTATGCCTTTCATCTTGGACTGTTTTTCTCCCTAATATGGAATAAGATTGAATTTGCCTTTGACTATTACATTATATTCTTGACTGATACTAAACTTTTCATCTTTTGAACCTCCTGGGGCTTTTAAATTTTTAAATTTATTTCAATGAACAAAAATCCATTTGTTCTCCCACACTCCTCATTAGGAAAAAAAGCAATGCCATATAACATAAATGTGTTCTAAACAAATGCCTACATGGGCCATATCCAAAAAGTATATCTTAGTCTATACCTCTTCAGCAGGACATAGAAGCATGCTTTATTTTTGACCCTTGGGAATTCCTTCCCTTCCCTCTCCTTCCCTCCCTCCTTGTCCTTTCTCTTCCCTTTCCTCTCCCCCTTTTTCCCCTCTCCTTCCCTCAGTATCCTTCCCATCTTGTGCTTGGGAATTGTTTTTTCCTGAGCCTTTGAATCTCCTAGGAGATTTGGTCTGCTCTTATACTTTATTGAGCTCTTTTTGTATCTTTACCAGCTAGCATATTACCTATATCTTCCCTTTCTCTATCCTCCAACTTTTGTGTCATGTTCACAATTTGATAAGGATCCCTCAAGGACCAATACCTTTATGGCTCTACTAGATTGTTTCCTCTGAGTTGACTTTGACCCATGAATGACTATGTTTTTTGGCCTGGATATTTATTCAATTCGCAAACCATCTGTCTTTACTTTCATTTAGTCCATATCTTTGTATCTTATTCACAGTATCCTGGGAAACTTTATGAAATGCCTTGTTAAAATCCAGGCATGCTATGTTTATGGAATTTCCTTTTAAGTACCAGTCTATTATCACTGTCCAAAACCCCCCCAATAAAACAAAGAAATGAGAAGATATTAGTCTGACATGCCCTATTCTTGAAGCTATGTTGGCTTTCATTGATTACCATTTTCCTTTATAAATGCGTATAAGCCAACATCTTAAAAACATGTACTAGAAAATTTCCAGGAATTAATTTCAAGCTGACTGGGCTATATTTTGAAGACTTTCCAGTTTGAAGATCATTCTCTTTGAGAGAGGAAATAGAAACAAAGTAAAAGTTTACTGTTTTTATCTTTTGTTCGTGGTTTATCATTATTTTCTCATCTGCTCAGAACAGGGGGTCCTATTGCTTCCCTGGGGCAACTTTTTACTTTCCATGAATATTTGAAAAATACCTTTCCATTGTCCTTATCATTCATTACATGCCTCAATTTCTTCTGTGGTTTAGTATTCCTGACAATTCTGTGATTCTCAGAGAATTGTGCTGTTTTCCATGTTTATTTACCCACTTGTAAATTTACCCACTTCCATCTTTTGTACATATCTTTTTAAAACTAATCTATTTAATGAGTGAACTATTTGTGTAGTTCATAAACATAATCTACATACCTCTCTTTTTTTTCTTCATCAGAAGTATTTTGTATCCATATCATCAGAATTTCATTCTTAAGGACTTCCCATTATTATGCAACTGACTCCCTCTGTAGAATTTTCTACAATCTTACTTCTTTTTTCTTGATGATCATTGGTTTGGAGGTAAAATTCATTTGAATGTTTCCAAAATATCTAAAGCTCTGGACCATAATGACTAAGTTTCTAAGGAGAGGAATAATTTCAATATCAGATCAATTTTTGTTAATTATTGAATGCATACCACATATGGGCTTTTGCTGGTGGAATGGAGAGGTTGCAATGAGATAGGAAGATGAGTAAGACATTTCTCTACCCTCAAGGAGTTAATATCATAGGAGGGGTAAGCCAAATACATTAATAATTATACTTTGTGTGCCAAAAGAGAGATACTACAAAATACTATGGAGTTTAAGAGAAGGGAGAGATACCATCTGGTAGGGAGGAATGTTTCATGAATGTTTATGAACAGTGTTCTATTTGCCTTGGCTACATGTAAAAACAGAGTTGGTTTTCTTGATTCCCTTCCCTGTCCTTCTCCCTAACATTTGAATTTTGAGATCATAATAATTTTGGGTGAAGACATTTGATGAATATAACTTGGCCTTATAGTCAATGAGTTTCACATATGTAGTTTTGCTCACATTTGATTAAAGTTAAGAAAAACTAAAATGCTAGAATGATAATTTTTTCATTACCTTTTTTTCCCTTTTTGATTATTTGTTTCTAATGAAATGGGAGCATCTGGATATTGGGACTAAATTCTAACAGTGTTGCTATCTTTGTGTCTCATGCTTTTGTTTTTGAAGATCCTCTTTGACTTGTCCTCATTGCCAGAAGCAGAGTAATACTTTTGACCCTTTCCTCTGCATTTCTTTGCCAATTCCTCTGCCCCATACAAGGTAAGAATAGAATTGATTTCACGAAGACTGTGTATATACTGTATAATTTGTTTCTCCTCTCTCTCATTATTGACATTGGCCAGGAAAACATTATACAAGGAACAGGATTCTAGATTAAGTTAAAGCATCCTCTAATAAACCCTTACAGAAGTACTTCCCTATATTCACAGGGTGCGCAGATCTTAGTGGTAGATATATAAATGCTGGAAGCTATTCCATTCAATCACTCCTCCCTAGACATATCTTTATAGTGAAGACTGTTGTTTTGGTCTATCAGTTAGTTGGTCAAACATTTGTTAATATTATGCTGTGTTCTAGGCAATATGCTTGATGCTGAGAATAAAAAGAAAAAAAATCAATCATTTTCTGCCCCCAAGAGCATATTATCCTGTCAGGGAAGCAAAATGTACACGTAAAATTCAATACAAAAATACCTGCAAAGTGAAGAAAATGAGAGGCAATTTCCAGCCAGTAGAGGGGAGATACTAGTATCTAATGGAATCCGCGGCTCCCTTTGTGTACTTTTTGGGGTCACTTTGCTATATCATAATAAGGTTAGATGTAGTACTTTTAATAATTTTGTGTGACTCAGTGAAATTATATAGTAATAGTAATAATAATGCAAAGCTCAGAAAACACAGGTTAACTTTCATTCCTATACTTGTGCTTTAGCATTTTGTTAGTAAAAGCAATCTTTTTAGAATACTTTTCTTTTTTAAAATCCTTACCTTCCATCTTAGAATTAATACTATGTATTGGTTCTAAGGCAGAACAACAGTAAGGGCTAGGCAATGGGAGTTAAGTGACTTGCCCAGGGTCATACAGCTGGGAAGTGTCTGAGGCCAGATTTGAACCCAGGACTTCCCATTTCTGGGCCTGGCTCTCAATCCACTGAGCCACCCAGCTGCCCCCTAGAATATCTTTCTTGATCTCAAAGCATTGTTTGTGCTGTTCTGGTCCACAGGATTTGTTCGGTTTGGTTTTTAAATTGTAAGTTGTCTGGAGGTAGATTTAGCACTGAGTTCAGCTCAGGCTAGATTTGTTTAATTATAGGTGTTAGCTGAAATATGAACAACCTGCCTAAAGGAAAGACTCAACTTTAATCTGTGCAGGCCTCTCTATGTCACAGTCGTGTATCAAGGAAAATGCTCTCATTGCATGAGAATTGGAGTAGCTGTACCTTTGTCTGGAACTGTAGCTAGGCTTCGGGAAGCAGTGTCTATGGAAACGAAGATCCCGACTGATCAGGTAAGGAAGAATTTATCCCACAGAATGTTGTACATCATGTGCATTGCCCATATGGCTGAATTTTTTTTAAAGTTCTAAACTTAAACATCAGGTAAAATGATTATTTCCATATATGTTGCAAAAGAAGGGAGGAATGTATATGAAACTTATGTAGAGCTTGCTTTTCTTTTAAAGTATATAATAAATTCCATCTAACTTTCAATACTTTCTGGCTTGTCTGTGATTCTTTCTGGCCTCCTTTCTTTTCTGTTCTCTTTTCTTGGGGGAAATCTATCTTTGAGCGTTACTTCCTTCCCCTCCCCCACCTAACTATTCTAACAAATAGATCTAGTCAAAGAAAAGAAATCTGCACCTTTGCTGGATTAAAAAATATATATATATACACATATACATGTATATATTTCTGATTCTGCACCTTGAGCCTGTCACCCCTCTGTTAGGTGGTAAGTAATTTTTTAGTATTTTTAAGAGTTTGCCTACCCAACATAAAAATAGATTATTTCTTTAAAATGTTGTATTCAGAGAGGGAGTTTTTCAGAGCAATATTGTCTAGTATCTTTTAAAAAATTCTATATGTGTATACATCTATATATCTTTTAAAAAATATAAACAAGATGAGAGATTTTATTATAGGTACCTACAAAAGCTTATTCCTAAAATTGTGCAGGGGATATAAAGACAAAAACTCCTGATGTTTCTAAATTACTTTATAATCATTATTATTAATTCTCAAGGAGATATGGAGCCAATAGAAGTATTATCCCATTATTAGCCAATGAACAGGAATATTTCTTATATATTGTCTAGTGATTCATGAAGCATCTGAAGCAAATCAGTTTTCAAATGAGTGAGAAGTGGGGAAAGATGTTTGTAATTCTTATTGCCTTTCTTTACACCCAGGTAATTAAACTGATAATTCATATCAAGATTCCTCAGCCTGTTCAGGTGGAAGAAGATACATGGAAATTCTCAGGGCATGTTAATATAAATCTTCTATTTTCTTTAGATTGAATAAAAAGAGCTTAAACCTGTTTGTCACTAGACATATGCTTTGGATATAGTCCCTAAGCATTTGCTACTGTGATTTCAATAAGAATTTCTTATATTGAAATTTACCAAGTCCTTTCTGATAGAACTCCTGTCATGGAGGTCATGTATTTATTAGCCTCCTTTTACAAATGGGAAATTGAGAGGATAGCTAGGCAGCTCAGTGGATTGAGGGCCAGGCCCAGAGATGGGAAGTGCTGGGTCCAAATTTGGCCTCAGATACTTCCTAGCTGTGTGATCCTGCAGGAGTCTTTGTCTCTTAACCCCATTGCCTAACCCTTACCGCTCTTCTGCCTTGGAACCAATACACAGTACTGATTCCAAGACAGAAGGTGATTATTTTTAAAAAACAAAAACAAATGTGAAACTGAGGCTCACAAAGGTAAGGTTAAGAAATGGGATTTAAGCCTGAGTCTTTTGACTTCAAAAACCAGTTCTCATCATTATCGTATATTGCTCCTCCTGAGAAACATTTCCATTTTGGAATTTTCTAAGACATTTGAAGTTTTTAGATTCCTTTTCCCTGATAGTTTCTGGAAACCACTGTGTAATTGGTTTAATAATAAAGATGCTTTGTCCCTGTTCTCGTGGGATCTCATTTGAGAAACAGTTATAATAAAGCAAACTCTATGAGCAATGACTGTTAACCAAAAACATAAAAATTTCTCAATTTCTCTAAGATTATAGAATTATTGACTTTTGGCCCAAGGTTTGTAATGATGAAAATAATATGATTAGCTGCTACTGGTCTGATTCTTTATGGCTTACAAATATTTTACATACACTCTTCTAAGAAGACATATGTTTAAAGTTAACTTCTCAGGATAGAAATTCTGTAGTTATGAGAGAAGATATATAGCATAGGTTTGGGTAAGAGCCAGCCATCTCCAACGAACTCTTTGTCTGATTGAATGGGAATTCTATTGCCTTACACCCTAGCTCTTCCCTAGGTTGTGGGTGGTGTAGAGTTGACTAAGTGCTCACCTTGATTTCTTTTAAAATTCATACATTTATTTAAAAAAAACCACCCTTATCTTCTGTCTTAGAATCAATACTAAGTATCAGTTACAAGGCAGAAGAGTGTTAGGACTAGGCAAGTGGAGTTAAGTGACTCTTCATGGGTTACACAGTTAGGAAGTGTCTGAGATCAGATTTGAATCCAGGTCCTCCTGTTTCTGGGCGGGGATCTCTATCTAGTGAGTGAACTAACTGCTCCTCACATTGATTTCTGATTATCTTCTAAACACCTTCCCAATGAAGGAACCCTGACATACTTTTGACTTTGGTTCTTGCCTGATTACTTTCCCACAAAAGACACATATTCCTCATTGAGGAAACTTTGGCAAGGTATACCAAAGAGATCACGAGGTGTGGAATCAAGAGACCTGGGTTTAAAATTAAAGCTCTGCATCTAACTAACTGTGTACCTTAGGCAAAGTATTTAACATTTAACATTCTTTTCCCCCCTTATCTCTAAAACAAAGCTGTTGGCCTAGGGAGTCTCCAAGATTTCTTCCAACTCTAAAATTCTAGAATCATATTACTTTCTTTAGAGCAGTAACATGTCCTGAAATTAGAGTAAACCATGCCAGTACTTTCTTAAACGTGCCAAGGGATTTGTCCCTTCTAAGATGTGCCCATTGAAAAAAGGAATTGTGGAAGTATGTGTTCTTTTCCTGTGAGTTCTCTTAAATTTGCTTCACTGCCAACTTGAGTTTTTTGTTTTTTAATTGCTCTGCTTCCTAGTAGAATTGGGAGATTAATTTTTGACTAACTCTCTCTAGTTGTCTAACATTTCTTTTTTTCCTATTTTTAGATTGTTTTAACGGAAATGTACTATGATGGGTTCCATCGCTCCTTTTGTGACACTGATGATCTGGAAACAGTGCATGAGAGTGACTGCATTTTTGCCTTTGAGACTCCAGAGATATTTAGGCCTGAAGGAATTCTTAGTCAAAGAGGTAAATCTTTAGGTTTTACACAGTAGTCCTTGGCCTTTCAAATATTTTGATTAACTATTGTTTTTTATGTCTTTTAAAATTGTGGTGTATTTTAAAGTAATAGATTTAACCAAATAACACAAGAGGAGGTGTTTTCTAGATTAGTGACTTGCTTTGTTATATCTTTTCCCATTAAGATTGTCCTTTCTTGGATTAGGTCTAAAAATACATTTTCACCTGAGCTGGTTCAGTTATTGAGAACTTAATTTTCAAGGTCTTTGGACAACAAAATGAGAAATATGTAAATCTATGTCTTCCTTATTTTGAATATTACATGAAAATAATAGGGAGAGTCTGATTGGCCTCCAAACTCTAAAATGTTTGTTTGCTGAGCTTGGTACCTATTTCTAAGAAATAAATACATGGCATTTTGCTGCTGGCACAGTATTGCTTGTTATGCCACTTAAAAAACATAAAATGTGCATCTGAGAAGATCTCCCAACAGCAGATGGTGAATTCTAGGGCTCTCTCTCTGATGGTCAGGAAAACTGTTGTCTTGGCAGCTGTCATAATATCTTTGGGGATCCTTTTAGGGGCTATCTGTTTTCAGTAAAAATGAAATGTTTGCTATAGATCTTCTGGTATTAAGGTAAGTACCTCACTTAAAAACAGGAATAATTGCTAACTTCATTGGGGATTTCAGGGTGTCTGTGTTGTAGAAGGGTATATAGTTGTTTCCTTTTACAGCAGTCTCAGAGGTTAAAAATATGCCTCCACATATACTAGTTTATTTTTTAATAACTTCAATAAAAAAAATTAGACTAATAAAAACCACTAGCACCTTAAACCTTCAAACTTAGTATTTCAAAAACTGCTTATTTTTTGACCCAAAATATGGATTTCATTATCTTTCTTTACTGCTTTCTTTTGCTAATCTCCCAGATTTGGAACCTTGGTTTTATTTTTGGCTCTTTCCACTTCCTCACCTTTCATACAAAATCATTTACCCATAATATCTATGTTATACAATTATTAAGTTGTTCAAATGAAATAATATATAAAGGACATTTTGTAAACCTTAAAATGTTTTATGAATTCCATTTTTTGTTTTTTATCTTTTTTTTTTTACCAAAGGCTTGTAAATAGATTAGGTTAGAATTTTTATTTTTATTTTTATTCTAATTTGCTTTTGATCTTTTCTGTTGGAATGGTTTACGGGTATACAGACAGCTGATTCAGAAATGATTGTCATAGCAGTAAGAAGCCATTTTGTTTTGTTAGACAATTTCACTTGGGGGAATAATGTTGTGTGATGTGTTTGAGGAAGGCATCCATTGTTATGTAGGTATGAAGATTCTGTATAGTTTATGTCTTTGGCTTTCCTTTCTTACTCCTGAATTATATTGTTCAGTATATACACACATGCATGTAATACATATATACATATACATTTATATACATTCATGTATGTTATATATGTACACATATGTGTACCCACATTTCCTATGCTATCTTTTTAACAGTACTAAAAATTCATGTTGATTTAGTTTGGTGGGTCTTTTTGAGTTCTTCATATCATTTCTTTGCCTCCTCATTGGCTATTTTAGATATTTAGCACATGGTGCCATTTTTATGTTGATTTTTAAAAAATAAATGCTTATCAAGAGCATTGCAATTTTAAGTTATTAAGTATTTAAAGAAATAATGCTTCTTATTGACTTTGGAAACATGAGAAAACCAACTCTGACAACTTCTTTATTTGTTTCTCCAAAGAGGATCTTTAAGACATCTTTCCAGGTATTTGTGACTTCTTTTAATCTTTTGTTTTTCCTTATAGCAAGAAGGTCAAGATGGATAGGCTCTAGGTCTTCCAGTTGTAGGTCATTTAGAGTGTTTATAGATGGTCTGAAAAAACCTTAATATTTTTTGCTTCTTTTTCTAACATTCTGAAAACTCAGTGCAGAAGGGGAAGTGGAAAGGCATATTATGTACTTTTTTGGGTATCTTTTATTTTATGGGTTGTCATGAAATTCTTCATCAAGTGGCAGAATAATTGGGTATTTTTGCTCCTGAGCTAAGAGTCAAAAGGGGAGCTTTGAATTGGAAATAAAGGAAAAATAAGAACCCCAAAGGCCAATGCTAGGGAAGAGAGGTTCAGGAGATTATAGATTAGAATTGGAAAATGTCCTAGAAGACATCTGGTCTACTCTCATTTTATAAATAATAATAATAATAATAGCTAATACTTATATATGGTGCTTATCAAAGACTGGGCACTGTGCTTGGTACTTCACAATGATTATTTCCTTTGATCCTCACAACAATCCTGGGAGATAAGTGCTTTTGTCACCCCCATTTTACTGATGAGGAAACTGAGGAAAATGGAGGCAAAATGACTTGCTTAGGGTCACATAGCTAGTATGAGTATGAGGTAGGATTTGAACTTGGATCTTCTTGACTCCAGGCCCACTCCACCACCAGCTGACTTTGTTGAGGTTATTGAGGTAGAAAGAGGTTAAGTGACTTGCCCCAAATTACTCAGATCATAAATGACAGAGCTAAGATTCAAACTCAGATTCTCTGTTTCCAAATCCAGGGCTCTTTCCCCTGCACCATGTTGCCATCTACTTCTATAGGTCATTTGGTAACTTTTAATCCAGCATGAATTTATTAAATGGCTACCATGTTGCAGTTGCAGCTGTGGATACAAAAAACATGATCATTTGAAGGGAGAAACAAGAATAATTATGAGGTTCAAGAAATACTTCCTACAGAAAGTACACATGCACTGAGACTTGAAGGAAACTAGGCGTTCTGTCGAGGTGGAGGTAAGGAAGAGATTGCATTCTAGGAATGAGAGCATCTTATTCATTATTCTCACAGAGATGGGAGCTAAAATTCCAAGTCTGGACAACGTTTTGGTCCTTTGGCTAGAATGTAGAATGAGGAAAGGGAATAATGTGAGATAAGTGTGAGAAGATAGACTGGAACCAGATTGTGAAGAGTATTAGATGGCAAACTGGGGACGGGTAGGTAGCACAGTGCAGGGCAGTAAATTCTTAGAAGTGCTTATTCAGGGGCAGCTAGGTAGCCCGGTGGATAGAGTACAAGTGGGAAGTGGGAAGGTAAACCTGAATGATGAGAATTTTGGTGGTGCTCTCAAAAGAACTAGGTAAATTTGGAGAAGCAATGCTTTAATAGAAGATAACATGTTCCATTTTTGACATGCATATGAAATGCCTATAAGATTTTAATTTGGAGATCTCTAACAAAGAGATGGTGATACAAGAGTAGAACTCAGGAGAGAGACTAGGGCTGGATACATACATCTGGGAGACATTTGAAAAGAAACCTATGTTTGGCAATCAGATCACTTGCTGAGAATCAGTATAAAGAAAGAAAATAAGGGGACGTTAGAAAGATCTTTGTGGGGCTCTTATAATTAGTGGGAAATTGGTTATCCAGCAAAGGTCACAGAGAAAGCATGTTCAGGTAGGCAGAGAATCAGAAGAGAGTGGTATAAAGAAAACTGGGGGAGGAGAAAGGATGGTTTGGTCAGCAGTGATAAAAACAGAAAAGAGGCAAAAAGAAATTCTTGGGGTGGCACCCTTGATACCATGTATCATCTTCCTATCCCATCCTGCTATAGTCAAGTACTAGGAGGCCCTGGTATGTTGTCTGGGCTAAATCTCCCATCTACCTGGGGCATGGACTGGATGGATAGGATAATATTCAGTGGGAACTGGGGACTTGTTGGAGTCTGATAATGGAGGTGGAGAAACTTCACCTTTCCTCAGCTCCTCACTCTTTTCTTTGTACTTAGGTAACCAAGAGACCCTGCTGATCTCCATTGTTCTTGGTTTCATTTTATGCTGAAGTTTCAGGGAGTGCTGAGAGTAATGGAGCAAGATGTCATAAAAGAAGAAAATGTGCTTAAATTTAATATTCTTAGACCATAGTAGGACTTAAGACTGTTGTCTGTCATCCCTCCATCATCTTCTAGGATCTAAACCTGCAATTGTTTCCCTACCCAAAAGCTTTTGGGGCCATTTTGATATCATCTAAATTTGATCATGACTGGAGCAAAACTTAGCAATCACTTTGATTTTGTTCTTCAAATGGCCACCTAACTGGAGTTGAGTCTTTCATACTTAGTTTGTCTTTTGAAAGTAGGTAGAGTATGCTACTAAAATTAGACCCTAAAGCCTTTCCAGCATGGTAGACCCTGTCAGAATTTGTGTTCCTCCATTATAAATGTCAAGAACTCGGGCCAGGATGAGGCACCTGGGAAGTTATTTGTGGATGCATTGTTGTTCAGTTGTGTCTGACTTGTTGGCAAACATACTGGAATGGCTTGCCATTTCCTTTTCCAACTCATTTTACAGATGAGGAAACTGAGGCTAACAGAGTTAAATAACTTGCCCATGGTCACATAGCTGTCTGAGGCCATATTTGAACTTGGGTCTTCCTGACTTCAGGTCCAGCACTCTATCCACTGTGCCACTTAGCTACCCATTGTGGATGTTATTTATATAATTTGGGAATATTTGTGTTAATTGATAAGAACCCTAGCTAAACTTATTTCCCAATTCTTCAGAGAGAGGTGGCACACAAAAGATATGGAATGAGGTATATATTTTCAGATATGACCAATATGTTGATTTTGTTGTTAGTTGCATTTATCTGTTACAAGGGAGAGTCCTTTGGCAGGATTGGGGAGAATCATTTGAAAGTCATTGCCATATTAAAAAGGAAAGGAAAGGGGGCAGCTGGGTAGCTCAGTGGATGGAGATCCAGGCCTAGAGGCGGGAGGTCCTAGGTTCATATCTGGCCTTAGACACTTCCCAGCTGTGTGACCCTAGGCAAGTCACTTAACCCCATTGCCTAGCCCTTACCACTCTTCTGCCTTGGAGCCAATACACAGTATTGACTCCAAGACGGAAGGGTTTAAAAAAAAAATAAAAAGGAAAGGAAGTTGATATATCAGCCTGTTGGATAGGCTGAACAAAGATATGCTTACATATGGAAGATGTGAAGAACTAGCTCTCTAACTTCTATCCTGTTATCCCAAACTCAGCTTAGGGTCTATGAAGGGATCAAGAAATATTGGCTTGAGGTTTAAGTGGTAGCTCTTAGATCTTTGTCCTAAGCTACAGACCATAAATAAATTATGTCAAATTACTGTAATTAAGCTAAGCTACCCAGAAAATCCATTACTTGGCTAGAAATTCAGGGCAACAAAGTTATAATACCAGAAACTAGGTCAGCCACCCTACCACCCACATATCTGTAATCCATGTTACACAACTAATTGTCAGCTTTTCCTTAATAACAGTATTTGTTATCCCTTCTTTTACTATTTCTCTTACTAAGAAAACTGGGAACTGGAACTACTGTATCCTGAAATCACTTTATTTCTGTAGACATTCCAGTAAAAGTCTGCATTGGGAAATCAAGGCATAAACACTTGTTAGGGCTATGTGGGTGCATAGTGAGTTGAATAGAGTTTACATTAATCAAAATATTCTTCTTTTGTGCCTTATATACCTTTTAAAAGTACTATTTTTTTTTAGTTTTCAGGTCTCTTCATTCTGTGCTTATCTGCTGTCTTCTCACTGTTACTCTGCTTATGTATCCATACTAACGTCCTTTTTTTTTCCTTGAACTTAATTTTTCTCTGGTGTTTCTGCTGTATGAAACTGAACCACAATGGAAGCAACTTTTGCAGAGAGCACTTTAAAGTTTACAAAGTGTCTTACTTAAAAAACAAAACAAAACTCTGGGAGGTAGTTAGGGAGTTATAAACATTATTATGCCCATATTTAAAAATAAAATTTTATTGATATCTTTTGTTACATCATTGAAATTTCCATCAGTACTCTTCTCCCTCCCCTCTCCAACATCCATCACCTATAATGATTAATATTTTTTAAAGAAAAAGAAGATTAAAAAGTCAGGAAAAATGATCAGTACCTTGAAAAAGTCTGAGAATAGCTGCATAATGCAATGATCCAGGACAATTCTGAGGGACTTATGAGAAAGAATGTTATCCACATCCAGAGAAAGAACTGTGGGAATAGAATCACAGAAGAAAAACAATTGCTTGATCACATGGTTCGATGGCTACATGATTGGGGATGTTGACTTTAAATGATCACTCTATTGCAGATATTAATAATATGGAAATAAGTTTTGAACAATGATACATGTAAAACCCAGTAGAAATGTGTATCCGTCTCTATGTACAATGTTCTCCTGGTTCTGCTCCTTTCACTCTGCATCAATTCCTGGAGGTTGTTCCAGTTCCCATGGAATTCCTTCAGTTTATTATTCCTTTGAGCACAATAATATTCCATCACCAACAGATACCACAATTTATTTAGCCATTCCCCAGTCGAAGGGCATCCCCTCATTTTAATTGGTTATATTTTGAATTTTAAATAGGGAAAGGTACTGCTATTGTAATACTAATATATTTCTTCCAATTCCATGCTTTCATATTCTTATTTCCTTTTTATTTATGTTTAAGTAAGTCAACCAACATTTCTGGTTTGATATTTTTCTTCTTTTAAGGTGTTTGGGAGAGGCAGAGGTTGAATTTTCCCCTCAATTTTGAGGGAGAAACTTAACTTTCCGAGGAATGGCTAAAGTTAACTAAAGTGAAAAATCCTCATTTTCATTCTTCTGAATCAAGTTCTTGGGCAGCTCTAGGAACAATGAGTAGAAAATAAAGAGAGGCACATTTTGAATTGGTATAAAGAAAAATTTCTTAACAATTATAGCTCTCCAAAAGTAGAAGAGGTTGTCTTGAATGGTAATTACTTCTGTATCATTTGTAGTCTTCAAGCAGATACTTTCTGGAGTGGAAGAATGTTGTAGAGGTATCTGGTTGAATAGGTATGGGTAAGAGTAGGTAACCTTTGAAGGCCATTACAACTTTGAGATTCTGTGATTCTGTGAAAGAAATACACTTCTTTTCCTTTTTTAAAAAAAATGTACTTTTACTTATTTTGTTATATACTTACCAATTACATTCAAATAAGTTTAACATTCATTTAAAAATTTTTTGAGTTTCAAATTCTCTCCCTCCATCTCCCTTCTCTGTCATTTACTCAGAAGGCAAACAATACAATATCCATTATGCCTGTGAAGTTATGCAAAAAATATTTCCATACATTAAACATACATTAAACTCTGAGAAAAATAAAGTGAAAAAAAATGCTTCAATCTATGTTCAAGTGCACCAGTTCTCTGCAAAGGTGGTTAGCATTTTCCATTGTGGGTCCTTTGGAATTGTCTTGAAACCTTGTCTTAATTAGAGTAACTAAGCCACAGTTGATCATTGTTACAATAATATTGTTGCTGGGTATGGTGTTCTCCTGGCTTCACTTTGCATCAGTTCATCTAAGTCTTCCCAAGGTTTTCTGAAATCATCTGGTTCATCATTTCTTATAGCATAATAGTATTCTATCACAATCATATACCATAACTTGTCCAGCCATTCCCCAATTGATGGGCATCCTTTCAATTTCCACATAAAAGGAAATATTATAAATATTTTTGTACATACAGATTCTTTTCCCTTTTCTTTGATCTCTTTGGGATACAGACCTAGTACTGGGTTAAAGGGTATGCAGGTTTATAGCCTTTTGGGCAAAGTTCCAAATTGAAGAAACACATTTTTTTCCTAAAAAATGTGTTTACTACAGTAGCCTTTGAGTCTACTATCAGGTAAAATTCCTGAGAGATGTCTTGAATAAAAAAGAATGCCTAAGCAAGAGAAAAATGCCAGTTCTTACTTTACTTTAGGAATGCATCTAAACAACAACCTGAACAACTTGAAGTTTGGCAGTGATCATCATAGAATATCTTCCCATGCACAGACAGCCACAAAACAAGCAAAGCCGGACCTTTCTTCCACAAGAACAGGAAATGACAAGATTGTTCTGCTGGTGTGTAATAGAGCATGCACTGGGCAGCAGGGGAAAAGGTAAAACATCTATTTCCTAATGAGATGTTAATTTTAAAAGTTTTTAAAGACCTTTTAGTTTAACTACTTTTCCATCTGACAAGTATTCATCAGGTGCCAATTCCGTGCAAGTTCCTGGAGATATAAAGATTGCTTGCCATATATGACAAGGTATAACCCATTTTGGTATCTAGTATAATATATACAGACCTGTAGAATTCCAACCACAGACCAACTTGTTTTTTGCATAGAAATATCTTATTGTGAAGGTTGATCCTTGTCTTGTTGCTAATTACTCTATTGTGAATTTGTATAACATTCCTTTCTCTTAATGCACCTACTATATTCAGTCTGTATTAGAGTTATTTGGGTACATAGCTTATCTCTCCTATTAGATTATAAGCTCCATAAGGACAAAGATTGTGTCTTACTCTTCTTTATATCCCTCTAAATTCTCACCAATCATACCCTGGTCTTGTACATAAGCATTCTAGAAATTTTGGTTGCATTGTCTGGAAAGAGCCAGTGTATATCAATGGGCTAGTTAGAGGGATAAAGTACATTTAACTTTCTTCACTGACCTCTATGTTCTTATTTGTAGAATAAGGGGGATGTCCTAGATGATATATAATGTTCCTTCCCTATCCTATTGTCTACAAACTTCCCTCAGCCTCTTCCCTTCATCCCTCACTTCTTTTATCAGTTATTATTTGTACTTTCCATATCAAGCCTCTTTAGGGTCTCTGCTGTCATGAATTGGAGCAATCAGTTAACTATACATGATGGACCATTTGAACTAGGGACCAAGAAAACAGCCCCAATTTACTTAAGGAAGACACAAGGTCTGGCTATCTCATAAATATCACTGGAACCATCATCCTTCTTCTAAAACTGATCTAGATAAAGTATTATTTATTAAACTTTTTTCTTGTAAACTTTTAAATTTGTACTCAACTGAAAGAGCCTATTAAAAAATAGTACTTTTCTTTTTGTATTACTCAGATCCAAATCTTTGTTTCTTTTCCTCACACTGGTTAATCAGATTGTAAAGTTGTCTGAACAAAGAGGCAAAGTCTACATATTCTGTCCTGGAAAATTTTAGAGACCAAAACTTTTCCTAACTTTTTCAAGCTCTTTTGGGTGTTTCCTTTATCCCTTCTCAGTCCTTTCTGGGAACAATACTTCCTAGGCTGCTATATTTTAACCTTCTTCTGTGTTGCCCTATTATTATTTTTAGTATATACTGGTGTCTAGGAATGCCCTTATTCACTAGTAGAACAAATATGGTGTAGCTTTTGAAACTGTGACTGCCAAAATGTGGTTGCCAAAGCTGTAAATGTTAAAAACTGTAAAGATAATTTTTAGTGTTTTGACTTAAAATAAAAAAATAAGTGGTTGCCATGGGAAATCCCCAAATATGAAAAATACCTAAGTCAGCTGGGATTTATGGAGATTTTTAATTAATATAAATGAAGGAATGAGAGAGAGAGAGAGAGAGAGAGAGAGAGAGAGAGAGAGAGAGAGAGAGAGAGAGAAAGGGCCTATTAAGGGAGAGCGAGTCAGTCTTCATCACTCACCACAACATTGTCTTCAAGCAAGCTCCAGTCCTTCGAACTCTGAACTCCAACTAACTACCTCCAACTCTCTTTTTGCCCAAACTGACTTCTCCTTTTAAAGAAATTTTCTCTTATGTCACCTCCCCTAAATTTTCACATCTACCAATCACAGTAGACGCTTTCCCCCAGGACTGCCCATTCTTAGTTCTCATCTTCTTTTGTTCTCACCTTCTCTGGTTAGATTAAATCCTCTGAGTACTTCACACCTCTTTTGTTAAGCTTGCCTTGTAAGTTGCTTGACCTTTTAGGTACTAATTTAACCTTTATAGGTACTTAGCACCCTTTTGTATTAGTCTGTATTTGTATTTGTATTTGTCTATTGTCTATAAATAGTATTGTATTTGTCTAAAAACAGACCTAGCTTAAGGTTCTAGCTTTACAATAAGGTATGAGTTGGGGACTTTTCATTGTTCAATCAGGAGTTTGAAATGTTATCTTCCCCTAAGGCACTGTCTGAGTAGGGTGGAGTAATTTTAAAAGTTCTCAATACATTCCTGATTAAATACCTTCATTGTTAAAAATGGGGAATAACTTAATCAAATCTTCTGAAGTAGAGTCTGAGTAGTTTTAAGACTCACAATCTCCCCCTGGTGATCATTGGGAGACTAGTCTCCCCATTGATCATTTAACATAATCATCTTGTAGTCCTAAACACTTCTAACTACAGATGTATACAATATTCAATTTCTAAGAGGAAATTACAGTAGTGAGGGAGGAATAGAAAAGAAAGAAAGCAAAACCAATGTTTTGCTAGGCGTATTGACAGAAAGCCAAATTAGGGGCAGTCCCTTTGGCATAAAAGTGTACATTTACAAATAAATGTTCAATCAAACTTCAGTTCAATCAACCACACCCAAAGTTCATTCTTGATCTTCTTGATGTAGTGTAGGTTTTCTGGCATATTTCTGCAACAGTTCATTCTCTGGATTTAGGAGTTAGCAAGCTTCTTCCTTGAAGAGCTTTTCTCAAACAAAAATTCAAATTCTTGGATTTTTATTAAAATACAACCCCCCCCCCCGAAGTGGGTGTTAAAAAACATCCAGTTCAGCACAGGATACAATGTTGAGTTATGGGGGTGTATGAGTCAATTATTAAAAGAAGAGAAAAACAAACAAAAAGATAAGGAAAAAAATTCAAAATAGGCCCTTGTATAGGTCTAATTTAAAGTAATTTCTATCCCACAAGTCTGTAGGACAGAATGCAGTAATATTTCACTTACCCATTTGCAGCCAAGACTACAGGAAGTTGCCATACTATAAGAAGAAAAGGAACTAGAATTTTATTTTGATAGGGAAGCATCATTCCCTGGTCTGATTTTTGTCATTCTCGGATATAGGGAGCCAGGATGATAGTCAGACTTTGGTACTTGTCTGAGTACTTCACAAAGAGTGTAGATACAAGGAAGTCCTACGATTTAACATATGTCAAGCATCACAACCTCGAGTCTCATTAGTATTTTCTGTGTGCTCTTTTCGGCACTATTAAGGTTAAGTCTGTGCTCCTTGCTTTTATCCCATTTCCTAGAATCAGACACAAACATTAATCACAGTCCCATAACATTTTATCAATAAATGGCAGGTTCCCATAGTTTAAAGCTTTTGGAGTATGCATTGATATTATAGCTAGTATATATATTAAACTTATATTACTGCAGAAAAATAATGTTAATTGTATGTACCTTTAGTACAAGAAATGAGAAAAAAAGGAAAAAATCAAATATTCTAATCAAATAAAAGAAAAGCAATAATAATAAAAATAAGGAGGAAAAGAGAAAAAAAATCATGAGTTCAATGTGTTCCTGAAAACAGTATCCACTTGTCAATGGATTATTATCTCCAATTCATGTGATAGGACACAGTCAATCAGTCTCAACAGAAGATGCTGTCTTCACATGTGAGCAATGAATCCAAGAGTCCTTCTCTCCAACCTTTATAGATGTTGGAGTAGTTAACAATTTTTGGAATGGTCCTTCCCATGAAGGCTGAGTTGCTCCAGTACGCTTGAAATTCTTAATATACACTTCTCCTGGGTTCAGGTCATGAAGAGAAAAGCCTAGTGGTCCGGCTTGTACTGCAGCTCCAGATTCATGAAGTTCATGTAGTTTGTGCTGTAATTCCTGTATAAAGGAAGCAATAGTAGTATCTCCCCCCTAATACTGATGTATATGCAGGGGGAAAAGGTTTAACCTGTATAGGTGGATGTCCAAAAAGCATCTCAAATGGTGAGATGTGTAGGTCTCCACTAGGACGCATCTTCTACCACAAACCTCTTGACATAGGGATTCTTAATTTTTTGTGTGCTATGGATGGGCCCCTTCTCAGAATAATACTTTTAAATGCATAAAATAAGGTATTACAAAGGAAACCATTTGTACTGAAATAAAGTTATCAAAATTTTTTAAAAGTTCAATGATCTCATTAACCCCTACGCTAGTCCTTCTACTGTAGCTGTCCTGATCAGCTAGGACCCCTCAGAAAGATGAGACTTCACTACTCCTGTGGAATTAGAGGTGCTATTAGGACTTGGAGGATTCACATGTAACCATCTAGCTATGATTGACATTTTTGGCCCAAAGTTTGCCATATCCAGCAAGTAATATGATAGGGGAGATTGTCTCCACTCCAAGTCCAGTGAGTCCCTTCTTAACAAGTTATTCTTGTTGACTCTGATGCCCTGGAATATGGACTCTGCCTTCTTTTCTTTCTGTCTTAGCCATTTTCCAAATACTTGACCTCTCATCTGCCTGACCACATAGTACTCCTGCTGATCCATTTAGCCCTATCTATTTCTCTGGTTTTCAATCTTCCTGTCTGCCTAACAAGGGAAACTTCTAGTCCTAGTCTTTCCTTCCTAGATCTCTGTCTGCTTTGCCATGCCAGTTCCAAGATACCAATTTAACTTAAATCAGTTATTACCTGTAAATTACTGTTCTCATCCCATTGATGCTATGGGGAAAGGAATGAATGTTGAATTTTCTAGTTTCATTTCAATTGAAGATATGTCCCAAGAGCATTTTTATTCTGATTCCAGATAATTAACTAGCAAAATAACCTCATATTTTGCATAGCATTTTAGATTTTATATAATATTTCCCTCTCAATGATATTGTAGGTTAAATGGTTACATATTATGATCATTTTACAGATGAAGAAATTCAAAGATATTATCAATAACTTATGGTAGGAATACAGCAAAAGATATAGTTTTAAGACTTTTTAAACATTTTATTTTCTTTAGATTTGGACAACCCTTTGTGCTACACTTAGAAAAGACAATAGCATGGGATCTCTTGCAGAAGGAGATCTTGGAGAAGATGCAGTATTTTTTAAGGCCCACAGTTTGCATCCAGGTGAGTAAAACAT
Organism: Monodelphis domestica; assembly: GCF_027887165.1. Classification (NCBI taxonomy): domain Eukaryota; kingdom Metazoa; phylum Chordata; class Mammalia; order Didelphimorphia; family Didelphidae; genus Monodelphis; species Monodelphis domestica. The sequence continues at coordinate 172,774,841 of NC_077233.1, read as the reverse complement.
TCCAATTTCCACAACTTTGAATACTTGGCAAAGAAATTAAGTTATTAAAAGTGGCTTTAAAATTCCAAATTCATTTCTCATTAGGCCAGGAAACCAGGCTCCAGGGTAGAGAAGACCTGATGAAATGTAACTTGATTAAGTTGAATCTATTCAAATTTTTAGTAATTGTTGGGTTGTGTTCATCACAAACCTTACATATGAATCATTATTAATGAAGTTCAACACAAAGAAAGTTTGGGGAAATTTTGGTGGAACTTTTATATCTTGCCCTCAAAGTCTAGGCATTATTCTTTGTAAAAAAAAAAAAAACAACATAATTTGATCTCCTTATCTTAAAAAGAAAACAAACTCAAATATCATTGAGTTTAAAATGATGTACAAGAATACTTTGCTTTATGTAAATTATGTTAGATTTTAGCCAATGGACTTGTTAATTGGTGAAGATTTTTAGTAAATTATATTGTTCTTAAGTGCTTTAGAGGAATTCTCTTCTTTAATGATTCTTTGACAAAGCAACCTTTTATCTGTTCTGTAAATCTGATTATGTTAAATAATAGCAGGGATACACTTGTACTAGGCTTCCTACCTAAACTAACTCTTATGTTCAAAATAGGTGTGCCCATTTAGCTTGCGTGTTGTCAGTGTTGTGGGAATAACATACTTACTACCACAAGAAGAGCAACCTTTGTGCCACCCGACTGTGGAAAGGTAAAATCACGTCTTCTCTGACCTCACTGGCAGAGTGTGCTTTTTGCATGTCTGTATACCTGAGATTAGAGGGATATCTGTTAGACATTTCTCATTAGTGGTAAATTCTCTAGCCCTGCTCTGAAATTGAAGTTTTCATAGCTTACACAGCACATCTCTGGAATGAAAATGAGTCTCATTTGACATTTATCCATTAATTTTATGGTTATCTTCAACTTTATATTTTGGCAAATAACAGTAATAACATGTTTCGAGATCATACATTTAGAGCTTGAATTAGTTATGTATTCATTTATTAGGTGCCTCCTAAGCACTGTGTTGGCTGAGGATACAAAAAGAAGTGAAAGACAGATCCTGCCCTCAAGGAGCTTCCAGTCTAATGGGGGAGACATGTAAACAGAGATATGCAAAAGCAAGCTATATATGGGACAGACCGGGAAAAATACATATACATACATACATACATACATGCATACATACATGTGTGTATCAAGTAATTTGGTGGAAGGGGAAACTAGGACCTGAGTTGGGGCTCAGATAAAGTTTTATGTAGGAAGTAATTTTTAAGGTAAACTTTGGAGGAAGCCAGGTATTATGAGAGGCAGAAATGAAGAATGAGTGAATTCTGTGCATGAGGGAAAATTTTTACAAAGACACGGCTGGAGATAAGATGGAATGGCTAAAAGGGAATAGTTTGCAAGAAATTAGAAAAATAGTCAGATGGGCCAGGCCTAGAGACAGGAGGGTTCAAATCTGGATTCAGACACTTCCCTAGCATCCTGGGCAAGTCACTTAACTCCCATTGCCTAGAGTCCTTACTGCCCTTTTGCTTTGGAACCAGTACATAATATTGATTGTAAGATAGAAGGTAAGGTTTAAAAAAAATAGATGGGAAGGAGTCAGATTGTTCTGATCTCTGAATGCCAAATAAAGCAGATGGTGTTTTATCTCAGAAGCAAAAGGGAGCCCTGGAACTTTTTGAGCAGGCAGGTTTCAATCTTTAGGAATATCACTCCAGGAACTGGGAAGGGAACCTTGTATGCTACCTAATTCAACCTCCTCTAATTTTAAGAATAAGGAGAGTCACAGAGAGGATAAATGACTTGCTCAGGGTAACAGATAACTAAATGGCAGAGCTAAAATTTGAACTAACTTCAGATCTATTACTCTATGCACTGAATTAATTGGGATGCTTACTTTCATAATTTTAGAAAGATTCTAGTTACCAACCTCAGTGCAAATAAAATATTCTTATAGGTAAATAAAAACATGCAATTTGAAGAAAAAACTACTAATAGCTTAATGTTCTAGTTGATGAAATTGTTACTTGGCTTTTCTACATTCGGGTTCTTTGCTGGAAGGCAAAAAAGTAAATTAAAAATGACACCTTCTAAATATACAGTTTCATGACATAAGTGTCTTTTGTTTTGCTACCCCTTTAAATAGAAGTAATACTCCATTCTTAACTCATTTTTATTTCTTAGGATCTAAGGTAAATCTAAAATTAGGATAGAAAAATTTCTGGTAGTTTGGTATAAAATCAGAGAAGGGAAGGGACAAAACAAGTTTATTTCCTTGTATTTTTTAAATAAAAAATTACATTTTATTTTATTTTCAGATCTGAATTCCCTCCCATCATCCCTCCCCGCCCTCTTGAGAAAGCTAGAAAAACAAAACCTTTGTAACAAAAATGTAGAGTCAAAGACAAAACAAATAACTGCATTGACCATATTCTCCACCTCCCCCCCCTACTGCCCCATTATGTTTCAGTCTGTACTCTGTATTCCTCATTTCTATCAGGAAGTAGGCTGTATGTTTCATCTTGCATCCTCTGGAATTGTGGTTGCTTATTATGCTGACTAGGGTTCCTAAGTCTTTCAAAGTTGTTTGTCTTTACAATATTAATATTATTGTGCAAAGTGTTCTCCCAATTCTGCTTGCTTCACTCATATCAGTTCATACAAATTTCAGGATTCTTTGAAAGTGTGCTTTTCATCATTTCTTTCAGCACAGTAGCATTCCATCACATTCATATCCCATAACTTTTTTAGCCATTCCTCAATTGATGGGCATCTCTTCTGTTTCCAATTCTTTGCCACCACAAAAAGATCTACTCTAAATATTTTTGTACTTGAGTTCTTTTTCTCTTTCTTTTATGTCTTTGGTAGTAATAATAACACTGGGCCACAGTAATAGCTCTTGAGGCATTTTTCCAAATTGCTTTCTCAAATGTTTGAACAATTCCTTGTATTTTAGGTTTAAATTAATTCTAGGATAATAGGTCCATAGAAATAGTATCCTTAGAAAAGAGATAATGGAACACACCTCCCTTATCTCAGAAGAGAGGTGAGGAATTATTATAGCAGAATATTGTATGTGTTGTTAGATATTATCAGTGCTGAATGCTTTTAACTTTTTCTTTGATAGGAGGGAGCTGGAGGGGGCATATTTCTGAAATAGATTGTGACATAAAAACAAAAGGAATAAATAAAACATAAATAATAAAAAGAAAAAGAAAAATAGTATATCCATGAATACATGTATCCCTTGCTTTACAAAGATTTTCTTGACTCTGCTGCTTTTGACACTGCTCACCTTCCCCTCCTGTATACTTTCTATGTTTTAGTTTTTGTGGCAATGTTCTTTTCTGGTTCTCCTTTCTTTCTGGAGTTCCTTCTCAATCTTCTTTCCTGGTCATTCTGACTAACCATGGGTAGTCCCACCTCTTTTCTGTCTATATTATCTCAGTTGGTGAGTTCATCAACTCCTATAGATTTGATTACCATCTCTATGCAGATCTCTCTCTGTCTCCGTCTCTGCTGTCTCTCTCTCTCTCTCTCTCTCTCTCTCTCTCTCTCTCTCTCTCTCTCTCTCTCTCTCTCTCTCTCTCTCTCTCTCTCTCTCTCTCTCTCTCTCTCTCTCTCTCTCTCTCACTACTTTTCTCCTACATTTGTAATCTTGACAGTATCCTTTACATCTTCAACTCAACATTTAATTTGTTGGCAAAATTTGTCATTTTTACCTTTATGACATTTCTTATTATACATTCCCTAATATCCTTGTAAATAGTAATGACCTTGCCTAATGCTCTCATCTATTCTTGTCTGCACTATTGTAGTAGTTTTCTGGTGGATCTCCATGCCTTGAATCATTTCCCACTCTAATCCATCCTTGATTTAGCTTCCAAAGTAATTTTCCTAAAGCATAGATCTTCCCATGTCCATCCCTCTACTTAGAAATTTCAATAATTCTCTATTGTCTCTGGGATCAAATATGAAGTCTTCTGATATTTAAAGCTATGTAAAACTTGTCCCCTTCCTACATTCTTAGTCTTCTGTTAACAAAGAATGATGTCTTCTTATGCTTTACTCCCTTCCATGCACTTCTATTATTCAACTGCCCTGACCTGCTTTGATGTTTCACCTCCCACCCATCTCTTCACTTTTTTACTGGCTATTCCTCAGGCTTGGAATGCTTTTCCTCCTAACCTCTACTTCTTAATTTTTCTGACTTCCTCTAAAGATCAGTTCAAATTTCACTTTCGATAGGAATTCTTTCTTGCTTTCTTCCTTCTCTGAATGCTAATACCTTTCCTTCTGAGATTCCCTTCCATTTATGCTGTATATGTAAGGTTTGCATATAACTATACGCCATCTACTCCATTAGATTGTGAGGTCCTGGAGGGCAGAGGATGTTTTTGTCTTTTCTTTGTATCCCTATAGCTTAGTCCAGTGCCTGGAATATAGTAAATTTTTAATAAATGCTTTTTGACTGACTGGCTAATGTGAACTTGCAGAATCTATTGAGATCCAATATAAATATTAAGAAATGTGTCATGGAAAAAAATTCCCCAATAAACTGATATGAAAAAATTTAGCAGATTGGGACTTAAGATTTATATGCTGATCATTATAGTATGACAATAGTATTCCATCTGTTGGGAGTTTTTAAAAAAATTCTAGATTCAGTTGTTTTGTCATGAATCATCTATATATTAATATATGTGTGTGTGTGTGTGTGTGTGTATATATATATATATATATATAATTATCTTGGATACTATTTGGCATGCAAAGAAGTATAAGACACTTTCCTCCATGTCCTTAAGTAACTCCCTGGTAAGTTGGAGAGACTAGACTTCTGACGAGACAATATATGATAAATAACAGATAAGTGGTACAGAGAATCATGTTAGGAGGAGAGAGAAATTCAAGTAGATTAGAATTGTTTAGAATGTTGTTGTCAAGGCCTTCCAGAGCTGCACTTGTATACATTTCTGCATCTTCCAGTTTAGGACTGTACTCTCAGTTGGAAGGCACCCAGGAATCTTTGGATCCAGCCACAATCTGAACAAGAATCATCTTTACAAAATCTCTGACTAGTAGCCTATTTGGTCTCCATTTTATGACTGTTAGTGATACTTAGGACTGTTAATGATGGGCATCTATTCCAATTTAGGGCAATTTAAATGTTGAGGAAGTGTTTCTCATAATGAACAAAATATTCTTTTGGGCAATTTTTTTGTTCTAAGGTCTGTTTTATGGGGCCAAGCAGAACAAATATTTCTATATATTCATTGTTATTAATAACAGTAAAATATTTCATACTTTAAGGTTTACAAAATACTTTAGCTATATTATCTCATTATTTGAAGATAGTCTTCTCTAGGCTAAATCACCCTGATACCTAATACATGATTCACATGTGGCATAGTTTCCAGTCTTTTCACCATAATGATCATCTTTCTCTAGATACAATTAGTATGAAGAATATAAAGAATGGTAAGGCTTTATAATGGTAAGGCTTTATATGAACTAATGAAAAGTTAAAATAGGAAAACAATATGCATATTGACTACAAATCAAATGGAAAGAACAAGAAAAATGGTACAGCATATATTATAGCTATGATAACCAAGCCTGACCTCTAAAAAGAGATGAGGAAAGTATATCTTTTTAAGAAGAGGTAGAGGACTATGAGTGTGGAATACCACAATATTGTCAGGATCAGTTGACATATTGAATGAGTACTTCTCAGAAAGCACACCCACCAAAATAGGGACACTAATGCATTATTGGTGGAGTATGAGCTGATTCACCCATTTTGGAAAACAATTTGGAACTATGCCCAAAGGACTATAAAACTGTGCATATCCTTTGACTTCACAGTATTTCTATTAGGTCTGTATCTCAAAGAGATCAAAGAAAAGAGAAAAAGACCTGTGCAGATAAAAATATTTATAGCAACTCTTTTATGGTTACAGAGGTGAGGGGATGTCCATTAATTGGGGAATGACTGAACAAGTTGTGGTATAAGATTGTGATGGAATCTTAATTTGTGCTATAAGAAATGCCAGGCAGGATGGTTTCAGAAAAACCTGTGAAGACTTATATGAACTGATGCAAAATGAAGTGAGCAGAACCAAGAAAACATTGTACACAATAACTGTAATATTGTAAGGATGATCAACTGTGAAACATTTAGTTACTCTGATCAAGACAATAATCTCAGACAATTCCAGAGAAACTAATAATAAAAACATATTGTTCACCTTCAGAGAGTGAATGGATGAGCTTTTGAATGTAGATTTAAGCATCCCTTTTTTTTACTACCTTTATTTTTAAAAACTTTTTTGCAACATGGCTAATAGGGAAATAGGTTTTGCTTGATTTCATGTGTATAATCGATATTATATTGCTTGCTTTCTCAAGGAATAGGACAAGAGGGGTTGGAGGAAGGGATAGAATTTGGAACTCAAAATGTTAAGAAACTAATGTTAAAATTAAATAATTAGTATAAAAGGAAAAAATAATTGAAAGAATTTACAGAGAATACTAGATGAACTGAGTCTTGAAGAATGCTAAAGAACTGAATAATGGAAGAAGGAAAGAAGATATTTAGGGAAAACAATATAAATAAACATGTAATATGAGAGATTCACAGGGCACATTCATGGAAATGAATGTATAGACTATACTGGTTTATGACAGACAAGAAGACTGGATGGATAAATAGAAGCCAAGAAATGAAGAACTTTGAATTCTTGACTGAAGACTTTGAATTTGATCCTAGAGACAATGGGGAACCAAGGAAGGTTTCTGAGTAGATTTTTAATGAGAATGGTGGCTTAGGAATATTAATATGATATGGATCTGCAGGTTGGAGTAGTAGTGGGGAAAATTAGACAAGGAAACCAGTGAGTGAATGTGGCTTCCTGCCATTTCAACCCAGCATCTTCTTCCTACTTAGACTCCTATATGAGGACTTTAAGAAGTAGAAAAGGTACTTTAGAGATTACTTAGTCTCACCTCTTCATTTTACATTTGGGGAAAGCAAAGAACCAGAGAGATCAAATAACTTGTCCAAGGTTATTTAGTTTGCTGTTATCTGAACTAGAACAAGAACCTGTATAGTTCAGCTCATATGCTTACTTTGCTCCCCTCTTTTAGTTCTGACTCTTCCTTTTTGCTGGAAGGATTATGTAATGTATCACAGTAAGCATAGGCCAACCCTGTGGTCAGCTAAGAAGCACTGGATCAGAGCTATACATTGTGGTACTTTTGTTGCTTGTGGATAAAGTTAGGACATCTGTGATCAACAAAGCTTTTTTTACCTCATTTTGTACAGCTATTGTATTAGTACTAATGTATTTGTATGCATATAGAAATGTGACTACAAGATATTTTCCAGGTGATTGGCAATGTCAAGCATTATCAGGCAATATTGCCAACTGGCAGTCTCTCTTAGTCCTTCCTTCCTCCCTCCCTAGTAATAATTTTAGGACAGAAGGGCAAGGACTAGGTACTCTACCCACTGAGCGGCCTAAATGCCTCATCATTGGGAATGAAAAACAATTAAAACATTCCCTGCCCTCAAGGAATTCATGTTGTAATTGGGGAGACAACATGTAAAAAAATGCATGCACAGAGTAGATGCAGAGATGGCAGGAGCTAATCTCAGAGGTGTCAGCACTATCAGCCCAGAGGACTAGGAAAGGCCTTCTGTCAAAGGTGGGGTTTGAGCTGAGTCTTGAAACCGAGAGACAGAGGTAAGAATGATTTCAAGTCCATCCTTCTTTGCTGCCTCCCATTGCTTCTTTGAAAGCTAAGAGTCAAGGAACCTCCTTCAAAATGTGCTGCCATAATGTCTATTTTAACTTGTGTAAAGATTAAAATTTAGGAATATGGGGAGACTGAGGCAGGTAGAAATTAGTTTCTCTCTGCAAGGAGTATTATATTTTTTAGAGGTTTATTAAGGATTAAGGATTAAAGAATATACAAGTAAGAAACATGTGCCTAGGCCAGAGGCCTAGACAAAATAACCTCACATCATGGAAGAGACGCCTCTGCTCCAAAACAGAAGTCCAAAAAGAGAGAGCAAAAACCTTTGCCACCAGCTTAAATCCTTCCTCGATCTTGGCCCACCTCTAGAATTCCCGTGAGATTACAAAGCATTTTGGGGAAGGTGGAGCAAGGGCTTGTGGGGATTGAAGTCCAGAGTTCAAATCTCAATTTTACACTTGCACCCTTTAACCTATGGACTATCTAGAGAATTTTGCTTGAAAACAGAGAGGCAAGTCCACATATTTAAACAGGCATAGCAGAGAGCCAGATTTCCATCTTTTGAAAAGGTACAGGACAGCTAGATGGCACAATGGATGGAAAGCCAGGCCTCTAGTGGAGAGGACCTAGGTTCAAGTTAAAGTCTGGCTTTAGATTGGGTTTAAGTGAGTTGTCCAGGGTCACATAGCTAGGAAGTGTCTGAGACCAGATTTGCATCCAGGACCTCCTGTCTCCAGGCCTGGCACACTATTCACTGAGCAACCTAGTCATACTGTTACATATACCTAAGATGAGCGGGAAGGGATCTCAGTGACTCTTATTGTTCAGATGAGAAAACTAAATCCCAAGAGAAGGGAAATGACTTGCCCAAAGTCTCATAGTAAGACTGAGAAGTGGGATTTGATCAAACCCAGAACCTCAGAGCCAAACTCTTTCTGATATACTTTTTGGCCTCTTTTGTCTCTCTGAGGTTCTACACCTCTCAGGGATGTTTGGAGGAAAGCTCTTTACAAACCTCAAAGTCCTGTTCAGATGTGAGGAGTTTCTTTTTTGTTATTTTGATAGGTTAATTTTCTGAATAGGTGGAGGACAGACAAGAAATGGTCTTATCAGGAACCTGCTAGACCAGGCAAGGTAGCTCTTGTTTCCAGGGTGATCAAATTGCATAGGAATTTAGACAATTTCTGCCATGCCCCAGCTATCAGGACTCCTGCCTTGAGGCAGTGCTGTTCTTATTGGTTGAGAGTCTATTTCTTCTACCTACCTACTTTTCAAATTATGTGACATAGAGTTTGTAGCAAAATGACAAAGAGAACAGTAGGCAGGAATTATGAAGGATAGAGGAGGGAACAAGGCAGGTGAGGGAGGAGGAGGTAAAACTAATTTGGAGTCAAGAAGACCTACTCTCAAATCCAGCCTCAGAGACTTTCTTAGCTGTATGACATATCAGCAAGTCCCTTAACCTCTTAGCCTTAGCTACCTTAACTGTAAAATGGGGATAATAATAGCTCCTATTTTTCAGTGTCATTGTGAGGAACCAATGAGATGTTTTCTACTGACCATAGCATAGTGCCTGGCACATAGTAGGCATTATATAAATGCTAGCTGATTGTATTTGACTTTGAAAGATGGGTACAATTTACCCTAGTTAGATGGAGAAGATTGTGAAGGGAGAAGGATGTGCCTGAAGACACAGAGTCCGGGATACACATAACATGTTTAAGGAACAATAAATTGACCAGTTTTGTGTGATCAAAAAGTTCATATGGATGTTAAGTTAGTGTCTTGTGTATCTTTAAATTCATAATATAATACTTAGACTCTTTATTTTGTATTTTTTTCCCTTTTCATTCTTTTTATACCTATTTACTTTTTGTTCTGTTAGTTGGTGGAAAATAGATATACAAAAATTCCCTGTCAACAGTTCTTTTTGTTATTTCATCACAGATTGTATGTCACAAAATTTCAAAGGTAGAAGACAACTTTCTACTTTAGTTATGATGTGCCATTTAAATAGTGCACAAGGCCAAACTCTGGTTAACCACTCACTTTAGAGGAGTTAGTTTTGTAAATTTAAATGGCAAAAGAATAGAACAGAACATCTTTTAATTAGTTAAAATCATGAATTAGGTCTAGGAGATGTAGTCTTTCTATGGGAAATGAGAGAAAAAAAGTCATAGTTTTGGCCAGACTTCTGTCTTAGATTGAGATTATCCATGCAATGTTTAAAGTAGTAGCTAGGGTTCAAACATTAGATAACATGCTTGTTCACAAAAATGAAATGGAAACATATAACAGATTTTGAAAGGGGAAAAAGAGCTCAGAAGTCATTTAGTCTAACCCTCTCATTTTAATGGTGGGAAAACAAGAGCCAGAGAGTCCCCATCACAAGGAGCGTTATTATATTAGCTAGGATTTCTTTGCCTCCTGCCCAACCCCTCTGTATGTACTTGAATAGAATTGGCTTCTGGTTTCTCACTCTTCAATATTAAAAAAACAAAAACAATCATCTTGTACCCTAAAAGCCAACCAAATTTATCTCCTTCTTCTGTGTGTATCTTTAGTCACAAAATGACTTTTTGGGGATTTCCCCAATGACCATTTGTGGAACCCTCTTTCTTGTATGCAAAATAAACTGAAGAAAAATCTGGCCTCAGCTCATAATCTTGGGCATCCTGGTTATTTCCTATATAATGTCCTCGCTATTTCCCTTTATCCTAGTTAATTTCCTTTGTCATTTCATGAAGAATATGAATCTTCCTCCTTCCCCACCATGGATTATGTCTCTACTTTGCCCTATGCATCTTGCAATCAATTCTAGATATCCTTCTTGCTACAGAGGTACACTAAAAACACTGCTACATAATAGTACATTGTAGCCAAGAGCCTAGTCTCTAACATCTTTTGAATGCTGGTTACTTTGTGGTGTAGTTGAACTTGGGCTCCCTCTGGAGTTAAAAGGTATGAGTTCAAATTCTGCCATCCAACCTTTTCTGATGTTACCTTGGGCAAATCATTAAACTTCCTGGCCCTCAGTTTCCTCATAGATAAACCAATTGGATGGGACTAGGTAGCATCTAAAGAACATGTTCTTAAGTTAGGGTGTGAATGTGTTTTTTCTAAATATGTATTTTTGTAACTACATTTCATCAAAATTGATTTCCTTTGCAATCCTATTTTAAGGATTTAAAAACATTATTCTAAGAAGGGACCTATGGACTTCAACAGACTACTAAAGGAATCCATGAACAAAAAAAATTAAAAACCTCTCTATAAAATCTCCTTAAAAAAATAAAATCTCCTTCAGATCTCTGTCTATAATCCTGTTTACTTTCAAATGGGGCAGCCAAATTGACCAAAGAAAGTGGCATCTCTGATACAATTACACCACATTTCACATTTGTCTGTTTTGTGATGGCATTAGAAGAATTTTAATTGAATTTATTGTACCTCTAAAGATATACTTTAACTTCAGTTGTGGGGCATTGTCATTTAAAATCCATTTAAAAAATGATGGCCAATATAACATTTCCAGTGGATTTATCTTTCATCATTTTAGACAAACTTTAGTCAGATTTGGTATGTTGCTTAACTTTACTTTTCCTTCAGGTATTACCACCCCACTGGGGGAGAAAATGGGGCATTTAGAGATTCTTTGGGTTCAGAAATAAAGAAAAAAATGTTAAAAGAAAAAATAATTTGGGGAAGCTAAGTAGTACAGTGGATAGGACACCAGCACTGGAGTCAGGAAGACCTGAGTTCGAATATGAACTCAGACTGGTTTTAGCTCCGTGACCCTAGGCAAGTCACTTCACCCTGATTGCCTAGCTCTTGCTGCTCTTCTGTCTTAGAATTGATACTAATTTTTTTTTAAAAGAAGAATAATTTAGGAACATTAACTTAAAGAGTAAACTCCTAAAAAGCACCATACTATTTATATGTTGGGTCTCTGCCCAAAGAATTGTTAAGATGTTAGAACTGAAAGGAAGGGAACAGAGATCATCTAGTATAATTCCCTTATTTAACAGATGAAGAAATGAAGGTCCAAACTGATGACAGTCACACAGTGAAATGATAGATTTCTGGCACATCCAGCCCCAGAACTTGGGTCTGCTGATTCCCAGCCCTGTATTTGTTCCCACAACTTCACAGCTGCCTCCTTCCCCCCACCCACACTGCTAAAAATTTCCATGGGTCTTTGTCATACTGTCTGAAATTCCTCTAATTAGAGATTTATTTGGGTTAATAAGTATTTACTTTGAAAAAATACAACTGCGTTCAGAAGTGTTAAGGAGCTATACATCCCTTATACCTTAGTGTGAAATAGTCTGATTAGATTTGTTGTTGTTTTTTAACAGCTGCATTAAGGGCTTAAAGAGTTTTTGTTACGGTGAGTGAAAATAGCTTATTTGGGGACTTGGAGCAGCACTTAGGGAATTTGTATAGGGTAAGTCTATACTTGAGGAAATATAGCTGATCTTGGATTTTAGAGCACAACTTTGGGGGTCTGAATTGTTTTACCCTTCCTTAATCTCCAAGTGCTGAGGGGGTGAGGAAGGAGGTAGGAGAGAAGGGAAGAAATTGTGAGATTATTTAAAACAAATTTCACATTTTTGCCCTGACTAGGTTCATGCCATTTCCTCCATAGCATCCCAGATCTAGAGCTGACAGGGACCTCAGGGGCCATCTGTTACAATGACATCATTTTACAGATGATGAAACTGATACCTAGGAAGGTTAGTGACATACCCAAGGGATTATTGCAGGCATACAAATATTTTTGATGATAATAAAAAACCTTTGGGGTGGTATTGGCCCATATTTCTTGCACAGTAAAGGAGTTTAGTAACATTTACTTGATATGTCAACATCATTAAAATGTTCTTCAAATTAAATTAAAAACCTTTATCTTTCATCTTAGAATCAATATTAAGGATCAGTTTCAAGGCAAAAGGAGAGGTAAGAACTAGGCAATTGGTATTAAGTGACTTGTCCAGAGTCACACAACTAGGAAGTATCTGAGGTCAGATTTGATCTCAGGGTGTCCTGCCTCCAGGTCTTGCTCTCTATCCTTTGAGCCATTTAACTTCCTCTACCCACATCACTTTGAATGATTTCAAAAATGCCTATGGAATCTTGGTTATCATCCCTATACTTATTTCCAGTTTACTTGAAAGAATAAGCCCGATACTAGTACAGTGTTCAAGAAATTTTGTTGATTTTTAGGTTCAAAGGCATGGGGAGGAACCTTGTTTCCTCAAAAAGAGATAGTGTGGTATAGTGAAAAGACTTTTGGATTTGGAGGTAATAGAGACCTACGTGCAAATCCAACCTTTTAGTTGTGTGTTAAGTTCTGAAAGCCTCAGTTTCCTCATATACAGAATGGAGTTGGTAAAAATATGTTACCTATGGTCCAGATCGTATTCCATTCCATGAGAATCTTTGTGCTTCAGTGAACCTAGGTTTGATCCTAGAGACCCAGACTCTAAGAAGAAAGGGGATCAAGCTTTTGTCATTCTCTGGCTCTTAAGACCTACTCAGGAGTTTTTAGGAAAATTTCTTAAGCAACTGTCTCCTATAATGTATTTATAGAGTTCATTCTAACAGAAGTACACAATGTAAAAAGCAGGTATCTGACATAGGGTGGCTATTTATTTCTTCTACCACAAAGGAAATGCTTAAAACATAAGACACTTATTCTTTTGTTTTTATGTCATTTAGATTTCCCCTGTAATTTGCTTAGATTCAAGTTCAGCTATTTTGGGGTTGTTCTCTCCCACTTAACATTTTTGTACTCAATTGTATATTATTTTCATAGCACTATTTCACATTGCATCGGTTCATGATGGTCTTATGTTAATTTTTTTCATGTTTTTCATTTCTTATTAGCACAGTAATGTTCCATTACATCAGTATACCATGATATGTGGAGCCATTGCTCTAGTTCTTTGACTCCATTTTGTTGCTACCACAACAAAGTGCTGCTATCAATACTTTGGTGTAGATGGAGCTTTACTTTTTGTCATTCTTCACCTTTGTGTGTGTGTGTGTGTGTGTGTGTGTGCGCGCGCGCACATGTGCATGCACACATGTGTATACTTGTAGCTGCACTTTAATCTTATTTAATGTCCTATTTAATTTTTTTAATTTCCTATTTTTCTATTTAAACCTATCACAATGTATATATATGTTTACATATGAATATTTGTGTATATATGTGTACATATGCACATATAACCCCTTAGCATTGGCGCTATACTATTAACTAAAATAAAGTTTTAAGTAACAGAGTAATTATAAACTAAAATATTAAACAAGATTAAATATGGAATGTGGATAGCTACCTCTGTCTGTTCTTCTCTACCTACTTGCCTAGCAACAGAATCTTGAGTGAAAAGATATGGGTGTTTCCAACACTGTATTTGTATTAATTCCAAACTGCTATCCAAATGAGTGTACCAATTCAGAGCTCCATAAGCACTCTTTTAGTGGGGTTGTTTTTCCATAACCCTTCCCACTTTGACCTTTCCCATATTCAGTTATTCCACAAGGGGACCTCAAAAGCATTGAGTTGAATTCTCTCATTTTATAGGTGAAAAATTGAGGTTAGCACAGACTGTGACTTACTCTGAGATGCCCTACAATTAAGTGTCTGAGATAGAACTGAAACTCAGATCCTCCTGAATTCAAACCCAATATTCTATCCAGTGTGTCCTCCTAGTTGCTTTGGAGGCATGCCAGTCCAGCAGATAGGGAATTTCCCTGGTATACTCCTGCTGCTTTCAAGACCTTACCTTACAGGATTGCCATGAGGATCAAATAAGATCATATCTATAAAGTGCTTTGTAAACTTTAACATGTTCTATAAATGTCAGCATCAGTTGTCACTGGTATAGATGTATTGTGGAATCTTTTAGCCCTCTGGCATTTAGGAGTATAGAAACACATCAGGATTTCTCCCCAGCCACTTCTTATTGCACCTCTAGGGCCTTTAGACCATAGACTGGATTTTTAGACAGGCACCATTTATGTTTATAGTTGCAAAAACAAAACCTGGCCCTAAAAGTCTTCAGTAGCAATACTCAAAGAGGCTATAAGATGAAGATGTCACTCTGTGTCATGTGCTGAAGCTTCATATGTTTGGGTTACTAGGCTTAGTGTTTCCAAGATGATTTCCCTTTATTTTTCCCAGGTACATTTCCTAGAATTTGGATAATCTACCACCAGTGGACTGCTTGTATCCTAGTATACCAGCCTCCTGGGATGAACAGCTGAGGTTCTCATGGTGATAGTTCAATGAATAACATGCCATGCCATTATCTTGCACCCAGTTGGTCTTTCTAAAATAATAAAATAAAATCCAAATGGCTAAGGTAGCATTCACTATTCACTAACTTCAGGAGATCACTTATCTTGACTTGTATATTCCATCCACCTGTATAGATCCCAATCCACTCATGTCTTCTCATCTTGTCGTGTGTTTTTTTAGTGGTCCATAAGATTTGCCCAGTAGAGGCTGTATAGGCATCTGAGATTCTATCTGTTTTGTGTGATTTAGAATTGTTGTTATGCCTTGTTCTACTTGGTATAGCTGGAATTCCCTGCCCTGCTTTCTACAATGCAAGTGTTTTCTGTTCTTTAACTCGAATTAAATGGCGCCTGATTCTCCTCTTGCAGTTGAGCTTGCCTTAATGCCTGTCCACGGGGTAGTCATGCTGCAGTACCTAATGCCCACGGACCCTCCTGGTGCTTACTGATAGAGAATTTTTTTCTAATTCATAACATATATTTTATGCAAAGGCTAGCTTCATGGTCCATCTTTAGACAAGGCAGTCTGCCCTGAACTTTTGCTTGGTACAATCTGTCTCTTAAGATTTTGTTTGTGCCACTTGCTACAAAGGGTCTTTCCTGATATTCCCAATTGTTAAAGTCTTCTGATCCCCCCAAAACCAAAAATTACTTTGTTTTTATATTATTTTATATATAAATATATATATCTTATTTTTGCCTATTTGTTTTTTAAAAATTTTATTTAATTGATTAAGAGAATTTTTCTATGATTATACAGTTCATGTTCTTTCCCTCCTCTCCTCCCAGCTTCCTCCCATAGCCAACAAGCAATTCCACTGCGTTTTACGTGTGTCATTGATCAAGACCTATTTCCATATTATTGATATTTGCACTGAGGTGATCATTTAGAGTCTGCATCCCCAGTCATGTCCCCATCAACCCATGTGATCAAGCAGTTGTTTTCTTCTCTGTTTCTACTCCCACAGTTCTTTCTCTGGATGTGGATAGCATTCTTTCTCATAAGTCCTTCAGAATTGTCCTTGGTCATTGCATTGCTGCTAGTAGAGAAGTCCATTACATTTTATTGTACCACAGTGTATCAGTCTCTGTGAACAATGTTTTCCTGGTTCTGCTCCTTTTGCTCTGCATCAATTCCTGGAGGTCATTCCAGTTCACATGGAATTCTTCCAATTCGTTATTCCTTTTTAGCACAATAGTATTCCATCACCAACATATACCTACCACAATTTGTTCAGCCATTCCCCAATCAAAGGGCATCCCCTCATTTTCCATTTTTTATTTTGCCACCACAAAGTGTGGCTATAAATATTTTGGTACAAGTCTTTTTCCTTATGATCTCTTTGAGGTATAAACCCCACAATGGTATGACTGGATCAAAGAGCAGACAGTCTTTTAGAGCCCTTTGGGCCTAGTTCCAAATTGCCATCCAGAATGATTGGATCAATTCACAACTCCATCAGCAATGCATTAGTGTCCCTATTTTGCCACATCCCCTCCAACATTTATTACTTTCCTTTGCTGTCATGTTAGCCAATCTGTTAGGTGTGAGGTGGTACCTCAGAATTGTTTTGATTTGCATTTCTCTGTTTATAAGAGATTCAGGACACTTTTTCTGTGCTTATTGATAATTTTGATTTCTTTATCTGAAAATTGCCTATTCATTGCTTTTGCTTATTTGTGTATGTGTCATTCTCTGCCACCATTGCTCTGAAAGGTGAAGGCTTCTTGACAGCAGAGATATTTTCAATTTTGCCATTGTGTTTCTTGAACCTAGTATGGTGCCTAGCCTAACCATGAGTGCTTAATTAGCAAGAGCTTATTGAATTGAATCAGATGGCTTTCCTAGCAGTCTGATCTGCTGGTTAGTGAATGACCTAATACATGTGTAAGTCCAGGAATCCTGTGATTCAAGAGTGCTGAGATGGATGATGTGTCCCTACCCTACATAAGCAGTTTTGCTTAATTTGGTCAGTTACTGGTAAGTCCAGTGGTGACTTCTTTGGGCAAACGATGACACTGGAGGAGTATTCCCCAGACTGTCAGCAGACTGAGATGATCTTCAGTTTACTCTGTTTTTCTTTAATGAGCATAGTTTTTTTTTTTTACATGTTGTCTTGTCCCATTAGAATGTGAGGTTCTTGAGGGCAGAGTCTATTTTTTTCTTCCTTAGTGTCCCCAGCACTTAACACAGCTCCTGGCATATAGCAAATGCTTAATAAATGCTTATTGAATTGACTTCTCCCCATAAATCTCTCATAAAGACACTGCTTAACATGCTCAAAGTCTTTTTGTGTTCCTTTAAGTCATGGAGAACAGGGATTTGGATTGTCTCGTTGATGATATCTCTTACTTTTGCTAAATACCTGTCCAAATTCCTTTTCTGGTCAGATGTCCTTGATAATGCCTTTGATATCACTTTTTTTATGTGTCATCCTTAGTATGCTTGAGCCTATTTCTATTTACCATGGATCTTTCCATTGTCCTTTGGTTACCTGCAAATGAGATTCTTGTGTTCCATGATTCATAACCATAAAGCATCACTTCAAGAATATTGGTGTGGAAAAGAGGAGCTTTTGCTGCAGTTAATAGACTGGGATAATGGAATAGACAACAATTTCTTAATATGATTTGGACTTATCTCTTCTCATATTTAGTTTTGGATCCAAATGATTTTCTACTTCTAGCATCTGCAATCTAGTTGTTCTACCTTTTCTTCTCCGCACTTCTACCCTCCTCTCCTATATCTGATAGGCAATATACTGTGGAATTAAGAAGCTTATTAATGAGGGTGAAAAGAGAGTGTAAAAGCTGGCTTGAAGGTTAACATCAAGAAACTAAGATCATGGCAACTGGTCCTATCACTCACTTCCTGGCAAATAGAGGGAGAAGAAATGGAAGCAGTGCCAGATTTTATGTTCTTGGGTTCAAAGGTCACTGCAGACAGTGACCATAGCCATGAAATTAAAAGACACTTGCTCCTTGAGATGAAAGCTAAGGCAAAGCTGGACAGCATATTAAAAAGCAGATATCACCTTGCTGACAAAGATTCATATTATCACAGCTATGGCATGGCTGTGAGAGTTGAACTTTAAGGAATGCTGAGTGCTGCTGAATCGATGCTTTCAAATTGTGGTGCTGGAGAAGACTTTTCAGAGTCTCTTAGACAGCAAGGAGATCAAATCAGTCAATATTTAAAGAAATTGATTCTGACAATTCATTGGAAGGCCAAATACTGAAGCTAAAGCTTAAATTCTATGGCCACATAATGACAAGATAGTATTTATTGGAAAAAATCCTGATTTTGAAAAAGATTGAAGGCAAAAATAAAAGGGGATGTAGTAAAGGATGAGATTGTTGTTGTTGAGTCACTTTCAGTCATATCCAACTTTTTGTGACCTCATTTGGGGTTTTCTTGGCAAAGATGCTGGAGTGGCTTATCATTTCCTTCTCCAGCTCATTTTATAGATGAAGAAATGGAGGCAATCAGAATAAGTGACTTTCCTAGAGTCACAAAGCTAGTAAGTGTCTGAGGCTGGATTTGAATCAAGTCCTCCTGACTCCAGGCCTAGCTCTCTATCCATTGAGCCATTTAGCTGCCTTAAATGGATAAATAATGAAATAATGAACGTGAACTTGGACAGACTTTATGAGATAGTGGAGGATAGAACGGCCTGACCTGAACATGGTCTGTGGGACCACGAAGAGTTAGACAAAGTGCTTTAGTGAATAGGGAACTGGTCTGTGACTCGGGAATACTTAATTTGCTTGTTTCTTTTCTAAATCCTTACCATCTGTCTTAGTATTAATTCTAAGACAGAAGAGTGGCAAGGGCTAGGCAGTTGGGGTTAAGTGACTTGTCCAGGGTCACATAGCTAGGAAAGTGCCTGAGGTCAGGAGAACCCAGGTCCTGACTCCAAGCCTGTCACTGTATCCTCTGTGCAATTTAGGTTTTACCTCTGATTTCTGTGTCACCATGGGTAAGTTACTTAACCTCAGAATGCTCTAAATCAGAGGAGTCTAAGGAGGGGTTGGGGACTTATTCCAAGAGGCATAATATGTGTGCGTGTATTGATGGAGTAACTCAATGGGCTGCCTGCCCAAATGCATATCGTCATCTGAGCAAGAGTGTTTTTCATCCTATTGTTTTTCCTTGGTGGAAGGCATGCTTAGCTTAGTTCTTTTAGTGATCTCACTCACAAGACCCTTTAGCATTCTGGGACTATATGCAATCAGCATAATGGCATCTGGAAGTTTCTGTGGTAGTGCTCCATTGATAAGGGAAATCCCTCTTCTTTTTGAACATTGTGGAAGACTGTCTGTTGGGTTGTGAAACATATTTGCTTCATTCTTCCATTCAACAAGTATTCTATTTAAGCATCTACTACATTCTGGCAACTACTAAGTAGCTGAGCACATTTCCCAGCTTAATGCCTCTCTTGATGTTGAAAGTGGATCACTGAACAAAGTTATATTTGGGTTACCATCTATCATGGAATCTTATATGTGCAAGAAGCTGTATCTGAGGAAAAACTTTGTCGTCCTGTTCCTTTAAAGAGCTCCTTGAGGGGGCAGCTGGGTAGCTCAGTGGATTGAGAGCCAGGCCTAGAGATGGGAGGTCCTAGGTTCAAATCTGGCCTCAGACACTTCCCAGCTGTGTGACCCTGGGCAAGTCACTTGACCCCCATTGCCTAGCTCTTACCAGTTTTCTGCCTTGGAGCCAATACACAGTATTGACTCCAAGACAGAAGGTAAGGGTTTAAAAAAAAAAGAGTTCCTTGATTTTAATCACAAAATAGATATAGTAGGATTCTATATTCCAAATAACTCTAAGGCACTTGTATAACTCAAGATGCTCACCATAGAGAGCCATCTGTGAAATGGCTTTCTTTCTCATCCTTCCTCATTTTCCACAAGGATATTCTCAATGTGTATATAAACTATCATCATTTAAGATATGTTATAGAGATGTGATTCTGAATGATCAGTAGTTGCTCATTAATTCATTTTTGTTTTTTTTTGGGGGGGGAATAAGAGTATTATTCATAATCATGTCTAACTTTTTGAAATTTGCCCCTCTTTAGGATACCTTGAAAATTAATCTGAGTTTCTTTAAAGTTATTTTCTTCTCAACAAAATATAAATTTCTTGAGAGTAGCCTCATTTTTTTTGGTCCTCATATCCTAAGCATCTTGCATGGTGAAATGAACACATATCCCATGAAATTATGTTTTTGTTTGGTTTTGGATGGGTGATCAAAACAATTTCCTTGGCATCATCATTATTATTTTGAAAAAAAAAACTTAACTTCTTGCTTAAAATCAATTCCAAGGTAGAAGAGCTGTAAAAGGTAGGCTGGTTTTAAGTGACTAGGTCAAGGACATACATCTAGGAAGGGTCTGAGGCCAGATTTGAAGCCAGGACCTACAGGTCTGGCCTTATCCACTGAGACACCTAACTGAACACCACCACCACCCCCTCTCCTGGATCATTATCCACCATCTTTTTTAGGAGGATCTAGAAGTTATCTTTCTATTTGATTGTAACTAGTGTATCTTATGGTTTTATTTATATTAAGAATGTCTCTTTGGATAGGATATAGTTTTTACAATAGGGTAAATATTTATTAATCATTAGATTAGCATTTACAGTGCCAGGAATCGAATTAATATTTTAAAATCAATCAATAGATCAATCAATCATCATTAAGCACCCACTATGAACCAGACACTGTGTTAAGTGCCAGAGATATAAAAGGCAAAAGACAGTCCCTACCTTCAAGGACCTTACAGTCTAATGAGGGAGCCAGTATATACATATATGCAAATGTAAGTTACACAGGACAATAGGAAATAATTAACAGAAGGAAGGCATTCATATTAAGAGAGGTTGAGGAAAGATTCCAGCAAAAGATGAGATTTTAGTTTGGACTTAAAGGAAGCCAGGTGGAATGGAGATGGTAGAGTGTTTCAGACATGCCCCCATGCCAGGGAGAATGCCAATACTTGAGAGAGGTTGCAAAGGTGAAATCAACAGGTCTTGGTAATAGATTGGTTATGGAAAGTGAGAAAGAATGTTTTTTTTGGTTCTTTTTTTGCTAGCCCCCAAGTCCTAGAATCTTTTTGCATCCCCCTGCCCATTTCACCATGTTGGTACTAACATAATAGAAGTTGTTTTGTATTTTTATCTCTTTCAAGTGTCACCATGGTCAAAAATTTCATCAACTTATAATAGTCACTCCATTCTGGTGATGAGTAGGGGTGATCTTAGTGAACAGTGGTTGTTACTGGTATAGCATTCAGGAACTCAGATTCACTTCCTGATTATGCTAAGGAATATAGTTATAACAATATATAGAAAGAATTTAAAGAAATAGAAACACTTTGGAAAAAAAAATATACCTCACTCACTGATTTTCAACACTATTCTCTTTATACAGTATTTATCTCTTAAAGGGAACTTAAAGATCATCTAGTCCAACTTTTTCCCCAGCCCCAAATCCTAGTTTTTGGTTGAAGAAACTGAGGCCCAGAAAAATGAAATGACATGTAATCTAACATATTTTGTTGCAGAATTGAGTGAACATTTATTTCAAACTCTCCTTGAGGCTTCCCAGCCCACTGTGGTGCTTGTTACTTTGATCATGTTTTGGGCTCAAAAGTCTTTCAGTTATCTCCTGCTTTTAATCTCAGTGTAGCCAGACCTGAAGTCAGGAAGACTCATCTCTGCTGAGTTCAAATCTGGCCTCAGATTCTTATTAGCTGTGTGCAAGTCATTTAACCCTGTTTCCCTCATTTTTCCTTATCTCTAAAATGAACTGAAGAAGAAAATGGCAAATGACCCCATTAACTTTGCCAGGAAAACCCCTAACAGGAGCATAAAGAATAGGACATTACTGAAATGACTGAACAACCAAAAGAAATTGAAATTCTTGACAGATTGTAGTGACAACATCAGGCAGCAGTTTTCTCTATCCATGACCCCCTATCTCTACCTACTGATGGAAGAAATCTGACTAGTTACTAAAATTATTTAATGTTTAGCATTTCTTTTAATGTTCTTTTAGTTAACATTATTGTAATCACTCTTTTTTTGTTCTCTTTGTTCCACTTATTTTGCCATGCATCAATTTCTTCTGTTTTTGCAAAGAATTTAGGATTAAAAAAATTATAAACCAAATATTTCTCATACTCTGTACATAGCCTTTTAAAATGATTTCTCCAAATACTCCATGAAATTAGATAGCCTTTTTCTTTATAATGAGATATGGAGTACTTTCTACTTTTCGAGAATATATTATTATTTTTCAGTAAATCTGAGGTGTATGATAGGAGGAGAGATAATCCATTTTGAGCAAGAGAGCAGTCTTTGACAGAGATCAGCTGCAGAGATAGTGAGGAAGGAGCAAAAAGAAAAAACTGAAAGTTCCAGGAGAGAATGACTGAGAACTCCAACTGGTCACTCACTCACTTCCAGCTGGGAGCCAGAGGAAAGAGGAAAGAGGAAACCCTCCTAGGCTGGGAGGAAGCCTCGCTCTCTTTGGAGAACAACTGTGTCTCTTTCTGAGCTCCTAGATACCTCTCATTCAACTCTAAATTACTACAATCAAAAGCCATCAATGGATATTGTGGACTGGGACTTTGAAGAGAGCCATCCACAGAGAGATCCCTTTATCTCACTCTCCATCTCTCTCCTTTACCTGTCCCTGGACTCCTGTATTCAAGTTAGTTAGCTTAGAAGCAGGGATCAACTGGCAGTTGGCAAGAAGAGGGATCAAGACTGAGAAGTCTTGAACCCCAAGACTTTGGTGGGCCAATTTGCCAGAGGGTGCAAGTTGTAGGGCTTCCTGTTCACCCATTTTCCCTACTTGATACTTTTACCACTCCTTCCCTGTTTGAACCCAAATAAATTATCTCTTACTTTAGATTTAGGTCTGGGCCAGTTTCTAATAATAGAAAAGGGACTAAAGATTTGGGGAGGGTCATTCTTCTCCCCCAAAAGCGGAGTTAACCTCAGGATCCCAGTGATCCAAACTACCAGACCCAAAGAATAAGCATCTCTTCTTGGCTGTGGAGTAGCCCCAAGGTCCTGAAGGGAATTGGCAGTTGGTGTCCCTGAGGAAACCAGAGGCAGAAGAATTCATCTTGCCTATTAAGAATAGCTTGGACCTCAAGGGGGTCATTGTGTCATTTTACTAAAGTTTTCCCCTCTAGTTTTTGTCCTCTATCTCCCAGAACCATTCTCTGAGGAGACATACTCCGTCTTTCAAGGAGAAAGGACTTGGCTATCTCCTCCCAAAAGAAAGAGAAGGGAAGAACAATCTTTTCACCGTCTCTCCCCATTTCCCTCTCTCCCTCCATCCTCCTTGTTCCCTTTTAGTTCCTATATTACAGAGGAAAACAGAGGGTTTCAGGAACTATTGTATTTCTGAGCCACAGATAAGGAATAGATAAGTTTTGATAACATACTGACTGTATTTGCCCTTTATAATCAAGATATATTTTCATTCTGAAAAATGCATAGCACTGGTGAGTAAGACCTTTTTATTTCAGTAGTTTAGTATATAATTAAGTTTCATTTTCATATTTATAGGCATACTGGCCTTCAGGTACTCGTATCGTAGGATTTGAGAAGTGAAGGCAGGGAGTTAGGAGGAGGTAAGAAAAAGTCGATAGGCAGAAGAAAGGATGTGAGAAAAACATAGACAGAAGAGAGAAATGATACTTTTAAATGCTTTAAATTTTTTTCTGGGTTTCTTCAAGATGAAAATGGAATGAAATTTTTTTCCTTGAATTGCTGGAATTTTCCTTCCTTCCTTCCTTTCCTTCCTTTCCTTCCTTCCCTTCCTTCCTTCCTTCCTTCCTTCCTTCCTTCCTTCCTTCCTTCCTTCCTTCCTTCCTTCCTTCCTTCCTTCCTTCCTTCCTTCCTTCCTTCCTTCCTTCCTTCCTTCCTTCCTTCCTTCCTTCCTTCCTTCCTTCCTTCCTTCCTTCCTTCCTTCCTTCCTTCCTTCCTTCCTTCCTTCCTTCCTTCCTTCCTTCCTTCCTTCCTTCCTTCCTTCCTTCCTTCCTTCCTCTGTCTTTCTCTCTCTTTCTTTCTCTTCTTTTTTTTTTTGGTAATCCAAAGGAGATTACATTAAAAGATACTTAAGTTTCCTGAAACAGGTGTGTCATTTCCTCATATAATAATAGAGATTGGGGATTTAGGAACTTATTTTCTATTCTTATTATCTAGTCCCTGAGCTATCACTAACTATCTGTATGATCTTGCTGTGTCACTTAAATTCTCTTGTCTTAGTTGTTTCATCTTAAAAAATGAAGGTATTAGACTGGACCTCTTAAGGGTTCTTTTAGACTGAACATTTTATGATTTTTAAAATTGTTCTTTTTTTTTCAGTTTCAGTCACATGTGACTCTTCATGACCCCATTTTGGGCACGTCTTGGCAAAGACTCTAGAATGCTTTATCGTTTCCTTCTCCATCTCATTTTATAGATGAGGAAATTTGAGACAAACAGGGTTAAGTGACTTGCCCAGAAACACATAGCTAGAAAGTGTCTGAGGCCAAATTTGTATTCAGGTCTTCCTGACTCCAGACTCCATACTCTATTCACCTAGTTGCCCCCGTTCTAAAAATAGCTTTATAGAACACTTCAAGGTTTGCATTTGCTTTTTCCATTAGCTTTGTGAAGTAGTGACTATAAGTACTATCTCTATTTTGTAGATAGGGAAACTGAAGTGCAAAGAGTTTAAGGAATTTACCCATAGTTACTTAGCTAGTAACTGGAGTGGGATTAAAACCTAGACCTGTGATGACTCTCAATATAGAGTTCTTTCTGCTATATCATGTGCTTCCTGCCTCATAGCTAATAACCAGTTCTATTCATAGCTATAAATTAGTGTTTATTCATTTTTTTTTACTAATTAAGCTTTTACTAATTATAAGAAATATCCTTGTGCTTAATAACTGTGTGACCCTGTGCATGCCTCTAAATCTCCCTGGATCTTAGTTTCCTGAGCATAGGGTACAGCTTGTGCAAAGGTTCAGGGGTGGGAGAAAACAGTGTTATGTAGAAGGAGCAGCAATGAGCATTTCAGAAATCTTCCCAATCTCTCGTCTCTTCTCTCTTCTCTCTTCTCTCTGCATCTCTCTCTCTCTCTCTCTCCTCTCTCTCTCTCTCTCTCTCTCTCTCTCTCTCTCTCTCTCTCTCTCTCTCTCTCTCTCTCTCTCTCTCTCTCTCTCTCTCTCTCTCTCTCTCTCTTTCTCTCCCTCCCTCCCTCCCTCCCTCCCACCTGGAATCAATTGTACCACATATCTCATTTCTCTACATTTACTGTCCTATTCATTTGTTTGATTTGTGCCCATGGGCTCATTGCAAATTGCTCCTCGCTGTGATCCCTATCTAGTTATTTTGGGGAGCTTGCAAATTCATAAATGAACAAGTATACCCCCTATAGAATGTATAAATAATATGGGTCTCATACACACATACACACATTTCTCTTTTTCAAATGAATGCTGATGCTATTGTGACGAATAAAATGCAAATTCCTTTTAAAAATTATTGAATTCATAGTAGCTTCCGGTTACTTATTTTCTCAAATAATGAATACAGAAAGGTGAGGTTTTTATAATGGAACAAGTCCTGGTTCTTAAGTCCTAAGCCTGAGTTTCAAATCCTACCTCTGTTGCTTGCTGTTCAAAATCCTTATCTCTAAAATATGGGTTGGACTTTGAAATACCTTCTAGCTCTGATTCTATGATCATATTATTTTATGATAGAATAGTTCCTATCTGGGGGATCCAGGAAATGCTTTGATTTTTTAAAAAAGGACTTTCATGCTTGAAAAGTCTGGGGACCACTTCCCTACGTCATCACTCTTATGTCTCCCTTATGACCCACCTGCAACTATCTCAAGAGACTGTTCCTGTTTCCTGTGACAATCTCAGCTGGAACTTGATCTCAGCAGCTGTTAATATGAAAGTGTAAATGTGATAGGGAAGCTGCTGTCCTCATAGGCATTTCTGGAAATGTAGGTGCTGACACTCATCCCACCCTATTTTCAAAGCTTCATGAGCTAAGATGTTCTCAGGGCAACTTGAGGACATTAAGTAAGTTAAAAGGGATGACTGTTAGCCCCATTCACTTGGGAGAGTTCAAGACTTCCTTTCTTCCCCAAGCAGAGATCTAGCTACTGATCCATCTCAATTCAGCAAGCATTTGTTACATGTCTACCATGTGTCAAGCACTGTACCAGGGTTATGAAAAGGAAACTCTAACCCTGTAAAACCAAAGCCTGTTTTTAAAAAAGTCTTACCTTCTGTCTTAGAATTAATACTGAGTATCAGGGGTAAGTGACTTGCCCAGAATCACACAGCTGAGGTCATATTTGAACCCAATACTCTGTCTCTATCCACTGAGTCACCTACTAGCCCCTTTCTAAGCCTAAATTTTAAAAAGGAACAATTATTACTTCAGTTATAAAGGGTAGAATTTACAAAGAAACTCTCCAAAATTCTTTGTAATACCTAAAATTCTTCTCAAAAGTGAACAAAAACATCTTGGAAGCTGTTATAATTTTTTTAACTTAACTGTTGGAGTAGAGCACAATGGGTATGTAGTTAAGTAAATGTAAGATATATACAAAGTAAATTTAATTTGAGGGACAAGGGAAGAGTGGATGGAAAGAGAGCAGAGGGGAAAAGTGAAGATGTCATCAGCTATTTGCCTTTGCAGCTAAAGGGAGTTAGTGTACTGCTGTGCTTGCCACTGCTTCCTGGTACCCTGTTTGTCTGTAGGAGACCTCTGTTCTCACTTGAATGTTCTTTGTTCTCTTTCTGCCTTCCTTTCAGGGACCTCAAACTTTGTGAGGCTGTAAGGTCTCATATTATCTCCTCCTAGCCAAGAAATGGGCTACATTAGGAAAATAGATTAGAAAGGGCTATACTAGGAAGACTGATTGGGGAAAGTTTTAGCTGTCAAACAAAGGACTTGATATAGAAGCAGTAGGGAAACTTTTTGATCAAGGGAGTACATGGTCACATGTATGCTTTGGATTTATTTTTCCCTTCACAGTGTTAGGAAAACCTGATCTAGTTCTGACTAGGGAATCCTCAGATTTCTACTGAGTTAGGGCACCTGGATGTTTAGATTTTAAATGTGTAGAAGCTGGCCTCCAATAATTCCTATCTGTATGACCCTGGGCAAGTCGCTTAACCCAATTTGCCTGGCCCTTTCCTTCTGTCTGAGTTGTTACTGAGACACAAAGTGAGGGTTTAAAAAAATTTCATAAGAACCTTTGAACTTTTGAAAAACTCTTGCCTTCTGTGTTGGAATCAATACTAAGTATTGGTTCCAAGGCACAAAAGTGGTAAGGGCTAGGCAATAGAGGTTAAGTGACTTACCCAGGATCACACAGCTAGGAAGTGTCTAAGGCCAGATTTGACTTTAGTCACATTTAACAGAATAACACAATATTTTTTTCCTTCTCATAGGGCATTAAAGTCATGTGGACAAGGTGGTACTGCTCATGTGAAGTTAGTAGTGGAATGGGACAAAGAGACAAAAGATTAGTGAGTATTGAATTACTTGACAATTATGACATTCTTTTAGTTTTTCTCCTTTTTCAGCTCTGACCTTTGAAAGATTTGCTGGGCAGAGGCAGAGGAAGACATCCTTTCCCTTTCCCTGATGTAAATACCTTGAGAGTGTTACAGTCCGTTTGATTCATCTTCCCAATTATTCCATGCTTAGCTTCAGTTTTCCAGCCTCTCATACTTTCCTATATTTGTTTTAGTGCTAATGAAAAAAAGGCCATTTATTCAATTTCTTTATGTCAGTTGGCTTTATTGTATTCTCTTCTTCTCCTTCTTCTCCCCCATCAACTATTTTTTTCCAAACGGAACAGTCCATTGTTGGCAAACTATAGTAAGTTTAGTATGAGTTGCTACAATTCATTGTCACTACTCTAAAAGAAAATTCCTAATCCATTTTTTAAATCCTTATCTTCTGTCTTAGAGTCAATACTTTGTATTGGTTCTAAGGCAGAAGAGAGGTAAGGACTAGGCAATTGGGATTAAGTGACTTGCCCAGGGTCATGCAACTAGGAAGTATCTGAGGCCAGATTTGAACCTAGGACTTCCATTCTTCAGAAGGCCTGGCTCTCTATCCACTGGGTCACCCAGCTGCCCCTCAAATGCATTTTCTACTGAAAATGGGTGGATTTGGAATCAGGGGGACCTTGGCTCAAATGTCACTTCTGACCTTACTTGTATAACCTTGGGCAAATCACGTAAGTCTCTGAGCCTCAGTTTTCCTCAGGTGCAAAATAGACATAACAATGACCATAACTTCACAAGGTTACTATGAGCTCAGATGAAGTAATGTATGAAAAGTGCTTTGCAAACTTTAAGGCATTAATATAACTATAATACTATTGCTAAGCACAGTACAGTTTTGTTTGTTGTTGTTTCATGAGATACTACGGCCAAAGAATTAATTTCCTGTAGCCAGCCTATCGGGGATATTCCTTTTTCTACTTAGCTGGAGAGGTTTAGGAAAACGAACTCATTGCCTTCTAGAAGCCATACTCCATTGCACAGCTTTTGAGACCTCAGGCTCACCTCCATACCACATTTCTGTGGCAGGTAAGCAGGTCAGTTGGCGAAAGGTAAAAGGTGGATTATCTGAATATTTAATATCTTCAGGATGTAAGGAGAAAAGAAGAAAGGCCTTTAGCATTTTGAATAGAACCTCTGAGTTCTATCAGGCAAACTGAGAGAAAACACAAATAGGAATTGCACAGGACTGGCAGACATGGATGGTTTGCAGTCTGCATTGTTGGAGAAATCATCCACATAGATGTGATCACTGATTGCTTTGAGCTATATTTGAGTACTCTTCAAATTAATATTTTGGAACCCAGAAAGAAAAATCACATGTGTTTGTTCCTAATAGTTTTGCATATCTTTTGCTGTGAGTGCATTCACAGCTACATGGACCCATGATATTATTGGAAAGGGCTCCTACAGCTAGAGCCGTCTTAGTTTGTCTTTGTCTTTGGTAACACCCTTCTTTTTTTTTTTTTGCAGCTTGTTTGTAAACACAGAAGATGAATATGTCCCTGATGCAGAAAGTGTCCGTCTGCAGAGGGAACATCATCACCAGCCTCAGACTTGCACTTTATCACAGTGTTTTCAACTGTACACCAAAGAGGAACAGGTGGGTGGCGGTAGAATTGATAATTTGGCAATTTAAGAAGGTAGATTGAATTACTTCACAACAAACAGATCTAATCATTTCCATTTATTTTTAGCAAACTATAGCTTGTGGAATGATACTTGATATCATTTCCTTCCAGTTAACTCTTTGTTGATCATAGAAAAATCATTTTATTCTTAGAATAGTGCCTGGAACTCAGTAGGTACTCAGTGAATGCTTGTTGACTGTTGTTTTACACCACCCTGGACCAACGTTTCCCCAGCTGG
This sequence comes from Monodelphis domestica, assembly GCF_027887165.1. Lineage (NCBI taxonomy): Eukaryota > Metazoa > Chordata > Mammalia > Didelphimorphia > Didelphidae > Monodelphis > Monodelphis domestica. Next base: position 172,745,281 of record NC_077233.1, on the reverse strand, counting down.
AAAACAATAGAGATGGTAGTAGTCAGGGGATGTTGGATTAAATATCTAAAATTCTTTTCAGTTCTAAAGCCTAAGACCCTTTGTTTCTTTTAAGACTTTAGTTACTGAGTTATTAATATAACAGTAAAATGTTGATTGATTCGATGGCTTAGAGCAGGGTTTCTTAATCTTTTTTTTTGTTTTATGGATTCCTTTGGGAATTTGGGAAAACCTATGGGCTCCTCAAAATAACATTAAAATCATAATTGAAGGAAATATTAAGTTTCAGTTAGAGGTTAGTGAAAATAAAAATGTAATTTTTTCCCCATTTATGTTCATAGACCTCCTGAAATTATAGACCACAGGCAAAGAAATTGGTTTAGAGAATGAGGTATATTTGTTGGCTACTTTAATTTAAATTAAATTTAATTGAAATTAATTTCTATTAATTAAGAATAACACTGAAATCTTTTTGTTTCAATTTATGCTGTCATAAAGCTTTCTAAAATACATTAGTTCATTTATTGGCTATCTTCCATCCTTATATTTCTATAATGCTTTTCTTTTATCAAGTAGACAAGCATTTTTTTTTGTACCTACTCTGTGCCAGGCACTGTGCTAATGTAAAATTTAAATTTAATCTCAAATAATAAAATATTATATTTTAAGGGATTAATTAATGATTATTAGAAGTAAAGGAATAAGGAGGTAAAAAATAAAAAAACATGTGCCCATTACTAATCAGCCTGTTCAAAACCCCCTTACCTCCACCATGGTTGCTGACAGAAAGCCAAAGAGAGCCCGAGCAGGACAGCCCACTGAATTCATCCCCTGTTTACAGGAAGTACGTAATGACAGGAAGTCAGTGAGCTCCCAGGAAGTGTAGTTCTTTTTTAAGGTGACAGATTTTCAATTATACACTGAGCTAGACCATTTTAAAAAATGCTTACCTTCCATCTTAGAATCAGTATTGTGTATTGGTTCCAAAAGCCAGACAATTTTAAAACTTCAAGCCTTTAATAATCCCATACATTTCATAATATTTAGAATTTGTCCTATATGCATTAGGACTTGTAAGTAGGATCATCAGAGATGCCTTTTTCTCCTGGATATTCCATCTTCCCCCCCCCCCCAACCCCCATTACATGTAACAACAATTTTTAACATTTGAGTTTTTTTTAATTTTGAGTTCTAAATTCTCTCCTCTTCCCCCTTTCCCTTCCATGAGATACAAAGCAGTTGAATTACATATAAAACACTTATTTTAAAAAGAATTTTAAAATATTTTAAAATATTTTAATTTTAATATATCTTTAAAATTTTTAAATAATAGTATTTTCAAGTAAGTCTTCCCAGATTTTTCTGAAAGCATCATCTTTATCATTTCTTATAGCATAATGGGATTCCATCACAATCATATACCACAACTTGTTCAGCCATTCTCCAATTGATGGACATCCTCTCATTGTCTAATTCATTGCTACCACAAAAAAGCCACTATAAATACTTTTTTTTGGATAATTTTGGAATACAGACCTAGTAATGATATTGTTAGGTCAATGGATATGCACAATTTAATAGTCCTTTGGCCATAGTTCCAAATCTCTAGAATGATTAGATCAGTATAGTGCCCCAATTTTCCCATATCCCATCTGATATTTGTAATTTTTCTTTTCTGTTACATTAATCTGATGCATTTGAGGTAGTATTTCAAAGTTTTTTTTTTAAACCTTACCTTAGAATTGATATTAGTATTGATCCAAAGTAGAAGAGTGGTAAGGGCTAGGCAATGGGAGTTAAGTGACATGCCCAGGACCACACAGCTAAGAAGTGTCTGAAGTCAAATTTGAGCCCAGAACCTCTCATTTTCAGATCTCACTCTATATTCTTTGAGCCACTTAGCTGCCTCTTCAGAGTTGGTTTAATTTGCATTTCTCTTATCAGTGATTTAGAGCACTTTTTCATATGACTATAGCTGGCTTTGATTTCTTCATCTGAAAATTTCACATTCATATCCTTTTAATATTTATCAATTGGGGAATGACTTGTATTCTTATAAAATTTGGCTCAATTTTCTATATATTTGAGGAATGAAGCCTTTATCAGAGAAATCTGTTATAAATGCCACCTCTTCCATCCCCTCATTTTCTACTTTCCTTATAATTTTGACTGTATATTGGTTTTGTTTGTTCAAAACCTTTTAAATTTAATCAATCAAAATTTCCCATTTTATATCCCATCATGCTATCTATCACTTTTTTGGACATAAATCCTTTCTTTATCCATAGATCTGACAGGTGAAGCATTCTATGCTTGCCTAATTTGCTTATGGTATTACCCTATATGTTCAAATCATGTATCTATTTTGATCTGACCTTATTATACAATATGAAATGTTTCTGCCAAACTGCTTTCCAGATTTCCCATCAGTTTTTGTCAGTGAGTTCTTGTCCCCAAAGATGGAATTTTTGTATTTGTCAAACATTAGATTCCTATGGTCATAACCTGCTATTGTGTACCCAATGTATTCCACTCATTTGCCACTCTATCTCTTAGTACCATAAAGTTTTGTTTTTTTATGATTACTGCTTTATAATATGGATTGAGATATGGTACAGCTAGGCCACTTCCCTTACAATTTTTGTTTCATTAATCCTTTGATATTCTTGACCTTTTGTTCTTCCAGATGAATTTTGTTATTATTTTTCCTAGCCCTATAAAATAATTTTTAGTGGTCTGATATTGCACTAAATAAGTAAATTAATTTAGGTAGAATTGTCATTTTTATAATATTGGCACAGCCTACTAATGAGCAATTAATATTTTTTCCAGTTACTCAGATCTGACTATTGGTCAAAAATATTTTTTGTAATTGCATTCATATAGTTCCTGAGTTTGTCTTGGCAGGCAGATTCTGAAGTATTTTATATTGTCAACTGTTGATTTAATTGGAATTTCTCTTTCTATCTCTTTCTGCTGGGCTTTATTGGTAGTACATAGAAATAATGATGTTTTATGTGGGTTTATTTTATATCCTGTAACTTTGCTAAAGGTGTTAATTATTTCAACTAGTTTTTTAGTTGATTCTCTAGGATTCTCCAAGTATAACAACATCTCATCTGCAAAGAGTGATAGTTTTATTTCTTCATTGCCTATTCTATTTCCTTTTCTTTCTTTTTTCCCCCCTCATTGCTGTAGCTCACATGCAATATTGAGTAATAATGGTGATAATGGATATCTTTGCTTCATTCCTGATCTTATTGGGAAGGCTTCTAGCTTATGCCCATTATAGATAATGCTTGCTGATGTTTTTAGATAAATATTACTTTTTATTTTAAGGAAAGTCCCATTTAGTCTTTTGCTTTTTAGAGTTTTAAATAGGAATGACTATTGTATTTTATCAAAAGCCTTTTCCATATCTATTGAGATACTCATGTGATTTTTTTTTTTAGTTTTCTAATCAATATGGTCAGTTATGCTGATAATTTTCCCAATTTTGAATCAACCAACATTCCTGGTATAAATTTCTCCTGGACATAATTTATTATCTCTGTGATGTATTGCTAGTGTTTTATTTAAAAATTTTGTATCAGTATTCAGTAGGGAAATTGGTTGATAGTTTTCTTTCTTTGTTTTTGCTTTTCCTGGTTTAGGTAACAGCACCATATTTGTGTCATAAAAGTAATTTATTAGGACTTCTTCTTGGCCTATTTTCCAAATTGTCTATATAGTAATTAATTGTTTTTTAAATGTTTGGTAGAATTTATTTATGAATCCACTTGATCCTGAGAATTCATTCTGAGGGAGTTCATTGTTGATTTATTAAATTTCTTTTTCTAAGATGGGATTATTTAGGAGTTCTTTTCCTGTTTGGTTAATCTGGGTAATTTATATTGTTATAAATACTATGAATTTCACTTAGATCCTCAGAGATCCTTAAACAAAGCTATACCCTTCACTAAAATCCTACTCCTCTACCCTACTGTGGTGTGGGCAGGCTCTCTAATCCAATGCAGTTGGAGTAACAACTTTGGCAATGCAGTTGGATTAACAATTTAGATATGGTCTGGACAAGGAGCACCCTTCCAACTCTGAAGTTCTGTGATTATGGTTTTTTCCCTTCTTTAATTCTGAATATTGAAAGAAAACATTGCAAATGGAGTCAGAAGACAAGGGTTCATATTCTGTATTTCTAGCTTTGCCATTTCCTAGGTGTGTGACTTTAGGCAATTCTCTTATGCTAAACCTCAGTTTCTTTTTTTTTTTTTCAGAATAAGATAATGGGAAGAGGTAATAGTATTTCTATTAGCTACATCACAGTTTTCCTTTTGAGAAGAGTACATTGAAAACCCTTAAAGGTATAAAATGAGATACTGTATTATTTATAAATGCTTTCAGGATATTGGCTTCACTGAATCTCAGACTAAATTCTGTATGGGTTTGTTTTCGCCTCAATTGCTTTTTGCTATTTTATAAGTCAACAGTGCTCCCAGGCTATTAATGTTCTGTAATATTTTATAAATGAGTGTATATCCTCAGTCAAAGCTGTTTTTCGTTTTTGTGTCTTTCTGCTTTGACAAAATTATCAGGTGTTTGCTGGCTGAGCCCATCTTTTGGTGTTGTTATTGCAGTGACTTTTGCATTGTTCTAATGCAAATGGTGGCAGGTAAAATTTCAGACACTGACTCTTTTTTCCTGTTTTTCATATTTTGAGGGTTCATTTAAACAAGTCAGTTTAGAGTGGCTGTAACTGCATGTAGTGTTTTTTTTTTCATCCAATTCAATGAAACTTTTTCTTATGAGATATGCACTTTGGCCTTTGCTCCAACCAGTTAATGTTTCAGCTGCACACAATTGGCTGATTCTGAAAGGACTGCTCTATTGGTAATCAATTGTTTTCAATGTATTCAATATTTAAAATATATTCAATAAGATATGGCTGATATATTCTAAAAAATTATGTACTTTGGGGTTCTCCATGGCTGTAGTCTCCTGAGTCTTCAAAGTATTCAGGGTGTTTGAACGCACATTTCTAGTCACCTTGGATTTCTTTCATTTCTTAATGCCAAACCACATTTTCGAGCAGCCCTTATTGCCTTTTCCTTTACTCATGTAACAAAGTTAAGGATATACTGATCTCATTTGGAGAATCTCATCAGGTTCATCATAGAGTGTTTCTTTTTCTTTATATTTTATCTTTTCTATTGGTGCCTAAGGTACAGTTCTCCTACTGGTATTATCTGTTTAGGTTTACTTATAATCATAGAATGATGAAGTGATAAAATGGTCCTCTTTTGGTGGAGTAGAAGGAGCACTGTATTTGGAGTCCAAGGTCATGTGTTTGAATCAGATGCAGCATGTTGGACTTACAGTAGGGAATACATGGGTTCATATCCCACTTCTGACACTAGCTACATGCTCATGGCTCTATGGTCACTTTTTTTTTTTTCAATTCTTGATAAGTTTGATTAAGTTTTGTAGCATTCTTTTGTTTTGTTTTGTTTTTGAAAATTTTATTTATTCAATTTAGAATATTTCCCCCTGATTACAAGAATCATGTTCTTTCCCTCCCATCCTCCCAACCCCACCCGTAGCCAGCATGCAATTCCACTGGGTTTTACATGTATCCTTGATCAGAACCTATTTCCATATTATTGTCCTTTGCACTAGGGTGATCATTAAGAGTCTACATCCCCAATCATATCCCCATTGACCCATGTGGTCAAGCAGTTATTTTTCTTCTGTGTTTCCATTCCCACAGTTTTTCCTCTGAATGTGGATAGTGTTCTTTCTCATAATCCCTCAGAATTGTTCTGGATCATTGCATTGCCACTGATGGAGAAGTCCATTACATTCAATTGTACCACAGTGTATCAGTCTCTGTGTACAATGTTTTCCTGGTTCTGCTCCTTTTGCTCTGCATTAATTCCTGGAGGTTGTTCCAGTCCCCATGGAATTCCTCCATTTCATTATACCTTTGAGCACAATAGTATTCCATCACCAACATATACCACGATTTGTTCATCTGTTCTCCAATCAAAGGCCATCCCCACATTTTCCATTTTTTGCCACCACCAAGAGTGCAGCTATGAATATTCTTGTGTCTTTTTCCTTATGATCTCTTTGAGGTATAAACCCCACAATGGTATGGCTGGATCAAAGGGCAGTCTTTTAGCACCCTTTGGGCCTAGTTCCAAATTGTCCTACAGAATGGTTGGATCAATTCACAACTCCATCAACAATGCATTAGTGTCCCTATTTTGCCACATCCCCGCCAACATTTATTACTTTTCCTTGCTGTCATGTTAACCAATCTGTTAGGTGTGAAGTGGTACCTCAGAATTGTTTTGATTTGCATCTCTCTGATTATAAGAGATTTAGAGCACTTTTTCATGTGCTTATTGATAGTTTTGATTTCTTTATCTGAAAATTGCCTATTCATTGCTTTTGTTTATTTGTGCATGTGTCATTATCTGCCACCATTGCTCTGAAAGGTGAAGGCTTCTTGACAGCAGAGATATTTTCAATTTTGCCATTGTGTTTCTTGAACCTAGTATGGTGCCTAGTCTAACCATGAGTGCTTAATTAGCAAGAGCTTATTGAATTGAATCAGATGGCTTTCCTAGCAGTCTGATCTGCTGGTTAGTGAATGACCTAATACATGTGTAAGTCCAGGAATCCTGTGATTCAAGAGTGCTGAGATGGATGATGTGTCCCTACCCTACATAAGCAGTTTTGCTTAATTTGGTCAGTTACTGGTAAGTCCAGTGGTGACTTCTTTGGGCAAACGATGACACTGGAGGAGTATTCCCCAGACTGTCAGCAGACTGAGATGATCTTCAGTTTACTCTGTTTTTCTGTAATGAGCATAGTTTTTTTTTTTTACATGTTGTCTTGTCCCATTAGAATGTGAGGTTCTTGAGGGCAGAGTCTATTTTTTTCTTCCTTAGTGTCCCCAGCACTTAACACAGCTCCTGGCATATAGCAAATGCTTAATAAATGCTTATTGAATTGACTTCTCCCCATAAATCTCTCATAAAGACACTGCTTAACATGCTCAAAGTCTTTTTGTGTTCCTTTAAGTCATGGAGAACAGGGATTTGGATTGTCTCGTTGATGATATCTCTTACTTTTGCTAAATACCTGTCCAAATTCCTTTTCTGGTCAGATGTCCTTGATAATGCCTTTGATATCACTTTTTTTATGTGTCATCCTTAGTATGCTTGAGCCTATTTCTATTTACCATGGATCTTTCCATTGTCCTTTGGTTACCTGCAAATGAGATTCTTGTGTTCCATGATTCATAACCATAAAGCATCACTTCAAGAATATTGGTGTGGAAAAGAGGAGCTTTTGCTGCAGTTAATAGACTGGGATAATCTTTTTCCTTATGACCTCTTTGGGGTATAAACCCAGCAGTGCTATGGCTGGATCAAAGGGAAGAGAGTCTTTTAGTGACCTTTGGGCATAGTTCCAAATTGCCCTCCAGAATGGTTGGATCAATTCACAACTCCACCAGCAATGCATTAATGTTCCAATTTTGTCACATCCCCTCCAACATTTATTACTTTCCTTTGCTATCATGTTTGGCTCTATGGTCTTAAGAATCCCAACTCTGCTATTTACTACCTGTGTGACTGTGACAACTCATTTAACTGCTCTAATGTTTGTTTCCTCTTTATGAATATGAAGAAGTTAGGTCAGATCCTCTAATAGTTTATAAAATGAGGGGCAGTCTATAAAGTTCTATATATTTTTTAAAACTCTTACTTTCTGTTTTAGTAACATCTCTTAGAAGGGTAAGGGCTAGGCAAACAGGGTTAAGGGACTTGGGACTTGTTCAGGGTCACACAGCTAGGAAGTGTCTAAAACCAGATTTGAACCCAGATTCTCCTGACTCCAGATGTGGCACTCTATCCACTGTGCTACCTAGCTGCCCTGACTCCACTCATTTTTGAATCCTATGTTGAGTATATTACCTAATCTTTCAGTTATATGTACCTGAGGCAGAAGCTTATATTTTGGGCATTATTCATCAAATCAAGAGCAGCATAATGCGAAGGAAAGAGTCTTGGAGACAGGAGAAATCTGGATCTGAGTCTGACTCTGCTCTTTACTACTCATGAGACCCTGAAGAAAATCACTTAACTGTTCTGAGCTTTGGATTTCCTCACACTTAAAATATCTTTATATAATGGTATGCCATCATAAAAATATCTGTAATACCTATTTGACATGGTTGTTATGAGGAAAGTACATGATCTCCCTTAACGTACTATATGAATATAGCAATCAAGTCCAATTTGGTGTGAGCATTAGTATCTTTCTTACCTCATCAAGCTATTAAATGTATAATTTCTTCATCCTGAGCCAAGGCTGCTTAGGACTAGAAACCAGTCTCCAGTATGCTATTAAATCCTGTTTCCAGTGAGCCATCCATAGCTGAGATCAGCAGCAGACATTTTCTGAAGGTATAAGTTTGAAGGAACCTTGGAGGCCACCTAGGACAACTCTCTTGTTTTACAGTTGAGGAAATGGAGGCGTAGAGAGCTCGAGTGACATGCCCAAGGTAATAGGTAGTCAGTACTAAGCTAGGATTATTTCCACTCTGTCTTTCCCCTCTCAAATGCTGTGACTATATAGATCAGAACTCCCCTCCCTGATTAGTGCTCCTCCATGAGTGATGTTCTTCTATTAGAATGTAGACTCTTTGAGGTAGGGACTGTTTTGTCTTTCTTTTGTGTTCGTACTCCCTGCACCTAGCATATTGCTTCACACACAGTAGATGCTTAATAAATACTTATTAGTTGATTGATCTTACTTTGATTCTAGGATGTGCTTTCCATTGCCATTATAAGCTAATTTTCTGTATTTATCCCTATTTTCTCTAAAGGAAGAATTTAGTTTTTCAACAAGAGGTTTATGAACTTGGGCTAGAAAATACATCTTTATTTTCACCAACCTTTAGTTTTCTTTGTAATCCTATTAATTTTACTTTTTTGAATTTAACAACTTTATGTTAAGGAATCCTATAACCTTCATTAGACTGCTAAAGGGGTTTGTGTCACAAATAAGGTAAACCCCTTATGTCAAAAGTCTTAGTCTTTGTTTTATGGCATCATGCACTTTACCTCTTTTATTTTTCACCAGTATTATTTTGAATTGGAGAGTTTGGTGGGAAGGAAAAATTAATTTCCTTAATCTACATAAAATATCACTGGAAGATATAGCTTAATACAAGGACAACTTGTTCAAAATTTTTTTTAACCAATCTTTTTGCTCTTTAACCTATCTCTGGGACCTTGTATAAATCACTTCACTTCTCTAGACCTGATTTTCTGCTATTGTAGCATGAAGGGGGTTGGATTAGATTCTCTAATACTTGCCAATTCTTCATTTTAGCTTGCTCCAGATGATGCTTGGCGTTGTCCACACTGTAAGCAGCTGCAGCAAGGGAGCATAACATTAAGCTTGTGGACCTTGCCTGATGTGCTTATTATACATCTGAAGAGATTTCGACAGGTAAGGGCATCCTCTGCGGGATAGGAAGAACCCCAGTGACAAATTCTAAGTTTTGGGTACCATCTACTAACTGGCTTTCCTATGGTGAAATGGTGCCCCCAAATGGCCCTGTTATGCATAGCCCACAACTCCACCTTTGCCTCTCATTATTACCCAAATCAACATTGAACACCCTGACCTCTCTACAAGTTTACACGTTTTATTTCATGTTGCAGTTGCTTTGATATTCTTTAGTGTTTATTTTATTAATATATTTCCAAATGCTCAGCTTATGGTTTGGGGTATGTGTGAAGTTAGTGGAAGGTAGCACCAGTAGAATCCAAGTAATTGAGATCAGAAGTAATAGATTAGAGACACAGATAATTACGATTGCCCTTCATATAAGGTATGGCTGCTAGCTCTCATTCCTTCTATCAGTTCTTAGAAGTATTATTGTCTGCAGAGAAAAATTTGTCATATACTTGCCTGATATACAAAATTCAACTATTCCAGTAGAATATAAGTTCCTTGAAAGCGGTTCCTCTTTTGCTTTGCTGTTGTATCCCTTGTGCCTAGTACGGTGCTTGCGCATAGTAAATGTTTTCCACTTTTAAAACCTTTTAGGAAAGGTGTTTTTTTTAGTTACAAAAGAACTTATGTTGGTATCACCTGGGAAATGCAGCAGCTATAATCAATACAATCATGACAAGAGATGACTCATTAAGAGAATAGACTGATGGAGTTGGCATATGGTTGCTTAATAAATATATTTGAAATGAAGGTGATGTAAAAACAACAGATAACCACTGATTTCTTTTTGGAAAAGTTTCTAAATGACAATTTCATTGAAATAGTACTGTTTATGAAATAGTTTATATGAAATAATACCACTTCAGGGGCATCAAAGGCCAGTTTTTATGGCTTGTCCTGGGAAACCCAAGCATAATTAATTTTTTTAATGGAGAGATTTATTCTAGATTCTAAACAGCTGACTTATAAATTGTTGGAACACAGCCTGCTTGTTAATGAGAAGTTGGGGCTTATTTGTAGCATGAATCCTTTATATCTGCACTGCTAGGGGGAAACAGAACCTGTACATGTTCATTTCTCTTTTCTTTGAGATGTGATGCTGTTCTTAGAAATGAGAAACCATGGGGGTAGGGGGATAGATTGTTAGAGATGAGGTCAAGAAGACATGGGTTTGAATCTTGCCTTGGACATCTGCAAGATATTTATCTCATCTAAGTTTCAGTTTTCCCATCTGTAGAGGGATATAACAATAATACCTACCTCCCACAGTTGATGAATTTTAAATGAAATGGAAAGTATAAATCTTAAAGTTCTGCATAAATACAAGCTATAATTATTGGAAGGTAGCTATAATGTTGATGTTAGAGAGTAGCCTTGAGGGGTGAGTGGGTCTAAGTTCTATCTCTGACACATGCTGGCCATTTGATTTATCATCTCTATGCCCTGAGAAGTCTGCATTGTGTCCAAAGGTATCTAGGGTCCTGCTCCACTGTGGAGCTTATCTGGGCCCACCATCTTTGTTAAGGGACAGTCTGTTTTGCCATTGCTTCCTAACCTCCTCAGGACACTGCTGTCTGCCATGCTGTGGATTGAGAGCAATATCTCTCTATTAAAATGTTCATTGAGAGAACACTTATATTTCAAAGGCTTCCTCTACAACCTACATTAAAAAGGAGATAGCAGCTAACATAACAAAAATGACAATCCTACCCAAACATTTACTTATTTAGTGTCATACCCATCGAACTACCAAAAAACTTTTTTTATTGAATTAGAAAAAACATAACAAAGTTCATTTGGAATAACAAAAGATAAAGATTATCCAGGGAAATAATGGAAAAAAATGTGAAGGAAGGTGGCCTAATAGTACCAAATCTCAAACTATATTATAAAACAGTAGTCATCAAAAAAATATGGTACTGGCTAAGAGAAAGAAAGGAGGATCAGTGGAATAGACTTGGGGTAAGTGACCTCAGCAAGACAATCTATGATAAACCCCCAAAATCCCAGCTTTAGGGACAAAAATGCACTATTTGACAAAAAACTGCTGGGAAAAGTGGAAGACAGTATGGGAGAGATTAGGTTTAGATCAACATCTTACACCCTACACCAAGATAAACTCAGAATAGGTGAATGACTTGAACATAAAGAAGGAAACTCTAAGTAAATTATGTGAACACAGAATAGCATACTTGTCAGACCTTTAGGAAGGGAAAGATTTTAAAACCAAGCAAGACTTAGAAAGAGTCATAAAATATAAAATAAATAATTTTGACTATATCAAATTAAAAAGTTTTTGTACAAACATTGAACCAATGCAACCAAAATTAGAAGGGAAGCAACAAATTGGGGGGAAATCTTCATAACAAAAACCTCTGACAAAGGTCTAATTGTTCAAATTTATAAAGAACTAAATCAATTGTACTAAAAAAAATCAAGTCATTCCCCAATTGATAAATGGGCAAGGGACATGAATAGGCAATTTTAGATAATCAAAACTATTAATAAGCACATGAAAAAGTGTTCTAAATCTCTAATAATCAGAGAAATGCAAATCAAAACAACTCTGAGGCACCATCTCACATCTAGCAGATGGCAAATGAAAGTAATGAATGTTGGAGAGGATGTGGCAAAATTGGGACATTAATGCATTGCTGGTGGAGTTGTGAATTAATCCAACCACTCTGGAGGGCAATTTGGAATTATGCCCAAAATATGCTAAAAGACTGCTTGCCCTTTGATCGAGCCATAGCACTGCTGGGTTTGTACCCCAAAGATATAATAAGAAAAAAAAAAAACTTGTATAAGAATATTCATAGCTGTGCTGTTTGTGGTGGCAAAAAATTGGGAAATGAGGGGATGCCCCTGAATTGGGGAATGGCTGAACAAATTGTGGTATATGGTGGTAATGGAATACTATTGTGCCCAAAGGAATAATGAACTGGAGGAATTCCATATGAACTGAAACGGCCTCCAGGAATTGTTGCAGAATGAAGGGAGCAGAACCAGGAAAACATTGTACACAGAGACTGACACATTGTGGTACAATCGAATGTAATGGACTACTTTATTAGACACAATGCAGTGATTCAGAACAATTCAGAGGGACTATTGAGAAAAAACACTATCCACATTCAGAGGAAAAACTGTGGGAGTAGAAACACTGAAGAAAAACAACTGCTTGACCACATGGGTCAATGGGGATATGATTGGGGATATAGACTAAATGATCACCCTAATGCAGACAATGACAATATGGAAATAGGTTTTGATCAATGACACATGTAAAGCCCAATGGAATTGCGTGCCAGCTATGGAAAGGAGTGGTGGAGGGGAGGGGAAGAACATGATTCTTGTAACTAAGGAAAAATATTCTAAATTGACTATTTAAATAAAAATTTCAAAAAAAATTAAAATGAGATAGCACTTGAAATTGACAATAAAGTAAGTTATTCAGTTACTAAACAAGCATTTATAAAGCTCTGTCTGTATAAAGCCCTGTCCTTAGTGCTGAAGTCAGTTGGTTGATATCCTGATTCAGTAGATTTTGGGGTCAGATGGCCTTGTCTTTGAATCCTGCCTTGGCCACTCACTGACCAGTGTGAAGTTCAGGTTCATTTTCCTCATATGTTATGAGTAAGAGGATTTGGCCACATGGTCTCTGAGGTCCCCTTCAGCTTTAAAATCTAGAATCCTATGATCAAACCACTGCCCTGATTTCTTAAATAAGAGAGTTGAATACGCACCAAGCAAAATTGGCTGTTTTACTTAAGCTTGCTTTAAGTGATCACCATTATTGTAACTTGTTTTCCTTGAAATAGGAGGGTGACAGGCGAATGAAGCTCCAGAACATGGTAAAATTCCCTCTGACAGGCCTGGATATGACACCTCATGTTGTAAAACGGAGCCAGAGTAGCTGGAGCCTCCCATCTCATTGGTCCCCATGGAGGCGTCCTTATGGACTAGGGAGAGATCCTGAGGACTACATCTATGATCTTTATGCTGTGTGTAATCACCATGGGACCATGCAAGGGGGACATTATACAGGTAATCATGCAAGTCTGCAATTTGAAAAGTTGTATTGCTTTTCTGATGATCTCTCATATTTTTATCTTGCTGGTAGCAGAGTTTCTCGGTGTTTTGTGAACCTTGCTTCTTCTGTCAGCAACCAGGTGAAACTGAACATCTGTGGTAGCAATCACATCTGCACATGTCCATGAATAAAATGAATGAAAATCCCTTTTTCTTTCCCTGATCTGAGCATCAAACAGCTATAATAACATCTTATTTATCTGACATCATTAAAAAATTAGGATAGTCAGATTGACTATTAGGCTACCTAATTTGCAACACCAGGATGAAGTTTTAACTGTATTCATCCTAGGGTTCACATGGTAATGGTAGGACTATGGATAAATAAAATTAGTTTAATATTAAATCAAAATTTATTTTTAAAAGTAAAATTAATAGAAATGAATGAATGAAAAAGCATTTGTTAAATGCTTACTATATGCTATGCCAAGTCCTGGGGTATAAGTACAAAAGAAGATATTTCCTACCCCTAAGAAGCTTCTACTCTAATGGGAAGACAATGCATATAATGTATAGGTATTCACAGAGAGGGTTGTTTTTCTTTCTTGAAAAGTTATAGGAATGACTAGTGGAGCCAAAGGGGAGTAGATTGACATGCCCTTTCCAGCAGCAGTGGTGGTATGGAATGTATTTGATTCCAGAGCTAGAAAGTGGGGTGTGGGCACGGGGTACAGAGTGATGGGTATATATGTAGAAAAGAAAAGGGCTGATGAAAAAAGATGGCTACGGTGTAAGTAATAATGATTTTGCTAATCAATCAATAAATGGATAAATAATTAAAAAATAGGGATCTTGACAAGGAAAATTTTAAAATATGGGAATAGGATGAAGTCATTGCCATTGTCTTGACTGCTACTGGAACTGTCCAGAAGATGCTTTCTGTGAGCCTACAGAATATGAGACTCAATCATGGGGTCTTTTTTTCAGTTACAAAAAGCAGCTACTTTATCCAGCAACAACTTGTCCTACAACCATGTTTATCTGAGTGCCATTAAAAAAGATGACAATGATATGGCAATCATAATATCTTATTTATGTAGTGCTTTATTATTTTCAGAATGTGTTCAAAATGCAAGCATTTTCCTCCTTATTTTATAGGTGAAGGAACCTCAGAGAAATGTCTACTTGCATGAAGTCACATGGCCATTAGAAATAGAACTTTAGTCTTTTAACTCTTCTTTTTTTAAAACCCTTACCTTCCATTTTAGAATCAATACTTTGTAAGAACAAAGAACAGTAAGGATTAGGCAATGGGGGTTAAATGACTTGCCCAGGGTCACATACCTAGGAAGGGTCTGAGGCCAGATTTGAACCTAGGACCTCCTGTCTCTAGGTCTGGCTCTCAATCCACTGAGCTCCCCAGTTCTCCTCCAGTCTTTTAGTTCTTAATCCTGTGTTGTTTCCCATATATTGATCAAGTGCCTCCTACTATGTGCTAACCACTGTGCTAAATGCTGGGGATACAAAGAAAGCAAAAAAAAAAAAGAAAATCCCTGGCTTCAAGGAGCTTACAATTTAATCAGGGAGATAAGTCAGCAAATATATACGAACTACAATTTGTATAAATTAGAATTGATTAATTGAGTGAAGGCATTAGAATTAAAAAGCATTTAGAGACTCCCTTTAATAAGGCAGGATTTTCCCATTCTTTTTGTCCTGCCTTATCACCCTGTTAGATTATGTAAAATACTTTAAAGTGAATTCTAGGATTTTTTTCCTTTGGAAAGAAGTTGAACCAGATGATAGCTAAGATCTTTTCCAAATCGTTAATTTTTAAGTGTCCTTTGAGCCCCAATTTTTGGAATTTGAACTTACACATCTCATAGACTTCTTGAAACTTGGAGCTGGAAAGGACCTAAGAGAAGATTTTATAAGTGAGGAAAATGAGGCTAGGAGAAATATCTGACATAAAGCAGTTTACTTAAGCATGAGTATGATTAGCTTCAGATGGTCACTCTTTTGTTATGCTTTGTATTTTAGAAGTTTGCATTCATTGCTGTCTTACTTCACATCTTCATGGTGTTAAACTCATTTCAGTGGTTTCTGCAGCAGAACCTCTGGTGCTAGTTTTAGGGATATGATAGGGATTGAAGAAATGGCTCTTTTAGCTAGTATCCTAAAAAACTCCATTATTCATATCCAGAAAAAAGCCTCAAATACCTATACCTATTGGCCTCTCTGAATAGAAGAGTATGACTTGAGATAGGGGACTTTGAGTATGGAACACTGCATATAATTTCAGAAGTTTTCAATGAGTAGTTTTATTCAACTGTTTTTGCTCTTTTTAAAAAAATAATTTTTAAAATAAGCAATAGCTATCTGGGAGGGATAAAAGGGAGGCATAGACTGTAGATGATGTAAAGCCAAAAAATATCAGTAAGAATCTTAGTAAGAATTTTAAAAGTATGAATGAATCTTCCGCTATTCTTTAATATGTGTGTGGGAAGAGACGTATAGGGGGAAAGACAAGAAAAATTCTGTACTCCTTAACTTCTGAAATCCTTAATGAGGTCTTTAATTATTGAAGTGATCCCAATGACTACTTTTCAAAAGAAATGACCCCAACTTTTAATATAGTTCCCAGGCCAATAAAATTATTTAGAATTTTTGAGTGCTGTGGAAAATTTTTCAAGAAAAAAGAAGATATTCATTAAGGCCCTCAAGGAAAAATTTAAACAATGATATTGTATTGCAATGTAAAGCATCTCCCAACCTCAAAGCTCTCCTAAATGTTAAGAATGAGGGCAGAAATATTAACTGTTTTATTATTTATTATCTTAAATTTAAGATGTGGAGAGCTCCATTCAGTTCAGCAAAACGGTTATTAAGCTCTGATAATGTGCCAGAAACATGAAAAATGCCTTTCCAGGTGTTTATAATCTAATTGAGGGGAAACGGGACATGTACCCAATAAGAGTGGCACAGAATAGAATGTGATAAGGACAAATGAGAGGTGTAGATAAAGTGCTGTAAGAAACATGTGGAGGCAAGAGCTGTATTTTTTAATGTGCTGTATGTACACTTTATAGGACATCAAGGCCTCTTGTATAATCAGTGTGTTCAGTAAATTTATAACCATTTTATAGGACTTGGAGCATAATTTTACTATCTTAAATGATTATAGAGGTTTATAGCTGTTAGATCTTTGCTTTTATGGCAGAGTTGGTCATATCTATTATTTACTGGATGTTGACTCATAGAATCTTAGAGAGAGACCTTAGAGCTCATCTAGTCCAACCTCCCACTGGCTGCAGAAATTCTTTGTACAACATCCATGACAGATGGTTATCCAGCCTCTCTTTTGGTCAGGAATGTAACCCCCAATTAGAATACTGCCTCTATGGGAAAATACAAGCTGTTTTATAGTGCAGGTTCCAGAAATGCATATGCAGCGAAAAACAGTCTATGCCAGGTTTTTACCAGCTAGTGTTGCTACTTGTGCAGAACAGACTTAAGAAAAAAACAACTTAACCCCTTCTCTGTCTACCAGAGAGGAGAAACCATTTCCTCAGTTTCCATGCTTGCGAATTATCACTCTCCTTTTGACATCTGAACATATACAATTTTTACTTTTGTCAATAAGCCTCACCAGAAGATCCATCCTGTCAATAATGGAGAGTCTCATGGAATGGAAATGATTCCATTAAGCATTTACCCGTTCAAGTCTTTTTTGTTTGTTTGTTTTAAATCTTTAACTTTCTGTCTTAGTAACCACTCTAAACCAGAAAGGCAAGGGCTATGCAAATTGGATTAAGTGATTTGGCCTGGGTCACACAGTGAGGAAGAATCTGAGAGGAGATTTGAACCCTGGTTCTCCTGACTCTCAGCCTCGTGCTCTATCCACTGTGCTGCCTAGCCCCCCTTACCCTTTGAAATCTGAAAAAGAATTTTGTTTCTTCTCATGAAGGAGAATCAGTAAATAAGGCATCATTTTTCATGGATGTCATTTACCTATACTGTATGCACCGCTCAATTTCATTGCCTTTAAAGCACTTATATGTGTGCCAGGTACTGAGCTGAGCATTGTCAACATATAAAAAGGCAAAAATACATTCTCCTCCCTCCAGAAGCTCACAATCTAATTGGGGCAGAAAACCTGCAAATAATTGTGTACATGCAAGTGTATGGACACAATTGTAAATGCAGGGTCACCTGAGACGAAAGTCACTGTCAATGGAAGGGGAGGAAAAACAAGAAAGTCCTTCTGAAGAAGGTGGCATCTAATCTCTCTTGAAGGAAGTCAGAAAAACAAGGAGTCAGAAGGGAAGAGGGAGAGCATTCCAGGTCTAGTGGACATCCACTGCAAATTCACAGAGTTGGACCATGGAATGTCAAGCATGTGGGGAAGAGTAGGTAAGCCAGTGTAGCTGGTTCATCGCATGCTTTGAAAAGAGTGAAATGTAAAAAGATTGGGAGGGTAGGAGGGAGCCAGAGGATTTTATCATTGATCTTGGAAGTAGTAGGGAATGACTAGAGTTTATTAAGTAGAAGGTGACATGGTCAGACACGTGTTTTTGTAAAATCATATCGGGAGCCAGATGGAAGAGGACGAATTGGTATGGGAAGAAGATTACATCAAGGGGGAAGTCAATTATTAGGCTAATGCAGTAGTCCAGGAGAGAGATGATGAGAGCCAGTAGGGGGCAAATGATTTTGTGAGGGGAGAGAAGGGGTCATGTAGGAGAGATGTCAGTTTTGTCTTTATAATAGGATTTGACAACAGTTTGAATGTGTTGTGAGTGAGCAGGTGAGGGTGACCTTGAGGTTGCAAGCCTCTGTGACTAGGAGGAAGGCGGGTGGTGCTTGTCTTTTTTTTTTTCAAAAGATCTTCAGTTTTCATTAATGTTCCAGTGATGGAAGCCACATTATTAATAATAATAATAGTGATAACTACTGGCATTTTTATAATGCTTTAAGACCAGAAGGCACTTTTTTTTTAAATCTATCATCTCATTTGTTTTTCCCTACAAATTTGTGAGTTAGTTGCTATTATTATCTCCATTGTGCATGTGAGGATCCTGAGGCTTAGAATGCTTAAGCAACTTACTCAGGGTCATTTAGCTAGTAAGTATCTGAGGCATCATTAAAACCCAGGTCTTCCTGATTCTAAGCTCAGCACTCAGTTTTCATAAATAGTTCTTGCAAAAACCTCATTAGTTAACCTTATAATGTAGATAATATTGAAGGTTCTGTCTTTTGTTAACATCTTCTTCAGTGTCTCTTTGGGGTGTCTGTGACTCCTGAAGGCAATACCAGTAGCTTTGACAGGTCCAACCAAGCTGGAAAAGTTCAACTTATGGACCTTTTGATGGACTATTAGGCTGAGAACAGACTAAATCCTGAAAGATTGTTCAGTGATGAATCTAATAAAAACAACGTGTATAGGACATCTAGGTGGTTCAGTGGATAGAGAGCCGGATCTAAAGAGGGGAGGTCCTTGGTTCAGATCTGGCCTCAGATACTTTTTGGTTGTAGTGTAGTTGGGTTACCCTGGACAAGTCACTTAACCCCATTGCTCAGGCCTTACCACTTTTTTTGCATTAGAACTAACAGTATTGATTCTTAGATGGGGAGGCAAGAGCTTAAAAAACAAACAAACAAAAAACCCAATTCAAATAACCATTTACTAAGATTTGACTATGCAAGTCATTTTATCTTTCTGAATCCTGGGTACTTCATCTTTAAATAGTCATAATTATAATATCCATCACACAGGGTTGTTGTGAGGATCAAATGGGATAATACATGTAAAACACTTTATACAGTAAAATGCCACATACATGCTATGTATTCTAATTATTTCTTTATTATTATTGTTGTTCTTATTTCTGTGATCTGCCTTGGAAGGCATAGTCAGTGAAAATTACAAGTTGTTTGAAGTATAAGTAGTCTGTACCCAAAGCATGGCAAGAGACCGACATTATAAGTAAATACTGTTCATGAAAGATGGCCTCTTCATGGCTTTCCCTGGTAGGATAGGAATAAGCTGGGGATCTTACAGGGTACAGGGAACTCTAAGATGAAGAAACTCCTACCAACCCTCCTTTGCAACTTACAGTTTAGTGAGATGCCTAAGGCAGTGGTTCTCAAAATGTGGTCTGGGGACCCTTGAGGGTCCTTGAGATTGTGCAAAATCAAAATTATTTTCATGCTAATGCCAAAATGTTTTAATTTTTAATGTGAAAAAATATTGATAGATATATTCCACATAAGCGAAAGCTCTTAAAAGAGGAAGTCCTTAATTTTTAAGAATGTAAAGAAGTTCTGAGACCAAAACATTTAAGAACTTTTGGCCTAGAGAGGTTAACTTGCTTTGGGTCGCGCAGCCAGTATGTGTCAAATTTGGGACTTCAAAACCAGGTCTTTCTGACTCTGAAGCCAGTTCTCTATGCCCTTCTTCATCCTGCTCTCAGAAATTCTTATGAAGGAAAATGCTGACTCCCTTGTAGGAAGAAAAAAATGAGAATTATTTTGCAAATGTATCATTTATACTTTCATTTCCCCCTAAAAACAATGGATATTTCCAAGCTTCTGATAACAAATTATAGATTTTCCAGGGAAGAAGATTATAATGTAGCTTCTTATAGGATGGCAGGTCTCTTCCATGAACACAGTTTTTATTTGTTTATTTCAGCTACAACATGCATATTCTTCATTTCTATCTCAGTCTATTGCTTTGACCTGGAAAGGAGGAGTCATCAGCTTTCAGTGTTTGTAGAGTTGTTCTCTACCAGCCTGATGAGCATGTGTGGGTCATCTCTCAGTGCCTTCATTGTAAGCAAACACTCAAGCATTGCATCATGTTGAAATAAACTGGGTGTATTATGTTTTAACAATGACCAATCATTGCAAAGATAAAACAACTCATTTTTGTGTGCTCCTGTCTCCTGTTTCTACATATGTGTAGCGAGGTACTATTTGCTTGAGTGTGATGTATAACTTAGGTTATCTTTTGTCTTTTTCTCCAAAAGTTGTACTAATTGATTGGATTAACTACCTGCTCTCTTCTTGAAAATTCCATAAATTGACCCTATAACCCCCAAATATGGTGCTTTGTAGTTCATCACATGGTTGGATTTTGATGATGCATTAGTGGGAATGCATTAATGAGTGCTGAAACTGAACTCACTAATGATGGAAATTTCTTGTTGACAGCGTACTGTAAGAACTCTGTGGATGGTCTCTGGTACTGCTTTGATGACAGTGATGTGCAGCAGTTGTCTGAGGATGAAGTCTGTAAGCAGACAGCATATATACTTTTTTACCAGAGGCGAACAGCTATACCATCATGGTCAGCCAACAGCTCTGTGGCAGGTGAGGACCAGCTCAGGTTTCTGAAAGATGTAGCCTTTGTGTTCTTTTTGTGTGTAAATTTCTTTTAGGAAAGAAGTTTGACTTTTGGTGTGATGTCCCCCCTCAGAAGATCTTTTCTTTATGTAATTTATGATCCAGTTGTGTTATTTCATCAATAATATTGTAATGATCTCAATATCACCATTAATTAAGAGATGAGGAAAAGACACACAAACTCTCCAAGAAGATGATAAGAATCTAGGATTGGGGAAGGATACCTTTATATCAGAGATATGAGGATAGGGATATGACAGAAGTTTATAAACCCATAAATGGATTAGATAAAGTAAACAATGAACAACTATAGCAAATCGAAAAATATTGGAATCAAAGGGACTGCCTTTGAAAGTTGAGAGAAACTGAGAACAGAAGAAAAACATTATTATTTGTTATAGTGCGAAATAAAATGAAAGAATTCATTATTGTAAGAAGAGTGATGTTGGATATTATAGAAATGTTAAATGAATATATAGGAGATGAAACCATGAGTTGAGAAAGGAAATCGGAATGTTTTAGAGGGACATCTTACTAACCTTTTTGAATAATAATAGTAAATACATCCTAGCTTGTTGGCAGTCAGAAATGGAATACTTGTTTGGATATACCAAGGGATTAACCTTGCTTAACATTTCTTATTCTCTTATGACCTTTGAAGCAAATCATGATTACTCAGGAGACTGCTTGGTAGATAACAGGTGTCTCTGCCCCAACACAGAAGAATATAAAATTAGACCCTAAAATTTTATCTAAATGGGATGGTTACTTCCTAAGCAATCGTTCACGTTAATTATGAGTTGAGAAAGTGAAGTTTTTTTCCCCTAGGATGACTGTAGTGTTACTCTTACCCTCATGGAATGCTTTTCCTGGAAGTCAAAGCCCTAATGTTTCTCAAGTATTTCTGCCCATTTAAGCACCGAAATACAGTGCCATGTGCAGATCAGCACTCTCCTGGATTGCATTTCTGACAAATAGATTGCTTGATTGAGAATAGTTTGAAAAATCAACTTGGAAAATCTAGGGAAGCAATGTAGTGCAATAGAAGAAATGATAACTTGGGAGTCAAAGTACCTGGGTTTGAATGCTAGTTTTTCTCCCAACTACCTGTGTGACCTTAGACAAGTATTATGCCTCTCTAGGCCTCAGGTTCCCCATCTATGAAATGGAAAACTTGGACTAGACAACCTCTATGGTCTCTTTCAAATGACATCTGTGATCCTATGAATTTTGGTCATCCTGCGGTAGTTTTACAGGTTATCAGTAAGTAGGGAAGGATCTCTGGGGTCATTTGTCATACCTTATACCTGAAACATGAATCCTTTCTTATCTTGTCCCCAAAGTAGTCATCTAGGCTTTATTTGAATACTCTCAATAATCTTTGGGTTGTCCTTACTGTTAGGAGGGACTTCCTAATACTTATTCTTACACTATGCCTATCCTTATAGTTAATTGGTGTCCATGTGATTTCCATGTGTTGATGCTTGTTATTCTCTCCTGTGTCAGAGAACAAGTCATAGTAGCATAGACTTAGGCTCTTGAGGTCATTTAGTCCAAACACCCTTCATTTCACAGTAGAAACTAAAGCCTAGAAAGATTGATGTGAGTGGACAAGCCAGGATTGGAGAGCAGGTGCTTTTATTCCAAGTGTAGTGCTCTGTGTACTATACCACACTGCCTGCCTTCTAACTCTCTTTACCACATAACAGCTTTTCAGTTCTTCAGGATAGCTGTCTTAGTGTCCTCTCTTATTCCTCCACAGGTTAAATATTCCTTCAAACTGATCCTCCTCTAACATAGTTTTAAATCCCCTCACTTTCACTATCCAGGTCTGACTTACCTCCCTTTGTGTATTACACTGTGTAATATACTATATTGTGTATTACAGTATAGGAATAAATAATTAAGTCTCCACATACTTTTGAACTAAAAAAAAAAAAAGGATCCCGTGTTGACAGCCTTGAAAATGAAAATCACTTATTTCGTAACAGCCAGAAATATTACCCTGGGACTATGTTCTATTCAGCTGACATCTTCTCTTAAATTTAAATTTTGCTTTATGAAGCATTAAGAACTGTACTTGCATTATTTATAGCTAAAATGATATAATATGTACGGGAATTGGTTCCCTCCTTAATTAGTCATAGTGTACTGTCTCACTTGTGATCAATCAGCAGGACTTACAGGGGGCCCTTTAACTTGTAATTGGCCATGTGAGTCTGCTCTGATCTTAATTCTCTGGATTCTCTGCAGGTTCCACAAGTTCTTCACTGTGTGAACACTGGGTAAGCCGGCTTCCAGGGAGTAAGCAAGCCAGCGTCACTTCTGCAGCTTCTTCTAGGCGAACATCTCTGGCTTCACTCTCTGAGTCAGTGGAGTTGACCGGAGAAAGAAGCGAAGATGATGGTATGTATAGAAAGAGATGGAGGACAGGAGGAAGTGGCTCCTGGAGCTGGTCTCCAGTGGGGCTTCCGAACCTGGGGCCCATGGGACACCTGAGGAGTCTGCGTGTAGATTTCAAGGGCTCCTTGATCTTGGAAAGGGAAAAAAAAGATGTATGTCTCATTATGATTGGTTCCCTTTGTAATCTCATGTATTTTATTTTATGCGTTTAAAAACATTATTCTCAGAAGGGATCCATAGACTTCACCTCCCTGCCAAAGTGGTCCAGTGGCCCTGAAAATGATTAGGAATCTCTAGTTTGTAGTTTCTCAAGTTTGAGAGCACTGAGCCTCTGCAGGAATGTTCAGTTGTTTTTTCAGTTGTGTCCGACTCTTTGTGACCTTTTGGGGGGGGTTTCTTGGCAAAGAGTGGTTTGCTGTTTCCTTCTCCATCCCATTTTACAGATGAGGAACTTGAGGCACACCAGGTTAAGTAACTTACCCAGGGTCACACAGTTAGTCAGTGTCTGAAGCCAGATTGGAACTTGAGAAGAGGAGTCTTCCTGACTCCGGGCCTGGCACTCTGTCCACTCTAGCTGCCCCTTCTTGGGCAAGTTGATGAAGAACAGAGTTCACAGACTCAGGAGTTGCAGAGCAGTTTGCTGACTGATAGTATTAAGCCCCAGGTTATACCTGTTAAATTTATTTGTGGTTGGACTCTGAAATATATTATTAGGTGGTCGCCAGGGATTTAATTTCTAAATCCCAAAATGAATTACTAAAATAAATGGAATTTATGGTAGTTTATTTACAATATTTACAGTAGAAGGATGATATTAAGGAATAAGAGAGAGAGAAAACTCGGACTCCTTCTGATACCGGTTAGAATTTCTAAGCCCCAGCCAGGGGAAGAGAGTCTCAAGAAGATGGGTCTTACCTGGAGGCGTCCCACCTCTGGAAAGGCGGGGTCACTAATTCAGCTTTTCACTCATCAAGGGTGACAGTCTAAAAGAAGTCTGGTTGTCTGTCTTCTGGTCACTCCTTGAGGGTCTGTCTTCCAGTCGCACCTCTGAGTCAGTGCCCGAATGAATGATCCAAATGTCTGAATCCGAATGATTGAATGATCCAAATCCCAAATGATCCGAATGTCTGAATGATTTCCTTCTGCCTTTTGGTCCTCTTTTTAAAGATCTTTTTCTCTTGTGTCACCTTCCCTAAATTTCACGTCTACCAATCATAGCAGATGCTTTCTCCAGGACTGCCCACTCTTTAGTTCTCACATTCTTTGGTTAGATTTTCTCCAGGACTGCCCACTCTTTAGTTCTTACCTTCTTTGGTTAGATTATGTCTTTTTGGATTACTTAACACCTTTTTTGGTAGTTACTTAACACGTTTTTGTGGTTAAAATGGGTAGATGTACTTAAAATACTGAGTTATTACCTTTTTGTAGATTAAAATCTAAAAATAGATTGTAGCTTACAATTCTAGCTTCACTATAAAGGAAGAGCTAAGTTTCTTCATTGTTACAATCAGGAGATTACAATTTTATCTTCACAATAAAGGAAGAGCTAAGTTTCTTCATTGTTACAATCAGGAGATAGCTAAATCCAGTCTTCACATACCAAAAGCATAAGGCATCCTGCTATTCACCTTGCTGGTCTCCATTCTTTCCTACTTTTGTGATTGAGTGTATCATCTAGAAAACTGGAGTCACTGCTCTTTGGTATTGTTAATAATACTTGCAAGACAAATGGTGAAATAAGTTAATAATAGTAATAACAGAACCAGCATGTCATAATGGATGGGACGCTGGACTGGAAGTCAGGAAGACCTGTTTGCAGTGTTGGCCTCAGATACTTATTGTGAGCATGTTATTTAACCTTTATGTGTCTCTGTTCCCATATCTTTAGAAATAATAAGGTTGGACATGATGACCCCTAAAGTTTATTCCAGTTCTCAACCTATGATCCTGTAAACTTATATTTATACAGAGCTGTGAGGTTTGCAAAATGTTTTTCACATGTTATTTCATTTAATCCTCATAGTAACCTTGTCGTGTAGATGCTATTATTATCCCCATTTTACAGATGAGAACACTGAGGCTAATAGAGGTTAAGCAGTTTCCCTTTGGTCACATACCTTAATCAAGTGTCTTGAGTTTTGATTTAAATCTTGATCTTTGGAACTTCCAACACTACGCCACACTGCTCACATGTCGGAGTTTGCTTATCATGGAAGGGATGGTTTGGGCAGACCCCACGGTTATAATATGAAAGTTTTTAAGTACTTTAGGGTTATAATACTAAAGAGTTATAATACTAAAAAGTTGGAAAGGCACTCATGGAAAAATGAACTCCTCCAATGAGCCTGTGTTCTTTTTTATTTCTTGACTGAGAAATCATTCAGGTTATCTTGGGGAGAGGCATGCCAGAATGTCGATCTCAGAGCAACCCGAAATTTGTAGCAGGAATCATCGCGAGCCCAGGGGCGGCAAACATGGGGAATATCTGGAGGTTGTTAGTTCAGATTCTGCTACAAGGAGGGTGGGAGGAGGAACAACATAGTCAGACCTGAGCTTTAAGGAAGATTATGTTTATAAATAAGTAAAGGATGCGCTGAATTGAAGGGGGCGTGGGACAGGGAAACCACCCAGCAGACACCAGATTGAAACGTCATCACTTGTGCTAGATTGTGTGCCAAGGAAACAGTTCAGATGTGCTCCCTGCTTCTTAGGAATTCACACATAAAAGACACTACAAATTCCATAGTGAATTCATTAATATTGGATGGGTGAAGGATCCTGTAAATGTTCATTCCCTGGCACTAGAATACTATGTAATACTAACACCATGGAGGGTGGGAAGAGGTAGGTGACTCAGTGGACTGAGAACCAGGCCTAGAACTAGAGACAAAAGGTTTGGGGCTCCAAAATCTGGCCTCAGGCACTTCCTAGCTGTGTGACCCTGGACAAGTCACTTAACCCCCATTGCCTAGCTCTTACCAATCTTCTGCCTTGGATCCAATATACACTGTTGATTCTAAGACAAAAGGTAAGGGTTATTTTTTAAAAAGGCACTCTAGGCAAAGAAACAGTATCAGTGCTGAATATGCATATATCAAATGGCATGGCCTCTAAATTCTTTTTTTGGAAAAAAATTTTCATTCCTATCTCTTATGTTTACATCACCTTTATATCCGAAGGCGTCCTTCCCCCTTTATCCGCTTTATCATCATAAGTCACCCGTCAGAACAAAATATAAAAAAAGGAAGAAATGAGGAGGAACATCAGTACCCCCATTTTAATTTCCTGAGGCTATATGTTTATTCTATGCTTGGCCCTCACTTTGCTTTCTTTGCTTTTCCCAGGTGGGTTCTCAACTCGACCATTTGTAAGGAGTGTCCAGCGCCAAAGCCTCTCGTCCAGGTCCTCTGTCACCAGCCCCCTGGCCGTCAATGAAAACTGCATCAGACCGTCTTGGTCCCTGTCTGCTAAGCTGCAGATGCGTTCTAACTCCCCGTCCCGTTTTTGCGGTGACTCTCCTGTGCATACCTCTGCCTCTACCTTGGAGAAGATAGGGGAGGCAGCAGATGATAAAGTCTCTATCTCTTGCTTTGGTAGCTTAAGGAACCTTTCTAGTAGCTACATGGAACCAAGCGAGAGCCACAGCAGGCGCGAGCACAGGGCTGTGGGGAGAGCCCCTCTGGCTGTCATGGAAAGTGTATTCAGAGATGAGTCAGTTCCCAGGAAAGTGGCTCCCAGTCTCTCGGATGCCCAGAGCAAAGCCTCAGCACCAGGGGACCGAGTGCATCCCGTCTCAGATCCCTTCGATAACAATAATCAGATTGCCTACGTGGATCAGAGTGATTCTGTGGACAGCTCCCCCATCAAAGAGGCAAAGCCCCCCAGTGGCTCCGGCTCACTTGCAGAAAAGCCAGACAGCACAACTAAGAAGTCCCCTAGCGCCAAAGGGGTTTCTGAGCCAGATAAAAGCCTGAGGAAAGGGAGGACAGTCTTGGCTCGCCAAGAGTCATCTCTTTCAAACACTTCACCCACTTCTCCCGTTCCCTTAAAAAGCTCTGTAAAGACTTCCCGCTCTAGAAGCAAAGCAGAATCTTCCCAAGTCAGTAGGCGACATGCGTCCCCTGTTCCTGGTCAGTCAAAAAAGGAGTCGTCTACCAAATCCCAGGACACCGTGACTGTTCAGCAGAAACAAAAGTTAGCTTCCTCCTCTGCTTCTATTTCTTCCTCTACCGCTGCCAAAAAAACCCCTTCGGGCTCTGCCCCCAGGGGTCCCTCCTCTGCTGGGAAGAGTAGGACTTCAGACCGAAGCCTGAGCCGGGAAGGCTCCAAAATAAGCCTTGGTTCGGAGAGAGCCAGTGTCACTTCCACTTCCAAACCAAACTCCCCTCGAGTGGGCCAGTCTAAAGGAGGGGAGAGCAGGATGGATGGGAAGCATGTTAGGAGTTCCTCCATGGCGAGCCTGCGGTCTCCCAACCCAGGCATGAAGTCAGGTTTGAAGAGAGACAGCAAGTCAGAAGACAAAGGGCTGTCCTTCTTCAAATCAGCTCTGAGGCAGAAGGAGACCCGGAGATCAACTGATCTTGGGAAAACCACATTGCTCACCAAGAAATCAGGCGGAGGCTCCACCAAGGCGTCCGGCAAGAACACAGTGGACGAGAAGTCCGAGAAGGGCGGCCAGCCACTGCCCTCCCAGCAGCCAAATGCAAATACTGTTTCAAAAGAGCAGCCCGCTTCCAAGGATTCCACTTCTGTAAAACATTCCCTACTTTCTACCCGCAGATCCAAGTCTTCCCAGCTAGATTCTGGAAATCCCTTGTCTCCTAGTAGCAAGCAGTCTGCTGAAAAATCTTTAAAAAAGTTACCTTCTAGCATGCACACCTCTGCACGGCCTTCTCAAAAACCTCAGTGAGATTTCTGCAAACCAGGTGTTTTATCTGTAAAGACACTTATTTATTCAGAACTGAGAACTCTATTTTCGTTCCCTTTCCCCAACATCCCCCCATCCCCTGCCCCTGCTTTTGTTTTGTAAGTTTTGGTTCATGTGCCTAATGCGTGTGTGAGGAGAACTTAAACTGCAGTGTGTTGAAGTGTCTCCTTATTCTGCCATCAAACCAAATAATAGCCATAGGCAAAGAAAGCAGTGATACCAAGTTAACTGGAATAATTGTAAAACCGAATCCTGGACTGCCTCTTAGCACTTGTGCATATTTCTTTCTAGTGAAATGCCACAACTTTTTGTCAAACACTAGGGTTTGTAAACCTGTGAACCAGTTATGCTGTAAGTAGTATATGCTCTGTAGAACTGTGAAATAATATTATTTGGGATTTTTTTGCCTGAGCAGGAGTTCTCCTTATTGATTTCTGGATTGTTGTCTGGTATAGTAAGAAGTAGAAGCTGCGCTGAAACTGAGAACACTGTTGCTGCTTCTGCTCTTGCCCCAGGCTTCAATCTTTTTTAAAGGGCAATATTTTCACACTAATGTTGTTTCTCAGGTATATACTCAGCTAGTATAAGAGGGATGAGCATTAGTGAATGAACTGAATATAAAGGTAACCTTTCATGTGTGAATGTATGTCATTTTTCTCTTAGTATCATGGATGTCAGCTTTTTGAGATGTAAAGAATCTTGTTACTCTCATCTAGGTAAGATGTGTGCATACCTTAGCTGGCTATCCCTTAACTCTTGGACGTTGCGCTAAGAGGTGGTGAATCGGATAGCAAGATGCTAGTCACTGTCCATTCTTTTCCCCGTCCTCCATTGGAGTTCTGAAATATAACTCATCAGCATCTTCTAAGTTGTACCCTGGTAATTTTTTTGAAAACTGGAAACATGTACCTGGTGGTGTGAATGGTGCCTGGGTGATGCATAGATGTACCACTCTCCCTCTTGGCTTCCACTCCTTGTCTGTAAACAGAAGAATCAAATCTTGCCTTCTGGAAGTGTGCTTCTGTTTCTGTGTGTCTCAGCCCAATGCCAAAAGTCAGCAATGCAGTATCAAGGCTCAGTGTAACAAAATATTAAATGCTTGTTTTTAATATCTCTTTGTAAGGCTTGAATGTAACCGTGTTCTCTAGCAAACAATTCCTTTCCCTCCGAGTTACAGGTTTCATCTCCCTTAATCCCCTCCCCAAATCCGAAGTCAAAGCTTAAAGCGCATTCCACAAGGCATCAAGTTACCTTTCTTATTTCAAAAATGAAAACATCTCCCACCCTGCTCAATTTACAATGCACACAAAGACTGCTTTTATTTTCTTAAATTTTAAGACCTACTCTGGCTTTGTGCATCTCTTTCCTTCTTGATGAGAGCTGTGTAAT
Source organism: Monodelphis domestica (assembly GCF_027887165.1). Classification (NCBI taxonomy): domain Eukaryota; kingdom Metazoa; phylum Chordata; class Mammalia; order Didelphimorphia; family Didelphidae; genus Monodelphis; species Monodelphis domestica. The sequence continues at coordinate 172,715,613 of NC_077233.1, read as the reverse complement.
CTGGGTTCTCTGTGAAGCAGATTGTGTCATTTTGCCATAATACAGGGTGGGATGTACTGTGATCCATGTTCATACAGTCTCTGGTTTGCATGTTTTCCAACATTAATGTTTTTCCAACACATAAATTCACCCAACTCTACACCAACTGTTAGTATCCTGGTTAATAACTACAACAAATAGTTTATCCATCCTGTAATATTCATTGCTTAACTTTTCTTTTGGGGGTTGGGGATGGATGATGGGAATTCTGGTATCAGATCACTTGTCTTACATAATTGCTCATTTGAGCATCAAGGTGACCAATAGGCCTAGAACCCATTCATGTAAGGGTAGTCAAAAGATCTAAACCCTTGCAATATTTAAGATTAGGATTCTTTTATATTCAGCCTTGTGAATATTTCTGTAATGCTCACTGTAATTTATTTGCCATGATCTTCTTGGCCACAGCCCTCTGCCTGGTCATCCCAGTTTTGTTTTGTTTTGTTTTTCTCTGTGTAATATAGGTATTTATCCCATGCCAAAGCAGTATTGCTCTCTGGTTTTCCTATTATTTGGCTTCTGTTCAAACTCCCTTTTGATATTGTTATTACTTTGACTGGTATGTTGAGTTTTGTGTAGTTACCTTTCCACAGAATAATATTTTAAACCCAGTGTGACTCCTCTCTAGTCTAGATTCTCTACAATGAAAAAGGGCATAAGATGTGAACAGTATCAATCACAGTTGAATGCTTTTTCATGAAGCTCTTCTTTCCTTTGAATATAGGGCAGAGTTGAATTGGAAGGGCCACTTCACCAAAATTTATAAAGCAGCTTTAGGATAGTTACAAGAATTTCTTTTGGAGAGGATTTATTTTGGCAATTACCAAGGTAGTAGTTTAAACTCTAGAGAAATTTGCTTCTTTTCCAGACAGACACTTAAATTCTAAAATTTAGGTTGGTTTTCTATAGGAGTAAAAAAAGAAAACCCATCCTTTAAATCCCAAGAGATAATTGCTTTGAGCTCAAATATAATTTTTCATTAGGTTTTAACATTACTTAGCTAGTAGAACAGATTCTCCTTTCTGGTCAGATAAGAATGCAGACCCATGCTTTTAGGAGAGACTGGCATTTTCTTGAACTATTGATGCTATTCTATTTCCTTTAGTTTTCATGTTTGATAAAACAAGGAAAATCTGATAAAATAGCAATGATTTCATTATCTTAGATTACTATATTCTTTAAGGACACCAGACAGTGAACATGGAAAAAGAACAAAGAATCATTGCACCCAAGGAGTTTTGCCAGAATGGTTCAAGGAACAATTTTAATAAGTTGGTTTAAAAAAAAAAAGAATTTAGGGTTTTTTTTTTTAACATAGGCAGATTTTTTTCCTTTGTGTTGCTATTTGGAATAAGGTAGTTGCTTGTTTATTTAGGTGAACAATTATCTGTAGATCATCATGGTCTTGTGTTTATGAAAGCTCTTTAGAGAGGTATGGTTAGAAGGAATTATTCCCTGGTGAGCACAAAAGATCACTAACAAATCCTGAAACTGGAGCAAATCCATAGTACTTTATTATTAATGTCTTTGGCATTGTTCACTTTGAGATAGTATTGGGATTATACAGGTTCTCCCACCCTCCCAACCTCCCTTTTGATAAGGAGACATGATGGTAAATAAACATTTTCTTCTGTTGTCTTTAACTCCCAGGAGCCCTTACTGCATACCCTTTTCCTAGTCCTTAAAGCAACCCTGTGCCAAGTTGATAACAATTTTTGCTGGATACTTAAAAATGAATGTTAGAGTATATTTGTGGTTTGGTGAATGTTTGTAATCATTTGAAAGGCTGCCTTGAAATTTCTTATTCAATACATAAAATAAATTGAAAAGGATATTTGTGTAAAAACTTTTGTAAGTTCACTTCTCAAGTTAGCTTTACTTTAATTAGCTCAGGGGCACCTAGAGTGCAGCCCATGGACCAAAAGAAGTCCATGCAGCCCTAACTGGGGCCACCCTCCCTAACATGGAAATCTATTTTACAGATCTTGCTGAATTAGCATGTTCTAGGAAGGGTAGTCCTTGTGACCAATTCTCTTTTATAGAGAGTAGTTGTAACCAATTTCATTTTATGGAAAGTAGATGTAGTCCTCATTTACCCATCAATCCACTATATGTCTTTCCATTGGTTTAACTCTTCTGCAGCCCAGCAATGAAGCTATTTAACTAGGTTCCTAACACTAGAATTTGGTCCTTCCATGTTTGAGGTGAATATGTGACTTTTTTGAAAAGAGAAGAAAACAAAACCCCACTTTTCTTCAAAATAGTTTCCAAGAAAAAAGATGTAGTAAAAGATTGCAATGAAACAGCTGGCTGCAGCTTTTAATGGAAAGTGGAGCCCAGGGGAATGAGATCTTTTTTATTTTTTTTAAGTGGGGAAACCATGGATTTAAATTGTGGGTTTTCATTTGGTCTGTATATTTCATTGTGATGTATTGCCTTTTTAGATCATTGAGCAATTAAGTTCTTTTTTGGGGGGGTGGGTAGGGAAGGGGTCTAATATAAAAGTTATTGTAGTTTTGTGATAGAAGAGAATCAATATTTCTGAGCTGGATTTTAAGATACTATTTAGTAGGATGCAAATCATAAGCACATTTTCAATGGGAAATCCCCCCCCCCAACCCAACAACAACCCCTTCTATATTATGTAAGGCACTTTGAACTTTGCCTTACTGATGGAGTGGAGAAATATACATTTTAATGACAAACTGGTGCCTATATCTTTCTAAACATGATGTATATGTGTCACTCGGCAAGGTTTTTGTCCCTTTTTGTTCACAAATGATTTGTTATAGCTAAATCAGCCCATATGCTTTAGATGGAAACCTGACACTTTGATTACAAGACTACATCTAAGCTGCCTCCCCCATCCTCCTTCATTCCCTCCTCACCCCTTCCATTTCCTTTTGTTCAGCTCCCAAAATGCAGAACTCTTGGCTCTCCACAGCTGTAATTTGAGCATGACCCGCCATTTTCCCCTCTAAGTAACAAGAACAATTCTGCATGGCCTTTATCTAGTGCTGCATCCTGAATGCATGCTCTCATTAACTATGCAAGCAACTGATACCGACCATAGATGGCACTAACTGCTTAAAATGAAGCTATTAGGTAATGGAGCTCTATTTTTGAATTTGTTGTTTTGTTTCCTCTATGATCTGAGTATCTATACACTCAGGAGCACGTATATGATTTCTTCTTGCTTTATTTTGCACATCCTTAACTCTTTTCTTTGCAGAACTTCTGGATTATTGACAAGATTGATGTATAAAATTCCTAAGTATTTTTCAAATAGGAAAGATATTGGATATATTAAAATGACAACATGCTGGTTTATGTATTATATTGTGGTGTCTGGGTAATCTACTAATGTGTCATCTTCTCTAAGTAACCTGCCATTTTCTATAGGATTTTAATGATTTATATCTTCTATATGACATCATGGTCTCAAGAAGAGACAAAAGCTTCTAGCAGCATTGACAATTAAAAAATTAAACCATGCTTTTGTAGAACTTTAGTGCTATTTGAAGTTGATATTTCCAGCCGGTAGACCCAATAGGACTAGTACCATGGTGTTTATGGCAGTACTGTGCAGTTGAGTTAGGATCTAGAGCTATCTCCCATTCAGTTCATCCATCTGGTATAGAAGACTAAAGCTTCAAACCTCTCAAATAAGAGACCTGATAAGGAAGAACCTGAAGTCCTAAAGGGGACAGAGCAATGGGATGCAGATTTAAGTCATAAGGCACTTGTGCAAATGGGGCCTTGGTTTGCTAGAGCAGCCAGCACACTGGAGGGCTTGGTGTTCTTAGTAACCCTCTGTCCTTGTCTGTAGATAGCAAGTGGAGGATTCTCTTGGTGAGGTTATGGATTTCTCATGGAATAATAAAGTGATAGAAAGTTAAGACAAATGGTCTCTGAAAAGCTTATCAATAGATAGAAGAGAGTGCCTCTTAACACCAAAGTCCTTTACATAGTGAGCAATTAAAATAGCAATTACCAGGCTGCCTGAAGGTTGCTCTTAAACCCTTTCTCTCTTGCGATCCTTTGAAGGATAACAGTTTCAGGAATTCTTTAAAACAATATGAAGAGTTGTGTTCCAAAGTGACATTTGATATCATTTTCCCCTTGTAATATTTTTTAACACTTCTTGTGAAATTTGCCAACTGACCCTAAATAATTTGGCTGTACATGCAGAGGCAACTGAAATTTAGTTTTAATCTTTGGTGAGCCAAAAGTACTGTGGATACCTCATTAAAAAAAAAAAAGCCAACTGTTAAACTTAGCTGTTTATCCTGTGGAACATTATTTTGCAAACATTTGGAAGTCAGGATAATATAATCTTTGAGCTTGATGTGGCAGAAGCCAGTAGCACCCAAATACATCAGTTTAAAATACACCCAAAATAATAGTGGAAGTGGATAATTAAGCTGAACTCCACCCTTGAGAAGTTTGAGCAGTGAATCCTCTAGGTCTGTGCTGGCGAACCTATGGTACGTGTGCCAGAGGTGGCTGATCCCCTCCCCCTATCCACATGCTCCGGAGGACATTTCTCTCATCACCTGACCCTCTGCCCAGCAGCCCAATAGGAGAGCTTCCTCCCTCCCCTGTCTGGGGTAAGGGGGTGATTCACATGTGGCATGAGGGACACCGTTTGGGCACACAGTCTCTAAAAGATTCGCCATCACTGCTCTAGGTGTTCATGAAAAAGCAGCATAAAATTGTCCTAGGTGCTATCTTGAAGGCTTTGGTGTCATTACACCAAAGAGAAAATGGTGGTAGTATTTTTTGAAGATAAAGTCCTCTTGTGGCCTTTCAAGTGCACCATACAGGTTTGCTCACCAACTGTGCCTCACCATTGGTTAAAATTGAATTCGGATCTCATTGCAAATATAGTTTCTTAACTGAAGTCATGCTTCAGTTTTTACACTGGAATTTCTACAGTTCTTCTCAAAGCCGCATGCCATTGTCACTGTACACAAAAACATTTTGGTATAGTTCACACCTTTGATATTGGCTTCTGTATAAATACTTTGGGGTTGTACAGTAAGTAATCTGGAAAGCAGAACGTCTTTATCTGAGACTGGAGGAAACATAATTGTGCCGTAAATTTTAAATTATTTGAAGACAAGTGCATGAGACTGTGTCATTGCCTCCTGTTATTTATTTGTATGTTTTATTATTCAAGGTGGATGCACTTTTAATATGCAGAATTTATATTTTTATGTTAAAACATTTCCTTTCTGAAAGAACAGTTTGAATATTACAGTATGTAGTTGGAATTAAGAGAAAAGTGGAAAATGTAATAAAATACATTAAATTTATTACATGATGTCCTGGTCAAATCCTTTCCCTCTTTCCTCAGTGATGAACAGATCTCTGTTTTTGTGTTGACTTAAGAATCTTCCATTTTGTAAGATGAAAACAAACTGTCAAATCTTTTTTTTTCTTTTCCTCTCACCTTCCTTTTTCCATCTCTCCTTTGACTTTCTTTTAAATTTCCCCTACTTAACCTTCCCCTCCCCCTCCATCTTCATTCTCCCTTCCCATCTTCTTCCCCTTTTTTCTATTCCTCTCTTCTCCTTTCTGTCTTGCCTCCCTTTCCTCCATGTTTTCTCCTCTTCCCTTTTTTTCTCCTCAATTCCATTCCCTCCTCTCATTTCTTCCCTTGCCTTCTCTCTCTGTTCCCTTCTTCTATTTCCATCTCCCTTTCCCCTCCCTAATCAATCCCCACTTCCCTTTCTTTTTCATGTATCTCCCTAATCTCTCCAAATGTGCAATGCAGACTTTTGGCTTCTCTCAGTTCTTTTTGGGGTGGTTTATATTATGAATAGCCACTTGAGGGCACTAAAGTCCTATGCAACTATCAAATGTGCCCTCTCAGTCTGGAAATCCTAACAATTTTTTTAATACCCTTGCTACTTCCGATTGAGGAATTAAGTACTTATATGCATTTAGCAAATGAGTACAGGGTTCAGTTTGGGAAAGAGCTACAGGCATGTCTTGCCTTTTTCTACCATATGTTATTGGGAAAACTCATCACAAACAAGCTGTGTTAAATGAATCATATTCACAAAGAACAATGTTATGATTGAGTATTGCATTCCTGATCAAGGACTTTGTACCAAATAATAATTTATTGCCAGCAATATGTCATAGAAGCAACTATCTATTTCCAAAACCGAGATCTCATTTCACTGGTATGGGGACCTCCATTAATGCTGAGAAACAACTTTTCTATGAATTACAGTATTTGAGAGACCCTTGTGGGCAACTGAGAGGTTAGGTGACTTGCCACAATCATGTAGTTCATATGCATCAAAGCAGGACTTGGACTTCTAGTTCTGACTGGTCCCCTCTCAGCTATCCCACATTTTCTTTAAAATCCTTTTAAGCCTCTATAATGTGAAATCGCACGTTTATGCCCTCAGCCCCAGAAGAGGATATAAATGTACTTACGCCTGATTACCCAGGATCAACATAACTCATAAAAATGTGTATTTGACTTCGAGCTACTTTTTTATATAGAAGAAACAGCTATTTAATAATTTTGCTTCCCTCTGTGAAATTGGAATGGGTTTACTCAGAGTAGGGCCCACACTTCCTTAAAGACTTGTCCTGGAAAGTTTGAAATGATGCTTTTTCCCTTTTCATCTAAATTACCCTTTTGCCAACAGAGGCCTTCCAAAAGATCCCAGCAGGGTGATGCCAGGAGTCCCCGGTGAAGAGTCTGAATGCCAGGGATTTAATCCAACAAAGTGTGGGATTCAGGCAAGTCATCTCCCCTTTCCATGACATTTGGGAAACCAAACTGTTGGACTTCATCTCCGAGGTCCCTTCATTCTCTAATATCTTGGCACTGATCCTTCAACTGCATCATTTAAAAAGAGGCCATAATTACTAATTGATGCATTCTTATGGCAGATCAGATGGAGAAATGGACAGAAACTGCATTGTGCCATATTAGAGCAGTAGGCAATGTCTGTGTATTGCTTATCCAGAGTTTCCTGGAATTGGTACAGCAGAAATGAAATTAATTTAAAAGAACAACTCTTTTGTTTCATGAGATTTCTTAAAACTTTTCTTCTTAGGCTTTTTCCTCCGAACTCCCAACTTTTCAGCATGGCTTTAGATGCTATGAGATAAAGTAATAATAATAACTAGAGGTAGGCTAGCATTTCTATGGCACTTTAAGCTTGGCAAAGCACTCTGCAAATACTCTCATTTTATCTTCTTAACCTCAGGAGAGAGGTGCCATTGCTATTCTCATTTTACAGATGAGGAAACTGAGGCAGATGGGTTAAGGGGACTGCCCAGGGTCACACAGCTTTGGAAGTATTGGAGACCAGATTTGAACTTGGGGTTTCCTGTTTCTGGGTCCAGCATTCTTGTCTTCTTCCCCCCCATCTGCCCCTGACACATATTGGCTATGTGATGGAAGACAAATGCTCCTGGCAGTTCACAACCATCAGTCTCAGAGAAGTTGCTGACCTGCTTTGTTAAGGGGGAGTTCCTGATGAAATCACAAGTCTGTACAAAAACACCACCAGCAAAAAAAAAAATGATGCTAAAAGATAACATCATGGTTACCCTGTCTTCCCTCCCTGGATGGGATCTCGGAGACCTTCTAATCTATCCTCCTCATTTTATACCTGAGAAAACTGAAGACTCAAGATCCAGATTTACAGTGACCCTGACTTATCACTAGTGGCCAAGTTCCCACTGTGGAAATCCAACACTATGACTTGTCCAAGGTCACAAACATGGTAAGTGTTAAGAGGCAAGATTTGAGCCCAAGTCCTATAACTGAATCTTAGGGCAGTACTCTATCTAAGGATGATGCCCAGACCAACCATCTCTTCATTTCTCATCTCATAGTGCTCTTTTTTGAATTTCTCCTATGTCTGGACATCTTCCCCTTGCCTTTTTGGCTTCCTTTTGTGTGGTGTCTTATCTTTTTATCCCCAGTGCTTTCCCAATACCTAGCACAAACAGTTGGCTTAGTAAATATTTCTTGACTCACTGACTCCACTGCTTTGGCCTGCTTAGCCTTATAAAGCTAAACGAACTATACAAATGTAACACATGAATGTACTTGGAGGTTTTATTTTGTTTTGAGCTTTGAGCTGTAGTACCTTACATATTTAGGCAGGTGGGTGGCACAGCAGAGAGAGGTAAGGGAATGAGGATGAGTTTAAAGAACAACTAATAGTTCAGTTCAACTGTTACAGGATATGACTAGGGGAATTATGGGAACTGGGGCTGAAAAATCAATTATGGCAAAATAATGGAGATCATGAAAAGGAAAATTAAGGATTTTGTATTTTATCCTATGGCCAGTTAAGGGCCAGTGCAAGCTTCTAAGTAGAGAAATTACAGAGTTAGATCTTTGCATCAGCAAGATTATTTTGGTAATCATGTGAAGGACAGAATGGAGGAAAAAGAATGGAGACAGGGAGAACAGTTAGGAAGCTTTGTACTAGTCCAAGAGTGAAACAGATCCTCAAGCACTCAGCTCTGAGCTTGTCTACACAAGCCTAGGATAATCATATACTTCCGTTGTGATGTCCCCTTGCTTAGCTATTTCTCAAGACTTATTTTTATGCTTCATTCTCCACAACCCACCCAATATTCAATCACCTATCAGTTTTGGGAGTACAGAACCTTGTAGCCTTATTCCAAAATTTCCTTTTAAAATAAAAAAAAAAAAGTATTTCCCCAAACAATTAAAAAAATGGACAAAGATTTCTCTCCCCAATGGCTTCAACTCCTCTGGATAGTTCACTTCTCTAATCAGGGTAGTTAAACTCTAATGCAAACTCCTCCACCAACTATAAAATTCTTTCACTTATCTGGACCCAAGTTTCTTCATCATTAAGTAAGGGGATGGACCAGAGGATATGTAAGTTTTTTGTTATTGTTCTTCAGCCATGCCCCACTCTTCATGACTTGGGATTTTCTTGGCAAAGATACTGCAATGGTTTGCCATTTCCTTCTCCAGTTTGTTTTACAGATGAGGAAACTGAGGCAAACAGGGTTAAGCCCAGTCACACATTTAGTAAGTATCTGAGGCCAGATTTGAATTCAGAAAGGTAAATCTTCCTGATTCTGGGCCTGTTACTCTATCCACTCTGCTTCAATTGATATAAATTAGTTGATTTAATTTGTTTGTTATAAGTATGATCTTCACGTTAGCCAGGTGTTTCTAGTTGTCAAAACAATTACTTGCCTATGAATAGCAAGTTTAGATTGATTTTCTGCTGCAACAAAACTATAGGGAAACAAGGTGAGGTCAGAGGATTTCCTTTATTATCTAGGTTCTTGGTGCTGGTACCTCCTGTCTGTTTTCCTCACTTTCCCCTGTTGCTCTTAGCCCTTACAGATCTTGTTCCTCACTGTTGATGCAGACTGCCTTTTAGCAATACTTATATCACTTTGGTTCCCGTCTGCTGACCCTCACCCTTGAGCCTCATCAATAATTCAATCAACATTTAATTAAAGTAAATAGCCAGGCACTGTGCTCGATGCTGGTTATGTGAGTATAATGAACGAAGCAACCCCTACACATAATACTTTGAGCCTAACTTGCCTACAGTAGGGCTCCATTAACCTTGGAGAATACATTCTAAGACCCATCATGGATGTCTGAATCTGGATATATGAATAAACACTTGCTCACTCCATATGTAATATGATTTTCTCATACCTATATATGGATAATAAAGTTTATTTTATAGATTAAATACAATTAAGACATCACCAACATCAAATGCGGTAATAACAAAGTATATTATACGTTATTCTATAATATATTCTTTTGGGGTATATGGAGGCCCTTTATAGGGCCTTTATAGGGCCTCCATCAACCTTTGGTATCCAGCTGGCATTCATCTCTAACCCGTGGCTCCAAGAATCTGGTAGCAAGTGCAGCAGTCTCATCCTGGACTTGGCAAATGGTCTAACTTAGGTTGAGGGTAACTGATGGGTCACAAACCCTTTGGGGAGTTAGGGGAGTGTCTACCCTAAGTACATGAAAACTTCTTTCTAAAGAATGGATGAATGAGAATAATTTGTTCCAATAGCTATGAGGGTGGCTGAAGCAGGTGCTGTGGAAAGCTTAGAGCTTGGTCAGACATTCAAGAAACCAAGGTCATCCACTGCATCATGAACCATTGTCAATTGTCTTGACTTTTGTCTTGCCACTAGATTTGAGTGACCCTGGAAGAGAGAGTGAGACTGACAACTTTGTGCAATCTGCCTTACTTAAATACAATTTATGAGCAAATCAAGACCAAAATCCCATGATGTCTCCTCTCCTTTGAAAATGAAAAATGAACAACTCCTCTCTCTCTCTCTCTCTCTCTCTCTCTCACACACACACACACACACACACACATATACACACACACAGAGGTGAGTCAATTACTAGGTATTGGACTTTGCCTTACTCAATAGTCAATAAGTTTATTTATTTTCTGGAATTTCCCAAATTTTTCAATTTTTCCATGGTTAACCATGGATAACTAAATCTCAGATACCTAATTAGTGGATACCAGGACCCTACCATACTTGGTTCTGATTCCATGGCTTTGAGCTGTCTTTTAGTACTTTAATGCACCCTTTCTATAGATTACAAATTTAAAGTATTTGGAAATTTCACAAATATAGGAGTTACCAAGAAATAACTCCAAGGAAGCCTTTCTAAAATAGATACACTATATGTCCCTTTATTTCTTTTCTTTTGTTTGAGTTCTCTTTCATAAAAGGACAAATATGGATCCATTACCTTCCATCTTAGAATCAATACTGTTTATCGGTTCCAAGGCAAAGAGTGACAAGGGCTGGGCAATTGGAGCTAAGTGGCTTGCCCAGGGTGACACAGTTAGGAAGTGTCTGAATCAGATTTAAATCCAGGACTTCTTGTCTTCAGGTCTGGCTCTCTATCCACCAAGCCACCTAGCTGGACCCTCATTTAGTGGGTTCTAAATTTTTTAAATTTACCAATATCTTTTTCTTTTATATTACTTATCTCTTCCCAGAGATCCATCCCTTATAATATTTTTTTAAGAAAAAAAAAAAGTGAATTGAGACTAACCAATAAGCCCAGTCAGGATCCTCTCATCTCTCTCCCTGCCAACTTTAAATGCTTGTTCATTTCTCCGAGTATGTAATTGTTTACATTAATCACTTCTAATATTTCTGTAGTATCCTTCCTGAAAATATCTTACTGCCAATCCCCCCTCTTTGAAACCGCCGGCACTCCTGTGCCCCTTTCCAGACCTTGCAATTGGTCTTCTGCTCTCAGACATCCAGATTTGAGGTCAGAAAAATGAATTTCCCTGATTCCAAGCCCATTTCTCTACCCACTCCGCCACCTAGCTACTCCTCTCACAGAGTCATCCCTTATAACAAAGATTAAAAAAGAGAAAGAAAAAGATGCTGTTAAAGGAAACATATTTTATTTAAACCCAAACAGCTGACCTTACATGCAGTATTCCACACTTGTGAGCTTTTTCCTTTGCAAAGGAATGTGGAGAAGTATCTTCTCAACTGTCTTCTTTGGGAACAAGTTTTCTCTCTCTAAATTGTAACAGTCAGTTTTGATTGTTTTGTGGTTGCTTTTCCACTTAATTTACAATGTTGTATCCATTGCGTTCCTATTTTTTTCTTTACTCTCCTTACTTCACTTTGTATCAGCTCACAAAAGACCTCCCCTTCACTGTTGTTATTCAGTCCTTTTCACTCATGTCCAATTTTTCATGACCCCATTTGGAATTTTCTTGGCAGAGATACTGGAGTGGTTACCATTTCCTTTTCCAGCTCCTTTTACACCTGAGGAAACAGAGGCAAAGAGGATTAAGCGACTTGTCCGGGGTCACATAGCTAGTATGTGTCCGAGGTCAGATTTGAACTCATCTTTCTGATTCCAGACCTGACATTCTATCCATTGTGCCACTTCGCTGCCCATTCCCTTCACTGCCATTTCTTACATCTTAGTAATGTTCCCTGACTCTTGTGGGCTTTATTAATTTTAAGCAGAATTTTATTTTTGTTTTTGTACCTCTACTTTCTTGTCACATGGGCTCCACATTCCTCCCTAATTTCCCTCCTCTCTTTTTTCTTCTCAATTATCCCTTCTGGTCTGATTTATGAGTCTCAGCTCACCTTGGTAGTGGAGTTCCCCCAGGACACTGTCAAAGTATTAACTCCAAAAGCTAGTTGTATAAAATTGTCCTAGCCATACACAGTGCAGAAATCACCTCAAGAGTATGTAAACCTTCCTGGTAAAATGCCACACAGTAGAGTGGGGATTAGAGGGCCCAACTGTAGAGATGGAGCCTGGGGGACACCAAAGCCAGAAGGGAAGGGAATATCAAGAATGGCGAGTTGACCTTCAGTTATTTTGGGGGGAAGAAGTATCTAGTGGTGGGTTCACTTAACCTTGTTTGCCCCAGCTCCTCGTCTGTAAAATGAGCTGGAGAAGGAAATGATAGACCATTCCAGGACCTTGGCTAAGAAAACCCCACATGTGGTGACAGAGTCAGGCATTACTGACCCCAATCATGAAGTTGCAATTGGGAATGACAGAAAATAAAGTCAAAGTAGGAATAATGAAAGACTTGAGGCAGGATGGAGGGGTGGAGAGATTGGAGTTGCAGACAAGGGTTCGAAAAACAGGTTTATGAGGGGTGAGCTATGGGAAGAGAGGGAATGGTCTGTTGGGATGGAAGAAGGGAGTGTCAGAATGTGATCACTTGGGTCTTGGGAGAACCAGGACATGTTCATGTCTGTTCATGGCTATCGTGGAGAGGGGAATGGAATATAGATTTTTTTAAGTACCTACTATCTGTCAGACACTTGTGCAAAGCACTCTAGAAGTGTCATCTCAATAGATCCACACAACAACCCTATGAAGTAGTTGCTATTTATTTATCCCCATTTTTACAGTTAAGACAGACAGAAGTTAGGTAACTTGCCCAGGGTCACACACTGTAACTCTATCCTAACTCCAGGTCCAATTCTCTAGGCACTGTGCCACTCAGTTGGAAGAATAGATCCTAGGATGTGAGGAGATTGAGTAACTGGGAAGTTAGAGTATTTGAGGAAGTATTAACATGAATATGGAAGTCTCCTGGTTTAAGGACAGGAGTTGAAGAAGGCTATGAGCCAGGTGCCAAACTTCTTGAGAAAAGAGGGTGAATGACCCGAGGGCTGTAAAACAACAGCTATTATTATGAAAAGGGGTGAAACATTTTAATAGAGTGGTCATGGAGTGATGGCAGCAAAGGGACTCCCCTACCAGAACCCGTGTGTTGGGGGTGGGCTGGGAATGAGAGAAGGTACAACTACTGCTAAAGACTACAGTATTTGATGCTAGGAATGTAGTATTGTTTGGGGGAAATAAATGGAAGGAGTATGGAAGGAAGAGATCCATGGTGAAAGGAAGTTTGTTCTTTATGGAATAGGGATTCTAGAAGACAAAATAAAAGGGTGGGCAGACAGGGAGTGAGACATGGGTGGTGGGGTGTGTAATTAGAATCTGGTACCCTAAAAACTACGATTCCCAGCATCCCATGTTCCTTCTCACATTATGTGCTGACATAGGGAGGATATAAGTTTGGTGTGGCCCCACCTCTTGCTCTTTTTCGGTGATAGTGAGCTGTGGAGGTGAGCGGAGGGGAGGGGAGGGGAGAGGTAGGAGAAACTTGCTCACATAGTTTTAATTTTGTTAGATAATTAGGGTTTTTTTTACTTCTATTTCCTTTTTATTCCTTTTACTTCAAGTGATTATTAATAAACTTTATAAAATATAATACTTATAATATTGAACATTCATTTAAATCCTACAAGGGTACGATTGAAGGGGGTCAGGATGAGAGAGCCAGTGGTAGGGGATGGAGTTAGTTTACCCCTAACTAACTAATGATTAAGTAATATAAGGGTAGAGAAGTTGAGATTGTGAGAATCTGCTAGCCAGAGGGGTCATAGGGGTGTTAGATAAGCCTTGTTGTCTTCTTGGAGTGGTTTTGCATGGCACAATCTTATCTTTCTATCCTCAGGCCCAGTAGAGTGTCTTTTATTAAAATTATTTTTTATTCCCAATTACATATAAACAGTTTTTAGCACTTGTTTTCTGGCATTTTGCAATCCAAATTCTTTTCTTTCATCCTTCCCTCCTCCTCAAGATAGCAAGTAATCTGATGTAGGTTAAACATGTGCTACCGTGCAGTATCTATTTCCATATTCATCATGTTATGAAAGAAGACACATATTGCGCATACAAGAAGAAACGTGGGAAGGAAATAAAATGAAGAATGGCATGCTTCTATCAGCTCCATCTATGGCAGTGAATAACATTTGTCCTCATGGGTCCCTGGGAGTTGTCTTGGATCTTTCTAATATAATGTCTTTCAAATAATATTTCCTTAACAAATGCCTATTGAATTGAAATGAAGTGGGTCATTTAGATTGACCCTGCTTTCTCTGACCACTGTTTATCTCCCTTCTTATAGGGAGCCCCAGTCTCTACCTCACTTTCCTCCCCGCCTCTTCCCTTTCTCCCTGGGATTCCCGGACTTTCCTTCTTTCCAATGCACCAGCCAGTCACAAGCTCTGAAGAGAAGGCTCCTGTTAGGTTCACACTCGAAGACTGTTTTTATGTTATAGTGATCACTGTCATACATGAATTCAATCACGATTTTCATCGTTTGAATGAAGCACAGTGTAGTAGAAAATGGTGGATTTGGAGTCAGAGGAAGCAATTTGTGGAAAGATGACTAGAGTTGGATTCAAAAATTCTTGACTCAACTACTTACTAGCTGGTTGCTGATCCTCTCCGGGACTCTTGATCTCAGTTTTTTTCTAGAAAACAAGGAGCTTGGACTAGGTAACCTAGAAGAACTCTTATGATTCTAAATCCTCTGATTCTATGATTTCATATTTTATGCCAATTTCACATGTTCCTAGCATTGAGTTTCTTTAAAAAATGAATTATTAAAAAACCCTTTAGAGAAAACTGTTGAAGTTGTCTTTCACCTCAGTGTATTTTTGGTTTTATTTTGGGGGTTTGGTTACAGATGACTTCACTCTTACAACAATGACCAACATGGAAGTGTGTTTTGCATGACAATAAAAAATGAAAAAATAAAAATAAAATTAACTTTTAAAAAACTCTTACCTTCTGTCTAAGAATTAATACTAAGTATCGGTTCCAAGGCAGAAGAGTGATAAGGGCTGGGCAATTGGAGCTAAGTGACACAGTTAGGAAGTGTCTGAATCAGATTTAACTCCAGGACTTCTTGTCTTCAGGTCTGGCTCTCTATCCACCAAGCCACCTAGCTGCCCTACTATCGAGTCTTGAATATAGTAGGCACTTATAGTCTCTTGAGTTAAATTTGCTGAATTATTAAAGAAAAAAAATTCTCCTTGATTTTGTTCCCTTAGTAGTATGAGAGTCCTAGAATTCAGGTCCTGTGAAAGAATGAGAAGGGTGAGAACAGAACCCTGAGTCACTAGTTCCTCAAAAGAGGACCGTGTTTCCTGATATGTAAGGAGGTCACTACCCAGATTTGATCAATAGACTTGTTTAGTGGCTGCCAGTGTTGAGGTTGATGCTTCTGAATCTGGCTTTATAAGATGTGGTAGTTAAAAGCAGTGCCAAGTTAGGGTGAATCGACCTGTAAATACGGGAGCGTAAGTTATTAAAATTGATGTTGCTTCTGTTTGTGGCTTCTCTATGGGCCCTGCCTAGAGTAGCAGATGGTCTCCAACCCGATGCACAGATCCTTCCAATGACCTAAAATAAATTACTGAGGAGAGGAACCAACACCACAGCTGGCTTTAACCAAAACACTTGTCTCTAGCAGGGATTTAATGTTGCAAAGATGTGAATGTGATCTGTCAACGGATTTCCTGGCCTATAAAAACAGATCTAGAGGGACATGAGAGGGGGTCTTCTGTCGTACAAGGAACTCTAACAGGATATGCATCATTGGAATGGCAGGTTAGGGAAAGGTACAAGCATTTGAGAATTTATGCTTTCTGGACCAGAGAAATGTATTTACTGCAGGTGAAAATGTGGCCAACCTTCTCAGCTAGGGGGCCAAGCTAGTGAGAGAGATGGGACCAAATTGGAAGTGCTAATTTGGGAACAAAAGAAAACACTTGAACAGGGATTTCTAAACTTTAGACCACACAAGGATCACCAAACGATATCTGGTGAAATAGTTCAGTGGTAAATGAAACACCCAGGAAGTAGGTGGGTGGGCAAAAGAAACTCTTTGGTAAAGTTTAAGGAGACAGAGAAGAAAGTTGAATAATACATTTTTGGTGCATTTTTATAGCTGTATGAAATTTAAATATTTAATACTTATCTATAAATATTTTGGAAATGAAAGGGGAAAAGCAGTTTAGCAAAGCCATTCAACACAAAAGAGTTGTCATTTTCCATGGTACATACACTGTTACACATCCTTAGTCACCCATTTCTGTAATGAAAGGAATACTGTGCATTTCCTCAACTCTTCTATGGGGAACAAAGATAGTCATTTTTATTACAGATCATTCAGTTTCAATTTTTTTAGAAGTTATTATTCTGTTTAAAGTTGTTGTCATGTATATTATTTTCCTGGTTCTACTTACTTCACTCTGTATCAGTTCATATAAACTGCAGAGAAACTTTTTCAATGGTGGTGCCAAATTTTGTTAGTAACCCATATTCTTCCTTTCTTCCTATCTTCAGTATTCCACAGTCCTGCATATGGCCTTCCTAATTTTTAATCTACCTGTTTTAGAACTTGAAGAATTCATGATTTTGTTCCTGAGGGCAATTCCTTCCCTGACAATCAGTACACATCTTTAACTAAGAAGATGATTTTCAAGATTGCTTTGATTGAAAAATAGCTTTTCTGGCTTAGCTAGGCTGATCCTTAAGTGATGGATATGAAACCCATTTCAAGTATGTAGCCTCTTTATTTGGATAGAACCTAAACCAGAGACTCCTTGAAATGCAGAAATGGGAGGAAGAATTATTTTATTTTATTTTTTAAACCCTTATCTTCTGTCTTAGAATTAATGCTGTGTATCAGTTCCAAGGCAAAAGAGTGGTAAGGGCTAGGCAATGGGGGCTCAAGTGACTTTTCCTGGGTCACACAGCTAGGAAGTGTCTGAAGAAGAGCACTTTAGTGGAGGTCAACCTCTAGTTTACAGGTCAGGCAATGCAGTTTAGTTTAAGATTAGTCATTGGTACTGATGCCAAAGAGGTGTGTTATTCCTTCTCTAGAGTCTAGAATGTTTTTGGATTTAGAATCAAAGAATTTTACAATTGGACTAAACCTTACAGGTCAGTTATATCAGGAATTCCAAAGGGAAGGAGAACAATTCACTGAGACTTCTGACTTGTAGCAACTGCCTCTTCCAGTCATATTACTTACACCTTTGTTTCTGTGAATAAATATCCACATGAATTAACATTTTGTTATGAGGAGGGACAAAAATTTAGACATTCGTAGAGAATATAGATTGCCTGATTAAACATGCAAATTAAGTTTAAGACTAGTAATCTAGGTAACATCTCATGCAATGCATGAATTTAATTCTACAGCCTTCCTGAAAAATGGCCATCCATGAATGCTTTTAGTAGAAGAAATTCGCTGCCTTATGAACCTTCTCTAGTTAGAGAATTTTCTTATGCTAAATCAAAATTTACCTTCCTATAAAGTCTTAATTCTGCTTGCTGGAGCAATACACAAAAAAGTCTCCATCTTTTCAATGTCTGGAATGATCTTCATTCCTATATTTATCTGTTGAAGTTGAACACCATCCATTCCTTCCATGAATCCTACCTTCATTTCTACCCACTCATTAATTTTGGTAACAAACTTTCCCGTCAGATCTCAGGTAACTCTTTAAAAAATGACATTGTAGTTATCTTGGAAACTCCCACTTTGGTGCCACTTCCCCAACTCCCTTCACATTGGCATGTTGGGTCCCCAGAGGAAAGTGGAATCCTATTCCCCTTAGGATTCTAGGGATAATCCTAAGGGGTGGGGATTTCTAACAATGTTAATCATGAGACCCTTTCTAGGGTTCTCATTATTAATCAACTGGTAAAATCCCATTTAATTTTAGAAAAGGGATTTACTGAAAGGAGGAAGGTAAAGTAAGAAAGGCAGTTATAAAACATTTCCATCTGTCCGGGGGCACACTCTCACTTGGCACATGCAAGGACCATTTGGAGAATATGCTCAAATTTAAAGTACAGAGAGAATGAACACACATGTAGATAATGTGAAGTTGAGGGGGTTCCTTAAAACTCTTGGCCTTAGGAATCCTTTTCTTCCTTCATGGAACCACTGAATTTAGGTTTAGCTATCTGATGGGTTCTGATCACCTTTTCTTGAATTTAGATCCTGCATTTCTCTGTATAACAAGGAGACACAAGCCCTGAAACTGCCACTATCTGAGGTGGTGGAGAAGGAGATATCTTACCATCTCCATTTAAAGGCCTGTTATTGGCCACTACCATGGGCAAACTCTACTGATGACTCTGGGACCTTGGAAGGCTTTGATGGATCTGTTGGTTGTCTAGGCACTCCCCTCTCCTAATACATGTTCACATAAAAGTAGGAAAGAGAAAACATGAAGAACAGAGATACCATGTGCTCATGGACATATGGTGGCTGGTGGGGAGAAAAATGTCTAGCTTCTTAATTGGCAGCTCGTACCAATTCTTACTCAGAAGCTGTCAGGGAAAAGAGTGATAGATTATCTGGTCTAAGCTTGTGTATGCTCACTCAGTTTTCACTCAGACTAGCATGAGTCATTAGTCCTGGCAGCCCAAAAGCCAACAGAAAGCATTTTATCAACACATATTACTAACCCTGAGTCATCAGGACCAAAACCAGCTTCCAAAGCTCTACAGACTGGATTGGCAGCAAGCAGAGAACAATCTGACCGTGTTCTGTCTGAGCCAAAAGAATGGCAAATCCAAATCAAACTTGAAGAATTCCTGAGTCCAAGTCCTACACTATGGCCATGTGCAATTCTGCCTCCCAGGTAAATATCGATTCGTGAATCAATACTCTGGTATGGTTGTTTAATCAACTGGGAATCCATATAGCAGTGCTGAGGCTTAGCAAGATTAAGCATCAGTGTTGGGATTCAAACTCACTGAGTGCCTACATGACCAGGTTGGCAGCCAGTTCACAGTACGCAGTTTACTATGAGACAACACATTATACACGTTCCCTCCCCCAAATCCTCATACATTCTAAACAACATTAAGCAGACGAAGAAACTGAGAAGTGACATATCCAAAATAAGAGCAGTCTAAGAGTCAGAGTTGGAATAGTGGTCTAATCCAGATCTGGCTTTAAATTCAGTCATTTTTCCACCACATCACCATGGAACCTTAAGTATCTAGCCTAACCCCATCATTTTATAGATGGGGAAACTGAGACCCTAAGAGAAGTGACTTGTCAAGGTCACACAACTTGTTAGGAGGGAGAAGGAGAAGAGCTCAGTTCTTCTGATTTAATACTCTTTCCATGACACTATTCTAACTTAGCAGAAGCCCCAAACTAGTGTTTCAACATCGGTGCACCTTTGCTAATTAGAGGAAAGCCAAAAGTAAGTAACTCATCCCCGTTCTTCTGCCAGGTATACTGGGTTACCTAAGGATAAGAGGGTTCTTCCTGGCTTCCCAAGTCTTATAGAGGTTGATACCAGGGGGACCACTGAAGTCCTGAGGGGTTGGTGTGGGTAAAGGTAAACACATGGAGAAGCTGATTGTTTTGTTTCTCTCTGTGTGTGTCTCTCTGTCTCAAAGCTGTGATCATTTTTCATATATATACTTCATATATTATTTTAAAGTATATTTAATATATAATTTTATATAATATATATTTTCCCTATAAATATGTTTCTATAGTTGCTCAAAGAAGTGGTACGAAAGGAACAAGGTGAAAGGAAAAGATGTGTAAACCATGATCTAAAGGGGCTGATGAGAAACCTTCAAGGCTGAGGGTGAGAGGCGAGAGGCTATGGATCCTCCTGTAGAATGACCTATAGGGGACTTGGAGGAAGCTACTGGGCTGTGCAGGAGGGAAGGCTTTGCAGTTGTATAGGCGTACCCTTATATCAGAGGCAGCTTCTTTCTTCAAATTAGAAGCATTGCTTGTAAGGCTTAGACAAATCATCTGACATTATGCTCTTGGAGGAGTGGTGAGATGGGATTAAAGGGGTCCTATGAGAATTAGAGTAGGGGGAATGGCCACTCTGCTCTTCTCAGAGAGAGCGAGTACCAAGAGGGATTTATGTCTATCTGGATCCATAAATATTATTAGTCTGGTGGGAAAAAAATTAGGTTAAAGATTCTCCTTAATAGGGAAGGTATTCCTCATACTATATAGTCAAATCTTGACTACCCTTTCCAGCAAACACTAGTTCTACAAAGATTATACATAACAAAAAAAAAAAAATCCTATTTATCCAAATTGATAGCAAACCGAAATCAGAAGTTTAAAAATGAGAATATAATAACCAATATACTAAGTAAATGAGCTTTTCCATTAGGACTGCTTTATTTTAGCTCAATTGAGATGGTCCCAGAACTAACCCAAAGGGAAATTCCCTAGAGTCTCCAGTATAGCAGCCTGGGGATAGGCATATGATTGAGGTGTTAGATCTTCTACATGTTGACTTTTTCCCAGTCTTTCTCTTCAGAGATTTCTCCATGTAGAGAACCTGAAATATTTAAGACTAAGATCTCTCTTCTCTCAAATTCTCATTAACTGCCCCCTAACAAGGTTGGGGAGCATGAGTAGTCAGTCTCCACCAATGAGGAGGGTTTTATGCAAATGAGATTTAAGCCTAGGGTTACCCTTTATTTCCCTCTTTCACTTAGGCTTACTCTCATATCTTTTCTTCTTTCCTAGGAAGATATAAGACAGATACCTTTCCTCCGGGAAAGTCTATTTCTTAAAAATATATTTACCTTTCTTTGTTTAAATGTTTACTTTGCCTCTTAAGCTGGCAGTTCTGATAAAGCCTTGTTAACCACTGGCATTGCTAATCTATATGTGCCATTGTTCAAGTGCAGTGGAGAAGAGGCTATTGGGGAAGCAGGTGGTAGGGAGAAAGCAAAAGGGAAAGAAGGATTTAAACTTGTGATATTTGACAGAATTTGATCTCTGACTGGGGGTTCAGAATTAGAGAAGCAAGCTGTTGATTCACTTCTCAACTTCCCAGTACTGAGAAGGAATACTTATACTAGAGTGCCCTTAGATCAGTAATGGCAAACCTATTATAGACCGAATGCCTCCCCCTCCCCCAACAGGGGAAGGAAAAAGTGCTCCCATTGGGCTTCTGGGCAGAGGAGTGGGTTATGTAAGAAATGTCTTCAGGTGATGTTGAGAAGGGGAAGGGAGCAGCCCCTTCCAGCCTGCTCCAGCACATATACTATAGGTTCACCAACATGGCCCTAGACCAGGGATGGGCAACCTTTTGAGCTTGGTGTGTTAAAATTCACCAAAAAGTCAAGCATAACTCAGGTGGTGTGTCACTTAGAGAAAAAAAAAAACATAATTTTGTGATACTTATAGCTTAAATAACAAAAATGTATAACTGCAACATATTACTGAATTTAATAAACCCAAAACTAATTATTTAACTTATCTACTTAGTGACTTCTTTGTTAATCTGTCAGTTGTTTTGTTGTTGTTGTTGTTGTTGGCCTTGTTATTATTTAACTTGTAAGGGGTGCTGTGAACTAAGATAAGTGAGGCCGAGAGGGGTTTCTTTAACCTGCCTATTAGTGACTTTTTTGTTGCTGAATTTCATTGGCTAAATCTTTAATTGAAGGTCGTTTTTTTGTACACTTCAAGCCCAAGCAAGAACTACTAACTTTATCTGTCAATCTGTTTCTTTTGTTGGTTTTGATTAATGCTGAGAATAACATCTTACAAAAGTACGTAGAAGGAAAAATTTTGAGTAAAGCCATTGCTATATTTTTCAGGGTGCTAAAAGTGTCTGGTAATTGGTTCTAGGCATTCCAAATTTCCTGTTTGTAGTGGCACTCCTCTTTTTTTTTATGAAAAACCCTTACCTTCCTTCTTGGAGTCAATACTGTTTATTGGCTTCAAGGCAGAAGAGTGGTAAGGGCTATGCAATGGGAGTTAAGTGACTTGCCCAGGGTCACATAGCTGGGAAGTGTCTGAGGTCGGATTTGAACCTAGGACCTCCCATCTTTAGGCCTGACTCTCAATCCACTGAGCTACCCAGTTGCCCCCAGTGGCACTCCTCTTAATTCTCCAAGTGGCACCTTTCCAGATTCTCAAGCTTTGACCTCAAGTCAACAAATACTCGAGCCCAGATGCTGTCTTGAAATTCTCCAAATCATGGGCTTTGGCAAAGTTAGGACATTAATGCATTGCTGGTGGAGTTGTGAATTGATCCAACCATTCTGGAGGGCAATTTGGAACTATGCCCAAAGGGCGATAAAAGACTGTCTGCCCTTAAGTGCTGAGTTTGTACCCCAAAGAGATAATAAGAAAAAAGACTTGTACAAGAATATTCATAGCTGCGCTCTTTGAGGTGGCAAAAAATTGGAAAATGAGGGAATGCCCTCCAATTGAGGAATGACTGAACAAATTGTGGCATATGTTGGTGATGGAATACTACTGTGCTCAAAGGAATAATAAACTGGAGGAATACCATGTGAACTGGAACAACCTCCAGGAATTGATGCAGAGTGAGAAGAGCAGAACCAGGAGAACATTGTACACAGATACTGATATACTGTGGTACAATTGAATGTAATGGACTTCTCCATTAGTGGCAATGCAGTGATCCTGAACAACTTGGAGGAATCTATGAGAAAAACCACTATCCACATTCAGAGGAAACACCGTGGCAGTAAAAACACCAAAGAAGAACAACTGCTTGATCACATAGGTTGATGGGGATATGATTGGGTATGTAGACTCTAAATGATCATCCTAGTGCAAACATCAACAACATGGAAATAGTTTTTGATCAATGACACATGTAAAACCCAGAGGAATTGTGTGTCAGCTATGGGAAGGGATGAGGGGAGGGGAAAGAAAGAATATGATTCTGATAACCAAGGGAAAATGTTCTAAATTAACTAATTAGATAAAATTTTTAAAAAATGAAATTCTCCAAATCATCAATTTGCATCCATTGGAAACCATTTTATTCCAAACTACTGTATACTACTACATCAGAATACTTAATTATTTTCATGGTCTGTTCTAGGCTTCTAAATTGATAAAATCTATCACTGAACTGGTCAAGTAATGAGTCTAAAACATACTGGCACTTTATATGCAAGGATTCCATTTCATTTTGTACAGCTGCACTGACCTCAAAATACTTTGATATTCAAGGAAAATACTTATGTAATAATTAAAATAGTTGTTAGCCATAAACTGTGGCAGTTAAAAGAGTTGGGATCATAAACTGTAAGAGTTAAAATAGTTGAGGTTGTAAACTGTAGTGATTAAAATAGTTGAAGATATAAATTGTAGTAGATATAAGAGTGGGTGAGTAAATTGTGACCACAAAAAATATGTTTCACTACAGTGTCTTGGTTTTAAATCAAATATAAGTTGGTCGCCAGGGAAATATTCCCAATTATGAATATACCCAAGTCAACTGGGTTTTATAGAGAATTTAATTAATAATACAATGAGGAATTAAAGAAAAGAGAGAAAGAGAGAAAAAAAAAATAAGTATGAAGGCCTTAAGCCAACATGGCCTAGACCTAAGTCTTAAGAGAGAGAGATCAGTCAGTCAGTCTTTTATCACTCACCACAAGGTCTGTCTAAGCAAGGATTCTAGTGACAGAGTCTCCTCAGAGAGAGTTCTAGCCAGAGTTCTCCTCAAAGAGCCTTCCAGCCAGAGACTGTTTCAAAAGGCCTCTCTCAAGAGCCTCCAGAGGGACAGAGTCCCCTCAGAGGAGCTCCAGTGAGACCTCCTTAGAGATTATCCTCCAAGAGCTTCCCTTCTCCAGAGCATTTCCTCAAGTGATCCTCCAAAAGGATTGTCCAAAAGGATTCCAAAAGGATTGTTTCATAAGAGATTCTGCTTTTTCTTATATAGGGGGTTTTCTCCTATGTCACCTCCCCTAAGTTCTTCCATCTACCAATCACAGTAGATATTTTCCAAGGGACAGCCCATTCTGAATTCACTGCTGGGTTGACTAATCCCTTTAGTAAGTTTGAATCAGAAAAAACACTGCTGGGTCGACTAATCCCTTTAGTAAGTTTGAACCAGAAAAACTTCTGAATAAGTTTTCACCTCTTTGCTCCTGGCAAGTTTACAAGTTGCCTGACCTTTAATAGGTACTTAGCACCCCATTGTATTAATTCTAAAAATAGGCATGGCTTAAAGAACTTTTTGCCTCATTATAAGTATGGGTTAAAGTACTTTCATTGTTTAGCAAGGAGTTTTTTTCCCCAAAGCAGTCCCAAGTACTGGTGGAGCAGAGGTCCTCCCATTTCTGATGCAAGTAAAGTTCTCATATCCAAATGTGGAATGTTCCCAGTAGGGAATTGTTCCAATTGAGAATTCCCCAATGGGAAAATTTTTAACATTCACAAGTCTGAGAAATTTCAAGATTTACACTTATAAGTTTTAGTTTCTACATCTCACTTGAAAATTTTAAGTTTACTTTCAAAATCTTTTATGTAATCAAACATAACATCAATACTTTTGCCAAAGCCTTGAAACTTTAAGTTCAGTTTATTAATATGAACAGAGAGATCTGTAAAAAACATCAGGGTGTTGACCCATTTATCATCATTGAACTGAGGAAACTTTCCTCAAGAAATACCTAATGAACTTCTCCATTAGTGGCAGTGTAGTGCTCCTGAATAACTTGGAGGAATCTATGAGAAAAACCACTATCCACATTCAGAGGAAACACTGAAACACCAAAGAAAAACAATTGCTTGAATACATGGGTCGAAGGGAAATGGTTGGGGATGTAGACTCTAAATGAGCATCCTAGTGCAAACAACAACATGGAAATAGGTTCTGATCAAGGACACAAGTAATACCCAATGAAATTGTGCGTTGGACGGAAATGGGTTCAAGTCAAGAACACATGTGATACCCGGTGGAATCATGCGCCGGGTATGGGAGAGGTGGGGGGGGGGGGAGGAAAAGAAAATGATTTTTGTTTCCAATGAATAATGTTTGGAAATGACCAAATAAAATAATGTTTTTTTAAAAAAAGAAATTGCGTTTTGGCTGTGGGAAAGGTGGGTGGAGGGGAGGGAGGGAAATAATGTGATTATTGTAACCAAGGAATAATGTTCTAAATTGACTAAATAAACTAATTCAAATGGGAAAAAAACAATACCTTTATTTCTTCAAAGCACTCCACAAAGTGCTCAAGAACTTTGCATTGGCTCAGCCATCTTACATTATTGTACATCAGCAGTCCACTGTAGGTGGAATCAATGTCCAGTAAAAGTGCAGAAAATTCTCGCTTGTGAAGGAGGTGAGCAGCTATTAAATTAACTATTTTTGTAACAAGTGACATTGTCATTTAAGTTGGTGAATCCTGCCTTGGCTCATAAAGATTCCGGATGGATAATACAATGAAAAGGCACAATCAGATGTCCAATAGTTTCCATAAACAATTTGAGATATGGACAATCTTGCTTACCAGCATAGCAAAACACCAAACCACTACCACTGTTAGACACATATTTAAAGCACTGTCATGGGGAAAGGAGGATTTTAGATACTTTTTCTGCCATTTTTTTGCAGAGAGGATGATCTTTGGCTGGAAGTAAAGCTAAATTTTGTGCCAGTTAGAGGAATCCCAAAATGAAAAGGGTTTCTGCAGGAAAATATGGCTGCCTTTCACTGGAGGTTTTCAAATGGAGTCTTATTGACAACATGTTCACAACAGTGAAGAGAGGGAGGTGGAGTCAAGATGGCAGCTTAGAAGCAGCAAAAGTTCAGACCTCTGAATACCCTTACTTACCAATTACAAACTAAATGCTCCTAGGGGACTGAAAATCAAACCTAACAAAAAGACAGAGTGAAGGAACCCTCCAGCTGGATTCAATCCAAAAGGTACGCCCCTCCCCCCCAAATCTGGAATTCGAGAACACTTGGGTTTAAGAGGAAGGCAGAAGGAAGGTCCCAGGACCCCTCCCCCACCCACCTAGAGTGCTAAGCTTCCAGCGGCATCAGGAATCTCTGGGCAGGCAAAGGTGCTTGTCTGCAGGGTGTACCTTGAAGACAGGGCTGTGCCAGGCCCAGAGCTTCGAACACAGGTGGTGGGGAAGGAGCTGGAGAGGGAGCGCAGAGCAGGCAGCCTGGTCACAGAGGTGGAGACCTTCCATATTGCTCCAGCATTCCAGGAGGTTTTGGCCTCAGAGCACATCCAACCCAACCCAGATGAACTTAATCCCATCAAAAGTCTTCAGAGGTCAGGGAAGCCCAAGCTCCAACACCTCTCCCCCACATACTGCTGGACTGTAATCCAATCAAAAGCCTCCAGAGTACAGGGAAGCTTAAACTCCACACCCCTCCCCCACAGACTGCACAGAGAGATCTTTTGTCAAAGTTTCAAGAGGGGAGACTGACAGAAACCCCCAAAACCAAAAAAATGAGAGGAGCAAGAGCACAAATACAGGGAGCAAAGAAGGGGTAAATATGAACAAACAACAGAAAAAGAAGAAAGAAATTATAATAGACAGCCTCTGTACAGGCAATGAGCAAAGAGCAAATGGAACAGAGAGGGATGGATCAGCAAATGATAAATCAGAAATCCTAGCGAATTGGATGCAGGCTTTGGAAGAACTCAAAATGCAATTCAAAACACAATTAAGAGAGGCTGAAGACAATTGGGAAAAGAACTGAAAAACTAAGATAAGTCATCTGGAGACAGAAAATAGTGTCTTGAAAGCCCAAATCAACCAGCTTGAAAATGAGGCAAAGGAGATGAAAGATGAGGCAAAGAAGATCAAAGATGAAGCAAAGGAGATGAAAGATGAGGTAAAGAGGATGAAAGATGACCTCCAAAGAAAATTAGACCAGAAGGAGAGGGATGACCAAAAAGCCACGAATGAAATCCAGTCTTTAAGAACCAGAAAACAACAATTATTTCAAAATTATTCAAAAAAAAAACTGCCGCAATATTCTAGAACAAGAAGGAAAAGGGGAGATTGAAAGAATCCACAGATCACCTTATGTACTTAATCCCCAACTGACAACACCCAGGAATGTTATAGCCAAATTCAAGAACTATCAGACCAAAGAAAAAATATTACAAGCTGCCAAGAAGAAGTCATTCAGATACCACAGTGAGGATAGCACAGGATCTGGCTGCATCTACACTGAAGGACTGAAAGGCATAGATATTCTGGAAAGCAAGGGAAGTAGGTCTACAATCAAGAATCAACCATCCATCAAAACTGACTATAGTCTTACAGGGGAAGGTATGGTCATTCAACAAAATAGAAAGATTCCAAGAATTTGTAAAGAAAAGACCAGACCTGAACAGAAAATTTGATATCCAAGCACAGAACTCAAGAGAATCATCAAAAGATAATTTAAAAAGGGGGGAAAAAGAAAAACAAAATAAAACAACAACAAAAATCCCCTTTTTAAAAAGAGACTCAATAAGTTAAAATGATATGTATCCCTATAAGAAAAGAGATTATGGGTAAGTCTTAAAAACTGTTGTTATCACCTGGGCAGCTAGAAGAATTACACTTAGAGGGAACAGTGACAAACTGTATAGGATGAAATAACAAGATATAAATAGGTATATAGATATATGTATGCATAAATACATATACATATATATACATATATATACAACTAGAGCTAAAAAAAAGGGGTTAATACTAAATGAAATGGGAAAAGAAACAAATGGGGGTAAATTTATATGCCACAAAGAAGCTCATGGCGGGAGGAGGGAGAACATCAGTATACTGGAAGGATAAAGAGGTTGTAGATAGGAAATACTCAACTCTAATGTGCACTGAAATTGACCCAAAGAAGGAAGAACAATCCAATCCATTGGGGCAGAGAATATATTTGTGCCCTATAGGGGAGTAGAAGGGTAACAAATGGATTGGTGGGGAGGGAAGAAATATAAGGGAGGGAGAGGGAGGGGGGTGGTTTTAAAAAGACTGCAAAGAAAACAAGGGGGGAATAAG
The DNA here is from genome assembly GCF_027887165.1 of Monodelphis domestica. Classification (NCBI taxonomy): domain Eukaryota; kingdom Metazoa; phylum Chordata; class Mammalia; order Didelphimorphia; family Didelphidae; genus Monodelphis; species Monodelphis domestica. The sequence continues at coordinate 172,687,372 of NC_077233.1, read as the reverse complement.
AATGTAGGGGTGTAGAAAGGGAAGTAAAATAAGGGTGGGAACTACGGGGACTGATTAAAAACAGTGTAGGAAGAAATAGTGAAAGAAGAAAAGGAAGGACTAGGAGTAGAAATCAAAATGCTGGGAAATACACAGCTGGTAACCATAATTCTGAATGTGAATGGAATGAACTCACCTATAAAACGCAAGCAAATAGAGTGGATTAGAATCCAAAACCCTACCATATGCTGTCTGCAAGAAACACACATGAGGAAGGTAGATACGCATAGGGTGAAAGTAAGAGTATGGAGCCAAATCTATTGTGCATCAACTGATAAAAAGAAGGCAGAAGTCACAATCATAATATCTGACAAAGCCAAAGTAAAAATAAATCTAGTTAAAAGAAATGGGGAAGGTAATTACATCCTGATAAAAGGCAGTATAGACAATGAGGAAATATCAGTACTCAAAATGTATGCACCAAATGCTATAGCATCCAAATTTATAAAGGAGAAACTAGTGGAGTTCAAGGATGTAATAGATAGAAAAACTATACAAGAGGGAGACCTGAACCTTCCTCTATCTGAACTAGATAAATCAAGCCAAAAAAATAAATAAGAAAGAGGTAAGAGAAGTGAATGAAATCTTAGAAAAATTAGAGTTAGTAGATATGTGGATAAAAATAAATAGGGACAAAATGGAATATACCTTCCTTTCAGCAGCACATGGTACATTCACAAAAATTGATCATGTATTAGGGCATAAAAACATTGCAAACAAGTGCAAAAGAGCAGAAATAATACATGCAACCTTCTTAGATCACAATGCAATGAAAATAATAATTAGTAAGGGTACATGGAGAGGTAAATAAAAAATTAATTGGAAATTAAACAATACGATTCTACAAAACAGGTTAGTCAAAGAACAAATCATAGAAACAATTAATAATGTCATTGAAGAAAATGACAATGATGAGACATCCTTTCAAAACCTATGGGATGCAGCCAAAGTAGTACTCAGGGAAAAATTTATATCCTTGAGTTCATATATTAACAAATTAGGGAGGGCAGAGGTCAATGAATTGGGCATGCAAATTAAAAAACTAGAAAGTGGGGACTTCCGGTCAAGATGGCAGTTTAGAGAAAGCTAAAGTTCGGTGCTCCAGAAACCCTTCCTTACCGATCTCAAACAGAATGCTCCTAGGGCATCGAAATTCAAAACAAACAGCAGAATAGACCCCGGAAACACTCCTCCTGGACCTGGATCAAAAGGTAAGGCCCCCCAAGAGTCGGAGCCCGAGATCACTCGGATCTAAGGGGAAGGCCAAGGGAAGGTCCCAGGACCCATCCCCCCAACCCAGAGTGCTGAGTCCGAGGCAGCAGTAGGAACCTCAGGGCAGGCAGGGGGGCCTCGGGAGCCAGCTGTTCTGAGGGCCACCCCCTGAAAATGACCTGAGCCAGTCACGGGGGCACCCAGACAGCAGGGAGGCAGAGAGAGACGGGGGAGCCTGTAGTCCCCTGACCAGAACCTTCCATCTGGGTCTCACTGAAGGTTGCTGCCTGAGGGCATACTCAGTCTGAGGTTAATCCTATCACCAGCCCTCAGAGCTCCAGGAAGCCACGGCACCTCCCCCCTCAGAGTGCAGGGTCTTCTGAAACAACAGTAACCCTCAGGGCTGGCAAAAGGGCCTTGGAGCTGAAGGCCAAATCCTGAAAAAACTAGAAAGTGAACAAATTAAAAATCCTCAGATGAAGGCTAAATTAGAGACCCAAAAAATCAAAGGAGAAATTAATAAAATTGAAAGTCAAGAAACTATTGATTTAATAAATAAAACTAGAATCTGGTACTTTGAAAAAAACAAATAAAATAGACAAAGTACTGGTCAGTCTAATTAAAAAAAGGAAAGAAGAAAACCAAATTGACGGTATCCAAGATGAAAAGGGAGACATCACCTCTAATGAAGAGGAAATCAAGGCAATCATTAAAAACTATTACACCCATTAATATGGCAACAAAGATGGCAATGTAGGTGATATGGATGAATACTTACAAAAATATCAATTGCCTAGACTAACAGAGGAAGAAATAGATTCCCTAAACAACCCCATATCAGAAAAAGAAATTGAACAAGCCATCAAAGAACTCCCTATGAAAAAATCCCCATGTCCAGAAAGGATTCACAAATGAATTCTATCAAGCATTCAAAGAACAACTAATCCCAATATTATACAAACTATTTGACAGAATAAGCAAAGAAGGGGTTCTACCAAATTCATTTTATGACACAACTATGGTACTGATCCCAAAATCAGGCAAATCAAAAACAGAGAAAGAAAACTATAGACCAATATCCCTAATGAATGTAGATGCAAAAATCTTAAATAGGATACTAGCAAAGCAAAAAAAAAATAGGATACCAGCAAGTCATCACAAGGGTTATTCACTATGACCAGGTAGGATTCATACCAGGAATGCAAGGATGGTTCAATATTAGGAAAACCATCCACATAATTGACCATATTAACAGACAAACTGACAAAAATCATATGATTATCTCAATAGATGCAGAAAAAGCCTTTGATAAAATACAACACCCATTCCTATTGAAAACACTAGAAAGTATAGGAATAGAAAGGCCTTTCCTAAAAATAATAAACAGCATATATACATAAAACCATCAGCAAACATCATCTGCAATGGGGATAAACTCGAAGCCTTCCCAATAAGATCAGGAGTGAAATAAGGATGCCCATTATCACCTCTCTTATTTAACATTGTACTAGAAACACTAGCAGTAGCAATTAGGGAAACAAAAGATATTGAAAGTATTAAAATTGGCAATGGGGAGACCAAGCTATCACTCTTTGCAGATGATATGATGGTCTACTTAAAGAATCCTAGAGAATCAACCAAAAAGCTAGTTGAAATAATCAACAACTTTTGTATGGTTGCAGGATACAAAATAAATCCGCATAAGTCATGAGCATTTCTATATCTCCAACCCATTTCAACAGCAAGAATTAGAAAGAGAAATTCCATTTAAAATCATCCTAGACAATATAAAATACTTAGGAATCTATCTGTCGAAATAAACACAGTAACTATATGAACACAACTACAATACACTCTCCACACAATTAAAACTACATCTAAACAATTGGAAAAACATTGATTGCTTGTGGGTAGGATGAACTAACATAATAAAAATGACAATCCTTTTAGTGCCATACCCATTGAACTACCAAAAAACTTTTTTACTGAATTAGAAAAGAAATAACAAAGTTCATTTGGAAGAACAAAGGATCAAGGATATCCAGGGAAATCATGAAAAAAAAATGCAAAGGAAGGAGGACTTGCAGTCCCAGATCTCAAATTCTACTATAAAGCAGTGGTCATTAAAACAATTTGGTACCGGCTAAGAGATATAAAGGAGGATCAGTGGAATAGACTTGGGGTAAATGACTGCAGCAAAACAGTCTATGATAAGCCCAAAGATCTCAGTTTTGGGGACCAAAATCCACTATTTGATAAAAACTGCTGGGAATATTGGAAGACAGTATGGTAGAGATTAGGTTTGGATCAACATCTCACACCCTACACCGAGATAAACTCAGAATGGGTGAATGACCTGAATATAAAGAAGGAAACTATATGCAAATTAGGTGAACACAGAATAGTATACTTATCAGATCTTTGGGAAAGACTTTAAAACCAAGAAAGAGCTAGGAAAAATCACAAAATGTGAAAACAATAATTTTGATTAAATCAAATTAGAAAGTTTTTGTATAAACAAAACTAATGCATCCAAAATTAGAAGGGAAGCAACAAATTGGGAAACAATCTTCATTACAAAAACCTCTGACAAAGGTCTAATTACTCAAATTTATAAAGAGCTAAACCAATTGTACAAAAAATCAAACCATTCTCCAATTGATAAATGGGCAATGGACATGAATAGGCAATTTTCAGTCAAAGAAATCAAAACCATTAATAAGCACATGAAAAGGTGCTCTAAATCTCTCATAATCAGATAGATGCAAATCAAAACAACTCTGAGGTATCACCTCACACCTAGCAGGTTGGCTAACATGACAGCAAAGGAAAGTAATGAATGCTGGAGGGGATGTGGCAAAGTTGGGACATTAATTCATTGCTGGTGGAGTTGTGAATTGATCCAACCATTCTGGAGGGCAATTTGGAACTATGCCCAAAGGGCAATAAAAGACTCTTTGCCCTTTGATTCAACCATAGCACTTCTGGGTTTGTACCCCAAAGAGATAATAAGGAAGAAGACATGAAGAAAAATATTCATAGCTGTGCTCTGTGGTGGCAAAAAATTGGAAAATGAGGGAATGCCCTTAAATTGGGGAATCGATGAACAAATTGTGGTATATGTTGGTGATGGAAAACTATTTTGCTCAAAGGAATAATAAACTGGAGGAATTCCATGTGAATTGGAATGATCTCCAGGAACTGATGCAGAGTGAGAGGAGCAGAACCAGGAGAACATTGGACACAGAGACTGATACACTGGGATACAATCGAATTTAATGGACTTCTCCATTAGTGGCAATGAAGTGATCATGAACAACCCGGAGGAATCTATGAGAAAGAACACTATCCACATCCAGAGGAAACACTGCGGTAGTAAAAACACCGAAGAAAAACAACTGCTTGAATACATGGTTTGAAGGCATATTGTTGGGGATGTAGACTTTAAATGAACATCCTAGTGTAAACAACAACATGGAAATAGGTTCTGATCAAGGACACAAGTAATACCCAATGAAATTGCATGTCAGCTGTGGGAAGGGTGGGTGGAGGGGAGGGAGGGAAATAAAGTGATTATTGTAACCCAAAAAAAAAATTAAAAAATTAAAAAAAAAACAGTGAAGAGGGAATTCTTGGTCAGATGTGAACTAGACTAGATGGTCCCTGATGTCTTTTTTGAATTGAAGTTTTTGTAATTTTTTGTTCAGAATAAGATGAATCTTATTTAAGTCACTTGGACAAGTCACAGCCTCTCTGGGCTCCTCTTCAAAATAAGGAGCTCGAGTGAGATGATCCTTAATTCCTTCCCTTCCATCTCTAAATTTATGAACTTAGTTCTGCTTGAAAGAGGCATTTACGAAAAAGTAGCTTTATTTAATGAAGATCTGAATATTGATCCAACTGACTGCTTATCTGTCCTACATGAGGGCTTGTGAGTAGGACATATAAATGTACTTGCTTTATATTTGCCTAGAATTAAACTTGTCAACAAAGCAGCTTGTGATAAGTGGTACCTGAGTTTACCCTTATCAAAGTAAAGTGTGTCCTTATTATGGGTATGTTGTTCAGTTGTTTCACTTGTATTTGAGCTTTGTGACCCCATTTGGGATTTTCTTGGCAAATATACTAGAGTGGTTTGTCATTCCTTCACCTGCTCATTTTATAGATGAAGAAACTGAAGGTAATAGGGTTAAGTGACTTAACCCTCGGTTACACAAGGTCCAAGTCTAGATTTGACTCCATGCCTGGCACTCTAACCACTGTACCACCTAGCTTCCCTCTGCTATGCATATAGGTAGAAGCAACTAGAGCTGGGTAGAATTATCTTGAGATGGGAAACCCATAAAAGTTGGAAAGAAATGTCTACAAGATACTGGAGATCTTGAAAGGTCAAAACCAGGGAGTTCAAAGAAATCAGGCTCAAGAGAATTCTGGTACTATAGGTCAAGAGAGTCAGAGACCAGAGTCTAGGAATTTAGAGACTGAAGGCACCACTGATGAGTGGAGTTGAATTCTGGTCCTAGAACAGAAAGAGTTCTCTTTAATGTTTTATATAGACTGATAATATGTTACCCTGGGAAAAGAGTTGTTAATAATAGCTAGAAAGAAGACAGACTTATAAGAGAACCCTAGCCCTGACTCAGGCAGGGCCAGTAATAACTGGGATCACTTCCCATTCTGCTTAAGATGTGCATTTCCCATTCTCCCATTCAACCAGGAATATGCTTCTTCTTTACCTCTGCTTCTTAGAATCTGTGGCTTTACATGTTAACTTGAATGGTACCTCCAATGGAAGACTTTCCACAGGATCATAGATTTAGAATTTGAAAGAACTTTAGAAGTCAATTAGTCCAATCCTCTCATTTAGCAGAAAGCAAATAAGGAAATTGAAACCCAGAGGTTGGATGACTTGCTCAAGGTTGCCCAGATTATAAATGGCAGCCACAATTTGAATCCAGATTCTAACTCCAAATCCAGCCTCATGACCCCTCTTGTGTTGTTGTGTTCACTCCCTCTTTAAATTATTGTGTACTTATTTATACGTGTAAATGTTACATCTCCCAAGGAGACTCTAAATTCCTGGATGATGGGGATTATTTTGGGTTTCATATTTTTGTGCCCATTGTTTAGCAAACTACTTTGCTCATTGTAGGTACTTAATACTTAATTGCTGAATGAAGCAATGAACGATTATGCCCTTCCTTTTCTGGGTAGACTTGTCTTCTCCTTTTCAGATCTGGCACTCTTACTTGGATTTTCAAGCCCCATTCTGGCACTTGTCAGTGCCAGATTATCTTGATAAGAAGTAGATTATCTGAAATACTGTACCAGGTGAAACAGAGGTGCGAAAGGAAAAACATCATGTGCTTCTTAATCTATGCATAGAAGAGGGGAAAAAAACCTAATTATTTGCTTTAAAAGAAACAAATCTGAGTCGAGTTTCTATGTGTAGCATCTCCTCTGGGGTCACTCCCTCAATTCCCACTTGCCCTCATGGTTTGGGATCTTGGGGGGGGGCTAGCATTTTCAAGGTAACTCTGGGGGCTACACTTCTAACACTATAGCTCCTGAGCCCACACTGGTGTGCTCCCCCTCAACAATTAGCCAGTAACCTCAGTTAGTTTTCAACAAAGGTGTTTATTCAAATGGAAAAAACATTCTCCCAAGAACTTGGGGTGCACTCTCCCACAAATATACACAATATCCACAGGGATAGATAGGGTACAATGTGAGTGAAGTACACATAGAGGGCACATAGGTAGAGTGAAGTACTACGCAACTCCTGGTACAAGAAGGCCTTTCCTCTTTCATGTAGTTCTCATCCCCAGCCCCAACAGGTATAACTCTCTTCTGGGCAGGCAGGTGTATTCTGAAGACTCTTTCCTTCCTGGAGTCTTGCAGCCAGCATCTCTTTCTCTCTGTCCCAATGCGTCATATTCCTTGAATCTACTACTTTCATATGATTAGAATGTGAGTTTCTTGAGGGAAAGCTGACTAGCGGTTTTAATGCCAAGGAACAGGACTATTTTGAACCAGGCTCAAGATGTTTCCTGGGTGATGTCCTCTGCCATTATGTAATGACCCAAGCTCTCTAAGTCTCTCAAATTGATTAAGGACCTGTTCACTCATTGTGGCGGAGTTATAGGAAAATTATTCAGCATCTACTATTAATTGCTTCCTAAGTTTCAATCAGAGTCTTTTGCACTTAGTCAAAAAAATGTGCATAGACAAATCTTGTTTACTCATTAAATCATGATCATGCCTATTGCTTGATTATGGTCATTGAAGTGTGTGTATGAGAGAGAGAGAGAGAGAGAGAGAGAGAGAGAGAGAGAGAGAGAGAGAGAGAGAGAGAGAGAGAGAGAGAGAGAGAGAGGGAGAGAGGGAAAGAGGGAGAGAGGGAGAGAGAGAGAGAGAGAGAGAGAGAGAGAGAGAGAGAGAGAGAGAGAGAGAGAGAGAGAGAGAGAGAGAGGAGAGAGAGGGAGGGAGAGAGAGAGAGAGAGAGAGGGAGAGAGAGAGGGAGAGAGAGAGAGTGAGAGAGAGAGAATGAGAGAGAGAGAGAGAGAGAGAGAGAGAGAGAGAGAGAGAGAGAGAGAGAGAGAGAGAGAGCTGTTCTCTTTCATGCTTTTAGAATTAGGTTCTGAACCTCTCCATGTTGCTGAGGCTGAGCAGCAATACTTATCACCAGCCACAGAAAGATACCAAACATTCATGAAGTCAGGGCATTTAGTGGGTTTGTTAGAACTCTGAAGGTGGAACATAGGTTCATAACTCACAGTCTGAGGTTCCAAAGTGGTGGTTAATGACTCTAAAGACTAAGATCACAGACTGAGATAAAAAAGACTACATTTAGCAATAATGGTACTGGACAGGAAATAAGGAAATGTACCTGTCCTCTTGGCACAGAGTGGAGAGGACAGATTATATGGACAATATGTTGCACAAATTGTTCGAAGTGGTTATTTATGGGGGCAACTGGGAGCCTCAGTGGATTGAGAGTTAGGTCCAGAAATGGGAGGTTCTGGGTTCAAATCTGGCCTCAGACACTTCCCAGCTATGTGACCCTGGGCAAGTCACTTAACTCCCATTGCCTAGCCCTTACCATTTTTCTGTCTTGGAACCAATGCACAATATTGATTCTAAGATGGAAGGTGGGGGTTAAAAAATAAGAACTGGTTGGTTATTTTTGGTTAATCAAATGTTAGTTATATTTGCTTAACTGTCTGCTATAAATGATGCTTCAGTTCTGGTGGGTGGTAGAGTAGGGGTGTTAGAAATGACTGATATCAAAACTAACAGCATCAATCAAACTTATGTTAAAAACAGTTTCAATGAAAGGGCTCGTTGGCCTCAGTGGTTGAATGACAGCATCGGAGAGATCTCTGGGTAAGCCACCTGAGGGCCTCTGTTGTTATTTCTGTTGGGTGGTAAGCTACCTTGTGTGGCCCGTTTAGCTTCTCTGAACTAAATGGGACCTAAAAGGCTCTTAGCTCATAGACTGAGAACTGGGAAGGACTTTAGAGATGATCTCATCTAACCCCTTCATTTTACAAATGAGGAAACTGATAAGGCCAAGAAAGGTTAAGGGATTTGCTGAACATCTGTTGTTCTCCTCCCTTCTGAAGAGGACCAGGGCCATCTGGCTCAGGGTGATGTCTTGACTTGTGTGTGAACTGGATTTAAATGAGGAAGAATTGCACAAAGTCATCAGCTTCACTCTGCAGTCTGTGAATTTTGAGTTGTTAGTCGGGACATCTGGTGATGGCTCCAGGAGACAGTGGATGACTTTGGCGTCTTCCATGTCTGAAGGCTCTAAGCTCTCTACAGTGCCGACTTCAGCTGCCTTTGTGGCCGTTGGACCAAACTGTTCTCATCTGACCATTCTGCCAGGGCTGGGGTGGGGCGGTGGGTTTGAGGCCTGCCAACCCAAATGAGCCCATCGGTGGAGAGGGTTTTCCTGAGATGTGGCCACTATAGCTTCTTGGAGTCACAGCTGAGAACTAGGTGAAAGTGTGACGATGGGATTAACTCTCCCCTCTCCATTTTTAGATTTAATCTCCAGAAGCCTCACTTATCCTCAAGTGGGGGCGCTCTGTGACCCACCTGTGTGAAAGTAGGTGACCAATCAGAACCTAATGACTGCCCCTGGGGCATTCCTAAGCAAAGCTTTAGCTGTCATTGGTCCATGTAAAATGGAAGGAAGGCACAGGAAGTGATGAAAGGGTCTTTAGAAGTGGCAAGAACTTCCTGTAAGAGGTCTTGTGCCTTCAACTTGACCCTGGAGGAGCTCTGGCTGAGGACCTCCGACTGCTTCACATTTTCCCTTTGAACTACCACGTGGGTGAGTGAAAAAGGCCAACTCCTTTCCCTGCCTTGCTCTGGAGATACTAGCCTCCAGAGAGGCCCCTCTTCTCTTTGAGGAGGCCTCCTGGCTAAAATCCTTGTTTAATTTACCTCTGGGCCCCTTCCCTGGGACCTCTTAAGCCCTGCCTGGTTCTGCCCAGGCTGGAGTAAATATCTACTCTCTCGGATTTTCTTACTTTCACTCTTTCTCCTTTTGTAAATAAGTTACCATAAAAAACATTTGGAATTGAGTAATAATTCCTGGTGACCATCCTCTTAAATAATTTAATCCAGCCCTCTAAAGACTCCAAAGGCAGATGAGCAATACTGAAAAGGGCTTGTCAAGTCCTCACACCCTGAACACCCCATAGAGATAACAAGTAAAGTGAACCCTTTAATGCCAAATCTGGTTGTTTTTTTTTTTAACTCTTACCTTCCATCTAAGAATTTATACCGTGTATTGGTTCCAAGGCAGAAGAGTGGTAAGGGCTAGGCAATGGGGGTTAAGTGACTTGTCCAGGGTCACACAGCTGGGAAGTGTCTGAGGCCAGATTTGAACCTAGGACCTCCTGACTCTAGGCCTGACTCTCAATCCACTGACTCACTTAGTTGTTCCCTAATAAATGCTTTTTTTTTTTAACCCCTTATCCTCTGTCTTAGAATTAGTTCTAAGTATCAGTCCCTAGGCAGAATTGGGGTTAAGTGACTTACCCAGATTGATACAGCTAGGAAGTGTCTTGGGCCATATTTGAACCCAGCTCCTCCTGTCTCCAGGTCTAGCTCTCCATTCACTGAGCCACCCAGCCATCCCAGAAATCCAGGATTCTTTCTGCTGAATTCCTCTGCCCTCTCAACACCTGAATCAGCCAGCAAGATAGACTGGATGGGGTTCAAAGGGAGTTTTGATAAGCACAGGATCTGAGAGGGACAAGGGAATGGTGTTTCTGGGTCTCAAACTACCTATCGCTGCTGCTGTGACATTAAGCTATCCCTGGGAACTGCCTCTATTTTGCACCAGAATTTGCCTGTCCTTCCGCAGCTGTTATTCTAAGGTGCGATGATGCGACCCTCTTGGGAGACAGCAGAGAGCTGCTCTCAAATCCTCAAAGCTGGATATCTAGGGCAATGTGAGTTGGCACACTTACTCTGTGAGCTTAACTCGAAAAGCCCAAGAGATCATTGTAAGCTGTCTCTTTCTCCCTTTCATGCAGACCTTTCATTTTGTTTTTCAAATGCAAAGAAATAAGACAGTTCCTATGACATCAGTTATTACAACCTTGCCATTTTGGCCGTGGTTTGATAGATGCTTTTTTTGTATTCTTCATTGGAACTCTTCCCCCTGCTTTCCCCCTTTTCCAACTAGATTGTCAACTTGTCAGCCTGCCGCCTCCTTCGAAACTCGACTTTCATCTCGATGTTGAAGATGGTTTCCGCCAACGTCAGCCATGGCTTTAGATCTATGGGCCCAAGGAATCGTTGAAATGCAACATGTAACTTCATTATTTACATTTTCATATTCTATTAGCCCCTTTTTAATGACTCTGTATTGAACAGAGGCTTAAACGGTGTAAGACTGATAGTAATAGGACATTTAATTGTTTGCTTGTCTAACTCGCACAGTCCTAATTAAATATTGTTTTTCATTTAGTAGGTTATGCAATGATGGTTTTTCCTCTGTCATTGAAAAGAACAGGGAGACTCTGCTAGAATGCCGATGAGCCCAGACTTCCTTTCATAATCTCACTCATTTTTCAGTCGAACAATGGAAATCTAGAGTGGGTGCTTCAACCCCTTGTTCTGCAGTAGGCTTAAGTAGTGAAGAGTTGGGAGGGAAGGATTCTGGGCTGGCCCTGGAATCCAGTGGGGTTGGAGTAGGGGGAGATGGCTGGAGGATGAAATCTTATTACCTTCTCAGTGAAGGTCCGGGGCTGTTGATTTTGTAGCAGGACTACTGTCTCTTACCATTAGAGTCTAGTCTGTTCCGAGATTCTTAAAAGACTAGATCTTTATTGGAGAAATGAGGGACTTGGGTGAGGAATGTTGCCAATGTTGTTAGTTGGAGTGGATGCCCAACTCTCTTCTTTCTCCCAAATTCTAGGATGGAGTGGGTACTTTCCCCTACATTACTATTATTTCTCCTTTAGCAACCAGTTCCTCTTCATCAGCTACAGAATAACATTCCCCTCCTTTGGTTCCTTTACCTTTTGATGCATAAATTAGCATTTAGGCAAACTAGGAATTAATTAGTTGCACTGATGTTAGCAGAAAGAGGAAGGGAGAGAGGAGAGAGATCCAACCGAGGTTAGATAATATGAGTCCTCCCATCACTACTATTCAAGTTCATTACTGGTCTTGTTATAAATATATATTTTATCTTTTTTTTATTTCTGTCTAAATGGTCTATAGGCAGGTAAGAGGCACAATGGATAGACCTTTGGTTATAGCATCATGAAGACTCATCTTTCTGAGTTCAAATCTGACCTCAGACACTTTTTAGCTGTGTGACCCCGGACAAGTCATTTAACCCTGTTTGCCTCAGTTTCCTTATATGTAAAATGAGCTGGAGAAGGAAATGGCAAACCACTCCAGTGTCCTTGCCAAGAAAACCCCAGATGGAGTCACAAAGAATCAGATATGACTGAACAACATGGAATATGCTTCCATAAAAATATCACTTCTGTTTAGCTTATATCTGATCTTTAACCAAATGTTCTCTGCCATGCTTCCTTAATTCTGGTTTTTGAATTTATTTTTAATGTATGATACTACAGCCTTTCTTTTATCTATCCTGCTCTTTTTGAATAAGGTATAGGCTTCCAGAGTCACATTCCAGTTATAGATTACATCTCATTAAGTTTCAATTGTACCTAAGAGCTCAAATTTGCCTCCTAGCATTAGGATCTGAAGTTTATTTTTCTCCTTACCCACACTTCATACATTTATTTATAAACATCTGATATCATGGGTTTTATTGTTGGTTCTTTTTTGGATTTTGCCTCCCATGAATTTCTGAGTACTTCTACTACCCATCTTCCTATATTATGTTGTTGTTGCTGAGTCATCAGTCATGTCTGACTCTCTGTGATCCCATTTGAGGTATTCTTATCAAAGATACTAGTTTCCCATTTCCTTCTCCAGTCATTTTAAAGATGAGGAAACCGAGGCAAATAGGACTAAATGACTTGCCTAGGATCATGCAACCAAAAAGTGTCACAGTCAAGATTTGATCTCAGGAATATGAATCTTTCTGACTTCAGATCTAGCACTCTATCCACTGAGACATTTAGGTATCCCCTGGCAGCTATAGCATAACTACTATCTGTACCTATGAGTATGTTTAAATAGTTTTCAGCTACAGCTATTAGTATGGATATTTAAAAATAGTTTTCTCCCTCCCTAGTTGCCTTTCATTTAAAAGCCATTTTGATTAGATTTGCAATTACAGGCAAATTTCAGGATTTGATGTTTCAGGCAAATACATTTGGAGGAGCTCTTACTTGATGCACTCTGTTCCTGGCCAATAGTTCATCTTTCCTATATTTAAGGAAAATGTAAGTCTTTCTGCACCTTCTGTTCCTATCCTTTAGTGCTGACTAATTGACAAATCATTGGATTTTGGAAGCTTTCATCAGAGTGTTTTCTGGGATATTTTGTTTCCTCTAAATCTTATTGTTGTACATTTCAATCAACTTGATATTGTTTTCATTGAACTATATTTTATCCAATAATTTCTTTCTAGGATGTTTTCCTCCAGATGATGATGATGATGATGATGATGATGACAATGATAGCCACTGAGTTTTAACATATGAATTGAATATTTGAATCATTTAGGAATTTTAAAAACTCCTAATAGTCTCCTTTTCTCTTCCCACCTGCACTTATTAGTTAAGATGATCAAGCTCCTATTATATAATCTTTGCTCTGAGAGAGTCTCTAGCCTAGAGCATTGAGGGGTTCAGTGACTTGTTCAGGGTCAAACAGACAGTATGAGTCAGAGATGGAATTTAAATCCAGGTTTTTCTAGCTCTAAGACTAACTCTTACTAATTCTTATCCTTCATCATTCTCAGCCATCATTGGCATCATCACTAGCACCATCACCTTTGTGCCTTGGTCTCTTCCAAGGGCAAAACACAACGAACATAAAACTGTCAAGATATCAAAAAGAAAGTTAAGTAGAGCCAGGATAGGGCCTTTCACATAGTAGGTGCTTATGAAGCGATGGCTGACTGAATCAGCATCACAAAAATCATAGGGTTCTGCATTTAGAGATAGAAGGGACCTCAGAGAGCATCTAGTGCCATCATCTCATTTTATAGTTAAGGAAACTAAACCCTGGAGATGTTAAGCAACTTGTTCAAGGTCAGTAAGTAGCAAATATAATTTTTCTCTTCCTTGTGACTTTCAAGTGGAGTTGAGCATAGGAATGGATCTCCATGATGGAGAGAAGCCTCAATTCCTTCTTCTTTTTTGGTTACCTTGAATGAAGCCCTGAATGTATGGAGCTGCTCTTTTTCTTTCTCTGTTCTGTTTCATTCTTTCCTTCTCCTAAATGACTTGTCCAGGGTCAAATAGATGGTATATGTTGAAGATAGAACTTAAATGCTGCTTGTCATAGCTCCAAAACTAGATCTCTAGCCACTATGCAGTTATCACGTTGCTGAGCAATGATAAAGTCTGAAAACAGTCATGCACTATTGGATTTGTGAGATGTAACTGAAATTGGCTCATCTCTAGAGGAGGTCAATTAAATGGATAAAATCCAAGAGCAGAATAAAGGCCCTGCTATAGGTAGAACCTCATGAACTCAACCAATATGCCAACAAACATACCTCGAAGAAGCAGATGAATCATACAGACTTATTTATGGAAATGAGAGATTTAACTATGACAATTTAGGACCAAGTCATTGCAACCAGAATTTTTAGAAGTGTTATCTTTAAGGAGTTCAAACTTAGTAATCAATGCTCATTATGCAAGGAAATGGCAGAAATTGTTCAACACGTCACTGCAGGCTAAAAACATTGATTACCATTTTAATACCTTGAAAGATATCATCTAGTGGTTAGAATTATACATAGGAAACATTGTAATTCCCCAGTTGATAAATGGTCAAAGGATATGAACGGGCAATTCTTAGATCAAGAAATTTAAACTATCTTTAATAACATAGGAAAAAATGTTCCAAATCACTACTAATTAGAGAAATTAAAATTAAAACAAGTCTGAGATACCTATCAGATTGGCGAATATATAAAAAAAGAAAATAATAAATTTTGGAGGGGATGTGGGAAAATTGGGATATTAATACACTATTGGTGGAACTGTGACTTCATTTAGTTCTTCTGGAGAACAATGGATTTGGAACTATGTCCAAAGGGCCATCATCAGACTTTGACCCAGTGATACCACCACTACGTCTGAATCCCAAAGAGGTCATAGAAGGAAAGAAACTATTTGTACGAAAATATTTGGAGTAGCTCATTTTGTGGTAGAAAAGGATTGGAAAATGAAGGGACATCCACCAGTTGGGGAATTGCTGAACAAGTTGTAGTATATGATCATAGTGGAATTCTCTTGTGCCATAAGAAAGGATGAAAAATAGCATCACGAAACGACCTGGAAAAGCTTATATGAAGTGATGGAAAGTTGAACCAAGAGAGCAAAGTATACAGTAGCTGAAATATTATATCATAATCAACTGTGAATGACAGCTATTATTAGCAATGCAAGAATCCAGGACAACTCCAAGGGACTTAGGATGAAACCTTTATCATATTACCTGCCATCTTGGGAAGGGAGAAGGGATTGGAGCAAGGGAGAGAATATAGACTGCAAAATTTTAGAAAAATGATTGTTAAAAATTGTACCAATGGGGCAGTTAGATGGCTCAGTGGATTGAGAGCCAGACTTAGAGAAGGGAGATCCAGGGTTCAAATCCGTCCTCAGACACTTCCTAGCTGTGTGACCCTGGGCAAATCACTTAACCCTTTTTGCCTAGCCCTTATTGCTCTTCTGCCTTGGAACCAATACATAGTATTGATTCTAAGACACAAGGTAAGGTTTTTATAAAAATTGTATCAACATGTGATCTGGAAAAAAAATTAAAAAAGAAACTCATTATCTTTTATGGATTGATAGGTTTTAAAAATCCTGTAACTACAATAACTAACTTTGGGATATTCTTGAGAAGAGGCAGCTAAGTGGCTCAGTGGATAGATAGCCAAGCCTGGAGATGGGATGTCGTGGGTTCAAATGTGGCCTCAGGCACTTCCAAGTTGGATAACCCTGGGCAAGTAATTTAACTCCAGTTACCAAGCACTTTACCACTCTTCTGTCTTGGAAATGATACTTAGGATTGATTCTAATTCAGAAGGTAAGGGATTTTATCTATCTATCTATCTATCTATCTATCTATCTATCTATCCATCTATCTATCCATCTATTCATCCATCCATCTGTCATCTATCTACCTATATATCTACCTATCTATCCATCTATCTATCTGTTGTGTATATATGCTATATACATAGTGTGTTTGTGTTATATATAATATAAATTGTATATATACAGTACCTTCTATGTTGGGACCAGACCATTCTTTCAGACTGAACTCTTGTCTACAATCTTCTGGACATAATATTGATCTATGAAAATGTAAGCACAGTGTTCTTACTAGACACCCTTGTGTGGTACAGTGGGCAGAGTGGTAGGCCTAGAGTCAAGAAGATCTGAGTTTTAACCAGTCTCAGATGCTTCCTAGCTATATGTCCCTGAGGAAGTCACTTGACCTTTGTCTGCCTCAACAATAAAATGATGATAATAACAACAACTTTTAGAGTTACTGTGAGGATCAAATGAAAAAATACAGGTAAAGTATTTAGTATAGTAACTAGTAAGCATTTGTTCTCTTCTATTTCCCTTTTCCCCCAAAACCAAGTATCTCCTTGAATAAAAAAATGTGAAAATCCTGCAACTTAGCAGAAGAAATCCAAGTCATATGGGAATAGGATAAAGCATATATCCTCACTCTCATTCTGCCTGCCACTAGAGTTGTACCAAGGATGTTTTCAATGAAGCCTGCAGGACCTGAGCTGATATCCTAATACTTTTATTAAGCTTTTTTTTTTTTTAAAGAGCAGTCATTTTATCCACTTGTGCAATACTCTGCAGGACAGCAAATATAAGAGTAATAGAAGATCCTGGGATTGTTTCTAGCTGAATTCCATCAAATCAGGTGAGAATAAGATGAAAACGATGATAGCCCATATTTATACTGAGAGCTGTCCACAGTTGTGCTGCTCCTCTCTCATGACTGAGAAGGAACAAGATACTTGCTGGGTCTCTCCTCCTTTAGCCTCTTTCTTGGTTAACATGTATAAAAGCAAGAAGCTCTGTAACACAGAAGTCTTAGTAACCTTCTCAAGTGCCTTCATAGCATAATTCATTAATAAAAGCTCAGTATCGTCATGTAAAAAAAAAAACACCCTTAATTCTGTCTTAGAATCAATCCTGTGTGTTGGTTCCCAGGTGGAAGAGTGGTAAGGGCTAGGCAATGGGGGTTAAGTGATTTGCCCAGGGTCACACAGCTTGGAAGTGTCTGAGGTCAGATTTGAACCCAAGACCTCCCATCTCTGGACCTGGCATTCAACCCACTGAACCACTTTGCTGCCCTCTGTGTCATCATCTTTTATACTAGACTGTCTCTATTGGGAAGAGGTGCTGAAGTTGAAGGGGCCAAAGGCTTGCATGTGCAAAGATGAGACAGGACAGGAGACAAGTTGCCAACAATACAATATGCAAAGAGGACATAAGGAAGAGCTCTTTTAATTGTTTGGTATTACTTTTTATAAATGCTCTTAAAAAAACACAACCATCTCTTATCTTTTGTCTTTGAATCAACACTATGAGTATCAGTTCCAAGGCAGAAGAGCCGTAAAGGCTAAGCATTTGGGGTTAAGTGACTTGTCCATGGTCACACAGCTAGGAAGTGTCTGAGGCCACATTTGAACCCAGGATTACCTGACACTATATCCACTGTGCACTATATGCCTCCAATGCTTATATTTTTAAAGCCAGAAAATTCCACTCTGAGTAGCAAAAAATCTATCTATTGTGGGAATATAAGATCATGCGTTGATACAGTGAAGGTTCAAAGTCTCTCATGGGCTATAATACCCAGGATGCAATGTCCACATCTCACACTATGGGCACCTATGAAGTGCCCCCACTCCTGCCTGCCCATTGTGATGCAGGTAAAACCAGTCTTCTAGGCAGACTTAAGCCTTAGCATGGAAAGGCGATCTGACAGTCGATAATTTTAGGGCCAACACTCAACAGGGGACAATTTAAGCAAGTGACTAACAGATTTTATCTGCTTGGTCCCCTACCATTTTGCACCTCTCGGAGGCCACTGGAAACTTTATAACGAAATCAATACCTATTGATTTTTGCCAGGCTAGAGAAACAGTGGTGTGTTAACAATCTAATTTCAAAATGGCATAAAGACCTTGGAGCTGAGCAGAGCCCAGAGGAGCTAACGAGGAGCAAGGTGGATGGGGAGCTGAGTCAGACTGAGCTTTTCTGGCAGTCCATGGGTTGGGGTTGGTGCTGTGGAAACCATCTACATTTCTAGGTTTTCTGGATTTCCAAGGGTACTGGGAATACTAACATTCTCTCTCTCTCTCTCTCTCTCTCTCTCTCTCTCTCTCTCTCTCTCTCTCTCTCTCTCTCTCTCTCTTCTCTCTTTCTCTCTCTCCTCTCTCTTTCTGTCTCTCTCTTTTTGTCTCTCTCTTTCCTCTGTCTCTCTAAGTCTCATAGTCTAGCTATGTCTGCCTCTGTTTTCCCTCTCAGTCTGTCTCTAGAAGTCTTTCTCTGCTTCTGTGATTACAGAAACTTTATAGATTCAGTATAAAGTCCAGTTCATCAGGGGTAAATACTTGATAAATATTGACTAATGAGAAATCTTTTCTTAATTTATTTCCTAGGTGTCTTTAGTATAGGCAGCAGTGATGAGCACTGACTGGGGCTGGGTGATGGTTTGGGGATAGGGCAGGATTGTGATCTGGACCCCCAGGTTCTAGTCCTTGCACTCTTGATTACTTACCATAGGGTCTTAGGTGATATAGTGGGTGGAACCCTGGGCCTGGAGGTCAGGAAGAACTGAGTTTAAATTTGACCTCAGATACTTCCTTTTTGACTAGGGGCTAGTCATTTAACCTCTCTCTTCCTCAGTTTCCTTAACTGTAAAATGGGGATCAAAATAGCATCTGCTTCCCAGAATTATTGTGAGAATCAAGTGAGGTGGAGGTAGAGTCAAGATGGTGGCCTAGAAGGAGCAGAAGTTCTGACCTCTGAAAACCCTTCCTTATCGATCACAAACTGAATGCTCCCAGGGGACTGAAAAACAAACTTAACAACAAGACAGAGCCAAGGAACCCTCCTGTTGGACTTAATTCAAAAGGTGCTCCCCCTGAAAAGCTGGAATCTGAGAACACTTGGGTTTAAGGGTTAGACAGGGGAAGACAGAAGGAAGGTCCCAGGACCCATCCCCCCTCCCACCCAGAGCACTGAGATTCCAGCAGCAGTGGGAACTTCTGGGCAGGCAAAGGTGCTGGTCTGAAGGGAAAAGCTTGAGAGCAGGACTGTGCCAAGTTCAGAGCGTCCAACACAGATGGTGGGGAAGGAGCTAGAGAGGGAGCATAGACCTGGCAGCCTGGCCAGAGCTTTGGAGATCCTCCATATTTGTTCCAGCCTTCCAGGAAGTTTAGGACTCAGAGCACACCCAGCCCAACTAAGCTGAACTTAATCCCATCAAAAGTCTCCAGAACTCAGGGAACCCCAGGCTCCACACCCATTCTCATTGACTGCTGGACTTTAAGCCAATCAAAAGCCTCCAGAGGACAGGGAAACTCTAACCCCCAACAACCCTCCCCCAGAGATTACCCCAAGAGATCTTCTGTTAAAGCTCCAAGAGGGGAGACTGATAGAAGCCCCCAAAAAAGAAAAAAATGAGAGGAGCAAGAGCACAGACAAATATGGGGAGTAAAGAAGGGGTGAATTTGAGCAAACAACAGAAAAAGAAGAAAGAAACTACAATAGACAGCTTCTACTCAGCAAATGAAACAGAGGGGGAGAGATCAGCAAATGATAAATCAGAAATCCCAGCGAATTGGATACAGGCTGTGGAAGAACTCAAAACACAACTAAGAGAGGCTGAAGACAATTGGGAAAAGAACTAAAAAATTAAGATAAGTCATCTGGAAACAGAGACACTTGAACTAAAATGAGAAAATAGTGTCTTGAAAGCCAAAATCAACCAGCTGGAAAATGAGACAAAGGAGATGAAAGATGAGGCAAAGGAGATGAAAGACGAGGTAAAGAGGATGAAAGACAATCTTCAAAGAAAATCAGACCAGAAGGAAAAGGATGACCAAAAAGCCAGAGATGAAATCCAATCTTTAAGAACCAGAATACAACTGGAATTAAGTGACCTCACAAGGCAGCAGGACACTATAAAACAAAACAAAAAGAATGAAAAAATTGAGGAAAATGTGAAGCATCTCTTTCACAAAACAGATGATTTAGAAAATCGTTCAAGAAGAGACAATTTAAGAATAATTGGACTACCAGAAGACCATGACAAAAGAAAAAGCCTGGACATAATACTTCAGGAAATTATTCAGGAAAACTGTCCTGATATCCTAGAACAAATGGGGAAAGTGGAGATTGAAATAATCCACAGATCACCTCCTGTATTTAATCCTCAACTGACAACACCCAGAAATGTTATAGCCAAATTAAAAAACTATCAGACCAAAGAAAAGATATTACAAGCTGCCAAGAAGAAGCCATTCAGATACCACGGAAACACGGTGAGGATAACACAGGATCTGGCTGCATCCACACTGAAGGACCAAAAGGCATGGAATATGATATTCCGGAAAGCAAGGGAACTAGGTCTACAACCAAGAATAAAATACCCATCAAAACTGACTATATTCTTACAGGGGAAAGTATGGTCATTCAACACAATAGAAGAATTCCAAGCATTCATAAAGAAAAGACCACAACTGAACAGAAAATTTGATGTCCAAGCACAGAACTCAAGAGAATCATCAAAAGGCAATTTAAAAAGAGGGGAAAAAGAAAAAGAAAACAAAACAACAACAAAAATTTTTAAGAGACTCAATAAGTTAAAATGATATGTATCCCTATAAGAAAAGAGGTCATTGGTAACTCTTAAAAATTGTTGCTATCACCTGGGCAGCTAGAAAAATTACACTTAGAGGGAACAATGACAAACTGTATAGGATGAAAGGACAAGACATAAATAGGTATATAGATATATGCATGCATAAATACATATACATGTATGTGTGTGTATATATATATATATATATATAAACAGAGCTAAAAAAAGAGGTTAATACTAAAAGAAATGGGAAAAGAAACAAATGGGGGTAAATTTATATGTCACAAAGAAGCTCATGGCGGGAGGAGGGAGAACATTGATACACTGGAAGGGTAAAGAGGTTGGAGATAGGAAATACTCAACTCTTACGTGCTTTGAAACTGACCCAAAAAGGGAAGAACAACCCAATCCATTGGGGAAGAGAATAGATTTGTGCCCTATAGGGGAGTAGAAAGGTAAAAAACGGACTGGTGTGGAGGGAAGCAGTACAAGGGAGGGAGAGGGTGGGGGGGAATTTTATAAAGACTACAGGGGAAAATAAAGGAGGGAATAAGAAGGGAGTGGGGTAGGAAGGGAAGTAAAATAAGGGTGGGAACTAGGGGGACTGACTATAAACAAATATTCATATTCATAGAAGGAAATTCATAGAAGGAAATAGTGAAAGAAGAAAAGGCAAGACCAGGAGTAGAAATCAAAATGCTGGGAAATACACAGCTAGTAATCATAATTCTGAATGTGAATGGAATGAACTCACCCATAAAACGCAAGCGAATAGCAGAGTGGATTAGAATCCAAAACCCTACGATATGCTGTCTGCAAGAAACACACATGAGGAAGGTAGATACGCATAGGGTGAAAGTAAGAGGGTGGAGCCAAATCTATTGGGCATCAACTGATAAAAAGAAGGCAGGAGTTGTAATCATGATATCTGACAAAGCCAAAGTAAAAATAAATCTAGTTAAAAGAGATAGGGAAGGTAATTACATCCTGATAAAAGGCAATAAAGACAATGAGGAAATATCTGTACTCGATATGTATGCACCAAATGGCATAGCATCCAAATTTATAAAGGAGAAACTAGAGGAGCTCAAGGATGAAATAGATAGAAAAACTATACTAGTGGGAGATCTGAATCTTCCTCTATCTGAACTAGATAAATCAAACCAAAAAATAACTAAGAAAGAGATGAGAGAAGCAAATGAAATCTTAGAAAAATTAAGTTAGTAGACATATGGGGAAAAATAAATAGGGACAAAAAAGGAATACATCTTCTTTTCAGCAGCACATGGTACATTCACAAAAATTGACCATGTATTAGGGCATAAAATCATTGTAAGCAGAGAAAGAAAGAAAAAGAAAAAGGGAAGGAAGGAAAGAATAAGGAAAGGAAGGAAGGAAGAAAAGAAGCTGGCCTTGGAATCAGGAAGTCCTGGGTTTCAGTATAGCCTCTGAAGTATGTGTGCTAAGTGGCCTTGGACATATGACGTAATGTCTCATTTCCCTGAGAATTGAAGTTATAAAACATTTGCCAACTGACTTTGGTAGAGGGAATGTCTTCACTAGAATTATCAATGTTGATAAAATTGCAGATCTAGACCAAATGAATCAAATCAAAAAACCAAAAACTTGTATCCTAACACAGGTACAAGAGTTTGAATATGAATAAGACTGTAACCTCGAATATTATTTCTAGCTGCATCTTTGCTCTGGCAGATAATGAAGTTTTCTGGTTCCACTTTATGTCTGAGTTATTTTTCCTGAAACTCCTAAACACGAGAGCATTGGTCAAGAGCAAGTAGAGGAGGGAGGTGGGATCCTTGGAGTAAATATTAATACAGTCCCTTTGAAATTCATAAAAAGAAAATCATTCAACTTCTGCTAGTCAGTGATGGATTTCAATTCCTGAGGATGAAGAAAGAATTAGTAATGTTCATTCTTAAAATGATTTGAAGAGAAGTGAAGAACAATGAAAACATACCAAGCCCATATGCCTGTGGTAAATTGGGACTTTGGGGGACTATGTTTGACGCCTTCTCTTACCTTTGGTGTGGGGTCACTGAGTCCAGAGATCTGAATTTGAGTCCTGACCTTGCCACTTCCTTGTCCTGGGACCAGGACAAGTCTCTTTATTCCCCCCCAACTTCATTGTCATTGGTAAAATTGAGATCCTGGGCAGGTAGCTATAGATTCCTGGGGCTGCAATCAGAAAGATTCATCTTCCTGAGTTCAAATCTGGCTTGAGAAACTTACTAGTTATATGTCCCTGGGCAAGTCATTTAACCCTGTTTGCCTCAGTTTCCTCATCTGTAAAATGAGCTGGAGAAGGAAATGGCAAACCACTCTAGTCTTCTTTGCCAAGAAAACCCCAAAAGGGGTCTTGAAGAGTCGGGCACAATTAAACAATAGCAATGAAATGGAGATAATTATGCGTACATTGCCTATTTCACAGAGATTTATGAGAAAGTACTTTATTTATAAAAAAAAAATTTTATTTATAAACCTAAAGAAGGTAAATAGTAGTGCGCCTGGCACATGTGACTTGAAGGAAGACCTCTAGTCTCTTCTCTCCTGACCTTCTCCAAGGGAGAATTTCATTTCTGCCAGGAGGGGAATCAAGAGGATGGGGCTGGCAGCCACCACTCTATGAGTCAGGGTATTGGGCCACAAGTACACACACACACACACACACACACACACACACACACACACACACACATATATATATATGAAAAATATATATATATATATATATCTGCTATCTTAAGTGCTATCAGTCTAGGAGATATGATCAAGTTCAAGTTTGATTGCTTTGTCATTTTGGGGGGAGAAGGGGAATATTCTACTTCTATATACAAGGCTTGACCCCTTCCCCACCTAATACCAATTGGTCCACCATAAACATATATAGAGAATCAAAAAGGTCAGTTATCCAAATTATAGTGAAACAAAAATCAGAGAAGGTATACATAGGAGAATATACACCAGACAAAGTACAGACTGCAGAAATTTTCCTTTTTGGAGCAAAAGAAATTCATTTAGCCAAGAGAGGGGGTCCTAGATCTTGCCCAAGGGAAAAATTTTCCCAACTGAATCCCCAGGATCATAAATTTAGAACTGGAAAGGAACTTAAAGACTTTCCAAGCTAATTATCTTATTTTAAGGCTGAAGAACTGAGACCCAATGAAGTTATGTGATTTGTCCATGAACACAAGTAGCAAATGCCTAGAGCAGAATTTGAATCCAAGTTTTCTTGGCTAACATACTTTGAAGCTGTTCTTTCTCCCCTCAATCCCATAGGAGGTAAGTATTGAGCTCCAGAATAGGAAGCCTCAGATTATGAAGTTAATCAAGGGTGGAGGGATGACATGGGCTTGACCCTGACCCCAGGAACTCCATCTCTTGGTTCTGGGTATTCTTGATTACTGTTCCCTGACCTTGGAATGCTTTCTCTCCTTAGTTCTACCCACCTAGCTCCCTGACTTCCTTTAAGTCTCAACTAAAATCCCTCCTTCTGAAGGGATTGCTCCAACCTTTTTAAATTCTAATGCTTTTCTTCTGTTAATTATTTCTGATTTATCTTATATATATTTTACTTTGTATACATTTTTTGAATTTCCAAGACTATCCATTTAATTTTTTTTATTTTTAAATTTTAATTAATTAATTAAGAATATTTTTCCATAGTCACATGAATCATGTTCTTTCCCTTTCCTTCTCCCGTCCCCCTCCCATAGCCAATGAGCAATTCAACTGGGTTTTATATGTATCATTGATCAAGACCTATTTCCATATTATTAATATTTGCAATAGAGTGACCAATTAAATTCAACATCCCCAATCATATCCCCATTGACCTATGTGATCAATCATGTTTTTCTTTTCTATTTCTACTCCCACAAGTTATTTCTCTGGATGTGAATAGGGTTCTTTCTCATAAGTTCCTCAGAATTGTCCTGGATCACTGCATTGCCATGAATGGAGAAGTTCACTACATTCAATTGTACCACAGTGTACCAGTCTGTGTACACTGTTCTCCTGGTTCTGCTCCTTTCGCTCTGCGTCAGTTCCTGGAGGTTGTTCCAGTTCCCATGGAATTCCTCCAGTTCCATTATTTCTTTGGGTACAATAGTATTCCACCACCAACAGATACCACAATTTGTTCAGCCATTCTCCAATTGAAAGGCATCCCCTCATTTTCCAATTTTTTTTTTGCCATCACAAAGAGTGTAGCTATCAATATTCTTGTACAAGTCTTTTTCCTTATGATCTCTTTGGGGGATAAACCCAGCAGTGGTATGACTGGATCAAAGGGCAGGCAGTCTTTTAAAGCCCTTTGGGCATAGTTCCAAATTTTTTGCATTAGATTATAAGCTTCTTGAGGGTAGGGGCTGTCTTTTGCTTCTTTTTGTATCCCTAGAACTTAGGACAGTGCCTGGAACATAGTAAAATCTTAATAAGTATTTAATTATTGATTGATTGATTGTAAAACTTACTGGCCAACAGAAGATAGCAAGTGGCAAGGCTAAGCCAGAATCACAGTGGCTGGGATTTTTGCTTTCACTATAGGAAATGCTGACAACAAGAACTCCTGGGGTACTCAACATTCCCAGGGAACCTGGTTCATGAGGTGATAGGATTGGAAGAACAGATGCTGAGACTAGGGTCAGGGGTCACATAGGACTTTTTCCTCTTGAAGATTAGATTATGACTCAGGCTTTTTTCTCTAGGAAGAAATGATTCTACTTCTTTTATACCTTTCCCCACACTACTTTTTACCAATCCTTTAATCATTTGGGGACTTTTTTTTTAAAGTACTTCCTTGTCTTGGATTTTGATCAGGCTTGTAAAGTGCCTCACTTTGCCCTAATAGCGTAGCTACCATTGAATATCTAATTTCTTTTCTCTAACAAGGGTACATCTCTCTCTTTGTTGATGAGCCAAAGGGGAACTCACCTCCTTCTTATCTCTAGATCTAAACAAGAAATAAAATACTCAAGTTTATGTTGACCAACATTATTATCATATGTTAAAAGCTTAGAAATGAAAGGGAATATTTAAAGGAAAGAAACAATGCTTTCAAATCACCAAACATCTTGTGGATAAACAGAGAAACAAGAAATTAGAGTTAAAAAATGAAAAAAATTAGGAAGAGATCATCTGGTTTGTAGAAAGAGAAAGGAAGAGGGAGAGAGGCTTCCACTATTTCTCTTTATAGCTCAGGCACATTCAGCAGGACAGATGTCCCTCAGGTCATAGCCCACTTAAATTGTCCTCATCACCCTGACTAAGGACATTCTGCAGCCATCCCAACTGACTAACAATACATAATGTAGAGTTGCTGTTGTTCAGTCATTTCAGTTTCATCTGACTCTATTGACCCGATTTGGGTTTTTTGGGGGGGCAAAGACACTAGAGTTATTTGCTCTTTCCTTCTCCAGCTCATTTTACAGATGAGGAACTGAGGCAAAGAGGATGAAATGACTTGACCAGGATCACACAGCTAGTAAATGCCTAAGGTTGGATTTGAACTCCGGATGAGGAGTCTTTCTAATTCCTAGTCTCATGCTTTATCCACTGCCCCGCCAAGCTGTCCCACAAAGGAGAGAAATACATAATAAAATGAAGAAAGCTCGGATAGAGAAGTGCTTTACAGAAAAATTTGCATGTTATCCTAGTGGTCCTCTTGATGGAACCTATGCTTTAGGAGTATCTAATTTGTCAGAGCTGATAGGATAAGAATAGGGGTGGTCCAACTCAATGGGCCAACTTGATAGAGACTCTGCTGTGGCATAAAGGTAGAGTTCTATGCTCTCTCATGATCTCTCATGCCCAGTCACTCCATTATGGACCAGTCATGGCAGACAGACCTTTCCTAAGAGGATGTCCTTTGTTTAGAAAAGCCCCAGTGAAGCTTGAATAGCAGCTATTGAATGGGGCAGAGGAGGAAATCTGATGGATCAGGAAGTTTTCATACCATTTAGGCAGCCACCAAACAGGTGGCCCGCTCTGTCCTGGCATATAAGAGTGCCCCTGCATGCCTCCGGCCCCAGCTCACCATTGTTCAATGGTAGGGTAAGGAGCGAGCCTTGCTTAAATGAAGAGATCCATAGCAACTCTGGTCTTTTTATTGTTTTTGATCCGATAAGCCACACATAACAGCGATAAGATCAAGAACAAGTCAATCCAAAGCCAGACTGGGCCCCAGTTATTGATTTTGGTGGAGAGGGATTGAGATCAGATCAGTTGTAAATGCCAGTGAGCACCTGAGGGACAGTTTGTGGAGAGAGACAGAGACAGAGACAAGAGAGGAGAGAGAGAGAGAGAGAGAGAGAGAGAGAGAGAGAGAGAGAGAGAGAGAGAGGAAGGGAGGAGGAGGAGAAGGGGGAGGGAGAGAGAGAGAGGGAGGGGGGAGGGAACGAGAGGGGGGGAAGGGAGGGAGGGGGAGAAAGGAAGGGAGGAGGGAGAGGAGAGAGAGAGAGAGAGAGAGAGAGAGAGAGAGAGAGAGAGAGAGAGAGAGAGAGAGAGAGAGAGAGAGAGAGGGAGGAACGGAGGGGGAGGGAGGGGGGAGGGAGAGAAAGAGAGGGAGGGGGGAGGGAGAGAGAGAGGGAGGGAGGGAGGGGGAAAAGGAAGGGACGAGGGAGAGAGAGAGAGAGAGAGAGAGGAGAGAGAGAGAGAGAGAGAGAGAGGAGAGAGAGAGAGAGAGAGAGAGAGAGAGAGAGAGAGAGAGAGAGAGGAGGGAGGGGGAGAGGCAGGCTATGGAACTTGTACCTGATACTGGATTAGGACAGGGTATACTGACAGACCGGGAGTTATTTGGACTTTCTTATGTTTTCCCCTTTTCCCTGGGCTCTCCTTCCCTACAGCTTTTGAAGAAGCTTCTCCACCAGTCACAAGGCACTTTATAAATTGTATGTCACAGAGGCCAACAAGAGAGGGGCAGGTAATTTTCCAATCTTAGTGGAGGGGCAAGATTTTCCTTGCTGATTTTCCTCTGAACAAATATGCACCTATTCTTAGACTTGATAGGGAATGAGAGAGATGGAGGGTGGGGTCAGGGATGAGAGACAGACAGACAGATTGATAGAAAGAAAGGTAGAAACAGAGAGATAGACAAACACACAGAGATGGACAGCAAGGAGAGGGACATACAGACCAAAAACAGAGAGAAAGCCAGACTAGTGCTGGGCTCCTTGAGATTCTCTTGTTTTGAGATCCTTTTTGGAGGCTTAATAAGGCCACGTTTATCGGATAGTCCTTAAAGAGCCTGCTTGTTTCTTCTCAAGTACTCACACTCCTTCATGACTGTCTTCACAGGATGATGGTATGAAGGCCTCTTTAGTAGGCTTTTTTCCAAGTGGGGATTCTGGAATCTCTGGGGATTTCAGGACTTAATCCAGTAAGCACTGATTCTTTTTCGATAACAGCATAATTTTTAATTAAAATAACGTTATTAGGCATCTATAATTGCTGCCCTTGTATTACAACGTCAAAAAAAAAGATGGAGTACAATTTAGAGACATTTACTATCTCAGTGTAGTTTTCACAGGATTATCTATTTAGTTTTGAAGGGACCCTAGAAACCATGAAGTGAAATCCTCCATTTTTATAGATGTGGAAACTGAGACTGAGCAAGTGTCTTGTCCAGGATCACACAGGTAGTAACTTCCTGAGTCAGGAGTGGAATTCCAGTGTTCTTGCCTGCAAGATTAGTTCTCTATCCAGCTTACTCTCTAGTTACTGTTTCTCATTGTATTCAGCTGTTCTCTCTTGTTATTTAACTCAGGGTTTACTTCCCAACTCTAATGAGGTATTTCCTTGACTTCTCAGGATAAAAAAATCTCCCAGGCTTTGTTCACTGGCTTTGTAGGAAAGCCGGCCTCATCCAACGACTTTTCTACTCTGTTATTGGGGTCACAAAAGTCCCCCTGTTATGGGCAGTGGAAGAATACCCTTTTGGGTTCGGGAAGGATGCCTTTTGCAAGGATGCAATGACTCCAAAACTTAGCTTAAAAACAAAAAGAGATTTATTAATTTAGAAAGTAATGTTGAGGGTGGCCAGGAGGATAGCAAGGTAGAACAGCAAGGTGGGGAGCAGTTCCCTGGGAGGACAGAATAAAGGAAAGGCTGTTCCTCCAGGGGAACAGCGTGGATGGAGAGGCTGTCCCCCAGATGACATCAGTTCTGGGGAGTTTATACATTCTTCACAACAGTCACTCAGGCATGAGGTGGGGTGATCGTACTGGGGTCTGCCTGGGGACATAAAGATTCCTTAGTTTTAGGGGACAAGCAGATGTCCGATAGGATCGAGGTGTGGCTTGAAGGTGCATCTTTCTGACCATCTAGAGGAGGACCAAAGGAAGATAGTCATCTCAGGACTCTAGGAGGGGTCATTGGGTGTTTTTAGTCTCAGAGCCAGGAAAAACAACAAGGGAGTTTCCTTGACAATAGTTCGCTTGGGTTTCTGGGGGTACAGTGCCCATGTCACCCCCATTAATTTGCTTTATAAAAGACAGATAATTTGCCTAATGCTGTTAACCAGAATCTTGAAGGTGCTCATTTCCTGCTATCATGGCTCTGCCTTGCCACTCAGGCCCCAACATGCCCCTTCAGCCTTCCAGGGGTCTCTGCTTTCTAAAAGATTTTCCCTTTTCCTCAGAAACAGAGAAGCTCTGAAAGAAATACTATGGGCTCTGTGGATTAGATGCCCTTATCTTTATGGACATTTTGAAAATGACTAGTGTTTTCTTTTTCTTTTAAACCCTTACCTTCAATCTTAGAATCAATACTGTGTACTGGTTCCAAGGCAGAAGAGTGGTAAGGGCTAGGCAATGGTGGGTAAGTGACTTTCCCAGGGTCACACAGCTGGGAAGTATCTGAGGCCAGATTTGAACCCAGGACCTCCCATCTCTAGGCCTGGCTCTCAATTCTCTGAGTTGCTAAAAATGACCATCTTTTAAAGATAGTTACAATGAGGCTTTCTGATTTTGGTCCAGGAATCCATCAAAGCTATTGTTGTCATGGTGATGGTGGTGGTGGTGGTGATTGTGGGGTGTCTGTACTTATGTCAAGGAATGTCATGGGATCAGGGAGTCAGGTTTCTCTGGCAGGTAGAATTAATATGAAGATGTATCTGAAAGAGTCTTTATTTTGTAAACTGGCTCTGGCCTTAATGCTTAGGTAATAAGATACAATATAGAACCAGGAGCTTCAAAGTAAAATAATTTCTGTTGTTTGGATCCCCCAAAGCACCCAGTTTTGCAAAATCAAGCAATAGAGCTTCCTTGTCCCACTCCTCCTCCTTCTTCTGTTAAGTGACTTGTCCAGGATCACATAGCTGGTGTCTGAAGCTGGATTTGAACTCAGGAAGATGAGTCTTCCTGACTCTGGAGCTGGTACTCTACTGTGTCACCTAGTTGCCCCCAATGGGCTTCTTGGCATTTTGGCAGAAGGTGGTGTGTGTGTGTGTGTGTGTGTGTGTGTGTGTGTGTGTGTGTGTGTGTGTGTGTGTGTGATATAATGACCAGCTCTTCTCTACTCACAGCTCTTACTCCACTGGAAGACACACAACAAATATGTCAGTTTACCATGACAACCAAACGTCTGCTTGTGTAAGTGGGCATCAGAAGGGCTGGAGCTTGGGAATTATTGTGAAGTGATGCTATGTTCTTTATATCTTGGGTAAGATCATAGAAGCAAATTCAAAATCCAAATTATGCTCAAAATGTTCCCTGATCTAACAAACATATAGGAACAAATTCACCTTTTGGAAACATTTTAACAGAACTGATTGTACTGTATTAGGTAGGAGGCCTACCAAAGTAACCCTATGTTCTGCATTCTCTGAAGAGATAAGCCCTCTTCCAGCAGTAAACTCTAGAGTAGTCCAAATGGGATTAAAATATAATTAGGTAACTTGGGGAAAGAACAGCCAGGGGGATCAACGGATTGAGAGCCAGGCCTAGAAATGGGAGGTCCTGGGTTCAAATCTGGCCTCAGACACTTCCCAGCTGTGTGACCCTGGGCAAGTCACTTGACCCCCATTGCCTAGCCCTTACTGCTCTTCTACATTGGAATCAATACACAGTATTGTAAGTAAGAAAAAGTAAAAAGTAGAGGTGTTTTTTTTTAATGTGATTGGGGAATGTTTAACAAAATAATTATATGTATTATATAATATACAAAACATAAAATGTATAAAATACGTAAAGTTACAATATAACATAGAAATTGTTCATTTTAGGTTTTCTAAGCCAGTAGGTGTCACCTAGGTTGCCCAGTGGTTACAGCCCTGGGCCTGTTGTCAGGAAAACCTGAGTTCAAATTCAGTTTAAACATTCACAAGCTGATTGTAGGCAAATTGCTTAATCCTCTTTGCCTCAGTTTCCTCATCTGTCAAACAAGCTGGAGAAGGACATGGCAAAATATCCCAGTGTCTTTGTCAAGAAAACCTCAAATGGGGTCATGAAGAGTTGAACACGCCTGAATAAAATTATACTTGGAGGGGAGGGAGATGATGTGACATGTACCCAGATATATTTGATATGAGGTAAGGATTTAATACAAGATGGGGTGCTTTAAGTGCCTTAAGAACACTTTATTAGAAAGGGAATATGCAGTAGGAGTTTCTGGGAGGGCTTCACAGAGGAGATAGCAACTGAGTGGAGACGTGAAGGAAAAGGATTTTTAAAAGGAGAGCTGATGAAGTAGGATGTTGTAGGCGCCATGAGGGTGAAGGACAATCTGTGTCAATGTATGGTATGGAGATGAGAGATGATGCGTTGAGTTTAGAGAATAGCAAATAGTACCATTTGTCTGAACCTAGACTAGGTGCCAAGTTCTAGCACAAAAGACTAAAAATCTAATTTGTGAGCCCTTTTGCACTGAGGAGGTTGAAATCTTTATCCCTTTTCTTGTTGGGCAATTTAGAAAGAAGTTCTAACTCTGGAATAATGAGCAAGAGAGTATTAAAAAGTATTCATTCTTATGGGGTCCCATAGGAAGGAGGCTGATCCTGGCACTGTTCTGAGAAGTAGGAGGTCATTTGTGTGAATTTTCATCTCATTTATTTCTACATTGTCAATGAGTGAATTGTCTAGGCGGCCATCCTTCCAAATTTCTATTTGACACACACATGCTTGTTAAATGCTTACTGGGCTGAGATTGTTGGTTGCTGGTTAGATAATGTGGCCTTTCAGGGTGTCTAGAAGCCTTATACTATGTCCCCCAGGGACAATAACTTCGATGCCCTTAAGACCGTGAAATGTGGACCCTTCCCCATGTCCTCTGGGCCCACGACAAAGACTCAAGTCCTCGAATCTTGGATGTCCCCTACCAGAGCTGATGAGAAAACCTGAGCTTGCCAACTGCTTCAAAGGAATACAAGGGCTGAAGAGAGAGAATTGAACTGCATAGTCTCATAGTGCATTGAGAGAGCACCATTACTTGTTACATTGGACAATTTTGTTATAGGCAGCCCTGCATATGGGCAATGGACAGCCGTGAGCAGCCCAGAGATGGCACCAAACACCTGTATCCAGTTTGATGCTCCAGCTTCTCTTCAGCTGCTTGTTAGGCTGTTGAGTCGGAGCTGAATTCCTCAGTGCAAATGATGTTTCAGTATGGAAAGAGGGTCCACGACTCCTCAGTGTGGTTTGTGGGACTGTCTTGGGTTTGTAACCCCCACATTTCCTCTCTTGGACCAGAAGGACAATGCTTCACTCTCCAGGCTTTCATCTTGTCCTGAATACTCCC
Source organism: Monodelphis domestica (assembly GCF_027887165.1). NCBI lineage: Eukaryota > Metazoa > Chordata > Mammalia > Didelphimorphia > Didelphidae > Monodelphis > Monodelphis domestica. The sequence continues at coordinate 172,654,831 of NC_077233.1, read as the reverse complement.
AGAGACTCCTCTGCTATTGAGAAGCCTTCCAGGGCAAGTCTAGGGGTGGGAAGGATTTGTTCCAATGGTCATGAAGGTGGCTGAAGCAGACACTATGGAACACTTACTTAGAGCTTGGGCAAACATCAAAGAAGCCAAATTTATCCACTGCATTCTGGGCCATCACCAGTCATCCTGACTTTAGTCTTGCCAATGGACTTTGATGACTAAAAGAGAGAGTGAGACTGATGGCTTTATGCAACTCTGCCACACAAATTTAATTTATGCATGTCATTAGTCCTCTTCAAAATGAAGGACAGACAACCACAAGGGATAGGCAGCTTGAATGAAGAAAAGCCTTAGAAGAACAGACATCAATAAAGACTTCATTAACTCTTTCTAGCTCTCTTATGTCAACCATTTGAGGTCCTGAGTGACCCTGCTACCTGGAGATCCAGAGAAGGAAAATCTCCAGATCACGAGATGGTTGATTCTCCCTTTCCGTTAATTCTGGTGCCCATTTCTTTTCTTGATATGTTGAATCTCAATAGCATCTTCCAGTTCGTTGAGCTGCATTTTTTTTTTGTGGAGAAGCAGCATGATAACATGGGAAGATCACTAGCCAGGGACTCAGTTCTACTACTGAGATCTTAGCCAAATGTTTATACTTCTTTGATGCCATTTCTTCATCAGAAAACTGAAGGGTTTGGTCTTAAAGACCCTTTCGAGGTCTAACATTCAATGGTTTATAAAAAAAAAATCCCAAGTGTGAGCTACGAAAGGGAAGGGGAGGAGGGAAGAAAGTGAATCATTGATATGCTACTGGTCTTTTATGAATTCATCAGAAGAATTGATCTTTTGTTTCTAAAAAGAAACTAGAGAGATGCAAAATCAGAAGATCATCAAGTTGATTTTTAGAATTCAAAACTTGAGAGAAAAACTCCTTTCTTTTCAAACACAAGCATCTTAGCCAGGCCTGGTCATGGAGAAAACAAATGAAATCCTTCCTCCCTATTGTATTGCCTCCATGTGTGGAAATCGAGTGTCATATTAAGTCACTGGGCCATCATTTATTTATAGATGATTATATTAAAGAGATATTAATATAGCCTTAGGTGGTATGAAATTAGAGCTAATGTGCTTTTATGATGTACGTTACTGTGGCCAATATTTCTCCAATAATGGCATCCTGTTGCTGTCACTTATTAAATAGAGAGGCCAGAGTAGCCCACAAATAGGAGTGGAATTGGCTTGGACCAAACAATTGGAAAAGCATTAGAGAACTCAGCTTATCTGTTTATTAGATTAGATTCTTTGATTGAGTTAGGAGGGCTGGCTTTGAGGTCACTTGCTATGTATTGTCTTTGAAATTAAACCACCCAAGGGGAGGAACCTCCCACTGAATCAGTGGAGGCCAGTAGGGAAGGTTAAGTAGGAGACCAGTTCTAACTCACAGCTGTTGGGTTTTGACCATTGGCTTGGAATATTGCAGCCAAGGCCAGATTAGATTAGATCAAGTCCTTTGGGACCCACAATTCCTCACATGGCATGTTCAGCGGTAGTCTTTATGTGAATATCAGAAGATGGGTATACATATTTGTGTGGTAATTGACTGTGAGGAACTTTGTTGGGGTCTGGTTATTTTTTTTCAGTTGTGTCCAATTTGTGATCCTTTTTGAGTTTTTTTGGCTAAGATATTGGAGTGGTTTGCCATTTCCTTTTCTTTTGAGAAACTGAGGCAAACAGTTAAGTGAATAGCCCAGCTAGCAAGTATCTGAGTCCAGATTTGACTCAAGAAGACTCATATTCTTGATTTCAGATCTGGCCTCTGACACTGCTATATGACCCTGGGCAAGTCACTTAAGCCAATTTGTCTCAGTTTCTTCATCTGTAAAATAAGCTATAGTAAGATTCTTCATTATGTTTGTCAAGAAAACCCCAAATGGGGTTACAAAGAATTGGACACAACAGAACAACAAACAAACTTTCTGACTCCAGGCTCAGCACCCTAATCACTGTGCCACCTATTGGTCCCATACGAACAGAGATCACTAAATACACAAAATCAATATAGTATTGCCTTTCATTTTGACATTTCATAGAGGCAACTACAAAACAAAGTCAACTCATTTTTCCTTTGGAAAATAAGAAGGTTGGCCAAGATGACCTCTAAGTCCCCTTCTAGGTCTAACAGCATATCATTCCTTTTTTTTTTTTAAACCCTTACCTTCAATCTTAGAATCGATACTAAATATTGGTTCCAGAGCAGAAGAGAAGTAAAGGCTAGGAAATTGGGGTTAAGTAACTGGCATAGGGTCACATAACTAGGAAGTATCTGAGGTCAAATTTGAACTCAGGACCTCCCATATCCAGACCTGGCTCTCATTCCACTGAGCTACCCAGCTGCTCCTATTATATCTAAGAGTGTGGTCATGTGCTTCTCCCTGTTACAAGGAAGAGAGGGTTTTAACAAGAGAAGAGGTAGTCTGCAGGGGAGAAAAGCAGGAGGATAAAGATTCTAGAATGTGGAAGTAGGGGGTTAAGACTATTAACTGGGGCTTTTGGCTATCTCTCTCTCTCTCTCTGGATTTACCTGGTTTCTTAGTGGATAGGGCTTCTAATTGAATTTTCTTGAAAGAAAAAAAAATTAAAGACTGGGTTCTCTAATGTCAAACTATTCCAGGCTGGAAGTGCTAGACTTGTGATGGTGAACCTATGGCATGTATGCCAAAAAGGCAAGCAGATGTAAATCTTGAAATTTCTCAGACTTGTGAATGTTAAAAATTTCCCCATGGGGAATTCTCAATTGGAACAATTCCCTACTGGGAACATTCCACATTTGGATGTGAGAACTCTACTTGGATCAGAAATGGGAGGACCTCTGCTCCACCCATACTTAGGACTGCTTTAGGGGAGAAAACTCCTTGTTAAACAATGAGGGTATTTGGACCCATACTTATAATGAGGCAAAAAGTTCTTTAAGCCATGCCTATTTTTAGAAGTAATACAAAGGGGTGCTAAGTACCTATTAAAGGTCAGGCAACTTGTAAACTTGCCAGGAGCAAAGAGGTGAAAACTTATTCAGAAGTTTTTTTCTGATTCAAACTTACTAAAGGGATTAGTCGACCCAGCAGTTAATTCAGAATGGGCTGTCCCTTGGAAAACGTCTACTGTGATTGGTAGATGGAAGAACTTAGGGGAAGTGACATAGGAGAAAACCCCCTATATAAGAAAAAGCAGAATCTCTTGAAAGACAATCCTTTTGATGAATCCTTTTGGAGGATCACTTGAGGAGAGGCTCTGGAGAAGGGAAGCTCTTGGAGGACAATCCCTAAGGAGGTCTCGCTGGAGCTCCTCTGAGGGGACTCTGTCCCTCTGGAGGCTCTTGAGAGAGGCCCTTTGAAACAGTCTCTGGCTGGAAGGCTCTTTGAGGAGAACTCTGGCTGGAACTCTCTCTGAGGAGACTCTGTCACTAGAATCCTTGCTTAGACAGACCTTGTGGTGAGTGATAAAAGACTGACTGACTGATCTCTCTCTCTTAAGACTCAGGTCTAGGCCATGTTGGCTTAAGGCCCTTCATACTTATTTCCTTTTTCTCTCTTTCTCTCTTTTCTTTAATTCCTCATTGTATTATTAATTAAATTCCCTATAAAACCCAGTTGACTTGGGTATATTCATAATTGGGAATATTTCCCTGGCGACCACCTTATATTTGATTTAAAACCAAGACACTGTAGTGAAACATATTTTCTGCGGTCACAAATTTACTCACCCACTCTTATATCTACTACAATTTATATCTTCTACTATTTTACTCACTACAGTTTTTAACCTCAACCAATTTAACTCTTACACCTTGTAAATCAGCAGGTGTACAGTTTATGACCCCAACTTTTTTAACTGCCACAGTTTATGTCTCCAACTAATTTTAAATATAACAGTTTATGGCAGACAACTATTTTAAATATTACACAGAGCACTCTATGGGCATGTGCATCATCACCTTGCAGAGTTCATTACTAGAGAGGCAGAGGGAGCTGCTGCTCTGCTGGAGCTGCTTCCTTCCCCCTCTCCACCATGACATCTTTTTTCATCCCCCACCCCTCTGGCCAGCAGCCAATGGGAGCACATGGGTAAGATGAGTGGCTTTCATCTCTAAAAGGTTCACCATCACTGTACTAGACTATACTAATGGAGCTGCCTCTGATTGACCTGGAAGCTCTGACCTGCTCTGTTTTCCATCTTGAGCTACTTCATCCCTCCTTAGGCAACCTGCTGTCTCCCTTTTCCATATTAATACTAAATTAGTGGGGACACCTGATCAACTTAGCCTGGTAAGGCTTAGTGTACTGGCACTGGGCTCTGGAGAACATATATGAAGGATACAATTTTAAAGTTTAATAAATTATTTTAAAAAAATATATTTTGTTTTCTAAATATTTCCAAATTGTATTGTTTTTTTTAACATTCATTAAAATAAAATTGAGTTCCAAATTTTTCCCTCCCACCTCTATCCCTTGAAAAGGCAACTAAAATTTTGAATATACATATGAATTCTTTAATTTGCATTAACATTTTCTCTATCATTTTCATAAGACTAGAAATCAACAAAACAATAAATCAAGTCCTAATTTGTAGCATTTGCTGATTTACAAGGTGTAAAGGTTCAAACTGGAAATTTGACAAACAGTTCTCTTCAGTGATCTCTAGCATGCCTCTGGTCTTGGCCCACCACAGCTCAGAACTCCCAACCAAGCTCAAGAGATCTACATGCCTTAGTCTCCTTAGCACCAGGGATTATAGGCATGAGCTACCACACTGAGCTAAAAATAAGTTTTATTGATGACATTTTGTTTTACAACATTCACTTTCAGTTATACCATTCCTTACCTCTTAATCCTTCTTCATAACAACAGCAACAACAAAAAATAGTTAAGGAAAAATAACCAACACAGGGAACTCACATGGCAAGGTATACAATGATCTCCTTCCTTCCTCTTCCCTTCCACCAAGTTCTCCTCTACCTTATTTCTCAACTTTCAACTGCAAAGCTGTTTTTTTTTTTAATCTGTTCTCTACTACTAAAATCAGGAATCCCAGTTATTGAGAATTGACTTCATTTTGGCATCTTTTTCATTTACATCATCTGGACTATTGCATATGGTGTCCACTGTCCTTTAAATAGGCAGTGAAAATTTCCTGTGCATTCTTGGGAGCTTTTTTATTTTTTATTTTTATAATGAAAGAGCTAGATGACCATGTTGTCTGGTTGAAAAAGACTCTTCTAGGTAGGAGGTATAATTTGAGAGAAGATTCAGAAGTGGGATCTGGCCAATGAATTGAAGAATGAATGAATGGGTCTACTGAGGATATTATACAAAGATGAAATTTCTCTGATCTAGAAAGATGGATCCTAGCAGGCAGGATTTGGATATATGAAACCATCATGAAAGGAAGGGAGCTGAAGGCAATGGAAGAAGAGAGGGAATGGTGGGAGTGGAAGAAGGAAGTAGGGCATTGATGCTAAAGCAGGGAATTAGGCCTTTGGTCTTTCTCCAAAGATAGATCAATGGGTGCAGCTAGGTGGCTCAGTAGATGGAGAGCCAGGCTTTTCTGGGTTCAAATTTGGCCTCAGACACTTCCTAGCTGTGTGACTCTGGGAAAATCCCTTAGCCCTGATTGTTTCAGTTTCTTCATCCATAAAATGAGCTGACCAGGCAGGTAGGTGGTTCAGTGGATTGACAACCAGGTCTCAAAATGGGAAGCCCTGAGTTCAAATTTGTCCTCAGACATTTATTAGCAAGTCACTTAACCCCCATTGCCATTGGAACTGATACTTAATATAAGAGTTTAAAAAAAAAAACAAATCATAAAAAGACATGATCAAGGACTTAACATGCCTGACATATAAATATATTAAAACCAATTGCCACAACAGCAATGGTCTTCATTTATATAACACTGCCCAGCTATGAGGCATTTAACACATGATTTCATTTGATTCTCAGAACAACCATGGGAGGAAGATAATAACAGAAACTCATTTTTCAAAGGAGGGACCTGAAGAAAATGGGAATTCAGAGAAGTTATATTACTTGAAGGTCACTCAGTAGAGTGATAGTTGCAAATGGACAAAGGTGGGAATTCAAACCTGAGTCATCATTCTGACTCCAAGTCTCCTTTCCTATGTCTCAGGCCCCTGTCCAAAAGGAATTTGCAGTTCCTAAACATGGAGGAGGAATGGAGTGTCAAAAAGGGAAGTTAACACTGATAACTCTGTTGAAAAAAAATTTTTTTTCTTAGTTTGATAGGGACAGGACTAAAGGGCTTTAATAAATACTTACTGGATTAGATTGGAGAGGGCAGGGCCTCAGGGCCTTTTTGTGCCTTTGGACATTAAAGGAATAAAAAATAAAGGGAGGAGAAGTTAGATGAGCAAACGCCAACAGAATGAGTGGGCAGAGAAAGCCCAAGGAGAAAGTTGGAATAATACTTCTTGCCAAAGAGGGCTGAAGGATGGATGGCAATGAATCTGAGGTCAATAAGTAAGTCTGGACTAAAAAATGACCCATTTTTTATAAATGACTGCCCCCACATCTACCCTACTGAAACTCTGCTCTTGTGGTGAAAAAACTTAGAGCTTAGAGAAATTCTAAGGATTCAGAAGGGAAAGGTGGGGGGAAGAAACAGGGGAAGTGTCCCCAGCTGACCTCTCTGCCCAATTACCCCTCCTGACACCTACTTTGGCCCTTTGGATCTTTTTCACATGATCACCTGACCAGAAATTCTACCACAAAATACCTAGGATAAAATATTTATATATTGGGTTAATATTCCTTTTTTGTAAAAATACAAAAGTGGGGTTAGGGAGAAAGGAATAAATATTTATATAGCACCTTCTATGTGCCAGACACTGTGCTAAGTACTTTTTCACAAATATTTTATTTGATTCTTATAACAACCCTTGGAGGGAGGTACTTTTATTATTTCCATTTTACAAATGAAGAAACTGAGGCATTGTGGTACAAAGAACAAGTAGTCTGGACATAGATTCAAATACTGCCTCTGACACAAAAAGTTGGACAAAGTCACAACCTCCCAGGATCCCTGGTTTGTTTATCTGTAAAACAAAGGCCCTGGACTAGATGTTCTCTGATATCTATCCTTCCCAGGTCTAGATTTATGATCCTCGGTCTGTGTTTAAGAAGTATTCAAGAAATACTTGAAAAAGTGACAAACAGATTTCATAAGAATAGAAGAAATATGAAACTGTATCAGTTAGTGTCCCTCCATGTAGTCCATGACAGTGAGACCAAAGATGAGGGGAAATGGAGAGGGAAGGGAATAAACATTTATTTAAGCACCTTTTTATAAACATAAGCCCTTAAAAGTATTATGCCATTTGTTGAGTTTTGAAAGGACCCCAAATAAAGGAAATATATCTCTAAATATCCTAATTTTCCTTAGTGATTTGTTTGGGGTTTGTATAACAAAGGCTTACTTAGAATTGTGAGTGATATATGAGAAGTCATGCCAACCTAACCTCATTTACTTTTTTGACAGGATTACTAGGCTGAAAGTATGAAAAGCATTGTGGGATATAGAGAAAAAGAAAACTGGCTCTGAAGCCAGGAAGACCAGTGTTCAAGTTCTTCCCCTGATAATTACTATCTGTAGGTGAGTTCTTTCACTTCTCAGTGACAGAATCTCACAAAGGTTGTAGCCTACTCTCTTTTGTCTCCCACACTCCTTTCCCCAAGAGCAGGAATGAATAAAATTCCCCAGAGTTAGAAAAACAAACTTGAGATGGCTTATTTTGGGCCTGGGTGGAAAGGCTAGTCTGTATACTTATGTATGCTGGAAGCAAGATTGTCCAGCAGGCAAATGGACTTGAACTAGGAGCAGGGATGGGGGACCCATATAGACAGAGCTACTGTTTCCTACTACCAGGGAGCTTTGACAGAACATAAAGCAGAGTACCAGAAAGAGAAGATAGCTCTCTTTCGGAGCCAGGAAGAGAAGGGATAGGAGCAGGTTGAACTCACGGGGAAAGATAATACTTTAAGAATCTGAGTCAACTGGAGTTAAGTGACTTTTATTACCCTCAAATCCATTCCATGAAGGTGTTGTGGTTGATGGGCCCCTGGGAGTAAAGAGATCCTAGATTGAAAGCTGGAAGGAACCTTTGTAATTGTTCAGTTGTTTTTCATTTGTATCCAACTCTTCGAAGTCCCCAAATGGGATTATCTTGGCAAAAATACTGGAGTAGTTTGCCATTTCCTTCTTCATCTCATTATTTCAAATAAACAAATAAAAACAACCTTTATCTTCCATCTTGGAATCAATGTCTTAGTTCTAAGGCAGAAGGGCTATAAGGGCTAGGCAATGGGTATCAAATAATTTGCTAGTGTCTAAAGCCATGTTTAAACCCAGGGACCCCTCTACCACCATTTTTATGTTTGACTCTTAATTCACTAAGCCATCTAGTTGTCCCTCCAGATCACTTTATGGATGAGGAAACTGAGGTAACCAGGGTTAAGTGACTTGTCCACGGTCACACAACTAATAAGTATCCGAGGCCAGACTTGAACACAAGAAAATAAGTCTTTTCTGATTCCAGGCCTGGGATTCTATCCACTTTACCACTTTATCTACCTTGGAAGGGACCTTACATATTCAATGTCCTTCTTTTATAGACCATAGTCTTTAATCCTTGAATTTTTCTAACCACTTTCTGTCTATTTACATTCATTTTTTCTGCCTGTGTCACCTCTTGGGAGCAGTGAGTTCTATACCTGTATTCCCTACTGTGTGATTTCCTAAACTCATCCCTCTCAAACTCTAAAGGAGACCCATTTCTATGTCTCTTAGATTTTGTAGAATGAGTCCATTTTGCCTTTTTCTTATACCTTTTGGATGTTTTAAGCCTTTGTTTCTACTCATCAGTGCCTTTATGATATTTCATTTTTCAATCAGGAACCAAAAACTTAGATCTTTAAAATGCAGTCCTTTCTATTTCTAAATCTATGATCTTATATTTGCATGGGGGAAGCTCATGCAAATGTAAACTCTTCTGGAGTGGGGAATATTCATTTATTGTATTTGTATCCCCAGTGGCTAGCATTATAGATCTCCTGGCACTATATATTCCTTGGTGCTTAATAAATGCTTGTTTGAGGATGCTATCTTAAAGCTAAAATTTCCAGGTGTTCATCTCATTGCTATTCCTCTTTCTCTTTCTTCTTTCCTGAAAAAGGCCCAGAGTATAGATAATTTCTTAGATCACTGGGCACATGCCTGATTGTCCTCTAGAGAGAACTACTGCCTCCCTTGCCTCTTTCCCTGCTGAAAGACCATAGTTTTATGGGGAACATTGTACTGCTTCAACCTCAGGATATGTGTTGGATGAGCTGATGTAAGACTAGAAAGCTTTTAGCAGGTGTTAAAAGTTTAGGGAAAGCTAATGACCTATAACAGTTATTGGCTGGAACAGAACTACAAGGGAGAAGGTGGAATTATCTGGCCCACCTCTCTTCTTCACCAGTTCACATGATGACTCTAATCTCCAACTGTTTAGGACTAAATGGTCTGTTCTCTCTCTCTCTCTCTCTCTCTCTCTCTCTCTCTCTCTCTCTCTCTCTCTCTCTCTCTCTCTCTCTCTCTCTCTCTCTCTCTCTCTCTCTCTCTCTCTCTCTCTCTCTCTCTCTCTCTCTCTCTCTCTCTCTCTCTCTCTCTCTCTCTCCTCTCTCTCTCTCTCCTCTCTCTCTCCCTCCCTCTCTCTCTCCCCCTCTCTCTCCCCCACCCTCTCTCTTCCCCCCCCCTCTCTCTTTCTCTCTCTCTCCTCCCCCCACCTAGAGTTGTTTGGGATGTGAATTGAGGTACCTCATGAAACAATAGTGAAATCTAGAGATTTTCAATCACTGATCCATCCCCATCTTCTCCCACTGATTTAACAGCTGTAGTTCTGTTTGGGAATGGAGGGCTGACCTTTATGATCTCTTAATTTCAGAGGATTTTTAGTGGAAGGATATATGGTCATATTGAGGATAGGCTCAGAGAATTGAGAGCTGGAAATGGACCTTAGAGATCATCTAGTTCTATTCCTAATTTTATAGATGAAGGAATAGAAGCTAAGGAAGGTAAACAAACTTAACCAAAACTCACAAAAATACCAAGTAAAAGTGTTGGATTCAATCCCAAGTCTTCTCATTCAAAATTTAGCCCTCTTCCTGATGCCTTACTACCCTTGGACTTTTGTGGTTCCATGTCTAACCCTGAGAGGATTCAGACCTCACTTCTCAGAAAGTAGGAGGTAAAAGATAGAAATGCCCAACCAGAGAAACCTTCCTAGTGGGATCCTTTTCAAAACTACATTTTATTCCTAGCTATGTGACCCTAAGTAAGTCACTTCACCCAGTTTGCTTAGCCCTTGCCCCTCTGTCTTAGAGGCTAGTGATGCCTCTAGTAAATTACACTAGTAAAATAGAAAGTAAGGGTTTAAAAAAAAGATTTCAAAGGTTCAAAAAGATTTAGAGCTAGAAGAGACCTTTGACATTATTTCTACAACCCTTTCATTCACTTATGAGAAACTTAGAGCAGAGAGGTCAGAAAGCTTATTCAGTCACCCACCTGAGTAGTGATAAAGATTGTATTTTAAAAAATATTTTATTTTTCTCAATTACATGAGAATAACAATTTTCATTTTCATTTAAAAAAAGTTTGGGCTAAATCCTCCCTTTTTCTTTTTCCTTCTCCTCCTCTCTCAATTAAAAAAAAAAATCTGAGAATCAATCCTGATTATTGGTTCCAAGGCAGAAGAGCTATAAGAGCTAGGCAGTTGGGATTAAGTGATTTGCCCAAGATCATACAACTAGTAGAAATATCTAAGGTCAGTTTTGAAACCAAGTTCTTTTGTTTGGCTATTAAAAAAATATTTCTTTCCCTCTGTCTTAGAATCAATACTGTGCATTGGTTCCAAGACAGAAGAACAGTGAGGGCTAGGCAATAGGGGGTTAAGTGATTGGTCCAGGGTCATATAGCTAGAAAGTGTCTGAGGCTGGATTTGAACCCAGGACCTCCCATTTCCAGATCTGGTTCACTAGATATTGAATCACCTAGCTGTCTCTCAAAAAGGTTATCTTAATTTAGGTGCTCTGAGTCCAAATCCAGCAGTTCCCTCCCTTTATAGCAAGGGTTCTTAACCTATAGTCCATGAACTTATTTGAAAAAATATTTTAATAACTGTATTTCAATAGAATTGTTCTCCTCTGTAATATTATGTGTTTTATTTTATTAATTTAATACTATTATTCTGAGAAGGGTTCTTCTAGGCTTTACCAGATGGTCAAAAGGAGGCCCATGATACACACACACACACACACACACACACACACACACACACACACACACACAGAACCCCTGATCTGTATTATATGGCAATATTCCTTCCAGGAAAAATCCCCCTCATTCCCTCTCCCTCTTCTCCAAGCTTTGAAGTCTGAATGGATATTGAGCCCCCTTTCCCCTCCCACTACCTCACCTATTGTTCAGAGCCAGGTTTGTCTTCTGGATGGCTAGAGTGGATCATGCAGTAGGGCCTTCCCAAGAAGTCTTATTGGACAGCCACTCATCACAAATGCAGCCAACAGAGATCAGTAAGCAGAAGGCCTTGGGGACCCAAGCTGTTACCTGAAAGCCCTGTGGTATAGAGACATTGTTTTTAAGAGCTTCTTAAGAATAATTTTTACATTCAGGAGTACAGGCAGCAGGGGAGTTTTTGTGCAGCACTGCTTTATAAGGGTCATTACTTATCCTGATTGCAGGTGACAAGCTCCAGAAACACACAGAAACATACTCACACACCAATGCAAGTATGTCTAAGGAATAGGGAACTCCAGTGGGCTTCACTATTAGCTGACCATTAGTTCAGCCCTCCCTGAGTAGAGAGGGAGACATATACCCCCCTACCCCCCCCACACACAAACAGAGAAAGAGAGAGAGAGAGAAACAGACACAGAGAGAGACAGAGAGAGGAGAGAGATAAAGAGAGAGAGAGAGACAGAGAGAGAGGAGAGAGAGAGCGAGAGATAAAGAGAGAGAGACAATGAGAGAGAGGGACAAAGAGAGATAAAGAGAGAGACAGAGACACAGAGAGAGAGAGAGAGAGGAGAGAGAGATAAAGAGAGAGAGAGACAGAGAGAGAGGGAGAGAGACAGAGACAGAGGGAGGAGGGGGAGAGGGAGAGACAAAGAGAGAGAGACAGAGAATTATAAGCAGTGGCTTCTGACTACAAATAGAATTACAGACACATAAATAGGTACACACTCAAATGTGCATGGACCCACATGGTTACTTAGATACAGATACACAAACCTAGAGAAAGAGATAGAGAGACCTTGAATCCACTTTGGCATCAGTTACCCTATTTACAAACCTATTCCTTGAAATCAACAGGAATAGGAACAGAACTCCCAGGTGAAGAAATGTATTAATCCAGGCCAGCATCTTTTTTTTCCTTTCTTTTTTCAATTTATTTCTTCGAGGTGAGATGACTTGCCCAGGGTAACCCAGCCAGTATGTGCCAGAGACTGGATGAGTACCCAGGTCCTCCTGGACCTAAGACCCATTCTTTGCAATTCCACCTGCACTTAGAAAAGGACTGCAATCCAGACTCAAGCCCTTCATCAGTGGGATCCTTCCTGAATTAACCTCTGTGCTTTTTTACCACCCCCTGAACTTTGACCTTCTGCTCCAATTAGAGAATTTGGTTTCCTCTCCTCCTCACATATTTTCCCTCTGGTCCCTATCGATCCTTCCTACCTCTACAGGGATGCGTTGGTTTATGGTCACATAAATAGTCTTCTGGCCAAAGCCCGGCTCTTAATAAAATGTCCTATTTCCCCTCTCCTCAGAGGCCACTGAAGGAAAGGTCTAGTTGGAGAGCTAGTTCCCAGGAAACAGGAGAAGGTCCCAGGAGTGTGGCATCTCTTGGGTAGAGAGCTCTACTTTCTAGCGGGAGAAGGACTCCCTCTCCGACATGTGGCTAATTGAAAAGGACAGGAGCCGAAGGAGAAGACAAGCCACCATTGGCTCCCTCCCCTGGGGTCCCCCACCCCTTCCATCCTCTCCGCAGGGAATCTGGGATGCAGGCAGCCTGTACGACAACGGTATTTCTGATAAAATCACTTTCTCCATCTGGCACTGAGAAATTTCTCTGCAGAGGGTTTTTTTTTTTTTTATTATGTACCAAAAAGCGACTTAGATAATACTTGAAAGATATTATGATCCTCTCCTATTAACATCTGAATACAGCTGAGCGTCTGCTGCCTAGATAAGAGTCGTCGTCCTCTGAGCGCCTTTGAACAGCTGCTGCTTAGGCGGCACGCTATACCTGAGCTTACGATATTGCCAATCCTATCTCCTCCATCTTTACACTGGAGAAACCTCTAATTTCGCCTTTAAAAGACTCTACTCTTTCACAGCTCCTTATCTTTGACTTTTCCCAGGGAAGGAAGCTGCTTAGGAGTGGAAGGTTATTTGTTTATTTAATTAAACTCCCAGTCCAAGAGCTCAGCCCAGTTTCACTAGCCGCCCTGCCCCCCTCCGCCCCCCCCCCCCCCTTCAGAGCTTGACTCCCTCATTCCTCAGTTGCCCTCAGAGGCCCCGGGGGAGGGAGCGGAAAAGGGTGTGTATGCGGGGTGGGCATTTTGCGTAATGCAATAGGGAGGTAGAGATGGAAGAACCCTTAAACCGCCAAGGTTGAGGAGCCTAGAGAGGAGAGGGTCAGAAGGACAAATCCCACCCAGGCATTTGCAATCAGTAGATCTGGGTTTGAATCTCAGCTCTGAGGCTTATTGTCTGTGTGACTTTGAATGCATCATTTAACCTTTTTGGGCCTCAGTTTCCAGATTTGTAAAACAAGTTGGTAGGCCTACCACATCAGAGGTTCTCAACCCCCCCCCCTTTTTTTTTAAATCATGGAACTCTTTAGCAGTCTGCTGAAGTCTTTGGGGGAAGGGGAAGGGACTAGGTGCTTTTCTACAGCATCTACTACATGCCAGACATTGTGCTAAGTACTTGACAAATATTTCCTTGGATCGTGCTTGATCTCATTTGGAACCCTTCAGAATAATGTTTTTAAACTCATAAAATACAAGGAAACCAATGAATTAAAAATAGTTTTTATATGTGTAATATGTTAGACTTTTATTTAATATATATAAATAAATCTAATATATGGATATATGGATATGTATAGATAGTGAGATAGAAAGACATACATGGATAGGCAGATAGATACAAAGACAGGTAGAAAGAAAAATAAATAGAAAGAAAAGAGATAGGTAGTAGATAGATAGATTGATAGAGAGATAAATCAATAGATAGAACCCATTTCGCAGATTCCAGAGTAAGAACTTTTGGAGTAGATGGTGTCTACAGATTTCTTTTAGTTCTAAATCCTCTGTCAAAAGTTTTCTCTAGTCATTCTCCATAGGGAAAGAGATGTTCATGCCATGCCTTTAGAAAAACCAACTATGGCTAAATGCAGGCAACTGAGCAGCCACATGAAAGCAGCTTCCATCTTACAGTGGCTTGTGAATGAATAGATGAATAAGAATTTATAAAGTCCTTATTCTGGGCCAAGCACTGTGGGCAGGGCTAGAGTTATAAGAACACAAGAAGCAAAGGCAGTCTCTTCCTCAAGGAGCTTACATTTTTTTCTTTTTTAGAAACCCCTTACTTTTTGTCTTTGGATGAATATTAAATATTGGTTCCAACTGGAAAGAGGTTACTTCCCCAGAGTCACACAGCTAGGAAATGTCTGGGGCCAGATTGAACCCAGGACTTCTGGTCTCCAAACCAGACTCTCAAATCACAGAGCCACTTATCTAACTCAAGGAGCTTATATTCTAATGGGAGAGAACCTATAAATGAGAGCAGTGATAAAGGGATGTGTATGTATGTATGTGTTCTTTTGCAAAGTTACTGTCTTTATAAGTGAGTAGGGCCTCGGAAGAGTTAGAGCCCTACATTCTGGGAGGACTTTGCTGGCTCTCCTTGCTTCTCTCTCCCACCACAGACATAAAATCCAAAGTATTAATTTCTTCTTGCTTTACAAGTTCAGTGTTTGTTTTTGTCTTTTAAAAAAATGATCTCTTCCTTATCACCAGCTCCAGTGTCTTTTTTCTCAGTCCGTTTTCCTCCTTTGTCATTTGATGTGATTGACCACACCCTTTCTTTGGCTTTAGATGACATCTATGAACTCCTTTTTCTACTTCCCATCTCCACCTTGGATATCATTATCCTGGGAATTCTATATTGACTATTAACAGCATCCCATTTACATTCAAGGAGTCACTGCTTGGAATAAATCATGATATAATATAAACTACTTAAAGTTAGTTAATGTTTCATTTCTGGCCCAATATTCTTGGTATCTGCTTAGCAAAGTGCCTAGCATGTAGTTGACATTTAATAAATGCTTATGGATTGAATGATTTTCCTAGCTGGGTTCTGTAAATTGCTACGTAATTACTGGAGTTCTTTATTCCCATCCTCTCCCTTGGGGAGGTGGGAAGTGCCCATTTTGTAACCCCTTGGAGATTTTCAGGAATAGACATCAACCCAAAGTTAGTCATTAGAGGGAGCCCTAGATTCTGAAAATCTATGTCTATAACCTGGCCAATGCTTCTTTTCTTTTTTCTTTTCTTTTCTTTTCTTTTCTTTTCTTTTCTTTTCTTTTCTTTTCTTTTCTTTTCTTTTCTTTTCTTTTCTTTTCTTTTCTTTTCTTTTCTTTTCTTTTCTTCTTTTTTCTTTTTCTTTTCCTTTTTTCTTTTTTCTTTTCCTTTTCCTTTTTCTTTCTTTCCTTTCCTTTCTTTTTTCTTTCCTCTCCTCTCCTCTCCTCTCCTCCCCTCCCCTCCCCTCCCCTCCCCTCCCCTCCCCTCTCCTCTCCTCTCCTTTCCTCTCCTCTCCTCTCTTCTCCTCTCCTCTCTCCTCCTTTTAACTTTTGACAGTTGTGTTCCGGCATTTTGCAGTACAAATTCTCTCCCTCCCCTCTTCCTTCTCTGAGACAGTAAATAATTTGATATAGATTATACATGTGCTATCTTGTAATACATATTTCTTCTTTTTTAAACCCTTACTTTCTGTCTTAGAATCAATACTGCATATTGGTTCCAAGACTAAAGAATGGTAAGGGCTGGGCAATGGGTGTTAAGTGACTAGATCAGGATCACATAGGCAGGAAGTATTTGAGGCCAAATTTGAAACAATGCATGTTTCCAAATTTATCATGAAATTTATCATTTATCATGTGAAAGAAGTCATATATTGTATATACAAGAATAAACTCATGAAGTAAATAAAAGTGCAAAATATATGCTTCAATGCATTCAGATTCTATCAGTCTTTTTTATGGCAGTGGATAACTTTTTTCATCATGAGTCCTTGAGGGGTTTTCTTGGATTTTTCAGCATCCTTTTCTAAGATGCAGGAAGGTTGAGACAACAGGATAGTAAGAATAAATTTGAAGACATAAATGAATTCTGGGAGCTAAGATGGCAGAGTAAGAGATGTTCAACTCAACCTTTTAAACCTTTTAAATAGGGGGGAAAGCACCTCAAGACAAAGAATAAATTTGAGCTGTAATTTTGTGTGAGCTTCATCTATTTCCTCAACCATAAGACAAAGAGTTTGAACCAGATGTATTTGAGATCTTTTCTAGCTCCAGCTAGATCTAAAATTCCATGATGTTATGTTTGTGAAGCTGGTATCATTGTAGTGCTACTATGGAATTCAAAGGGTATTTGTCTACAAGGTCCCTTTATTGTTTTGGCTTGACCCAAACTGCCACTCTTGTCCTAGGGGACAGTGTAGATGTGCATTCTCATTATTCATGACTCCTATTGAAGATGTGGGGCTTTTCAACTGAGACAGAGGAAAGAAAATGGTGATATTCACACATAGAAGGCCTTTTTATCTTCTTTAATGTACATTTTGCTTTTGAATTTCATGCTCCCTGGGTTTGATGACAGAAGTGGTTGGTGTTCATCTTTCATTTTCCAAGAAGACCAATGGTATCATGTGGTGATGTCTTGATTTGTGCATGAATTCGATTTAAGTGAAGCAGAATGGCACAAAGTTATTAGCTTCACTCTCTCTTCTAGTTATCAAAGTCCAGTGGCAAATAAAAAGTCAAGATGATTGATGATAGCCCAAGATGATGGGCCTTGGTGTCTTCAATATTTGACCAAGCTCTCAGGATTCCACACCTACTTTAGCCATTTTTGTGAACACTGGAACAAATTGTTCTTCTCCTTCCAGCCACCCCCTTGACTGTCCTATGGGTCTGAAGCCTCTTGGTTATTCTCAACCTGGATTAACTAGTCTATATAGATGGTTTTGCTGGTGTAGAGCCACTGTGCATGTAACAACTTCTTGGAGTCACACGTAAGAATGAGAGGCAGTCTGGAGAGGTGGACAGAACACCAGTCTGAGAGATAACAAGACCTGTGTCCAAGCCCCCCTTCAGATATATACCAGTTGCATGACTATAGGCAGACATCTGGTCTCTCAATACCCCTGGCATCTCTAAATCTATCATTGCTAATCTGTATTGGTAGAAGAAATTACCATAATGAAATGTTCCTATTTATCAATTAACACATATTTCTTAAACACCTAATATGTGCCAGGCACCCCAAATCAATTTAAATTCCAGTCCTAGATCTGTATTTCATCCCCCCCCCAAAAAAGGTTAAAAAGAACCCAATTTGTGACAGGATCACCTCTTAGGGAAACAGAGGTCAATATTCAATTTGGCAATCTACCTTTGATTTAGGAGAGGTCTACTCTAGGTATCTACAGAAGCTCAAGCTCCCTTGGAGAAGAATGTAGATAGATCAGAAGAAACTTCTTTTTCTACCATCTGTTCCTTTGCCTTGCCATCTCAGAGGTCAGGAGCTTGTTTTCCTTCCTTCCTTCCTTCCTTCCTTCCTTCCTTCCTTCCTTCCTTCCTTCCTTCCTTCCTTCCTTCCTTCCTTCCTTCCTTCCTTCCTTCCTTCCTTCCTTCCTTCCTTCCTTCCTTCCAAAAACCCCTTATCTTCCATTGTAGAACCAACTCTGCATATTGATTCCAAGGCAGAAGAGCAATAAGAGCTAGGCAATGAAGGTTAAGTGACTTGCCCAGGATCACACAGCTAGGAAGTCCAAATTTGAACTCAGTATCTTCTATCTCCAGGCTGGGCTCTCAATTCAACTGAGTGATCTAGCTGCCCCCAACTTTCTAAAGAAGCCAAAGAAAGGAGATTCCATCATTTCCCATGGCCCACCATTCCCATACAAATACTCACTATCATGAAGTCCTTACTTACCTCTAACTAAAGCCTTCCTGTTACATCTTCTGCCAATTTCTTAAGACCTGGTCCTCAGTGGGGGAACCAAAAAGATCCTTCAAGACTATTGCTAAGCCACCCTTTACCTTTCCTTTCTGTATGCTACTTAGTAATACAATTTATTTTAACTGTTCTTCCAATTTTCCAAAGTTTCCCATGCTCTGAAATTCTCTACTATTCAAGCCACCCCACCCTCATCTCTCTTTGTTTATGGAGTCCCCAAGGACTCTGGTCTCAAGAGAGGAACAATGCAGGTATGTTTGTATTGATTTGTCTTTGTGAGGTAAATTACCCTGAGCAGAAGCACCAGTGTTCTGTAGAAACTCAGGAACATTTGGGGTGGGGGGGAGATTTCTTGCTTCTCTAGCTTGGATCCACTCAGAAAACCTGGGAGCCTTCATATAGTACACTATTCACTGCAGAAGTCTTCAGATCATGTTACAGAAATGGATTGTGGAAATTAAAGAAAACCATGGGTGATCAAAAAGAGACAAACAATCCAAGCTCATGGAAAATAATGACACTTCTCCATGAGTAACCTTTTCCTAAAGAACTGAGTAGCCACAGTTAGGAAATACCAACAGGTATTTCCTGTCTCACCTCAATTCATGGGATCTCAATTGTTGCTCTTCTTCCTCTTCTGTCTAGTTCCTCTCAAAGTTCTCCAAACTCCCAGCAGATGGCATCACAAGTCCTCTTGCTGGGGGTTGGGGTGGGGTGGAGAATTAATCTTAGAGTTTGGCTCAATACTGCAAGGAGTACTGCATAGGAAAAAATAATGTACTGGCAGAATTCCATGTGAACTGGAATGACCTCCAAGAATTGATGCAGAGTGAGAGGAGCAGAACCAGGAGAACATTGTACACGGACACTGATACACTGTGGTACAATGAAATGTAATGGACTTCTCCATTAGTGACAATACAATGATCCAGGACAATTCGGAGGGACTTATGAGAAAGAACACTATCCACATCCAGAGAAAGAACTGTGGGAGTAGAAACACAAGAAAAACAACTGCTTGATCATATGGATTGATGGGGATATAATTGGGGATATAGACTCTAAATCATCACTCTAGTGCAGATATCAATAACATGGAAATAGGTCTTAATCAATGACACATGTAAAACCCAGTGGAATTGTGCATTGGCTATGGGAGGGGGGTAGGAGGAGGGGAGGGAAAGAACATGAATCTTGCAATCACAGAAAAATATTCCAAATTAATTAATTAAATAAAAATTTCCAAATCAATAAAAAAAAGGAAACTTCCTTTGTGGGAGGGAGATACAGGTTTAACTTGTGTTAGAGTTGAAAAAGTACCAGGAAATGGTGCCTCTCTCATCTTTGAGTGGGTTTCTGTCACCAGTTCTAGATTGGTTTGGGTAGGGGCTAGATTGGGATTCATTCTCAACCAATTCAATGTGCCCTCTCCATGCCCCACCCCAACTTACAAGATCTCCCTAGGACTGTAATAGATACCCCTCTTAGGAAAATTATGGTCATAGGACAGGGACACCAGGAAGCAAGCTGGAAGAAAGACTAGATCTTGCCCTCCTATATTTCCCTGTTGACTGGAGATTTCTCAATGTGTTCAACTCAGGAAATAGTTATTTTTCTCTATGGGGAGATGTTGATAGCAAGAGATAACAGAATTTCTTCTGAGCTAAGCTCCAAAGTCTTTTCAGTACTCGGTCATATAAATAATCATTGACCAAGAGAGGGAGTCCGGCTTCTACCTTCTTCCCAACAGTCAGAAGAGAAGTGAAGTGAAGTTCAAGCAGCTGGGCTTCCTAACTGCTCCCTTCAAGATTCTATTGGAACTCTGTCTCTATCCAAATTCCAAGCCTCTTGCTTTTTCTTGCAGATCTCTTTTGTGTTGCAATGTCATCAATTACAAATCCCCATTTTTTCTGATATTGGCAGAAGATACAACTGTATTTCTGCAATTGTCTTTTCCCCATACTTAAGTTTTTAATGTATTAATATATCTTAACTGTCTAAACTATGAAACGATGCTATTTTAAAGTATTCTACACCCCCAAAATAAAAATCCTAATCTGTCTTTACTATTCTTCTTCTTCTTTTTTAAATAAACCCTTACCTTCCATCTTGGAATCAATACGGTGTATTGGCTCCAAGGCAGAAGAGTGGTAAGGGCCAAGTAATGGGGGTTAAGTGACTTGCCCAGGGTCACACAGCTGGGAAGTGTCTGAGGACAGATTTGAACCTAGGGCCTCCCATCTCTAGGCCTGGCTCTCAATCCACTGAGCTACCGAGCTGCCAAGCTGCCCCATGTCTTTACTATTCTAAACTATCTAACCTGATTCTAAGGTTTGGGATTAAGTAAAGTGGGGTAGGTCATAGAAGTACAATACTGTCACTGGTGTAGTAATGGACACTATAGGGATAATAGCAAATTCTACAGCTTTCGTAACAACCATGCCTTTGACTACCAACATGGTGGTATGGCGAATTATAACTCAGGCATATGTATTTGCTATGACTGCAATCCAGACTATTACATATATCAAGAACATCATTAAATTCATAACACCTAAGAAAGCAGCTCAAATTCCTGTGGTAGATACTAACCTTGAACAAATGGTCAGGAAAATGTGTGAAGAATATTTGCAGAAACAAGGACAAGAACAGGCTAAGGATGGTAATAGGAAAAAGACAACAGGGCTGATGATTAAAGGAAATAAATATAAGGACAAGAAATCTAAAGATCAGAACAAGAAAAGAAGTAAGTTTGAATTCTTCGTGCATGCCTGTCAGTCTTATGATTTGGTTCTTCATGTGTGGATGTATACTTTTCTGTGTGGATATATGTAGTATGTTGTACTAAGTAGATTTTTAAGATATATCTTATGATTTTGAAATTTGATATTGTCTTACATCATTTGATGTTTAATTTCACAAAGGGTTTCATTTCATGTAGGATTAGTTTCTTGGAGGTATTTATATTAGGAGATTACTTTGGCTTTTGAAGTTTTGGAGATAAAAGTTTTCTTTTACTCTATAGTTCTTAATTTCTTGTTGGTATAGATAGAATTATGTAATGTATTTTTCAGAGACGTGTCTTCTTAGTTAAATAACTTAGTTTCATTCTTAATGTTTTAATTGTAATTGTAAGCAGAGATCATTTCTTATTGGAGTTATATTCTTCATATATGGGACTATTTCTTAATTGCTTTTGCTTTGTTTATTTCTATTGTAACTTGTACTCTCATATCTCATTCGTGTTGTTGTTCTTGTCTTGTTATGTGCAGTGCTTTCATTTTTATTCTTATTCTACTCTCATGTATAGCTTTCCATTTA
The DNA here is from genome assembly GCF_027887165.1 of Monodelphis domestica. Taxonomy (NCBI): domain Eukaryota; kingdom Metazoa; phylum Chordata; class Mammalia; order Didelphimorphia; family Didelphidae; genus Monodelphis; species Monodelphis domestica. The sequence continues at coordinate 172,633,136 of NC_077233.1, read as the reverse complement.
TAGGGACAATTATTAAGATATTGTCAGGGCTCTTGGCAATACTTCAGATATTTTCTTATGCATTTTCTTTAGGTTGTTATTTCTCATTCTTCTATATCACTTTTAATATCATGGGCATAATGTAGTTTTACATGTGAAGCATGATACCATGAATCTTTCCCAGATACTTTGACTGATATGGAAGTAGCCATAATCACATCTAAATGACCTATCCATCTTGGTTCTGTAGATGTTACTCTACTGAAATTTTTTGCATATACTTTATCTCCTGGTTCTATTTTATGCAACAAGAAATCCAATGGTACCCTTTGTACTAACTCCTACCTTCCTTAGTTCTTCCAGTCTATTTTATATTTTAAGTAGGTATTGATGAAGTAAACATTCACCTTTTAGCACAGATAAATATGGTGGTTTTGTGGTCTTACCATGCCATAAAGGTTGACCATATAACATCTCAAATGGGGATACATGCAAGTCACCTCTGGGTCTTGTTCTTAGTTGAAACAATGCTAATGGAATAACATCTGTCCATTTCAAGTATGTTTCTGAACAGAGTTTTCCTATTAATGTCTTCAATTCTTTATTCATTTGTTCAACTTGGCCTGAACTCTGTGGCCTATGTACATCATGGAAATGACTTTGAATACCCAGATTCTTATATATTTCTTGCAGAATTTAAGAAATGAAATGAGACCCCCCCCCCATCCAAGTCTATGGTATAAGGAATGCTATACCTGAGAATTATGTCTTTCAGTAAAGATCTCACTACTGTAGCTGTATCATTTTTCTTGGCTGGATACGCTTCAACCCATCTTGTCAGTCTAGTCACAAGAAACAATGCATATTTAAATCCTTTGTCTTTCGGCATGTTTATGTAGTCTATCTGTAGACATTGTAAAGGCATATAACTTAGAGGTCTACCTCCCAATGCTATATTCTTGAAATGACCTTTATTGAATTTCCTACATGTGTCACATGCCTGACAAATTCTAATGGCATTTGGTGTAATCCCTGGGGCCATCCAGAACCTTTGTATTGCATCTAGAATAACTTGCACTCCATAATGACCTTTGGAATGAATCACATTACATAGATGTTGGTACAATTTTCTGGGGAGAATTGGTTTTTCTCCTTGAGCTGCCCATATGTCTTTAACTAATTTAGTCCCAAGTTGTTCTTTCCATGACTGAATCGCATCCCGGTGGTAAGCTTCGGTAAGATCATGCCTTTCCACCAGGGAAAGACTCAGCACATGGTAGAGACTGAATCTAGCTGCATATTTGGCTATTATATCTGCTTTTTTGTTCCCAAGGGATATCCTGTCTTTGCCATGAGTATGTACTTTGCAATAGATCATGGCCAACTCTTTTGGTAATCTACAGCTTTTGTGAGACTGTGTATAAGTTCACTATATGCAATTGGTTTTTCAGCTGATGTTATAAAACCACTGTTCCTCCAAATAAAACCCATGACATGTATGACAGAAAAAAGATAAGCAGAATCAGTAAATATGTTCACTCTTTTGCCTTTTGCCATTTTCAGAGTTTTGAGCAAAGTTTTAGCTCAGTGCCCTGGGCACTAACATGACTTGGTAATGATGCATGCCAAAACATTTTGTCATTATTTACTACAGCTGCCCCTGTGACCCTGTGTCCTCTATAGATATATGAGGATCCATCAGTGTATAACTCTATATCAGAGTCAGGGTGCAATGGTAAGTTGAAATATGCATTGTTCAGATCTATCACTGTGTACCACCAGGCATCTAGTGGAATCTGTGTGATAATATTGTTTGGAGAAGGTGTCACTGTGTATGTTTTCTTTATAAAGTTATTCACTGCCCTAAGATCCTATACAAATCTCCAGCATTGTGTCCCATCTGGAATGCCAAATTGTAATAGATACCTATCTTAGGAGAATTATGGTAGTAGGACAGGGATACCAGGAAACAAGCTGGAGGAAAGACTGGATCTTGCCCTCCTATATTTCCCTGTTGACTGGAGATTTCTCAATGTGTTCAACTCAGGAAATAACATTATTTTTCTCTATGGGGAGATATTGATAGCAAGAGATGACAGAATTTCTTCTGAGCTAAGCTTCAAAGTCTTTTCAGTACTCAGTCATATAAATAATCATTGACCAAGAGAGGGAGTCCGGCTTCTACCTTCTTCCCAACAGTCAGAAGAGAAGTGAAGTGAAGTTCAAGCAGCTGGGCTTCCTAACTGCTCTCTTCAAGATTCTATTGGAACTCTGTCTCTATCCAAATTCCAAGCCTCTTGCTTTTTCTTGCAGATCTTTTGTGCTGCAAATGTCATCAATTAACAAAGACTAAATAAAGTCTATAACCCTCTCTTCCCTTCCCTTATCCTTCTTCCATCCTCATTCTCCTCTCTGCCCTTTTCCACTTCCACCTCTTGAGCTTAACTGGGGATTTAAGACTGTATTGCAAATGAAACAAGAATGTTAGACAACCTGCTTTCCTAGAGAGAACCCAAACACAGATTTCCAAAGTCAAGAGAGGGACTGAAGCCATGTCTTTGCCAGCCCATTCATACTGGCAGGGAGAGTGCCAGCTGACTAGCTTAGAGAGGAAGATTAAGCCTTGCCTGGACAAATGTTCTCAGCTTTTGAGAAATTGATTTTGAAGATGACTGCTTTAGCCAGATTGGAGTTATGGTTCATGGCTCTGAAGAAATTATATCATGGCCTCTCTTATCATAAACCTGAAACATTTCACAAGGGATTTGAGTTTCACCGCTGTGGGTGAAATATCCAGGGGGGGATCCATACATATGCAATGTACTTCTGCTTGTATGGGCTCTAGGCAGGGATGTGCTAGTAAATGTTTAACAACCAGTTCTCCAGGAAAGAAAGTAGGTTGAACACATTTTTGTTTTGGACACACTTTGAAGTTGTATCTTGATCATTAATATTTTCTCCATCAGTTTCTTAAGTATTGACAATCAGTAAAACCACAAATGAAGCTCTGATTTGTACATTGGCCAATTTCTAAGGTGCAAATACTTGCACAGTAATATTCAATTCAATATGCCTTCAGCATATCTCTGCTGGGGAATCAGCTCTTACTCACTATCTGTTCTCTCTTAGTTCTTTTCTGTATCTTTGTTGTATAGTGAAAAGAACCCTGGGCTTGCCTCAGTCAGAAGAACTGGATTTCAGTCCTGCTTCTGATATTTAAAATAGCTACATGGAGCTATGATGCTTTACATCTATCATTTCACTTGATCTTCACAGTAATCCTGTGAGATATCCAATGCTATTATTTTCTATGTTTTACAGATGAGGAAACTGAGGTTAAGTGACTTGCCCTGGATCACAAAACTAGGAAGTGTCTGAGGCAGGATCTGAATTCTTCTAGCACTCTATCCCCAGTTTCTTCATCTATAAAATAACAGCACTTAACTCTCAGGATTATTATGAAGATCAAAAAAGATAACATCTGTAAAGTGCTTAGCACCTAGTAGGCACTTAATAATGCTTATTTCCTGATTCCTACTACATCACCTTGCAAGACATAATAAAAAGGTCCTTGGAGAAGATGCTCATTGAAAAGATGAGGAAAAAGAGCCAGGTTTCCTGACTTCTAGTCTAATGCTCCTTCCATGTCTCTAGGAGATACTTTCTTCCATGCTCCTCTAATTCTTTTGTGTGTGGTGTCACCCTTTATGTCTAAATTATGCATTTATTTGGAATTTGTCTTGATATACAGTGTGAGATGCTGTTCTCTACCTAGTTTCTGCCAGCCAGCTGTCCAGTATTCTCATGAGTTTTTGTTGAACTGTGAGTTCTTGCCCAATAGTTCAATGCTCTTCCCTTCACACTACAATTTATGCCCATTCCATAATGAGAACTGTTTCCTCATGATTGGCACCTGTCCATTGTAATATGCTTTTTTAAATTAGATTCTAATGAGAATGGGGCACTAATTTTTGCCTAGCCTGTTGTGATGAAGAAGCCAATCCCTTGGCTATATTGTTTTCTTCATCTCTTCCTTTTTGCCCTCTCTCCCGCCCTTATTCTTTCCCTTCACAGGATTTAATGAAAGGAAGGTTTGACAGTCTTGCCCAGGCCATTGATATAAGTCCACACCTCACTGATCAGGGAACCTTGAAGGTGTAAGAACTCCTTTCAACAACATAAAACACAATTTGATTGTAATTTTATAGTCTTAGAAAGTTACTGGAAGCTCATAGAAATGAAATGATTTGTCTAGGGTCACAGAGCTAAAAAATATTAGAGGTAGAGTTTGATCTAGGTCTTCCTGACTACAAATCAAACTCTCCAGTATTCTGTGCTAATTTTCCAGTACACAGGGGTATTCGTAGACTATTAAAACCTTAGACATGATTAGAACTGGAAGACTCTTTGGAGGCCATCTAATCCAACCCCTTTGAGAAATTAAGTGACTTTCCTTAAGTCATATAGACATTAAGTGATAGCTTCTAGTCTATTGCCTCCACCCCGTCTCTATCATTTTATACATGGGTCCAGAGAACATGTGACTCATGTAAGGTTTCACAGTGGTTGGATGGCTGAGCCAGAACTAGACTCCAAATGTAACGCTTCTCCCTCTTGCCCTTCACCTCTCTTCACCTCTTCCCTTGGGCATGGCCAGGTTTGAGAGGAAGGACTTTGCCTGCCTCTCACTCTAGTGGTTTTTCATCTTTTGTCTCTGGTCCAGCAGGGAACACATACCCCATTTGAAAGCAACTGGGCCACCGGAACCAGAACTGCTGCTGTCAGTGCTGCTACCCTGCTGGAACCTACTTCATCCATTGGTTAAAGTGACTCTGGGGGGCTGAGTTGCCAAGTCAGTTCAGCTTCTGCTTTGGGGAGGCCTCCATGCTGAAGCTCCATTAGCTGACCCTCTGGCCCAGTGAATGGTATGGACAGTGAAAGGGGTGATAAAAACAGAAATGCAGTTGTTAAGCCGGATATGGCTCAGTGTCTCCCTTTGTTCTCCCCTTTCTGCTCTGTTACTCCGACACCCTTGCCCTGACAAGGGGCCATTAATTTTTCATTCCACCTGCCTCAGACGCAGATATTTGTTCAGATGAGGCAAGCTGTTTCAGGAGATAACAGATGAAACAGAAGTGTTTGGGAGTCCAGAGCAGGGAAATGAAGCCCTCTGGTCATCTCCTCAGACCCAGAGGATGCTGCTCTGTCTGTGTCTGCAGAGAAATCGGTGGGAGGAATCACCACAGAGGGAGGCAATCTCCTTGCTCCTGTTTCTAAGCTGCCTCAAACTATGGGAAGGTCCCTGGATCCGATCTGCCCCCCTCCTCTGCTGGCTCCTCTGGGCTCTGGAGGTCCCACCAGGAAGAAGTTGCGCTCTGGGGAAAGGACACGCAGCATCCCAGGCTGATAATTGGAAACCTGATTAAGAAAAATCTAATTATTGTTATTAGTTTCTTAATTGCAGGTACTCTCTAGCCAGTCGGGAGATTGTAAATGCTAATTACCTGTATCGCCTTTCCCGGTGTTTAAGTCAGGAACACTAGCGTGCTAGTTCCTATTAAAATCATTCATCAAGGATCCTGCTAGTCACTTTCCAGGAGGGGCGGCCCCCCCCCCCCCCCCCGACCCACAGAGTAGAGCCACTGTCGAGCACAACATGAATTTCTTAGCAAACAAGTGGAATATGTTGGCCTGATAGTCTTCCCTCAACCTAAACTCAAGCATGATGGATTGATGCTTTCTAAATGTAGCGAATATTTCTGGAGCCATTCATCAGCCCTACAACAAATACAGCTGTCAGCGGGAGCGGACATCCCATTCTAAATACCTCCTCCAGAGCCCGAAGAGAGAGGAGCTGGCACTTCCCACATAGGGGCCTCATCACTATTTAATGTACTGCAGTCCTCAGGCTTATCGAATATTTATAACAATGTCATTATTTACCAAACAAGCCACGGGGCGTCCTTTGAAATCCCCCAGCAGCCGCCCTTCCTCGGGCATTGTGCACACGTGTGCCTGTGTGGTCCTTTGTATGTACACCTCTGAGTGCATGGGCTTTGGAGAGCCATGTTTCTGGCTGATTTGGGGTCTGGATCTTTCTGTGGGGATATAAGTGGATGGTCTGTGTGGGTGTGAGCCTCTCCGGGCTTCTTCTAAGCTCCATTTCCTTCTTACTCTTTTTTTTTAACCCTTACATTGTTGTAGAATTAATAGTGGGCAAGTGGGATTAAGTGACTTGTCCAGGGTCACACAGGTGGGAAGTGTCTGAGGTCAGATTTGAATACATGATGCCCCATCTTTAGACCTGGCTTTCAATATGCTGAGTCACCCAGCTGCACTTCCTCCTTACTCCCCCCCCTTTTTAAAAAAACCCTTCTCTTCTGTCTTAGAAGACAGAAAACTGGTAAGGGCTAGGCAATGGGGGATTAAGTGACGTGCCCAGGATTGCACAGCTAGGAAGTATCTGAAGCTAGATTTGAACCCAGGACCTCCCGCCTTTGGGTCTGGCTCTCTAAACATTGTGTCACCTAGTTGTCCCTCAAAAGTGTTATCTTAATGTAGGTGCTCTGAGTACAAATCCAGTGGTCCTCCCCACCCCCCATAGTAAGGGTTCTTAATTTAGAGTCCATGGACTTGTTAGAAAAAAAATATTTTAATAACTGTATTTCAGTAGAATTGTTTTCTCAGAGTCATACAGTTAGGAGGTATATGAGGTCACATTTGAACCCAGGACCTCCCATCTCTAGGTCTGGTTCTCAATCCACTGAGCCACCTAACTAACCTTCCCTCTTACCCTTTCAATAAATGTTAGTTTTTTCAGAGACAGGTCTTGGCTCTTGGAAAATACTTGTCATTTTCTCCTGACTCTGGTAGGTTATAAGATCAGGAATCAAAAACTGGAAGTAACTTTAGAGGTCATTTTGTCCAGCTCCCCCATTTTAGAGATGAGGAAGCTGAGGATGAGAGATCTGCCCAGGGTCACAGAGATAGTTATTTTTTAAAAATTTATTTAATTAATTAATTTAGAATATTTTTCCTTGGCTACAAGAATCGTTCTTTCCCTCTCTTCCCCTCACCCCCCTCCTATAGCCAATGTGCAATTCCACTGGATTTTACATGCCTCATTGATCCATTTCCATATTATTAGTATTTGCACCAGGGTGATCATTTAGAGTCTACATCCCCAATCATATTCCCATTGATCCATGTGATCAAGCAATTGTTTTTCTTCTCACAGAGCTGAAATTTGAATCCTGCTCCTCTTGATTCCAAATCCAATTCCTTATCCATGTTGGAAGTATTATCCTCAACTTGAAACTCTCAAAGTCTTCAAGCAAAGTCATGATGAAACTGGCAGTGTTTCTGGCATCAGTCCCCTTCTCTGGTGACCCACACATACATATACTGAGGAGTCTGAGTGAGAGGGATGCCTCATCACATCCCTGTCCTCACAGTCCCTACCTGCTCTGATTTCTGGATTTCCATACTCTTGGAAGATACCCATTTGCCCAGGACATTTCAATCAGCCAACAATTAAATACACATTTATTGCTTGATGAAGCTAGGACCAGCAGAACCAAAACTAGAGTGAGGTGACTAGAGTTTTGTCCCAGGGTGTCAAATTTAGAGAGGGTTGACAGAAAATTAGTCTTTTAACAACTTTAAAAACCAGGGCTTAGCAATCTAGCTAGCAAAGAAACAAATTAGACGAGGAAGCGGCTAGCTAACTCAATGAGCCACTAGCTAAACTAAATTGATATGAGGTCCTTACTCTACCTTTCTCCAAGCATATTTTTGTAGTGGCATTTTTTGCTTCTTGCCTCAAGCTTACTTTGTACTTTCAGGAGCAAAAGTTCCTAGTTATGGACTGATGGCCAGCAATATATGGATAGATTATATAGTTCTTGCCTTCAAAGAGCTCAGAGTTTCACCTGCAAGACAAAACTCAAGCACATAAAAAGACAGGTAGTACTGAAATGGGTCACTCCATTGGGTAGAAACTTTCCCATTCCTAGATATATTCAAATGGACATGGATAGCTATGAGTTTTACAGAAGGCATTCCCTCGTTGAATGTGAAGGGAGATTTGGAACAGATGGCCTCTGAAGTTCCTTTCAGTTCTGGTATTACATAATTCTGTTGTTCAATCATTTTAACCACGTTTGACTCTTTGGGATCCCATATGAGATTTTCTTTTTTTTTTCATATTTAAACATTATTTTATTTCGTCATTTTCAAACATTATTCATTGGAAACAAAGATCATTTTCTTTTCTTCCCACCCCCCACCCCCCATAGCCAACGTGCAATTCCACTGGTTATCACCATATGGGATTTTCTTGACAAAGATACTGAAGCGGTTTGCTAGTTCTTTCCCCAGCTCATTTTACAGATGGGGAAACTGATTAAGTGACTTGACCAGAGTCAGTTTTGAATCCATGAAGATGACATCTTTCTGATTCTGAGCCCATTGCTCTAACCATTGTTCAATAATTTGAATTCAGTATAATAATTGTAATAGAAGATATTATCATATAATGCTTTGAAGATTACAAAGTATGTTATATACTTAGTCATTTAAGCTCCATAGCAGCCCTGGGTGACAGGTACTGTAGATACTATCATTCCTCTTTTATAAATGAAGAGGCTCAGGGTCAGAGAGCTAGTGAGATAAAGGTGGCATTTCATCTCTGATCTCTGGGATCCTAATTCCAAAACTCTATGCACATTACCTACTAAGTTTTGGTTGAGTTATATCAATAATGAGCATGACACTAATTGAGTCCTATGACACAGACCTTTGGGGCCAGCTTTCCAGAAGGAAAAAAGCCAAAACCTTAAGGGAATAGAAGGAAAGAGGAAGAGCAGAACTTTGAAAATACTGTCTATATACTCCTTTCCCCACTCTTCTAGGAGTGCGTATAGGTGGCCCAAACATCTTAGCTTAGGTATTCTGAAAATTGTTTTGACACTTGAGACAATATATTTAGAGCTGGAAGTAGGGATACACTAGAACTGGCTTTTACAGGCTCAGGAGAATCTAATATTAAATTTTCAGTGTGAGCATTTATACCTCAGAAATCAGCAAATGTTCCAAATCAGGTGCTTGATTTATTATTTTGTTGCTGGTCTAGACTTAAGAAAACAAAGAAGAAAATGCTAATAATGCAGACTAAATTTAAAAGTGTGTGGGGCAGCTAGATAGCTCAGTGGATAGAGTGCCAGGCCTGGAGCTGGGAGGACTTGGGTTCAAATCTGACCTCAGACACTTCCTAGTTTTGTGACCCTGGACAAATCACTTATCCCTGATTGCCTAGCCCTTACTGCTCTTCTACCTTGGAACCAATACTTAGTACCAATTCTAAACAAAAGGTAAGTTTTAAAAAATAAAACTGTTGGAATTGCCTGCAGTTCCTATTTAATTTCCTCATGGGTGGTCACCTGAGAAGGAGAATGGAAGCTGAGGGAAAATGGATGAAGAGGTAATAGAGATAGAGAGAGACAAAGGAATAAAGACTCAGAGACAAAAAGGTAGAACACGAGGGATGTAGCAAGCTCCTGTGATGCTTCTCAAGAGAAAGAGTGTCTTGCAGGTGTCCCAGAACTTTTATTGGAGAGTTTAGGAATGTGAAGGGGGAGGTAACTAATGATCATGTGACATGGCATAGGCTTTAACATTGGCTCAACTGACAATCACATAATCAAAGAGGAGGAGGTTAATCAAACATGTGACTTGGTAAGGAATGTGGTCTGACAAGGTGGGAGTTGGGACCCTGTGGCAAATAATGTCCTTCTCAGGAATTCTTTTGTCCCTTGGACTGAAGATTTGGAAATACAATAATCAATAAGTAACATGATATAATATCAATACACCAATAATACTTTCAAGATGCTAATATACCTATATGTTACAAAAACTTGAGTGCGTCACTGGGAACATCCTCTACTCCCCACCCATCCCAAGATCTTGGAGGCTATCTGGCCTAATTTCCTTATCTTATAGTTGAAGAAACTGAGGCTCATGACTTATCTAGAGTCACACAGTTAATTCATGTTATAGGTGGGATTTGAACCAGGGAATCCTGACTCTAAGTCTAACATTCTTGTTCCCTACTTCCCCATATAACACAACCATAATTGTTTATTAGTAATAATAATGATAATTTGTGATCATTTGAGTTTTTGGTGATTTCACTGCTGTAGGTAACCCATTTGGCGATGCACATCCTCCCTCCTTATTTTCTTTAGCTCTTGTTCCTATTTTTGAATAAATTCTACAGGGAGACTCTATCCAGTGAGCTGGAGAATTTCTTTTCTTTTTAAAAAATATATATCTCTGGGGATACCTGTATACTACTCAGGTTTTCTTATCTCATTCTTAGCCCATTTTCTTTTCTACTTATATCTTTCCTGGGTGATAGCATTCACATTATTTCTTTTCTTTTAGAAAACCCTTACCTTCTGTCTTAGAATAAATAAATACTAAGGAATGGCTCCAAGACAGCAGAGCTGTAAGGGCCAGGCAATTGGGATTAAGTGTCTTGCCCATGCAGTTAAAAAGTTTCTAAGATCAGATTTGAATCCTGGACCTCCTATCTCTAGGTCTGGCTCTAGCCGACCCTAATTCACATCATTTCTCATATGCTGCTACCTGCTTATTAAAAACTAAAGAATAATCACACTAGTTAGCATTGGATAGTTTTAACCATGACAACCCTGTGAGGTAAGCATTAGAGGTATTACAATCCCCATTTCACAGATGAGGAAACTGGGGCTCTGGGGAGATTAAATAGTTTACCTAGGGTCACAGAGTTAGTAAATGCCATGATTACAGTTCTGGAGCTGGAAGGGAACTTAGAAGTCATGAATCCAACCTCCTCATTTTACAGAAGAGGAGACTGAGGTCTAGAGTGGTTGAGTGATTTGTCTAAGGTCATCCAGGTAGGAGTGACAGAGCTAGTGATTCCAAACCAGGTTCCCTGACTAAATCTGGTGCTGAAAGGTGACCTGTAGATCTATCTGCCACTTTGGGGCAAGGCTGAGTACAAGGATCCCTTGTTTCATGGCAGCAACTATATGTTTTTTTTTTGGTGTGTTTTTTTTTAATTGAAAATTTTTATTTAATTAATTAATTTAGAATATTTCCCCATGGTTACATGATTCATATTCTTTTCCTCCTCTCCTCCCCCCTCCTGTAGCCATCGAGTAATTCCACTGGGTTTTACATGTGTCATTGATTAAGACTTATTTCTGTATTATTAATATTTGCACTAGGGTGATAGTTTAGAGTCTACATCCCCAGTCATATCCCCATCATCCCATGTGATCAAGCACTTGTTTTTCTTCTGTGTTTCTGCTGTCACAGTTCTTCCTCTGGATGTGGATAGTTCTTTCTCATAAGTCCCTCAGAATTGTCCTGGATCACTGCATTGCTGCTAGTAGAGAAGTCCATTATATTTGATTGTGCCACAGTGTATCCGCCCCAGTGTATAAGGTTCTCCTGGTTCTGCTCCTCTCACTCTGCATCAATTCCTGGAGGTTGTTCCAGTTCACATGGAATTCCTCCAGTTTATTATTCTTTTGAGCACAATAGTATTCCATCACCAACAAATACCACAATTTGTTCAGCTATTCCCCAATCAAAGGGCATCCCCTCATTTTCCAATTTTTTCATGGCAGCAACTATAGAAAGCCAAGGGGAGACCCAGAGTATTGGCAACATGGCTTATCCATCTAAGGGCTGTGCTTCAGACAGAGACCCAAGGAATGGGTCATGATTCTTCTCATGGCTAATGGTCAGATTTTCAGCAAAGGGACCATTTCTGATGACAGATTACACTGTTTGGACAATATCTCCATAGCTTCATCTTGGAGTTCCTTCAGACCAACCTCTGAACCTCTGAAACAACCTTGTCTTCTTTTTGGCACTAAACTTGCTGGGAAAGAAAACTGTAAACATTCTCCCCTGGAGCTGCCACCTCAGGAGAGTTGGGTAAATTTTGGGCAAAATGAGAGGCTTTGAATCTTGAATTCTTCTTTACTGCCTTGAAAGGCAATTGTAGGACTGGGGAAAGCCACATCTATCAGTCTTGGCAGCATCCAGACCTGGTTGCTTAGAGTCATCTTCTTTATCTTCAGGATCAGATTGGCTTCCTTCCTTTTTGTCTCCTGGAAATCAGTGTGGTATGGTGAAAAGAGCACTAGCTCAGGAATCAAGAGACCTCACTTCAAATCATTCCCCTATCACTATCTATATGGTCTTGAGCAAAATACTTTATTTCTCTGGGCCTAACATTCCTCCCTTGTAAGATGAGAAGGATAGGAGGTCCTAGGTTCAAATCTGTCCTCAGATACTTCATTATGTGTGCCTGGCCAAATCACTTAACCCTAATTTCTAGTTCTTACTGTCCTGCCTTGGAACCAATACTCAATATTTATTCTGAGATAGAAGGTAAGGATTAAAAAAAATGAGAATGTGGGATCAGATAAGTTTTCTTCAAGTTCTACATGTGTGTTCCTCTCTCCTATGCTTTCATCCAAATCTTTAAATTGTGGTAGGAACTCAGTCTCAGTTTTTCAAACATGATTCTGTCCGCAGAAGGACTCTGGTTCTCTAGAAAGGAACACTGATGAATTGGATGGATGGGGGGGAGGGACCCAACTTTTGAGCATGTATTATGGTCTAGAGGAGAAGCCCAAGTGTCAAGGCATTCTCCAGATCTGTACTTCTAAGGCTATAACACAAGCCTGAACTCTCAATAGCGATCTAGAAGGTACAATAAACTCAGAGTAAAGTCACATACTAGAGTAGCAAGATTTACAATAGAATATCTTCTTACCACTCTGATAAACTCCTTGTGTTATTCTTTGACCAAAGTCTTCCACTATAGTATTTCACACAGGTTTTATTCCCTTCTCACCACCTCTGTACATGAAAATTCCCATTCTTTTAGTTTATCTGAACTCAACTCAACTGTGAAGAAAATAATAAGATTACACCAATTTTCACTAAGTTATGAATGACTGATATCTATCTTAACTGCTTAGAGGATTTACATCTTCAAAAACCAAATATCTACTCATGGAATTCCAGTCAGTTTAGTTCAACAAACATTTATCATGTCTATAACATGAAAGGCACAAAAGTGAACAGGACATAGCCCCTGCTCTCACAAATTGTATGTTGTTGTTTTTTTCCTGACTCTTACTTTCCGTCTTAGAATCAATGTAATTTATTGGTTTAAAGAGAGAAGAGTGGTAAGGGCTAGACAATGGGGTTAAGGGACTTGCCCAATGTCAGAGAGCTAGGAAATGTTTGAGACCAGTTTTGAACCCTGTACCTCCCATCTCTAGGTCTATATATTGAAATGGAGATTGTCAGCGATCATGGCAGAGTTATTGGAGGCAGGAGATGTTGAGGGAATGAGTTACCTGTGGCAACCTAGGAGTCTTTGGAGAAGAGGGGAGGAGAACCTCAAATCTTTTTCCTACTCAGTTTTCCTCTCGTCTCCCATCTGACTCCTAAAAGAATTTCCTTATCCTGTTCCAGTTTTGATTTTTAGCTCCAGTCTTCTCTCTTTAGGCCCAGCCCCTGTCTCATTCATATGGTTACTGTTTTAGGGATTTGGTTGAATCGTATAATCAGATTGTTAGCCTGGAAGAAACCTTAGCAGTCATTTAATTCAACCTCCTCTCTTTACAGATGAGAAAACTGAGAAGCCAAGCAACTTTTTCATCTGAGTGGGGAGCTCAAATTCAGTTCTTCTCACTCATCTTGGAAGCCAACTACTTTTATACTAACTTTTTTGCCTTCCTTTGTACCCTCAGGGTTTAGCATCTGGCCTGGCATAGAGTAGGTTTCTAACAATGTTGACTGGCTGACTGATTAGTTATTATTCCTATTATAATACCATAGCTACTCCTAGGGGATTCTTGGCCACCTTAAATATCTAGATTTCCAGGAAAACTCTGATCTGATCCTGTAACCCAAAGCCACTGTCAGCCCCAATCCTATTTTTTGGTTGTACCATATGATCAAGGGGGTCTGAATCTTGGCAGTCAGAGATGCTAGCAGAGCTGATTCCTGCTGAAGCTATTAACTAAACTCTTAACCTTCATAGTCTGACATACATGTAGCATGATCTTTTAATTACAGAATATCAAAAGTTATAAAGGGACCTCTGAGGGCTTCTATTCTAATTTATTTTACAAATACGAAGAGTGACTCTTGGAGCTGGAATATGATTGACCCCAATGGCAGCTGGGTGGAATAGTGAATAGAGTGAGGGGACTGGAATCAGAAAGACTCATTTCTTGAGGTAAAATATGGCCGTAGATACTTATTAACTGTGTGACCCTGGGCACGTCACTCAGCCTTGCCTATCTCAGTTTCCTCATCTATAAAATGAGCTGGAGAAGGAGATAAACTACTCTAGTATCTTGTCTAAGATGACTCCAAGGAGGGTCAGAAAGAGTTGGACACAATTGAAAAACAATGGAACAATAACAATGATTGACCCAAGATCACAGAGCTGGTAAAGCTGGCCCAAGAACTTGGGTTTCTTGGCTCCCAGGGCTCTCTCCTTTCCATTATGCCATATGACTTCTCACAATTTAAAATAATTAGTCAGGGCCTTGGTAGGAAATGGACACTTCATTTAAATCAAATTTCTACTTTGTTTTCTCTTCCCTGATGGCAGTAACAAGTCCTACTCCCTAGTTGAGTTTACTTTTGCAAGGCAAAGGGTGAGGAGGAAAGACATTTTCAGAGGCAAACATTAGTAAAAGAATCCTACAGTGTCTATCAAAAGTTTCAAAAGCACACGCACCCATAAAAAGGGCAGCCAGTATTTAATATAATTACAAGGGAACATGCCTGGGATGTTTTCTTCAAAGTGCATTGCCTACAGAGGTGCACCAGGTTATGCTCCAAGCTTGAAAGTCTACAATTTATTCCCATTGTGTATGTGTAGGTTGCTCCTAGGTCCTGATCTTAAGTAATCTGCTCTTTACCAATCTAACAGGCTTAGACCAAAGGATCCCAAGATGCCTTTTCCAGGTTTCTCTCTAGGATATTATTATTCCCATCAATAGTCCGTAAAATCAAATGTTCTTCTCTATTCTTTTAGGGTTTTTAATCCCATTCCCAACTTAATGTCACCCCCTCCCCCCAAAGATTACTTATTCACATGGAGATGAGATTGCAATTCTTTAGTTGTAAATGAAATGTACAAAATGTAGGGTTTGAAGTACAGAGCAGTGAGCCATTTCTGGGGTCTGAAGTCTCAGTTCTCCTTAACCAGGCTCCAGAACTTGATATTTAGTTATCCAAAGCTTGATTTGGAGGGGACTGATTACCTTCCTGCTTATTCTCTTCTACCTTCCCACCTATTTGGTCTCAAAGGTCAAAAATTACCTTCATTCTCCTTCCACATTCTATTCATTTCTAAAACGACCATTTCCCCAGTATTTTCATGGGCTTTTTATTGTCCTCCTGGTGCATCCATCTCTTTGTGTCATCTGGGACGAGGGAGGGTCATCTTCAGAAACCAGAGATCAACCACTATCTTCCTTTCCCTTCTTTTCCCCTAGTACCATGTTGGTGAACCTATGGCATGTATGCCAGAGGGGGCTATTCCCTTCTCCCCTCTTCATGCACCTAAGGACATTAATTACTTCACCCACCTCTTTACCCAGTAGCCCAATGGGAGCCCTTTCTCCCTCCCCTGTCTGGAGTAAAAGGGTGGCTCACATACGATGTGAGGTTGGCAGTTTGAACATTTGGCCTCTAAAAGGTTTGCTATCACTGCCCTGGCACTTGTTGCCTTCTTTTCTCATTCCCAGAGATACCCCTTGGTATTTTTCTTTTAAAGTATGGTTCTTTTTAAAATGTCCTCCTTGCAATGTGCTATTAGAATGGCTTCATAGACTCCCTTTACACTACATGCATATAATCCATCAATTACTATACTTCTTGTTTTCTTTTTTCCCATTTTTCTAGCATATAAAAGATCCAGAGGGGGAAAATGTCAGGGAAGAAACAACAGCAATTGTACAAAGTAGTAATTGTTTCAGGTAGAGTTTACATCAAAATCTACTGTGTTTAGCCCTGTTTTGAAGACCCTGAGGCTTAGAGACATTAAGTAATTTGGCCAGTCATCCAGCTAATGAATGACAAACCCCAGATTTGAAACTCAAATCTGTTGGAATCTGTCTCATTTTTCTATTCCACACTTGCCCTTAGGAAAGTGCACAAGAAAAATACAGTGTATTCGTTTGTTTTCATTTTTAAAAAACAAACCTGATCACCACCTAGAAGAAGCAGGGAAGGCTCCATGGAGCAGGTGGCATTTGAGCTTCTGCTTGGAAGTATGGGAAGGGTTGGAACAGACCTCTATTGTTAGAGGTCAGTGATTTGAAGTTATAAGGCATCTTAGAGATGCTCAATCCAGAGATTCGTGACCTGGGGTCCATGGATCATGGGTAGATTTCAGGGTATGTGTGAACTTGTCTGGGAAAAATATTGCATCTTTGTTTTCACTAACCTCTAACTGAAATTTAACATTTTCTTCAATTATGAATTTTAAAATGTTCTAGGGGACAGCAAAGTGGCTTTGTGGACTGAGAGCCAGGGTCGGAGATGGGAGGTCCTGGTTCAAATTTGGCCTCAGCCACTTCCTAGCTGTGTGACCCTGGGCAAGTCACTTAACCCCCATTGCCTAGCCTTCACCACCCTTACTGCCTGGGGACCAATATCCAACATATGATTCTAAGATGGAAGGTGAAGGTTTAAAGGAAAACATTCTGAGAAGAGACCTATAGACTGTCAAATAGACCCAAGACACAGAAAGGGTTAAGAACCCTTGCTTTAGTCCCACCCTTTCATTCTACAGATGATGGAACTGAGACCCAGTGAGAATAGTTAACTTGCTCAGGGCCACATCATTGGCAAGTACCCAACCTGCTGCTCTGCCTCTGAATCCAAGACTCCTTTCCCTGCAGCCCAATTTATTTTCTTGCCGGGGTTCTCCAGCTGGGGGGCCACCAGCAGTGGCTTCATCTCCCAATCTTTTCTGTGGAGCCCACAAACATTGCCCCATCTGCTCCCACCGTCATTTGCTGCCGAATAATTCTTTTTTTATTTAAATGAGTTGAAATTGACTGAGAATATATTAGATTACTCTCTCCCCGAGGTTAGCTACTTGTAGAGATGAGAATAAACTTCCCATTTAGCAGCGTTTTTTTGAATCGAAAAGGAGCCTGTTCCCAAGAGACCTGGCACCCTGCCTAATGACCTTAATGAGCGACTGGAGCTGGGGTCAGATTGATCTGGAAGCTGCTGTAATGACAGGGCAGGAAGGTGTTTCGGCATTCACTTCTGGGAACCTCTGATAGCTTTGTACTCCAGCCTGTAAATAAAGGCGAATTTGATAGCCCTCGTGAATCGGTGATGAATACATTTCCCCCTTAATCGGCAGGCACCTCCATATTGCACAGCAATTCATGAAGACCATATGACAGTCTTTAAGCATTTTAATATTTTGCAAATGATTTACCATTGGTAATGAGCAGATGATATACTCCACTTGAAGGGGCTATGGATTATCTATTAGCACCAGCACATCAGAGGCAGCTGTGCAGTGACATAAGGCAGCCAATAGGGAAGGCAAAGGACAACTTGTCTTCTGGGGAACAGGAGGGGTTGACTGTTTTGGCTGCAGGTCAGGAGATAATGCAGGTGCCTCCTGGCTTCTCCCATACAACCATGGGAAACTGCTGTCCCCTTGCCTACATCTGCTCCAGAGCTGTTGTGACTTCTGGAAGAAAGAAGCTACAGGCTTATGCCCCATGTTGATGAGGACGAGTGTGGTGTTGGCTGGGGGAATTCTGGGCTGGGGTGGGACTAGAAATATTTGAGGGAGAAAGTCGCCACTGTCTTTTGCCTTTGGTCTGTTGAGATCATATATAGAGTGTTGTGGTCGGTGGTTGGTTACATATTTTAGGAAGCAAACTAGATGGTGCCTGGAATGGTGAGGAGACTAGTTCTCTAGTCCTATTAGGATCAGTTAAAGAACTGGGGGACTGGGGGCAGTTAGGTGGCTCAGTAGATTGAGAGCCATGTTTAGAGAAGGGAGTCCTGGGTTCAAATCTGGCCTCAGATACTTCCTAGTTGTATGACCCTAGGCAAGTCACTTAACTTCCATTGCTGAGCCATAACCACTCTTCTGCCTTGGAAACAATTTGACACAGTGTTGATTTTAGGTTGCAAAGTAAGGGTTTTATTTTTTTAATTTATTTCTTAAATTCTTATCTTTATTCCAACAACAAATTTATTCATAAGTTTCCCAAAGTTACATGATTCATGTTGTCTCCCTCCCCTTTTGCCTCTCCTCTCCTGGAGCTGACAAGCAATTCCACTGGGTTATACATATACTATCACTCAAAACACATTTCCATATTATTTATTTTTGTAAGTGAAAAATCTTATAAAACCAATACCTTGAATCATATACCCAAATAAACAAGGGACAAATCATATGCTTTCATCTACATTTCTACTCCCATGGTTCTTTCTCTGATGGTGGATAGCATTCTTTTTTAATAAATCCCTTAGAATTGTCCTGAATCATTGTATTGTTGTTAGTAGCAAAGTCTATCACATTTGATCATCCAGAATCTTTCAATTACTCTATACAATGTTCTCCTGGTTCTGCTTATTTCATTCTGCATCAGTTCATATAGGTCTTTCCAGCTCTTCCTGAAATCATTTTATATATCATTCCTTATAGCACAATAGTATTCCATCATCATCATATACCACAGTTTGTTCAGCTACTCCGCAGTTGAGGGACATCCCGTTAGTTTCCAGTTCTTTGCAACCACAAAAAGTGCAGCTATAAATATTTTTGTGCAAACAAGTCCTTTCCCATTTAAGTACAGTTAAAAAAAATTGGGAACTTTTAGGCCTAAGAGAAGAATTGGCAGTGGGGCATGGCATCATCTCCCAGCAATTGAAGGGCTATTATATGGCAGGAGGATTAAACTTGTGCTTCTTTTCTGAAGAGGCTATAATAAGAAACAAGAAACAGAAAATAGAGTCAATTTTTTTGACTCAATATAAAGTAAAATCTCTAAATAATTTGTTGTTGTTCAGTTGTTTGTCTTGTCCAACTCTTCATGTCCCATTTGGGGTTTCCTTGGCACCGATACTAGAGTAATTTGCTACTTCCTTTTCTAGTTCATTTTATAGATGAGGAATTGAGGAAACAGAGTCAAGTGACTTGCTCAGGGTTACACAGTAAGTGTCTGAGGCCAGATTTAAACTCAGAAAGATGAGTTTTCCTGATTCCAGTCCCAGTGCTCTATCCAATGGGCCATCTAGCTGCCAGCTCCAGCAGTTATGGCTTTCCTAAAAGAAAATGGAGTACTTGAGGAGAAAGTGAGTTTCTCATCACTGAATCTGTTCAAGCAGAGACTAAACTTTTTAGTGTTGCTATAAAAGAACTCATGATATCTGGAGGGAGAGACAGGAAACAATGTGTCAGGTGCACCAAATGCTTCCTTGACCCCACAATCTTCCCTTTGACCTCAGTAGGGGCAGCCCAGCACTGTGAGCCCAAGAGTCTTGGGAGTAACAGTTTCCTAGACCACCAGCCTGGCTTCCAGTTTGGGTCCCCATGTCATCATCAAGGGAACAATCATGGTGGATAAGAGATCCAACTTTCTTGCCACTACCAACACTAACACCAATATAACCCCAAGAGCCCCTAAAATGGCAGCACTCGCCAGGTCACAGGTATTGTTTATTTTCCAGCCTTCAGAGTTGTCATCCTTTAGCCTGGCAGTTGCATCTGTGGGTACTACATCAACATCTACAGAGAACTTAGAAATGAATGTTTTTTTTTTCTACCCAGGTACATGACACTGAAAAATGGTTTGACTTCAGAAACAGACATGATTTTATCAGTGGAAGTGACATGAAAGAAGAATCATTACCATCTATTTTGCTGCTATACCCTAAGGATCACGAGACCTTTCCATCTTACTTGCAGTTGGAACTTCATATATATGTTGTTTCCCCTGGTAGAACGTGACCTCTTCTATAGAGCAGGAGCTGTCTATTATTTTCTATTTGTTTCTCGGATGCTTCTCACAGTGCTCTGCATATAACTAGTGTTTAGTACTTTTCCATCCATCCATCCATTCATCCATCCATCCATCCATCCATTCATTCATTCATCTATCATCCATCCAACTGTCTGTCCATTCATTCATTCTTGTTCAGGTAGAGGTTAGGACAGATAATTTCCAACTCTGAGGCTATGATTCTGAGCTGTGTCTGTCACGTTGCTCCTTTCTCCTGCTTGAGAGCTGATGGGCTCTAGAAGATACTGGGTTCCACTCAGGATTTCTGTGAGGTTCACATGACATAATGGGTATAAAGCACTTTGAAAACCTTAAAGTGCAATGTAAATGCTGGTTATTATTATTATTATTAGTCTGTAAACACCAGGCCTCTCATCAGATGATGACTTCATTCCCTGAATCTTCTCCTGCACTCCTGCTGAGCTCAAGCTATGTTTATAGAGCAATTCAGGGGTTTGCAGGGAAACATTTGACAATCCAGCTCTCTAGAAAAAAGAAGTATACATACAGACTTTTAGGTTTAATCTACATGAACATTTTCTTAAATCTATAAATTAATGAAACTATAAATCGAGATTTGATTTGTAGAGGATTGTCAGTTATCAAAGTATAAATCCTAACATTGAAAATATATTTATTTGTTTTTAAAAAAAGACCTTACTTTTACCTTAGGATCAATACTTTGTATTGGTTCCAAGGCAGAAGAGTGGTAAGAGCTAGACAATGGAGGTTAACTGATTTGCCCAGGGTGAAACATCTAGGAAGTGTCTGAGGTCATATTTGAACCCAGGACTTCCTGTCTCCAGATCTGGCTCTCAATTCACTCTTTACATTGAAAATTAATTAAATGGATCATACAAGGTGGTTAGATCTGATACTAGAAAATCACTGGTTCTACCTCTAAAGAGAATGTCTTGGGTCTGGCAGGCCAGGGCTTCAGCACAGCCCCGGTCGTTAGTCTGGTATGAAGAGTCAGTTGAAAAATGTTTATTAAGTACCTACTATATGTGTCAGATACTATGTTAATCACTGGGAATTCAAATATGAAAAAGAAAGCTAGTCCCTGTCCTCAAGGAGCTTACAATTTAATTTGGAAAGGCAGCTTATAAAAGGAAGCTGAAAACTGGCAGTGGGAAAGGCTACTCAGGGAAGGGTATGATCAAGAAGTCTAGAAAGGCCCCAAGGAGTGCAGCCTCATGGCAAATAAAGGGATGGCTTTGCTGAACCCCCTTTTTAAGTGGAGGTTTTTGGAGTCCCATCAGAAGGGCAGATGTTGTCATTAGGTGTGAGTGCAAAGGCTGATTCAATCTTGCAGGGATAAGATTTCCCAGTTATGGGATCCCTAGGGGCATGATGGAGGTCTAAAGAAACCCAAAGGAGTTGGGAAATGAAGACCAAAACCAAACTCGACAAAAAAGATAAGATGTCTGAGAATGAACATCAAAGAATTCTGACTAGTCCAACATATGGATCCAATATATGGATAGGCTTTAGTTAAAGGGTTATGATAAGGAAATATCCATTGCTTTCCTCTTATCTAGTTTCCACTTTGGGTTAAGAAACCAAGCCTGCAAAAGTCCAAACTTACTAAATAGATAAATTAGGGATTGATAGTATAGTGGAATGAGCATTAGATTGGGAATCAGAAGATATAAATTCAGATTTATCACTACTTCTGGTTTGTTTCTTCCTACTTGAATTGAGAAGGTTGTACTGCATGGCTCCTATGGTACCTTTTAGTTTTCAATCCATGCTAATTTTTCACTTAAAATTTTTTCACTTAAGACACAGCAGAATTCCTTTAGTTTTAATAAGTAGCAATAGCCTCTATAATTCCTTTATTAGGTGGTACAGTGGATAGATTACCAGGCATGAGGGCAGGAAGACTCATCTTCCTGAGTTTAAATCTGGCCTCAGTTACTTACTAATGTGTGGCTCTGGACAAGTCACTTAATTACATTTGCCTCAGTTCTTCATCTGTAAAATGAGCTGGAGAAGGAAATGGCAGAACACTCCAGCACCTTTGCCAAGAACCCCAAATAGGATCATGAACAGTTGAATACAACTGAACAACAAAAAATTCATTTACTAATTCATTACATATTGACTGATGACATTTTTCATACTCTGACCTTGGGCTAGTGATATTTATCTGTTTTGTGTGTGTATATCCTGTTTCTTCAATTGAACTGAAAGCTTCTTGAGGGCAGGCATAGATTTAGACTATTATTTAATTGGTATGAGGAATTCCCAATGTGGAACCTCTTCACTCATGCAGACCAGTAACTTGTTTATAACTTTTATTCTTAAAAAGTTACCAATGGTATTGAGTAAGCTTTCATTGATTTGCCAATTTTTACACAGATAGGACTTTGTCAAAGGTAGAACTTGACTCAAGGTCTTCCTGACTCCAAAGTTAGCTCTATCCCCTGTCTCATGCAGCCTCTCATCTCATTTACTTAAGTATTTTTTATTTGTATTTATGTTTGCTTCAGAGAGACAACATATTGTAGCGGGTAGTGAGTTGGTAGTGAGCAAGGAAGATGGGTTCAAATCCCATCTCTGACACATCCAGGCTATGTGGCCCTAGGCAAGTAACTTAATCTCTCATTGTTCGAGTCAATTCCTTCTGGTTATAAATTGTAGAAAGGATTGACTAGATGAAATTTCCTGACCCAGAAGTTCCCTATATTAATGAAATAACAGATCTAGAGTCTATTCTCTTTACTTATTTATCAATCGTCTATCTATTCATACATCTATTTGAATATTTA
Organism: Monodelphis domestica; assembly: GCF_027887165.1. Taxonomy (NCBI): domain Eukaryota; kingdom Metazoa; phylum Chordata; class Mammalia; order Didelphimorphia; family Didelphidae; genus Monodelphis; species Monodelphis domestica. The sequence continues at coordinate 172,610,239 of NC_077233.1, read as the reverse complement.
TTTACCTATTCATTCATTTGTTCATTCATTCATTTATATCTTGCCTACTTCTAAAAAGATCTAAAAAGATCTGAGGCAGCTTATATCTTATGTTTACTTCTATTTCCCATATCAACAACCATAAATACTTGAAATTTAGTAGCTACTGTTAATTCTACTTTCAAAATAATTTTCACATTTGTCCCTTTCCATTTCCATGGTTACTACCCTAGATCAGGCTCTCGTTCTCTTTCTCTGTGATATTGTAATAGTCTCCTAAATGACCTCCTTGCTTTTAGTCTCTGTCCTCTTCAATCTATCTTTCAAAAAGTTGTAAAAATTATCATCCTAATGCACAGGTTGACGCCATATCACTCTCTTGCTAAAAAACAACAACAAAAAACCAACTTTCAGTGGCTCCCTATTGCATTTAGACATGTTGTATTATATAGAAAGCTGAGTTTGTAATCCAGAAAACCCAGATTCAAATCCCTCCTCTAATATTTACTAACTGTATGATCTTTAAGAAGTTACTTAAACCTTCTGATTCACATTTTATACTTACATAACTGGGGATAATGCTGTCTCTACTATCTACCTCATCAAGTGGTTATGAGGATTAAATGAGGCAAAATATTTGTTAAAGGGCTCTGTAAACTTTAAAGTACTATGGAAGCATTAGTCATTAATTAACACGATGCTAATCTACTAATATGAAATTAAGAAAGAAATGTTTAATACTAATGAGATTTACCATTAATGAAAGGACAGGTCATGAATGTCATCATTCAGTGTACTAAAGTTTGATACATACTTGGTAAAGAAAATTTCCTGTATTGATTCAAGGTGTAGGGAGGAAGAAATAGAAATAGGGAAAGAGAGAAGGAAGATGATGAAGATGAAGAAGAAAAGAACATAAGGAGAGTGATGGAAAAAAGGAGGAATATGGAAGAAATAGAGGAAGAGGGAAGAGGAGAGAGAAAGGAGAAAGATAAAAGAGATGGAAAAGGAAATGAAAGAAGAGAATAGAAAGAGGAGAAAGATGGCAGAGAGAGAGAAAGGAGAGAGAGAAAAGAAGAAAGACAAGATGGGAGAATAGGAGGGAGATATAGGAAGAGAGGAAGAAAGTTAGAAGAGAATGAAGAGGTAGATGGTAAATGGGTGGGGAGGATAAAGAGAAGAAGGCAGAGAGTAGAATAAAAATAGGAAAAAAGAGAAAGGTAGAGGAAAAGGGAAAACGAGGAGAAAGAAAAAAGAAAGGGTAATAAAAATGATTTTCCTGCCTCTATTTTTAGATGTGACTAGCTGTGACTCTGTGTCTTTAATATGACACTTATCTTTCTTAGAGTTGCTCCCTGACCAGCAATAAGGAATATGGGGATAAGAATCAGAGCCACAACCTTATTATGTCCCCTTCACCAGTCAAAAAAGACTGCAGCCGTTCTGCCTGCCTAGCAATTAGAAAAGGAGCTCTTGTCTCTTTGTGGAATGGTCTTCAACTCAGAAATATAGAGACTGTTCATATCTATGGTAGGGTTAAGTATTGGTTCTAAGGCAGAAGAGTGGCAAGGGCTAGGCAAATGGGGTTAGATGACTTGTCCAGAGTCACACAGCTAGACTATGTCTGAACCCAGAACCAATTGTGTCTAGGCCTGGTTCTCTACCCACTGAGAGACCTAGCTACCCTTAAATTTTACTTTTTTAATTCAATATTTTATTTCAACTCTAAATTCTCCTCTTCTTACTCCCCCTTCCCATTGAGAAAGCAATAAAAACAAAATCCCTTTTATAAACATGCAATGTCAAGAAATACAAATTCTCATGTTGGCATTGTCCAAAAAAAACATGCCTCAAAATATGTATTCTGAGTGTATCGTCTCTCTATCTGGTAGCATTTTTCATCATAAATCCTTTGGAATTGTGGTTGATCATATCTTAGTCTTAGTCTTTCAAAGATGTTGGTCTTTATGATATTGTTGGAAGTATAGAAATTGTTATCCTAGTTCTGCTCACTTCACTCTGCATCAGCTCATACAAGTCTTCCCAGGTTTTTCAGAAACCATTTCCTTATTGTTGCTTTTAGCCATTCCTCAATTGATGGACACCCCACTGGTTTCTGATTTTTTTGCCACCATGAGAGGAGCTGTTATGATATTTATATATATTTGGATCTTGTTCTTTCTTTGGTATCTTTGAGGGAAGGTAGAGACATAGTAGTAATTTCACTGGGTCAAAGGGTTTACATAATTTCATTGTTTTTTGGGTATAGTTCCAAATTACTTTCTAGAATGACCAAACCAGTTCAGAATTCCACTATCTGAATTGATGTGTCTATTTCCATAGGGCCTCTCTAGCCTTTGTCATTTTTTTTCTTTTGCTTAACATTGCCACTCTAATGGGTATGCGGTGTGTTAAAAACTCAAAACAGTTTTAATTTGCATTTATCCAATTATTAGTGATTTTGTGGAATTTTACGTGGCTATTAATAGATTTGGTTTCTTCCTCAGAAAACTACTTATTCATATTCTTTGACCATTTATCAGTTGGGAATGGCTCAATTCTTATAAATTCCTCTCAGTTTCTTATGTACCTTAGAAATTAAGGGGCAGCTGGGTGACTCAGTGGATTGAGAGCCAGGCCTAGAAAAAGGAGGTCCTAGGTCCAGATCTGGTCTTAGACATTTCCTAGTTGTGTGACCTTGGGCAAGTCACTTAATCCCCATTCCCCAGCTCTTACCACTCTTCTGCCTTGGAACCAATACACAGTATTGATTTTAAAATGGAAGGTAAGGATTAAAAAAAAAAAAGAAATTAAACCATCAGAGAGATTTGCTTTAATAAAGATATTTTTTTTCTGAGTTTTCTAGTTCTCCTGTAATTTTAGTTGAATTGGTTTTATTTATGCAAAATCTTTTAAATTTTTATATGATAAAATTGTCCATTTAATTTCTGTAAATCTCTTTCTCTCTTATTTGGTTAAACTCTCCCCCAACCCATAGATTTGACAGGTAATTCCTGTGATGCTTCTCTAATATGTTTATGATGTTACTCTCTATGTCTAAATTGTGTACTCGTTTATATCTTGTCTTGGTATATATTGTGAGGTGTTAGTCTATATCCAGTTTCTGCCAGATTGTTTTCTAGTTCTCCCAACAACTTTTGTTGAATAGTAAATTCTTGCTCCAATCTGTAGGTTTATCAAACACTAGACTATGTTTATTTTCTTCTGCATATTGTGCATATAATCTATTCCACTGAGCTAGCTTTCTATTTCTTAACCATTACCAAATTGTTTAGATGATTATGGCTTTGTAGTGTCATTTGAGATCTGGTACTTTAGTTCCCTTCCTTCTCACCCACTCCACTAAATTAATTCTTTTGATATTATTGATATTTGGATTCTTTAGAATAATGTTATTACTGTTTTCTAGCTTTATAGTCAGTAGTTTGATTAATATAGCACTGAAGTAAATCAATTTAGGTAGAATTGTTAGTTTTACTTGGATTTTGTTCTTTCTTTGGTATCTTTGAGGGAAGGTAGAGACATAGTAGTATTGGCCCAGGTTACCCATGAATAATTAATATGTCTCTATTTATATTTTTTTGTATAGAATGTTTTGTATTCATGTAGTTCCTACATGTGTTTTGATAAGTGGATTCCCTATTATTTTATACTATCTGTAACTATTTTATATGGAATTTCTTTCTCTTTCTGTTACATTTTGTTCCCCAAATACAGAAAAACTGACAATTTATGTGGATTTATTTCTTTTTCATTGATTGTGAATTCTCCTTTTTCATTTTTAATATTGTTTTTTTATTTTTTCTTTTTAAAAATCAAGTTTACTAATCACTTATCTGTTTTATTTTTTGTTTTTATAAAAAAACTAGCTAGAAATTTAATGAATTAATTCAATGGTTTTTCATTTCAATTTTTAAATCTGTTCTTTGATTTTAAGGATTTATATTTTTGCATTTAATTGTTTTCAATTTTTTTGGTTTTCACATTTTTTTTAGTTGCATGCCTAATTTATTGATCTGTGCTTTTACTTTTTTATTAATGAAAATGTCTAGAGATATAAAATTCCCCGTAAGTACTTATTTGGCTACATCCCCCCAAATTTATATTTTATTTGTTAGTGCACAAATCTTTAGTTTTGAGTCTAAATCATTATCTAAGATACCTTGTAGCAAAATGTAATTCCCTGTTAATCTCTTTTAATTAGATCTTTTTGCTATTTTTCTGAAATCACAAATGCTAACTATTTTTCTTCAGCTGTAGCATTATAAATTTTGCTACAAATCCTTATTTTTAGTCCTGTGTGTGAATTTTTCTTTCTCATGTATGTTTCTTATAAATAGCAGATTGTTTCTAATTCATTTTGCTACCCCCCCTTCCATTTTATGGGTAAGCACATTCCATCCATATTCAAAATTCTGATCATTAATTGCTTATTTCCCTTCATATTATTCTCTTATGCCTTTCCTTCTGCTTGTTTCTTATCTCATCTTTAAAAGTTTGATTTGCTTCTGACCAATCCCTCTTATTCTACCATTCCTCCTTTCCTTTCATTCATTTCCATTTTCTTGTGGGCTGAAATATATTTCTGTGCCCAACTCTCTTTGTGTATTGTCCCCTCCTTTGACCAATTCAGATGAAAGTCAGGTTCTAGTGTCACCTGTTCTCATCCCCTCCCCACTCCTTGCTCTTCTATGTTGTATAGACCTCTACTTATGTGAAATGATTGTCGATGCTGACTTACAGGGTTTGATCAGAGACAAATGAGATAGGAGTGATGGTGGTATAGTGAAAGCTTTATTGGAGGAAAAGAGGGAAGGAAGGAGCAGTGAGGAAGAGAGGTCTCATGCCAGGAGAGGTGGCTACAGAGTCTCCTGAGGGGGGGGGGTGAGTAGTGAGGGGGGGTGATGAGGGGGAGATCAGTGCCAGCAAAGATAATTGCTGAGTTTTCTCCTGAGTGGATATGAGTCCAGCCTCTTATAGGATTGTTGTTCAGGATGAGGTAACCTTTGTTGCCTCTATTGGTCCAGTTCAGCTACTTGGATCAAGTTTATTGGATGATCCTGAGGCGGTGGGGAATCTCAGTCACTGGGGTGGAGGGACTAGTTCCAGGCTGCTGGTCAGTCATGCAGGAGGTCATTTGTCCAGGCCTGATGGAAAAGTCCTGCTATTCTGCCAGGTTTTACTGGGGCTTTGTTACAGGTGCTGGGGATGGGGTGGGGTGCTGTTAGTTTTGGTAGGGATTGGGGGAAGGGAGTTTTGGTCCCATGGTCTAGCAATTTCTTCTTCCCAGTCTATTCCTCTTCCTTTCCTTTCCTATTTTTCTCTTAATATAAGCAAAACATAACAATCATTCCCAGGACCTCTATCTAATTAGACTCCCTCTATGACCCATTATCAAGATAGATTTCTAATATTTCATTTCCCCATATATATATATATATATATATATATATATATATAAGAACTTTGTTTAGTTCTTTATGATGACTCAGTCATGTTTGCCAGTATATATTTCTTTTGACTCCTATATATTACAAATTTCTACTCAGCTTTGGTCTTTTCATTATGCATGCTTGGAAGTCCCCTATTTAATTAAAGGTACAATCTCCCTACCTCTTCCCATAGCCCCTTCCCCCCATAGGATTATATTCAGTTTTTCTAGATAAGTTTTTCCTAGTTGTAAGGCTAGATCTTTTGTTTTCTGGAATATTATATTCTAAGCTTTCTACTTTATAATTGTGGCTGATAAATCTTAAATGATTCTGACTGTGGTTCTTTGGTATAAGAATCCTTTCTTTTTATCTGCTTGTACTATTTTTTATTTGGTCTGAGAGTCCTGGATTCTGACCCTAATATTCCCAGGAATTTTCATTTTGGGATTTCTTTTGGTAACTGATGAATGGATTATTTCAGTTTCTATTTTACCCTCTGGTTCTAAAAGATCTAGGCATTTCTGTTATGATTTCTTGAAATATAATGTCTAAGCCACACACATCCTTTTTTGGCCATGTCTTGTGAATAGTCCAATGATTCCTTTTTTTCCTAATGAAATCCATCTTAGCCTAATAGTTCTTAAATTACCTCTTACTGATCTACTTTCCAGGTCACCTTTTTTTGTTATATTACCTTATATTCTGTTTAATTTTTTTTATGTCCCATAAAGTCATTAGCTTCTATTTGGTCAATACTAATTTTCAGTTAGTTATTTTATTGGTAATGTTTTATACCCTTCATTCCAAGCTGGTAATTCTTTATAGTATTTATATATGTATATATTTTAATATATAATTTGTATATATATAATTCATATATATATATATATATTTCTTTCATAGCTTTCATTTCTTTTCTCCTGTTTCCTTTGTCGCTCTCATTTGGCTTTAAAAATCATTTTTAGTTTTTTAAAAAAATCTTACTTTGGTCTCATAGAAATTCTGCTTGGATTTGTGTCTAAGATTCATTTTTCTTTAAAGCTTTACTAGTAGGCATTTTTTGGTCATTCTTTTCTTCTGGGTTTGTGTCTTGAACTTCCTTATTCTTATAATATCTCTTTATGGTGGGATTCTTTATTTTCCACCTCTCAGTCATCCAGTGCACTTTTCAACTTCAGTTTACATTAGGACCAGGATCTGTGCACTTCTGAGGGAAATGTCTGAACTGAGTTTCTCTCTTTCTACTGCTTTTACAACTCAGGCTGGAGACTTTCAAGCTTCTGTACTTTCAAAGTGCTGTGATCTATGAGCAATATTAGCTCACTGCCCTCTGGTCTGGGGCTCAGTGATTTTCTGACCCAGGTGTGGGTCTATAGATAAGTCTCTGTTTGGAATTTAGGTACTGGGCTGGACTCAGTTATTGGGAGTCTCTGCAGTTTCAGAGTGACTAAACTTGGGAACTTCTTTGGTCTAGGATCCTTGCCCTGTTATTCCATTGTAGGACTTAGCCTGAGCTGGAGGCTAGAACTGGAGTCCATCTTGGAATCAAGTCCATTCAGCTTCTCTACTTGTTCCTCATTTAGTACACAGCTATGTCCCATAATCCTCTCTGCTACCTCCAGGTCTGGGTAGCAAGTGACAGAGTCTCCAGATGGCACCATTTCCTATACCCTGTGCTAGTTTAGGGATAACTTGACAAAGCTTCCTATTTCAGTGCTTTCTGGTACCCAGGCTCAGTCTTTTTTTGTCCTTGGCCTCCAGAATACTCCACATATGGTGTTGTCCTGGCCAGGTTATATTTCCAATGTCTGCAGGCTTCTCTGACTCTTTTCCTAAGCTGTAAAAACTTGATAAAAATTACTCACTATGACTTCTTTTTGGATTTCCTGTTCAGAATTTTGACTGGTGTGTTTTCTAGATTTTTGTGGAGGAAATATGGTAGAGATCTAGGTTGTCATTTTTCCTGCTACTCTGCCATCTTGATTCTACCTCTGAATAAAAAAATGAAGAATAGGTCAAAGATTTGGGACTGTTTCTGTGGGGTCAAATAGTTGGGAGAAAAGGGAGGAGAGAAGGAAGCCCTATCCCCTTATTACATGATATTACCAGTTGTCAGTGAAAGAGTCACTTCCTCTGTCAGACACAAATGCCATAAAAAGTCCAAGCTGGTGTTGTCATACCATTTTGGAGACTCAGACAGCCTACCTATGCAGCCAATGGGAAAAAAGTTTTACCAACCATATAGTATGCCAATGGACAGAATGTCCACAATTGCTCCAGTCTTCATTAGATTCTCTTGGAAGCAGCTTCCAGCCTCTCCACATAAAGAAATGATCTCTCAGGCAGTCTTACACTATTTCAGACCCCCATTACACATTCATCACAGATTAACGAACCAAGATTCAGAGTGGCAAATGAGTAGTCCATAGTCATGCAGCTAATAACTATCAGAGATGGTATTTGGATTCAGGTCTCCTTGACAGCAAATCTTGTTCACTTTCCACTGTTGTATACTTCCTTTCTTAGCTACCATCACAAATCATATTAAGTGTATTTACAATCCTTTGGTTGGCTTGGTACTGGGAAATTTGCCACCAGAAGGATGGGTTTTATACCTAAGTGAATAATACTAGCTGAGCTCAGAAGATTATAGAGTGACCTTTTTGGCCAACCAGACAATATGTCTCAATAAGATATCAAGTAAAAAATACTGATTTCATCCTCAATACAAGTGGATCTTTTGTTATAATATGTTTCATATGACTACTATGGTGCACAGAAAAATAAATCTATGATGCAAGGTTGACTAAGAGAGGTTTGTTTGTGGCTGATTTTATTTTATTTTTTAAAAATTTTCCCATGGTTACATGATTGTTGTTGTCTTCTCCCCTCTCCCCTCCTTCCCAGAGCTGACAAGCAATTTCACTGGGTTATACATATATATTTTTATTTTATTTGTTAATTTAAAACAAATTTAGTGGTTGATTTTAAAATTCAACTGCCAGGACCCAAGGTCTAACCTGAAGATCCTGGGACCCAACAACAGTCCCAGCTCCTCCTTACACTTGGGTTTCTAGATACCCTGAGGAGTAAAGGGCATTGAGGACCAAACTCAGCCCTCTAGAGCTGGGTAGAGACCTTAAAACATCTAATCACCTATCTGTATAAATGTAAATGTCACCCTTCCATCAATACTCTGTCTGGACTCATTCCTCAACGATTTGAATACTTCCAATATCTCTCACACTCTCTCCTTTCCAGTGAAACAAATATCCTGGTCACTGAAGATAACCCCTTCTTCCAATCTTGATGTACATTCTTTTATTCCCATCCATCTTAAGTCTTCCTCACCTCTCTCATTCACTATAGTTTCCCATTCCAGATCTTCCTACCCATTCCTCTTCCACTGTGGCCCCTGGAATTCATATTCTATAATGTTAAAACTTAATTTTAGACCTTTTTCTATCTTAGGCCTCCCATCTTCTGTTGCTCTCTGAGATCTGACTGCTACTGGGTAAATCTGTATTCTTGGCTATCCTTTCCACTATGGGTCACACTTTTCCTCATGCCCCTTCACATCATTTACTTTCCCTACTAGGGGAAAAAGAATTCTTCTTGACCCCAATTGCCACTTCTTTTTTTAAATAGACATTTTATTTTACCAATTACATGTAATAATAATTTTCCACATACATCTGCTGAAGGTATAAGATTCAAGATATCTTCCTCCATCTCCCTTCATCTCTTCCCTCCTCCTTCCCAGAGATGGTAAGCAATTTGATCTGGGTTATATTATCCTGAAAAACCTATATCTAGATCATTCACTGTTGTAAGAGAATAATCATATAAAAGCAAAACCCCAAATAAACTTCAGTGAAAAATTGTATGCTTTGATCTGTAATCAGACTCCCACAGTTCTTTCTCTGGAAGTTAGCATTCTTTCTCATAAGTCCTTTAGAATTGTCTGAAATCATTGTATTGCTGATAAAAGCTACATCTTTCACAGTGAATTATTCCATATGTTGCTTACTATGTACCATCTTCTCATGGTTCTGCTTAGTTCACTTTGCATCAGTTCATGAAGGTCTTTCCAGCTCTTTCTGAAATCATCCTGTTCATAATTTCTTATAGCCATAACTCTCCCTCTAATGTTATCATTCCATAACTTCTTATACTTCAAAGTTGATTCTATCCAAATTTATATCCCGATTCATACCCTGGTGGCTGTTATCTATTGAGCCCCTAGGATATTCTCTCTCCTTTCTTAATAAGCACAGGGCCTTTCTCATATGTTCCCTCTCCCTCTAACTCTTGACTTCAACATAAATTTTGATACTTCCTCAAATACCTTAACTTACCATTTCTTTAATCACTCAAGTTCCATGACATATTCCTATAGACCAGCTCAGAATCATGAAGGGACTGTTAAATCCTTGATCTTAACATCATTTCCCTTGTTGGGCTTACTACCCTCTCTTTCCAGTCTTTGCTTCCTTTTTTAACTCTTATCTTCTATTTAAGAAGCAATACTTAGTACTAGCTCCAAGGCAAAGGAGTGAAAAGGGGGAGGCAATTGGGGTTAAGGGACTTGCCCAGGATCACACAGCTAGGAAGTGTTTGAGGCCAGATTCGAGCCTGGGACCTCTCATCTCCAGGCCTAGTTCTCTACCCACTGAGCCATCTAACTGCCCCAAGCCTTTACTTCTTAGTGAACCTATTTTCTTCTCTCAAGTTCTTTTCTTTCTTGTCCTTATCACTAGTCATACCTTGAAAAAACACAGCCTTGATTTATTCTTGTTAGATGGCACAATGGATAAAATGCTGAACTTAAAGTCAGGAAGACCTGAATTCAGATTCTACTTCAGTCTCTAGCTGTCATTTAATTTCTTGAAGACTTGCTTTTTTCATTTGTAAAATGAAATTAATAATAGCATCTACATTACAGGGATATTGGGAAGATTAAATGAGATAATGTATCTAAAATGTTTTACCAACTTTGAAGTGCTATATAAATGCTAATTATTATTGTTTGTCTCCTTCATTTATATGAACTGGAGATGGTCACTAAACTATGTTGATTGGATCCTTTATAGATTTATATTTAATTTCAACTGTGTCTTTACTACAGCAAGGCAATCCATTTACTCCCTTCTAATTGATTCTCTAGCCCATTCAGCACAGCAACTGTTCTGAACTTTCCCTCATCCTCAGATCTCTTACAACATTCAACCCACCTCTCCTCTTAGTTGAGATATGTTCATTTCGCTTTTCTGAGAAAATGGAGGCCATTAACTACTAGCTTCCTATTCTTTCTCTCACCTTAACTCACATCTTTCTAGCGTCATCTCTCAGCATCTCATACTTTATTCTCTTCTGGAGAGGTAACCTTTCTACTTTCCTTGTACCCCATCCCTTTACATCTTCTACTCCCATCTTCTCTGACTGTCTCGTTAAAAATCCCTCCTCTTCTAATTGTGAATCTCTCCTTATAATTTGGTTATTTCCCACTGCCTAAAAACATAATAGTAAGAGCTAGTGTTTATATAGCACCAACTATATGTTGTTGTTGTTCATCCTTCATTTTAAAGAGGACCAATGACATTATGGGATGATGTCTTGACTTGCTCATAAGTTGAATTTAAATGGGACAGAGTCTGCACAATGTCATCTGCCTTACTCTTTCCTCTAGTCATTGAAGTTCAATTGTAAGATAAAAATCAGGACCATTGATTATGGTTCAGGTTGCAGTAGATAACTTTGGCATCTTTGACATCTGACCAAGCTCTAAGCATGCCAAAGCACCTACATCCACCATCTTCATGGCCATTGGAACAAATTATTATCATCTGCCCATTATATTGGGGATTTCTTCACATGCTCAGGATAGACATGCCTTTAACTCACTGATTACGTGTGAGACTTTTTAGTTATTTTCAACCTATTTTAGCCCCTCTGCTGAGGTGGTTTTATTGTGGTGTGGCCACTGTACATGCTAAAGCTTCTTGAAGCCACAGGTGAGAGTTGAGTGACAGGTAAATGTCAAAGGTAGATGATGAGCAGCCCTGAAAAGGACTTGGGAGCCCTTATATCAAAGGTGTTAGTCTTCCCTCCATACCACACTCACCCCACTATGTGCTAGTACTAGGATAAGCACTTTACACATATCTCATTTGATCCTTATAATAATCCTATGAGAGAGGTGTTAGTATCCCTATTTTACTGATGAGGAAAGTGAAACAAACACAGGTTAAGTGACACACCCAGGATTACACAGTTAATAAGTAACTGAGAGTAGATTTGAACTTGGGTCTTTCTGGCTACAAGAACAGCACTCTATCCAATGCACCACCTAGCTGGCTTCTGTTGGGGGGGGGAGAGTGACTAGATATATCCAGATATATAGAGTGGAAATTCATGATAGGGGCAACAGTTTTAGAAGAACTCAAGTATTTATTTTTCAGATATCTCAAAAAGAGGAAGATCACAGGAGTTCGTGGACTACTTTACCCATCCAGCTACCCAGGACTTAGAAGACACTAATGATTACTGTATCATATGCCTATTTTCTAGTTCCCACAAATCTTTATGAGAACAGTATATGGACGCCTCAAGGATATCCTGGATGAAAACATTTGGAGGGAAGAGGCACCCTTTTACAGATGATTTACTGCCACAAACTACATCAATTCTGGAATTACAGTACAACAAACCACATTTTACCCATCAGCCTAGATGATCTGCTTCTCTCTGCTTTTATCAACAGCCTGCAGGCAGCTTCAAAATGACAGAAAAGCTGGGACAGTTCTCAGGGTTATTGCCCATGTCTGCCTCTTTCTGGCCCTATGAAACAAACACTGCCTACTTTGGTCCCAACAACTTGAAGGCCAAGGATATTAGATCTCATCCTCCCTCCAGGGTTTTGCAGCATTTTTAAGGAGATTGAGGGGGCAGGGTATCTAAACCTTCTGCAAATGGCTTCAGTCCCCACTGTTGGTATTCCTTCAAGTGTAGGGGAGATTTCCCTATACCTCAATTCCATTAGCCATTAACAATTAGATTGTATTTTATATAGAAATATTTACTCAAAGACATATCACAAATATACATACTTACTCCCCCAAGATGTGGGGGACATAGTCCCCCTTTCTCTTGCACCTTCTTAGTTTCTGGGGAAAGGAACAGGATTAGGTTCATGGCTTAACCCAGTTCCCATGAGCATTGTCCCATTTCCATATCCAAAAGTCTGGAGCCCAAGTCCCAAGTACTCAAGCTTCCCAGGGCTTTCTTGCCAGGCTAGTTGATAGTATCAATCCTGCCTACAATCCTGGTTCTGAGAGGGTCATGGCTTGAACTCCTGGTCCCTTGGGGATCACCCAGATAATAAGGAAAAGAAACAAACATCCCATGGTCTATTTCTTGGAGCCAGAGTAAAAGGGAGGGAGCAAGAAAAAGAATGCCCTTTCCCTCTTACCAGTTCAGTTCTTGATGCCCAAACTTTGGGTGAACTTTTAAGGATTCAGGTAGCCAGTCAAAGGAGGCTACTTTCACCCATGTGGTAGGGGATGAGAACCACCATTTAAGATGATCTGGACTTACTTCAATGGTTCCTTGAGAGCACCTCTATATTAGGTAGACTGGACATACCCAGCCCAGTCCAGGTTACACCATTAAGTCAGATGTCCTGGCTTCCTTAATATTTACTTTTTTAAAAATTAAACTTTCCACTTTTTAGTCAAGAAAACCTTTCATTCCTACTCTTCTTCACCCACCATTGAGGATGAAAGAAAAACAACACCTCTATTTTAAAAAAAATGTATATATATATATATGTATCTTCAAGCAAAAATAATTTCTGTACCAGCCCCATCCAGAAAAAAATCATGTCTTAATCTATTCTCTGAGGAAGTCTTTCTGAGTGTCTTCAAAGGAGTATTTTTCCTGCAAAGGATATGCAGTACAACCAGGATGAGATACCGGGGTTTCTGGAAGTTGGCCATGACCATATTGCCCCTAGTATATGTAGAATAAGATGTTTTCCCCAGGACCTTGAGCCTGGAACATATGTTGAGGAGGCTTAGATTACAGTGTTGTTTTCACAATAAAAGCTGAGACAGGTTGCTGGGTGCCTTGATGTCACCTTTCATTCGTCTTCTGAGGAGGGTCCTGGAGAACCATCTCCCATCAACACTGGGAGACATCCTGGTTCTAGCCTCAGTTCCCTCTGGTTCATGGTTGTAAAGGGTGAATCCCCAAATAATAAAATACCCAAGTCAGCTGCCAAATTTTATGGTGATTTAATTGATATCGTAGAGAAGATTTTAAGAAGAAGGAGGAAAAAAGGGGCTAATACCGGGCAAGAAGATAGGACATCTAGAAAGTAAGGGTTTGAGTGTGAAGGAGGAAAGAATCAGCCTAACCTCCAACGAGGCTTAGCTAAGATGCCCGAACCTGAAATCAGCTCCAGGGCAAACTCACCATCCAACACTCCAAGATGTCAGAATGCTTAGCATGCTGCCAGCCAGAGTCATCTCTCCAGGGAAAAAGAGAAAGAGGCAGAAACTGACGTGCCTTATATGGACATTTTTATGTCACTCTTCTGCATCTCATCTGTACCAATGAGGACTTAGCTTGACTTAGGACAACCCAGAGGTCTGTCCTTTTTTTGCACATGTCTGTTGAAGGCCATCTCTTCAGATAATTAAATCTTGAGTTTGATGCAGACCTTTCAAAATCTTGTTAAACTGAGTAGAGTAGAGAATGTGGAGTTTCCAAGACCTGATTCTGTTATTCCAAGTATCTCCATTGCTATTGATCAGGAAATGCTAAATCAGATCTTCTAAAGAATGGTCTGATTAGGGTGGAATAGTTTTAAAATTCACATGGTATCACCTTGGACAATCCACTTCCACTTGAACTTTCGAAGCCTAGATTCCTTATGTATCAAATGTACTAGATGATCTCTGAGATCCCTTCCAGCACTAACATTTTATTACTCTATGATATTCACCGCTCTTGCTGCTCGAGAATCTGTCACCAATGAGTACAATAAACATACTTTCCCACTGCAGACAGATGTTTGGTAATTATGTTTTGTTTACAAATCTTTTTTAATTAGCTATTATTTTAAGGCTTTAATTATGGCTTGTAAAAGCTTCGGGAAATGAAATTTCCTTTCAAAATATTGGAAGAATCGATTCCCTCCTTCTGGCTTGTCAATCGTACTGGTGACCTCCATTGACCTCTCCGATAGGATGTTTCCCTTCTATTGACCTTTCTGGAGGCTGGTTCCCTTCTGCTGATATCTTCTGAAGTTTGGCTAACCTACCCAGACCTACCCCATCCTAGTGCCCTCTTGTAGCCTCTTCAGGGCCACTTTTCTCCCTTTGACCTCTTCAAGGTCTTTTTGTTCTCTTTCTGCTATCTCTGGGGGCTAGTTCCTTTCTTCTATCCTCTCTATGGGTTGTTTCCTTCCTGTAAACTTTTTGTGGGCTGGTTTCCTTCTTCTCTCCTCCCTATAAGCTGGTTCTTGTTCTCTAATCTCCCCAGGGCTTGTTCCTTCCCTCTCACCTTGCTGTTTAGATGGTTTAGCCATGTCTAATTCTCTGTGGCCCCATTTGGGATTTTCTTGGCAAAGGTTGTGGAGTGGTTTGCCATTTCCTTTCTAGTTCATTTGACAGATAAGGAAACTGAGGCAAACAGTTACATGACTTGCCCAGGGTCACAGAGCTGTTAAGTATCTGAGCTAGATTTGCATTCAGGAAGGTGAGTCTTTCTGAATCCAGACCCAACATTATACATTGTACCACTTAGCTACCCAAAGGCTAGTTCCCTCTATTTGACCTTCCCAAGGGCTTGTTCATCTCTGACCAGAGAGAGCCATTAGGGCATCATCCCATTCTTGCTACTTTCCCTTCCCCTTCCTCCCATCTTGCAAAGTCCCTGTGGTTCTATTTCTCTCCATGCTTTTTAATTTAAAAATCTCACATGCTGGGTTAAAGTGTTGTGGGAGAAAACAACACTGCTATACATGCACACAAGCTAATTATATTGGTTAATTCTCATAAAAAGTTTTGAGAGATTGCTAAAGACTCAGGTTTAAAAAAATCCAAAGGGGGCAGCTGGGTAGCTCAGTGGATTGAGAGCCAGGCCTAGAGACGGGAGGCCCTAGGTTCAAATATGGCCTCAGATACTTCCCAGCTGTGTGACCCTGGGCAAGTCACTTAACCTCCATTGCCCAGCCCTTCCCACTCTTCTGCCTTGGAGCCAATACACAGTATTGACTCCAAGACAGAAGGTAAGGGTTTAAAAAAAAAATCCAAATAGGTAAATTGATAACTTGTGGAAGCTTTGTGAGTTAAACAATTCTCCCATTTATTAGGGGCTCCGTGATCATGTACTAGCCTAAGCAACATAGGGTGAGAAGGCTGAGGGCTTCAGCCTCGGGCCCTTCAAACCTCCTGTCTGTCCAGAATGAGGGCCCCTGCAAAAGGTGCTGACTAGCGAAGGCCCAAGCAGGTGCTCAAGGCAGAGTGGGGCTGAGCTGGGACACTTGAGTGGCTCCATCCTCAATGTCAGCAGAAGCTCTCTCAAGCAGCTATTGGAACAACTATCACCCTGGAAAATTGCCTCCCTTTTTGTGTGTAATCCATTGGTGTGTATATTATTTTATATATAGCAAGATATGTGCCACTTTCTACACTTACAGATGTCATTTCATACATGCATGTCATTTAATACATATTTAGACATTTTTGCGTTCAGGAAGAATATCACGAATTGCTACTGGGCTAAAATGGGAATTAAACATTCTGTTTTGGGGGATAGAAAGGAGACAGAGCCCTAGACAATGACATGAAGCTGTTATATAAGGTGTGGAGTGGGGTGGAGGGAGGGAGGAGCCCACCCTAGTCTGCCATCTGGTAATTGTCAACTTTCATTAATTATTATTGCTAAGTAGGTGCCAAGTTCTGCTGTTTCTACGTTGCTGAGGTACTTCAAGTGCTTTTAGCACCCTCTAAATTTAGACCCCCGGGGGAAAGTCCTTGTTGACTCACCCTAGTTATGTCTCATGTGGATTCTTTACCAATGGCAGAACTTCAAGGCCACTTTTAGGGAATAATGTAGAGCAGGGGTCATACATGTGACCTACTGGGCACTTAAATGCTACTCAAATGGGATTAAAATGTAATCAAAATGAATAAAAATACAATAGAATATATATATATATATATATACAGTGTTAATGTATAATTTTCCAAGTCAACATGTGACTTGCAGGGATCTGTATGTATATAGTTTAGTGGCTCCCTTTCAATATGAGTTTGGCATTACTAATGTAGAAGGATTCTTGCTTAGGCTAGACTAGATGTCCTCCGAGGACTTTCCCAGTCCTGAAATTCTGTGGGCTTTTTTTTTTAGACCAGTCAGTTCAGGAACTGCTTTTTCAATGTTTTCTAGTGATTTCTTCCTGTAATCACCTCTTGCTTTGGATTGGGGTTATCAGGATTCAGCTCCCCTGCAGTAACGGAATTCATGTTCTTTCTTTCCTTTCCTTTCTCTTGTTCCATAAGAGCAATAGAAATGCTCTTTCAGGTGTCTTAAATGAGATTTATTACAAGTCAACCCAGAGGGACTACACAAGGGAGGAAGAGGGGAAAGCTTACATAACACAGAAAAGGCATACCAGTAAAAATGCTTTTAAATACTAATCCTAATTCTCTATGCCAACTATAAGGAATTTAGTCCTTACTTTTTCCTAACTGAATTTAATTCAATGAACATTTGTTATTCACTTATAAAATGTAAAACGTTATTCTAGGCTTTAGCTATAAAAAAGACAGAAATGAAACAGTTCTTGCTCTCAGGGAACTTACTTTCTACTTGGGAGTAATGGTATAAATGAGTACCAGATAGTATACATATATATGCAAAGTTAAGTATGTATATATATATATGTATATATATATATTTAATGTCAAACTGAAATAGAAAGGGGGCCACAAAACTATAAATAAGTGTACAGTGGTGCCTTGATACACGAGCAACTTAAGTCACCAGCAATTTGAGATGGAAGCAGTCACAATTCAGATTTTTTTTGTTTTAAGTCGCAAGTGGATATTTGAATCATGAGCTTCCACCACCCTCCACTACAGAACTTGCAAAACTTTTGATTTCATAAGTTACACGAGGCTGTCTCATTTAGATCAGTGTTTATCAAAGACCGTGTGAGCATCTGTATTGAATTGCTTTTGCTTTCTTCTTTATTTGTATCTTTATTATTATTTTTTTGGACAAATTTCTTAACTTTTAACCATGGGTCCTGACAATGGAGGAATTTAAGGAATTACAGCAGCAGCAACATACAGAGGTTTTGTAGGAAATTAGCGGGAAGGAGCCTAAGTTGGATGTGGTAATCAGTCCAATTAAGAAAGGAAATGTTGAGAATTGGGGGAAAAAAATGAAACAGTTTATTGAAAAGACACACCCAGAAAAAGTTGCAGCAGGTAGTGTGTTGGAGCCGTGTAATGGCACTTATTTCACAGATTATCAAAATGTTCTGAAAGGGAGGAAGAAACAAACTTCCATGGAAAGGGTTTTGTTGAAACGGCCTCTAAGTGAAATCAAGGAAAGTGTGACAAGACAACCAAAATTCAGTGAAGAAAATGATGATAATTAAGTAAAGTTAAAAAAATAGCAATTAAGTTTAGCAATGAAGGTACATATTGTAAATAACGTGTAAGGTCAATTTTGCATTTAAATGTAACGTTATGTGTGTAGAGAGCAAGTTATGTTAAGGGATAGCACATGAAATGAAAACCTCCACCAGTGTCTTCACCTGACCTTGAAGGTAAATAACATTTCCTAAGAAATTTTATTTCTTTACATTCTTTTTTATTATCTATAGATATATTTATTTGTTGTTTTAAAAGTGCATTTTCATATTTAAAAGCATATAAAACAAAAAAATATGTGGTTTTTTTGAGGCCAGAATGAATTAATTGTATTTCCATTAATTTAAATGGGAAAATTTGATTTGACTCATGAGCAAATTGAGTTACAAGCTTGTCCATGGAATAAATTAAACTCGTGTGTCAAGGTACCACTGAATTGACAAAGCTGATACAAAGTAAATGCAGAGAACACCAAGATCTTTTTTTTTAAACCCTTACTTTCTGCCTTAGAATAGATACTAAGTATTTGTTCCAAGGTAGAAGAACAGAAAGGGCTAGGCAATGGGGGGGGGGGGTGTCAGTGACTTGCACAGAGTCAACCAGCTAGGAAGTGTCTCAGGCCACATTTGAACCCAATATCTCCCATCTCCAGCCCTGACTCTATCCATTGAGTCATCTAGCTGCCCCACGGAACACTAAGATCTTATAGGAGGGAGGAGAGAGTAATCAGTACCAGTACTCCAACTAAGCCTTGAAGGAAGGAAGGAAATACAGCAGTTCTAGGAGGCAAAGGGGTATAGGGTGGTAGTGATGTGAAATGAGAGACAGACTGATTTGAGAAATGTTGAAAAGGTAAATCCACAACACTAGGGAAATGATTCGATGCAGGGGACAGTGAGTGAGAGTAAGGAAGGTCAAAGGGTCAACTTTAAAATTGTACCTGGGTCTTGATCAATGACAAGTTAAACCCAGTGGAATTGTGCGTCGGATATGGGAAGGGGGTGGAGGTAGGGGAGGGAAAGAACATGAATTTTGTAACCATGGAAAAATATTCTAAATCATCTAATTAAATAAAATAAAAAAAATAAAATTGTACCTGGGTGAATGGAAGAATGGCGCTGTACTTGATGGAAATAGGTTAGGAGGAGGTCTACTCCTAAAATAGGAGCAAGATAATGAGCTCTGTTTTAGACATGTGGAGTCTGAGATACCTATGGGATATCTCCAGAGTTAGTAGGCAATTGGAGGGTGAGATGGAGCTTAGGAGAGGAGAGTTGAACATGTAGATTTCTGCCACGGTTGCTGATGAGATGATCCATAGAAATAGTGTAGATAGGGAAAAGGAAAAAGCCCAGGATGGGGTCCTGGGGTGCCACACTCAGAGTGGGCAGAACATGGATGGTGAACTTTCAAAGGAAACAGAAGATCTAAGAAGGGGAAACACTGGTGGTACTCTAGGGCATTTATTTGGTAAGAAAGACCCTATCTCTGGAACGATGATGGTACTCAGTACCAACAGGGCTTCAAATGATTAGTCATTGTCCTAACTGGTATCTGGGAAATTAGGGTTGTGGGAAGCATGTGGGATCCAAGATCACAAGTGGAGGAACAGAAAGGAGGATTTGGGCACATTAGGGTTTATAGACATGATTTACAAAGAGTAGCTACTAACAGTTCACTTTTTAAAAACCCTTAGTTTCTGTTTTAGAATCAAAAATAAATATCTGTTTTAAGGCAAAAGAGTTGTAAGGGCTAGGCAGCTGGGGTTAAGTGACTTCCTCAGGATCACACAGCTAGGAAATATCTGAAGTCAAATTTGAAACTAGGACCTCCTGACTCTAGACCTGGCACTCCCAGCCACCTAGCTGCCCCTTGAAAGTTCACTTTAAAACCAAATGAGGGTGGGGGCAGCTGGGTAGTTCAGTGGATTGAGAGCCAGGCCTAGAGACTGGAGGTCCTAGGTTCAAATCTGGCCTCAGACACTTTTTGACTGTGTGACCCTGGGCGAGTCACTTAACCCCCATTGCCTAGCCCTTACCACTCTTCTGCCTTAGAACCAATATAAAGTATTGATTCTAAGATGGAAGGTAAGAGTTAAAAAAAAAACCCACAAATGAGGGAGCAGCTAGGTGACTCAATGGATTGAGAGTCAGGCCTACAGATGAGAGGTCCTGGGTTCAACTATGACCTCAGACACTTCCTAGCTGTGTGACCCTGGGCAAGTCACTTGACCCCCATTGCCTAGTCCTTACTACTCTTCTGCCTTAGAACCAATACACAGTAGTGATTCTATGATGGATGATAAGTGTTAAAAAATTGAAGAAAATTAATAGCCAGCTTTGTGTCCAGGTTAGCCTCTCTTCCCACCTTGTACCCCTTTTCATGGAGATGTCATTAATGCCCTCATTTAGGGTGAGTTTGGTTTCATTTGGGCTAGAATGTGGCTGCTGATGTAAATAGAGAATCCCAGTTTTAGGCTGAATGAATACTTTATTGATATAGACTCAAACCTTAAAGCTAGAAAATGGGATTTTGGAAATAATTTAGAATCATACTTTTTTGTAAGTGAGGAAACTGGTAAAAAGTAGCATTTCATTTCTTCTCACAACAACGCTGAGAGGCCGGTGCTCTTTTTATCCCTGTTAACAGCCGAGGAAAGTGAGGCAGACAGAGATAAGTGACTTGTCCAGACATCCCGGGTTAGCTTTAAACTCGGGGCTTCCTGACACCGTTTCAGTGCTCAGTCTATTTGGATACTTAGCTGCTTCCAAAGCCCATTTCTAGAGGCTCCGTTCAAAGAGGATATTCGAGGGCTCGAGGTCCTGCTGCTCTTTTTTCACTTCATGACTTTCATGACAATTTCGTTACTGCCCTCTCTGTCCCATCTGGAACATCTGTCCCATCCTGTGAGGGTACAGAGAAGCTTTAGAGCTGACCCACGCTTCATTTGGGCTCAACACTTATAGCTTTCTAGTTGTCAGGCAGAAAAAAAGTTAGCTGCAATTTCCATTATGGCCACTAGATGGCAAGCAACATTCATAATTCTGGGGTCTCCCCGGACTGTATCACTGAGTTGCCTTTAGATGTGGGTCAGAGGCCCTTTTCTCACTCTGGGAACCTGCTGACCTGGAAAACCCGGCTCGCAAATGCTTCCCAGCTTTTCCTCACTCAAAAGTCTGATTTAATCAATGAAGAACTGAAGCCCAAGGATCCCCGAGCCGCTTATCTAAACCCAAACCCTCAGTGTCTAACCCACTGCATGTCACATGGCCAAGTTCAGACTCTCTTTTATTTTCAGTAAAGATGGAGCATGGAGGAACTTTAAAGCGGGGAAGGATCCCAGGAAGGAGCTTGTCAGACAGCCTCCTCCCCCTAGATGAGAAAAATGAGGTCCGGAGGGGAAGTGATTTTCCTAAGGTCACACAGTCAATCAGTAGAGCTGAGCCTAGAAAGGATGTTTCTACACTTCACTGTACCCCTTCTCCAATTTTCCCCATCTGTCAGAGACACAGTTCTTGTATTCTAGACTTTAGATTCCAGCTTATGAGAAAGAACCTGAGAGAAAGAACTGGGGAAGTTGAAAAGCAAAAGAAAACCATATGACTCATCGCTTATCACTTGTATATATGGGCATATGATTTGGGGTTTGGACTTTAAAAGATTGATCTATAGCAAAATGAATAATATGGAAATTGGTATCAAGTGATAACATTTGTACAACCCCATGGAATTGCTTGTTGGCTCTTGAAGGGGAGGGGAAGGAAAGAAAATGAGTCATATAAACACGGAAAAATGTGAAAAAAAAATTATTGTCCATTTTACGTTCATATATGTGACTAAATCTTGATTTTCTTTCTATTTTTCCATGGGGGAAAGGTGTCCCCACACACAGAAGTATATTCCTCATTTGTACAGGAATTAGAAAAGTCCCCCTTCTCACAGTTTACCCCTAATTATCTCTTTTGGCTACTGGATGGATTGTTCACATCATCCTAGGTGAGTATATGGAGATAGCACTGCATTCTTCAAGTCCTCTAGCTTCATGGCGCATTTTAAGAGGTGGGGAGAGGGTAAGACCCAAGACCTAGCTACAAAAACAAACACAAACACCTCTTTATACTCTTTTTCTATCTCACATTGGATCATAGAGCATAGATTGTGGAATTGAAATAACATTGGTCAAGATTTAGTTCAATATTTCCATTTTACAGATGGAAGAATCAAGGTGCAAAGGAACATGGCTGCCTCACTTTAGTTAACTACAGGCTTATCTTAGAAACAGATTTTGAGCCTCTTCCCTCAAGAAGTTTATGGTCTAGTTGATTGGAACCTAGATATAAATATATGCAAAGGTAAATGGCAATAGCAGGTATCAATAACTATTCAAGGTAATAGTAGAAGAAATGACATAGGACCAAATGCATGATTAATTAATGAATTTGTTACATAGTCCATAATTATTATGGGAGAGAAATAGGGGATGGCATGTTAGGCTTGGTTGGTCAAGAAACATTTGACAGAGAATTGAATAGACAGAGATAAGTGTGTATTTGGAGGAATAGGTTGGGGGTTGGGAGAGGAGGAGGCATCCTAGCATTATGGGACTATGGATAATAACATTACAGAGTCAGGAAAATGCAAGGTTTGATGGGAAATTAATTCATAGAGCTGAATGGTACAGGAGTCTCAAGTTGGAGTCAGGTGGAACTGACACAAAAACCAATTGTTAAATTTTGAGTGGGTTCATTTGCACCTCAGAAACAAGCAAATGCTATGCATCAGGGCTTGTTTTTATCATTTTATTGATTATCTAGATCTAAGAAAGTGTTGGAGAAAAATTTAATAATGTTGATTAAACCAAAAAGTGTGTCATATGTCAATTTCTTTTGAAAACTAGTTGTCAAACTTTTACCATCACTTCTATTAAGATTAAAATACTCTGTAGACTGTATCTTAATTTATAGTTATTTATTAAATAATTTAAAAAATGGGCCAGAGAAAAAGAAGGCACCAGTCACATGTGGCCAGATGTTCTCTCAGAAGCGTCCTCCTCGAGCTGGTGGGCCACCTTCATAGCCAGCCCTCAGGCACACTGGCACTCCCTTCACCAGCCCTGAGTCCAACAGTGGTGTGTGCCAAGCCAGCTTGCCCACAATGGCACTTTCTGAGCAGTCTTTCCTGAGCCAGCCACCCCAGCCCCATCACAGGACTGTCAGCCATTTTCCTAGTCACCTCCTCTGTCCATGGTACTGAGGCAAAAAACAAACAACCCCCCCCCCCAAAAAAAAAAGTCTTACTTCCTTTCTCTGGTTCAATTTATCCTCCTTGTGATGTCCCTTTTCTGAGCCTCTCTGATTTGTTGAACTCTGGCCTCAGTCTGGATTAGAGGTTGGTCTTCTGGATGCCAGGAGTCACCACAAAGTCCTTTCAATTGCCACACAGCATCAGTACAGCATCTCCCAGCACTGCAGGGAGGACTCCACCCATTTCCTCAGAGAATATGGTTCAGAGGTTCAGAAGTAAGATCCTTTGCTTTAAAACCCAAAGTTGCCTTGACAGGCTAGTGTTAAATTTTCATGCTCCCCTGTACTTTTTTGTTGCTCAGTCATTGCAGTCATGACCCACTCTTCATGTCCCATGTATGGTTTTCTTGGCAAAGATACTGGAATGGTTTGCCATTTCCTTTTCCAGCTCATTTTACAGATAAGGACACTGAGGCAATCAGGGTTAAATGACTTGCCCAGAGTCATGAAGCTGGTAAAACCAGAGTTAAACTCTGGGATACTTCAGCCCCAGCACTCTATCTGCCACCTAGCTGCCCATCTGGTCCAATCTCCCACCTCATATATGAATCCCCTATAGAACATGCCTGGCAGCTCATCATCCAGTTTTTCCTTGAAGAATTGCAACGATGAAAAGCTCATTACTTCACAAAAGCTCACTACATCCCATTTCATTTTTGAGGTTTGGAGTACCCAATACCCCTTCTACCTTTTGAAAATTAGAAGTTTTGCTTGTTTTTAGTCTTCTTATACCTCCCTCATTCTCCACAATTGATTCAGTATAGCCAGGAATGTGCCAAAGTGGGACAGTATAGACAGAAAGAAACAGAATGACTTATAAATCCATGATATAGCCCCTGTCAGGAGAAGAACTCTACCTCTGCATATATTGTTATCTAACTTAGCTGTTGTTGTTACTATTCAGTTTTTAGGTGTGTCTTACTTTTAATGACACCATTTGGGCTTTTCTTGGCAAAGATACTAGAGGGATTTCCTATTTCTTTCTCCATCTCCTTTTACAGATAAGAAAACTGAGTCAAACAGAGGTTAAATGACTTGCCTAGGTTCACACAGCTAGTAGGTATCTGAATCATGTTTGAATTTAGATCTTCTCCCAGATCTGGCACTCTATCCACTGCACTAGCTGTCCCAGCTTAATTATGGTTGGTATATTAAAGAGATGTCGAGGTTGGTATGTTGGGAAAAATTTCAGAAGTCTTTGTCCTCCCAAGTTTAAAACGAATTCTATCCTTAGCCACTGTTACAGCTTTGACCTAGCCTGTGTCAGGCTGAACAGGGATAATTTCCCCTCAAATTTCCACAGGCTCTTCTTTGCTTCCCAGGCACTAGTACATACACCTGAGAAACTGGAAGCCTGTCAGAGTTCAGAGACCCATCTCCTTGAATCCTTTTTTTGTGTATTTCATTGTTGATTCATATATTCTTATAGAATTTGATTTAAGGAACGTGTGACTTTGTCCCTCTTTTTTATTTTTTTCTCAAACTCTTACCTTCTTCTTAGAATCAATACAAAGGATTAATTCCAAGGCAGAAGAGCAGTAAGGACTAGACAATTGGGGTTAAGTGATTCACCTAGGGCCATCCAGCTAGAAAGTGTCTGATGCTGAATTTGAACTTAGGACCTTCCATCTATAGTCTTGGCTCTCTATCCACTGAGCCACCAAGCTGCCCCTCTTCCTTAAGTTCTAGAAGTGGAGTCACTCAATAATGATTTTGAGATCATAACTACAAATTCTTTCCATACTTTTGCATATAATTTTTCTGGACTTGTGGACATGAACTTATTTAGAAGAGTAATGTGCTCTCTATTATTTTCTCATTTATTTTATGTTTCAAATGTATATTAACCACTCCATCCTTCCCAATTTCAAGACCTTTCTCATGAACAGAAGAGATAAAAGCAAAATGGTGGTGGTGGGGGCCAACTAGGTGGTTTCATGGATTGAAAGCCAGACTCAGAGACTTGAGGTGCTGGATTTAAATCTGGCCTCAGACACTTCTTGGCTGTGTGACACTGAGCAAGTCACTTAACCTCCATTGCCTAGCCCTTACTGCTCTTCTGCCTTGGAACTAATCCTTTGTATTGATTCTTTTTTTAAACCCTTACCTTTTGTCTTAGAATCAATACTGTGTGTTGGTTCTAAGGAGAAGAGCAGTAAGGGCTAAGCAATGGGGCTTAAGTGACTTGCCTAGTGTCACACAGCTAGGAAATGTTTGATGCCAGATTTGAACCTAGAACCTCTCATCTCTAGACCTAGTTCTCAATCCAATGAGCCACCTATTTGCCCCCTCCCCTCAGTATTGATTATAAGTCAAACGATAAGGGTTTACAATTTTTAAAAAGGCACAAATAAATGTAGTTCAGTTCACTCTGTCATCAATTAACATTATTCTAGTTGTAAGCTAGGGTGGGTCCATTCTCTCCCCAATTTCCTGTAGTCTAGAGGATATGTCTGTCTAGGCACAGTGTACCTTGCTTTAAGGTTATTATGAACTCTCAGATGACATGATCACTTTCATCTAAGTTTGGTGCCACCTCTATTCAACAACCAGTTTTTCTTTGCAGATGAGAATTAAGTCAATAATAACATTCCCACTCATTGCCTTTGAGAGATAAAATCAACAGCAATTCAAAAATTTATTCAATATTCTGCTTCTAAAGGAATGAGAATTTCAGCAGATGTCTGGAGAGTTGAAATCTCCCATTACTTCTGTACCATTTCTCAGAGTCAGTTTTGTCATAGTCATTAGGGAGCCCTCATCTACATATTCCATTTGTCCTGGCAAATGATATCCACAAGGATGTCACTTCTGCCTATGCTTTCATCTTCACTCAAACGTTCTCCATCAGATTCCAGTCCTCAGTATCCTGAATTTTATACAGAAACTCATTTTGGCCCCTGGGATAGTGATTTTGGACCATGACAACCCTTGAATAGGATGTACAAAAGAATGAAAGAATTGAGATTTGTATTGATGGGGGGGAGTACCCTCATTGAGAAAATCATGAAACCCAGAAATTTTGAATGAGCAATTCCTTCTAATATCAAGTTCCTACTCTTTTTCTCTTAGAAATTATTGGACATCTCTTACTATTCTTTCTATATTCTATCTATTTTCCCCATGGTATCCAATTTTACAATTTTACCTGGACATTTTTTCCATCTCTCACTCCAATTTTATTTTTAAATCTAGGACATTTCCCTGTTTCTGTCCTAGTACTCAGTATCCTTCTCTAGAGATAAGAAATTGGGGAAAACTCAGTTTTAACTTTGCACAATTCAGATAGGCAACTCTGGGCTAGATAAAAACCACAACATGATCATTGCCTACTCCCCCAATTCTGGTGCACATAATGAGACAGAAGAAGCAATGATCCTGGAGTGTAGACACCTATACAATTCAGTAGGACTCAGATTAGAAGCAGTACTATAGGGTAGGATATTATAGTTGTGTATTAACTACAATCAGTCTTTCATGTGAACTAATGTCATTCTCATCACTTACTCTTTCTCAGCCCCAAGTATAGGATTGTTTAGTTCAAACTCTACCTGTTATCTATCTCCCCTAATTTCTACACAACTGAAGCACCAGAATAATTAGTCTCTACTCACTTAGCCAGAATCTAATAACAAGAAATTTAATTGGTGTGAATGTTGAGTTTGAAAAGGCAAATTCTTGGAGAAGCTGTGGATGACTAGATCACAATTTGTCTCAAAAATATCTGGGGGATTTAATGGATGGCAAGTTAAGTATAAATCAATGGTAAGAAAAGACTATTGTCTTTACACTAGGGAGATGGTAGTTCCAGAAAACTGCCCTGGTGAGACCACATTGGATGACTATATTTGATTCTGAGTGGTGTATTTTAGGAAGGACAAATTGTATATTTAGAGAAGAGTGACCAGCATGAAGAAAGACATTGAGATCATAGTATGTGAAGATTATTTTTTAAAAAAATTATTAATGATTAGCTTGGAGAATAGAAGACTTGGGAAAGATAGATGGACAGCTGTCTTAAAAAAACTCAAGCAACTTTCATGTAATATAGGAATTAGACTTGTTCTCTTTGGCCTCAGAGGCAGGACTAGGAACAAAATTCCTTATGGGTGAGGATTGGGATTTTTTCTTTTTTCTTTTTTATACTCCCAGAACTTGGTACAAAGCCTGGCACATTTTTGCTATTGTTCAGTCATTTCAGTTGTACCCTGCTCTACATGACCCTATTTGGGATTTTCTTGGTGAAGATATTAGAGTGGTTTCCTATTTCCATCTCCAGCTCACTTTACAGATGAGGAAACTGAGGCAATTAGAGTTAAGTGACTTGCCTAGGGTCACACAGCTAGTAAGTGTCTGAGGCTGGGTTTAAACTTGGCTCTCCTTGACTTCAGCCTGGCACTCTATCCATTGTGATATCCATCTACTCTTTACCTGGCACATAGGAGGTGAATGAGTGAAGTCACAAAGAGGTAGATTTTGGCTCAATGGAAGGACAGGATTTCTCAGAATTTCCAATATACAAAAATAGTCTGAGTCTTAGAATTCTTAGCATAAAGTTGTAACTTCCTTCAAAGTACTGCTCAGGTGCTCCAGAGAGAGATTGCAGTTAGAGAAATATCTGAAGCATCAGCATAGCAGTTATCACTGAAGTCAGGTATGCAAGCTGAGAGAAAGAGCCAGTGAGAGAAAGAGAAGGGGGAGTAGAAGGAAGAGAAAGAGAGGGAGGGAGAGAGTACTCGTTTTTAGTGGGTGAAAGATGTGATTCTCAAACAACTTTGGAAATTTATAGAATGGACTCTCAGACAGGTATAGAATAAATATAGCCCTAGGCAGTGTCAGGAAAGTTCATCATCATCACAAATTCACTTCATCCCGGAAGACTGACCATCTCTCTCCCTCTGCCCCTTTTGGGTAGAATCTCAGAAATGCTAATTTTTAATGGATGAAGGGAGTTACTGTCACATCACTCCTGGAATTGATAGGGTGGAGGACTCAGACAGGTGATAAATCACAGATACAGCCCTAGGGAATGTCAGGAAATTTTCATCATCATATACTCCCTTAATGCTAGAAGACTGACCATCCTCTCTCCTCCTCCCCCTTTGGGGGTAGGACTTGGGAATACTAATTTTTAGTGGTGAGAGATATGACTCCATCACCACTCCTGAAATTGGTGGAGTGAAATCACAGACAGGTGATACATCACAGATATATCCCTAGGCAGTGTCAGGAATAGTTCATCAACACAGACTCACCTAAAACTGGAAGACTGACCATCCTCTCCACTTCCCTCCTCCACCTCCATCCCCTAGCCAATGAAGAGGTATGAAATACAGCCATGATACATAAGTGTGCAGTTGAGAGGAAAACTCACATATACCATCTCTCTTGGCTTCCTTTCCAGGAGTCAAGGAGTTGCATTTTGGAGGAGATACAGAGTCACATACCACATGAAGGAAATATCCTGGAGCTTCTTACAATGCAACAGTGCCTTTTATGAACCCCAGAGGCTCACTTGAAAATGCTGCAAAATTCCACAATAGTTGCCAGTTTATAACTTTAAGTGGACCAATCCAGCACTATTTTACCTCCTTAGTCCCCTGACAGTACAACACAGCTCAGTTATGGGTAGCTTAGTGCTATTCTTTACCAAATGCTGACTTCTCTCACAGTTAGTTAAACTTCTATCACTACGGGGGAGGTACAAACAAGAGGACCAACAAGAGTTAGTAAAGGATTCAGACCAAGTTTAGTAGAGA
Organism: Monodelphis domestica; assembly: GCF_027887165.1. Classification (NCBI taxonomy): domain Eukaryota; kingdom Metazoa; phylum Chordata; class Mammalia; order Didelphimorphia; family Didelphidae; genus Monodelphis; species Monodelphis domestica. Next base: position 172,581,074 of record NC_077233.1, on the reverse strand, counting down.
TTTAGGAAAACTGGGACATTATATTGTCATAGAATTCAAGGCAAGAGAGGTTCACGTAGGATAGAGGTGGTCATTAGTGCTAAGATAGAGTAGAGTGGATATGAACTTGGAAAGGGACACTGTGAACTTGGAAAGATTAGGGCATGGGAATCGTGACTGACTATATGGATCCATATTGACAAACCTATGGCATGTGTGCCAGAGGGGGCTGCTCCCTTACCCCTTTCCACGTGTGCCTGAGGACATTTCTCACATCATCTGCCTCTCTGCCCAGAGGCCCAATGGGGGCACTTCCTTCCTCCCCTTTCTGGGGTAAGGCAGGGGCTCACATGCAGGGTGAGGGTTGCAGTTTGGGCACTCAGCCTCTAAAAGGTTCACCATCACTGATATAGGTAATAGGATTGTGAGGATTCAGAAGCAGAAGCAGAGATAATGGACTATTCATTTGAGAAGTGTGAATTCTTTCCCTCTTTCCCTTTTAAAGCATCAAGGAAAGCTACCAACTAGGCAATCTACTGTTGCTCTTTTTTTAAATATGAATACATATTGTTTCTAGAATGACCCTTGGAGGCAGAATGGATGGAGAGATAGATAAATAGACAGACAGATAGACAGACAAAAAGAGAGAGACAGAGACAAAGAGAGATATGGATGAGATAGATGACATGTTTATTATGTGCCAGGCACAATCCCAAGTACTGAGAATACAAAAATACAGTCCTTGCCATTAAACAGCTTACATTCTAAATGGGGAAGACAGTGTATAAAAGAGAGCTGAAAAGTAGAGAGGAGTTAGGGTAGGGAGAGAAGGCAAGTCATGGTCCAGTTTGAAGTGAAGTGGAAATGGCTGATGTGAGAACTTCCTCAAATGAGAAGTTCCAAGGCAGGAGTTCTTGAGTGTAGGATCCTGGTGCTTCTAGAATTGCCCATGGGCAGATCCAGTGTCCTGAATTTTACAAGACTATCATGGCCCAGATTTTCAGCCAGAGAAATAGAGGTACTTTGAGAGGGAGGGATTTTCTCAAGATTATGCACCAAGCTGTTAGTAACTCAGCCATGCTATGTGATAAGGGAAGCAGGTAGGAAGAGGTTAAGGGGTTTACTGTTTCCTTTATCTTTTCTTAAGTGTCTGTAATCTTGTTTCTTATCCATAGGCTTAGATCAATCTGCCTAGACAAAACTCTTGTGGTAAAGGAAACCTTGCTCCAAGATCATCTTCTTTTCCAGTTTTGATAACTAGCTTATTCTCTTTTACTTCCTGGCTTCCAGACCTTTTCCTGTGTTTACTCACCATGCCTGGCTGCATTTTCTGGGAAATGCTTTAATGTTTCTCACTTCTTCATTGAGCTCCTGTTTCTCAGAACTTTGACTTGCTTCTGATCCCCAAAAGGGAAAATGATACAATGGATAGAACAGGGAGTTCATAGATAACCTGGTTTCTAGTCCCAACTCTGACAGTGAATAGTGGCATGACCTTGGACAAAGTAACTTAATCAGTCACTTTGGGTTTTCAGCCTCTTCTGTAAAGATGAAAGGTTATAGTAGATGATTTGGGATCTCTTCTACCTCTGAGAGATCTAGCCACATAGTCTCAGCTGGAGTCAGTGTCTACTGGCTCATAAGAATTTTTACATTTCCAGCGTGATGGGGCAGCTAGGTGGCTTAGTGGATAGAGTGCAAGGTCTGGGGGTTTGAGGTTCAAATCTGACCTCAGATGCATCCTAGGTGTGTGACCCTGGACAAGTTACTTAACCCCAATTGCCTAGCCTTTACCTCTCTGGAAAGGATTTAAGAAAAACAAGCAAACAAAAAAGAAAAAACAAAACAAACAAAAAGTAAATTTCCAGTCCTGAGCACAAATGCTACAAATAAGTGCCTAATTTGGTGCTTTTTGTTTTGTTTTTGTCTTTTAAATTAAAAAAATTAATCACTTTGTTGATTGTCAACACTTAAAGTGATAAAGAAAATGTTAATAATGAAGGTTAAAATTTAAAGTATCTTGTCAATACATTCTTTTTCCCCCTGGAGAGCCAATTGTTAAACACTTATCAGCAGGCCACCAACCCTTGTTCTATCTTTCTTTCAGCCTTTCCATACATGTGCAGGAGCAGAAGGAAAAAAAGTGAGAATGAGTCATGTACTTTCCATGCCAGTGACATGAAATTCTGGAACCAACTCTTTCTCTGAGAAGGGGAGTAAATTTCCACTCTCTTTTAAAGAAACCTTTTCTCTCCCAAAAGGAACTTCTGGTAATGACCATTGAACTAGCTTTTACTTTATTTATTTAAACCCCTTACCATCTTAGAATCAATACTATGTATTGATTCCAAGGCAGAAGAGAGTAAGGACTAGTCTAGGCAATGGGGGTCAAGTGACTTGTCTAGGGTCACACAGCCAGGAAGTATCTGAGGCCAGATTTGAACCTAGGTCTGTCTCTAGACCTGGTTCTCAATCCACTGAGCTACCCAGCTGCCCCCTAGATTTTACTTTAAATAAAAATCCAAGGTCTATCTTTTTTCATGGCTGAGGTTGACTCTAGCAACCTACAACTTTTATAAGATACCTTGTTGGCAGACTGCTTTAACCAGAGTTCTTGAGAACAGATTCCTAAAAGAGCTTAACAAAACACTTAAAACAAAAACATAGCCAGCTTTTAGAACGATGATTTAATGGACTTCTTCTGAAGGCTTTTATAAATTGGCTTGACAGGTAAGGGTACATGATTCCATTTCTCATGCCATCTTGAAGGGCCAGATGTTGTTGGATGAAGTATCTTGGGGTCAGTAGCATAAAGATTTCTATATTCAACAGGGCCATAGAAGAAGGAATCAGACATTACTATTTTTAAGGCTTTATAAATAACTCACTGGGCCCTCCATGAGAATGAGGAAGAGTGGCAGCATTGAATCAACCTTCATCTTCCTTTCCCTTCGGTCAGTCAGAGTCAGGGACAGTTGATTAAAGGCTTTCTTCTCTCTTGCCCGACTTGCCCATGGAAGGATAAGGCTGAGTCAGGGAGACAGAGAAGGGACATTACTACTGAAGACCACCATTGAACCATGGCCTGATCTGATGTATTTATAATCTTATATAGTGCAGAGAAAAAAATATTACTCAAGAAGCAGTGGGCTAGCCATGTAACTCCATTTGCCTAGCCCTTACTGCTCTTCTGCCTTAGAACTGATACTCAGTCTGGATTCCAAGACAAAAGTTAAGAGCTGGGGTTTTTAGAGTCAGTGGACTTGAGTTGCAAACCCTTTCATTGATGCTTACTAGCTACATGACCTTGGTTTCCTTGTTTTGTAAAATGAGGGAATTGAAGTAAATGACCTCTAAGATTCCTTCTAGCTTTTGATTTGTGATCCTATGAATATATTTTATGTGATACTAATAGTAAGGGCTTAGACAAGGGTTTGCTGGGAGGAGAGCAAAACATTTCTCAGACAGGCCTAGCAAATGACCTCGTCCTGCTCTTATGGCTAATCCATAGGGGCATGGATGTAGAGCCATAGAGTCATTGTTGAGAAAAGACACCTTTGTGGAAAAGGGGCCCTTTCCCCTCCATCACAACCAACACCAATTACTGACCACCACAGATCACTACCACCAAAGGGGCCTGAAACCTGTTCCCCAAATCAGTACTGTCAAACTTACATAGAAGGGAGACCATTAAACCATTCATGAGGATTCCCACAGGTACCCATTGACTAGAAGACCACATATTGACATTATCTATGCTTTATTATATTTTTATTAATTTTGCTAAATATTTACCAATTACATTTTAATCTGGTTCAGGGGTATCATGGATCAAATGCTGATAACTGTGACACAGACCACCAGTCCTGCTTTGTCTGTCCCTTACAGTTATCATCTAGGTGAGCAACTTTTGTGCAGTTGGGGCTTGCCACCCCTACTAGTGACCAGTTTCACTGTTTGGGCAGGCAAGTAAGCCTAGTTGAAGCATTAAGCTATAATTAGAGAAAAGCAAGTTATGGCATTCTCCAAGTTGGTCAAATGGTGTAGACAGGTTAAGACTCACACCCCCAGTCTCAGGAATAGCACTGTCCACCTCCACCCTTCACATAACTGGCCTGATCTAGCTCAGCCTTTGTAGCCATCACTTAGAGAAGCACTCTTGTGAAGAAGGGACCCTTCTTATTTACCACCACTAGTATTATCAATGAACCACTTGCCACCCAATGGGCAGATAATCTCAGGATCCCTGAAAATGACAATAACACCTTCCTTGATCTCTTTCCCACTTCCCCCACTTAGCTTTTCTTCCAGGCTGGTCTCTGCAGCGGCTGTAGACTAAGGAAGGCAACCTTTTTGGAAATGCGTCCTAGTAACTTCCTCTAAAGATGCTAAGACCCCCCCTTTCCCCTTTTTCTCCCTCCCTACTTAATAGCCACAACTACTGAAGAAACAGAAAATAAGTTCTTGCCACCAAAGTCCTTGGCACTCTAGAACAGTTCAATATCAGAAAGTGAAATAGTTCTATTAATGGAAATGACATTAAAGAAGATGCATTGCCAGCTGTATCCTAAGGACTATGGGGACTTTCCATCCTACTGAAGCCTTCTATCTGTGTTGTCTTCTGCATTTGAATGTGATCTTCTTGAGAGCAGGACCATCTTGCCTTTTTCTCTGAATCCCCAGCCCTTAGCATAGTTCTTTTCTTATATTAAGTACTAAATTCTTTTCATTCACTCATTCATTCATTCATTCTTTTTTTTCTTCAGTCAGAGATACAAAATAAAGTGGGAAGGACGAGGAAACAACATGGAAAAGTAGGAGCTTTTATCCTTGTATTACAGCTGAGGAGACTGAGGCAAGCAGTAGCTTGCCCTGAGTAATACAGCTGGTAGAGCAGGGGTCCCCAAACTAAGACTTGTGGGCCACATGCAGCCCTGAGGCCATTTATCCATCCCCTATTGCACTTCCAGAAGGGGCACCTCTTTCATTGGTGGTCAGGGAGAGGAGCACTGTATGTGGTGGCGCCACAAAGCAGGGTGAGGTTCATGTACAGTAATACTTCCGATGACATAATTCTTTGTGTGGCACCTTGTTCTGAGAGTAACTGAACAAGAACAAGGCACTGCGCAAAGAATTATGTGGCTGCACAATGGAAGAAGTCAGCATGGTGAGTGGCAATCTGGGGGAGGGGATTCCGCACTGTATATACTGCTGCCCTGTATAGTGGTGGCAGTGATGGGGCTGTGCAAGGTGTAACAAGCCCATCATAGCCAGCACTACAGCCTCTGCTATCCCAGACAGCGGTATACAGATTTGTTCATAGTTATTTTTATAGTCTGGCCCTCCAATGGTCTGAGGGATAGTGAACTGGCCCCTGTGTAAAAAGTTTGGGGACCCCTGTAGTAAAGTATCTGAAGTTAGATTTGAACTCGGATCCTCCTGACTCCAGGCCCAACAGATGTCCCAACTCTTTTGCTTGGTCCTTTCCCCAGGTGTGTGGTGTGATAGAGGCTAGCACTAGAGAAAAAGTGCCAAGCTGAAGAGTATGTGAAATTGATCACTTCAATGGGGGAGGGGCCCCAAGGATGGATTCCAGAGGAGGAGAAGACTCTGGCTGGAAGAGCAATGAGGCTCTCAGTCTTGAGAAGCTGAAGACAGAAGTTGGGAAAAAAGACTTTCTCCTGAGGGTTACCCATTTTTCTTGCTGGTGACTGGAAATCTTTCCCCCCCAACACTTCCCAATCGAAGGGACTTTCTGAAGAGAAACTTGAGCAGAGTTTACCTCAGCTCCTGTTGCCCAGGGTTGAGTCAACCTGACTTTCTCTCAGGAGGCTCAGACTGCTAAGACCTGAGTTCCCCCCAAAGTCAAGGAGGGAGGGGAAAGTGTTTAGATAGCGACAAGGACCCCTTTTCCCCACTTTCCTTTTCCCATTCTTCCCTGCCCATTATTCCTTTTGTATTACCTGATTGAATTGACATTAAAAGTTATCTGTTCCCCCAAGCTGAGCTGAGTGTGAGTGAATGGATCAAGGGGAGACTTTTTGATCTTGAGTGGAGGGAGGACAAGAGGGACAAGAGCAAATTGGGGAGAGCAGCTTTAACTGAAGAGGGAAAGAAGAAGGGGGAAATATTCAAACCCCCTCTCCTCTATCTGAGCCAACCTGTTACATCTGCTGTCTCCCCTGAACCCCACTTTGAGAAGGGGGTTCTCCTCTCTTTCCCCTTCTCCATACTGAAAGTCCAAGCTTCCCTCGGGGTACAAATTTCCCCTTTCTTATCTTTTTCTCTAGTGCCAGCCTCTGTCACAGTGGGTAGGGGGACTGGTCGGGGTCACTGCTTTGATGGGATTTTAACCCAAATAGAGAATCCAGAGTGGGATCAGAGGGCTTTGCACATAGCCTGTTCCTTGCCAGTTTCTTTCATTGATATCCTGAGGCATGACCTGGCATCTTAGGGGGAAGATGAGAGGTTCTTGCCTATTATAGAAGATTGTCCCAGGGAAAGAGGTGGAGAACTGAGGCAGTGATAATAATGCCTACTTGTATAGTGCTTTAAAGATTTGAAAATATCTGTGGCAAACCCAGGTTGGAAGGTAGTGAAAATAGTATTAATTCCCTATTTAAACAATGAAGAAACTAAACCTCAGAGAAGTAAAAATAGCCAAATAGCTTAATAAGTGGCTGAGATTTGAACTCAGATAGCTGGACGCCAAGTCTAGTACCTATCCATTCCACTGCCCTGTATCCACAGTACAATTACCTAATTCAAGGAATAGCAGAATCTTTCCCTAAATTTTTTGAAATCTGTTCCTGGAAGCCTGGAGGTGAGAGAAGAGGTGAGAGAAGACAGAAGAATCCCCTGAGATGTTGCTTGTAGTGCTAGAGCTAAGAGAAACAGCTGAATCAAGGGGCCAGATGGGGAGTAAAGGGAGCTGATATTAGGAAGGAGAGGTCAGTGTATCTTAGAGTGAATAGGCCTATATGGGGTGGCAGTTAGGTGGCTCACTGACTAGAGTGCTGGGCTTGAAGTCAGGGACACCTGACAGTTACAACAGTTTCAGAAAATAATAACCTTTTGTGTTAAGATCAATTCTAAGACAGAAGAGAGGCAAGGGCTGAGTAATCAGGGTGAAGTGACTTGCCCCTGGTCACACAGCTAGAAAATATCTGAAGCCAAATTTAAACCCAGGTTCTCCTGACTCCAGACCTACTGCTGTGCTCCCTTGGTGCCCTACAATAGCTTTTAAGACTCCAAACTCTAGTCTTAGAGGCCCACTGGACCTTTAGGTTAGGGGGGAAATGTCTAAAACAAGAAGAGACCTTCAAACTTTGGCCAGTGAGGCAACAGAAGTCAGAGTTTGTGCAACCTTACATTGCCATAGTATTCAGTACCCAGCTAGGGGGAACCTCAGAATCCCCAGTTGGTAGGTAACCTCTTCAGCCTTTCACACAGGGCAAAAGTAATATTAGTCTAGAGTTGTCCCCGCTACCTTTATTGTTTCTCTGGCTTCTTGGGGAACAGTTCACAGGAGACTGACACCTTTAGAATTATTGGGCTGAGACTCAGTGAGGAAGGGCCCTCAGTGGAAATGATTTCAGAGAAATGTTCCTGTTTCCCACCACTCTCTCATTCCTGCCTCTGCATTGAGCCCATTTGTCAAGGGGCCAGACTGCCTTTAAAGGTGCCACAAATGTGGCTGGCAGCACCGCTCCTAAAACAACCACAGCGGAAGCCAAGCTCCAAAGTGTGGGGAACGAGGTGGTCCTGGCGCGGGAACCTCAGCTCCAGCAGAAATGAAATTGCATTTCACTATGTGAGGTGAAATATCTCTGGTTCGAATTTTATCTTCTTCATAAAAGCGTGTTAGGTTTCTGAAGTGTGGGAATAAGCATTCTCATCTTCTGTGCAAATCATTTTGGAGAAGGCGTGTAATCAGTTTCTCTTAGATGTACAAGGCAGAAGAGAAATCCTGAACGTGAGAAGCCAGGGAGGCTAGGTATGAAGCTGTATTTTCTCTAGACCATAGCTGGGCTATCCTGAAGAGGACCTAGAGCCCTCTAGCCTCCCCCCATGGCCCTGACTTTGACCTCTCTCCCCAACTTCTCTGTCTTCCCCCTCACTGAATGATAGAATCCATTCCTCTCACCCTCAAACCTCTAGAAAGTGGTAATGGTCCCTTTCTGTTATGACTTGATCCTCACCCCCTCCTTTCCGTCTCTGCCTCCCCTAAAGCCCCAGATACAAGCTACTGCCTTATTGAAATCCTCCTCCTTCTTAAGAGCTACACATGACTCCATCAATCATGAACTCAGTGAGCACAGTGTACTAGCATAGCAGGTACGGTGGTAAGTTTCATGAATTCATCAGGTGCCTAATGCCTGGTTACCTCCAGAAGTCCCTAGTAGGCAGGGACCTGTATCTCCACACAGAGATGCTTACCTATGTGTCTGCCTCATACCTCATGCTCTTCAGGAACCAAAATTCCATGTCATTCCTTAGGCCTTTCTTGCTGGCCTTCCATTGTCTCTAGCTATGACTAAATGACTGTTTGCTCTAGTTCTAGCCAGGATGGAGATGGAAAGAAATTGGTCCACACGTTTCTTATAGTGATCTTTCAAAGGATTTTTCCTCTGTTTGTTTAAACCCTTACCTTCTATCTTAGAAGCAATACTGTGTATCAGTTCCAGGCAGAAGAGTGATGAAGTGACTTACCAGGGTCACACAGCTAAGAAGTGTCTGAATTCAAATTTGAACCCAGTACAAGGTCTGGTTCTCTATCCGCTGAATCATGTGGCTGCCCCACCCTTTAGAGGTTTAAAAATGGTCTCTTTTCAGCCTTTACTTCTTTGGTCACATCATGCTGGGTCAAACTTTGTCCAGAGGCAATGATCTACAATGGCCAGTGGTAGTTTAGGGACATCGGGATCTTGTTTTCTGTCCTGTGGAGACAAAAACCCTGCTACTGATCACCCTGATGACTGTCAGCCCAGATAACCCTTTGAAATTGAACTAGATGGTTCTTGAGGATCCTGTACTCTAGTCAAGCCCAGCACACCTCTGATAGGCTAGGGAAGGTGACCGATCCTGGAGAAACACAGAATAGGTGGACACAATTGCAGATACCCATACCCACATATAAATAGGCAGCATTTATGTAGATCTGCCATCAGCTAGATGAGGAGCGTGCTCCGGCCATTTTCCTCAGTTTTGACCCTGACTTACATGACTCCTTCTCAGGCTCATTATTTAGACTTTATTAATGCCTCCCTTTTCTGACAGGTGAGTTCCTTCCAAGAATCTCCATTTGAGGAATCTTTCTAGCCAGACATGCTCACTTTGCACTCAGATATGCTCGGGACTTTGGACTTTTCCACCTTGCCCCGGAGCAGCCACCTTCCCTCACTTCCTTTCCTCTCTTCATCCCCCTTTTTTTCTTTTTCCTCAATTAAAATGTAATCACCTCTAGGGTAGGGACTTTCTTGTGTGTCTTTGTATCACACTGCCTGATACATAGTAATAATAAGATTAATAAATGCTTGTCCTGTCTATCTTCCCCTCTGTCTGTCTGGTGATGATGAAGGCAAAGCATGTGAAGGTAGAAAACATAAATGGCACATGGGTACTATGCTGGTTTGAAACATGTATGAATGGGATATTATAACTTTCAAACTCTTTGAGGGAAATCTGGATAGAAAGCTGGCACCAGAACCAGGAAGATCAAGGCTCAAAGTCTTGCCTCTGACATCTATGATCTGCATGGCTCTGGGCAAGTTCCTCCCTCCTTTCTTCCCTTTTTCTCTCTCCCTTCCTCTATCTTTCTCTCTGTCTCTTTTTCTCTCTTTCTCTCTCCCTCTGTTTTTTATGTCCTTTCTCTCTCTCTCTCTCTCTCTCTCTCTCTCTCTCTCTCTCTCTCTCTCTCTCTCTCTCTCTCTCTCTCTCTCTCTCTCTCTCTCTCTCTCTCCCTCTCCCTGTCTTTCTCTCTGAGTTTTTCTTTTCTTTCCCACTCTGTGTTTCTCTCTGTGTGCCTTTCTCTCTGTGTGTGTCTCTTTCCTCTTTCTGTCTTTGTCTCTGTCTTTCTCTTTTCCTTTCTCTCTTTCTCTTTGTCTTTCCCCTCTCTCTGTCTTTCTTTCCCAACTCTTGCTGTCTTTCTCTCTCTGTTTCTCTGTGTCTTTCTCTCTTTTTCTTTTTCTCCCTCTCATTCTCTTTAAACCTCTACCTTTTATCTTAGAATAGACACTATCTTGCCTAGAGTTATATAGCTAGAAAGTGTCTGAGGACAAATTTGAATCCAGGATCTCTTGTCTCTAGACTTGGCTCTCTATCCACTAAACCACTTAGCTGCCAGCCATCCCAGCAAGTCTCTGAATTTCTCAGTGTTCCCAAGTAACTTTAAGACTATAAGAGAGGATGCCTGCATTAATAGTTTTCTTATCTAGTTCTTTATGAAATCACAAGTCTCTGTCTTTTAAGACATAAGAGGCAGAACTGATTGCCATGATGGTCTTCCAGGAAGAATCCTAGAAACTGACAAATCCTCTGGGCTTGTCCTCATTATAGATGCCTTCCAAATTGGGAATTTAGCTGGGGATCCTGATCCTAGAAACTGTCCTGAGGAGGGTCATGCACTTGAAAGGTATTGTCTAATGACAATACCCATTTGTGAATTTTAAAGTCTCCATCTTGGTCTAGCACCCAAAAATTGTGCACACCCACACTACACGGGCATGCGCTAGTCAATGACAAATCAGAAATAACTAACTGCCCACCTGGGCTGAACTAAGCCAAGCTAGAGCCAACTCCTTCTAGCTTTCTCCACAGGAAGTGAGCGAATTCCAGAGGCTGTTCCCTACCTCACTTCCTGTGTCTCACAAATCCAATGGTTGGCTCTAGCTTGGCTTAGGACAGCCCAGGTGGGCAGTTAGTTATTTCTGATTTGTCATTGACTAGCGCATGCCCGTGTAGTGTGGGTGTGCACAATTTTTGGGTGCTAGACCAAGATGGAGACTTTTAAAATTCACACATTACATAAAGCACTAAAGGGTACTGCAAGGCAGCACAAAGAGTCTCTAAAGTCAGAGAATCTGGGTTCAAATCCTACCTTTGAAACTATGGGCCTCTGTTCTGTCACCTGTAAAATGAGAGAACTGAGCTAGATGATCTGTGAGCTATGAAACCATGAACTATAAAGCAGCTGACCAAGACAATTCTCTTCATCTCTCTGAACCTCAGTTTCTTAGCTTGAAAAATGGAAATAAAAAAATATATATAGCTTCCAGAACAAAGAACTGATAAATAGAAACACCAAAGGCATAATTTATATATACATTTGTCTTGGTTGGCCTTCCTTAGTGTGGGGAGTGTGGGGAAGGAGTGGACAAATATATTTTAATGTAACCCACAAACAAATTAATAAATAAAAAAAGAAATCTTGAAAAGAAATAGTGGTGGTAATGAAGTGATTAAGTTAGCTAGCTAGCGATACTCAATCTTGTCGATTCTTGGTTGTCTGTCCCCAAAACATCACATTCAACAAATCAATCATCATTTTTTCTTTGAACTGCAATATATATATGTATATATATGATATACAGTGTATATTTTTGTGCTATATGAGATTCACAGGGCTACCATGAAAATCAATGGAGATAATATATCAAAAATGCTTTGCAATTCTTAAGATTCTATATAAATGTCGGTTCATTGCCGTATAATTATAATGGTCAAAGTACCCCAGAGCAGAGCTGAGGAAATGGAAAGCCTTCTCTTTGCAGAAGTGGGGAACAAAGAGTATATTTCATGTACTGTCAGATGCCGGTGAGTTTTGGGGTGTTTTTTCTGAACTTCCCTTTCCCACCCCACTTCCCTCCCTCTTCCCCCCGTTTCTCTCTCTCTTCTCTTCTCTGTCTGTCTCTGTCTCTCTGTCTCTGTCTGTCTGTCTGTCTCTCTCCCCCCAACCTTCCTATATTTTGTTAGAAGAGAAGACTCACAGAGTAGAGGATGGGGGAAGAACATATTCAGAAAACACAGTGAAATAAAGATAAGAAGTATAAAACCACAAGATGGGAAAAGCATCAGCTGGCATTTTTATCTATGCAGAGCTTGATTTAGCCATTTGAGTGAACAAGCCATCCATGACTGGCATGACCACAAGATGAAGGGAAGATCGGAAAGGAAGGCTAAATATGGGCTTGGCTTGTAGCATCCTCCATGATTATTGCAGTGGAAACTTAATAAGGGCAGAAGTGTCCCAGAATGATACATAGCCTTTCACTTCTATTCAGGCGACTGGCCACCAAATAGCCGCACAGTTCGGTTACAGTAAAATGCAAGCATAGAAAGCCTTGTACTATACGAGCTTCATGGTGAAGCTCCTTGGCTTGGAGTCAGAGTGGTGGAGACATCTTTCATTCAGTTAGGTTTCACAGTTTTATAGATTTAGAGCTGGAAAGGCATCTCAGGGGTGAACTTGTTTAACCCTCTCATTTTACAAATGAGAAATCTGAGGCCCAGGGAAATAAAGTGGCTTGTCCATGATTACAGAGGTAGTAAACAGAAGAACTGGGATTTGAACTGAGACCCTCTGATTTCAAAATTAATCCTTTCTCCACTATACTATATTGCCATCTCCAATTAGATTTAACTTAATTTGGGATAGCTAGGGGCTCAGACGATTGAAAGCCAGGTCTGGAGATGGGAGGACCTGGGTCCAAAACTGGCCTCAGACACTTCCTACCTGTGTGACCCTAAACAAGTCACTTAACCTCAATTGTCTCACTCTTACCACTTTTCTGCCTTGGAACCAATACTTAGTATTGATTCTAAGACAGAAGGCAAGGGTTTAAATTTTTTAAACAGTTTTTTAACAGTTCAAATAGTTGAGAAACATTTATTAAGCCTTATGATGAACACTAACTCATGTTTTTATGGCACTTTATTATTAACAAAAAATCAGGGCCAGCAAAGTGGCTTAATGGATAGAGGATCAGACCTGGAATTGGGAGGAACTGGGTTCAAATAAATCACATGATCCTGTTTGTCTAGCCTTTACTCTTCTGTCATAAACTTGCTACTAAGACAGAAAATTAGAATTAAAAAAAGAGATGAGCAAAAGATTAATTAATTAATATAAGCATAACACTTTACTTCCAACAAACAATCCTAGGGAGAGTTTACAGGTGAGAAAACTGAGGCTGAGAGAATTTAAGAGACTTGTCAAAGTTCATACAGCTAGAAAGTAATAGAGTGTAGGTATGAAAAATGAATTCTCATTTTTAAGAATAAAGTTTTTTTCACTATAGTATTCTCAATTGGATGGGTTCTTCTCTCCTTGCCCTTCTCCATGCTCCCCCAGTTCTTTTAGCCATTGCACAGTTAATGGGCCCCCTGCTAAGAGCTTGTTGGATTTTTTTCAAAGGTTGATACCTTGAGTAGCTGAACAAGTTAGCAATGGTCCAGAAGGATGTGAGATTTAAAATGGTTGAGGTCTTAAACTGTAGTGAGTAAAATAGTGAAAGATATAAATTGTGATAGATATAAGAGAGGGTGAGTAAATTTGACCACAGAAATATGTTTCACTACAGTGTCTTGGGTTTTAAAATCAAATATAAGGTGGTCACCAGGGAAATATTCCCAATTATTCAAATACCCAAGTCAATTGGGTTTTATAGAGATTTTAATTAACAATACAATGAGAAATCAAAGAAAGAGAGAGAGAGTAAGAAAGGAATAAGTATGAAGGACCTCAAGCCAATATGGCCTAGACCTGAGTCTTAAAAGAGAAATCAGTCAGTTTTTTAACACTCACCACAAGGTCTGACTAAACAAGGATACTAGTTACACCAGGCCAGCATCCTTCCTTAAAGAGTCTTCCAACCAGAGATTGTTTCAAAGGGCCTCTCTCAAGAGCCTCCAGAGCTCCTACCCCAGAGGGACAGAGCCCCTCAGAGGAGCTCCTCAAGGAGCTCTCCTCCAGAATGAGAGTCAGAAATCGATATCCCTGAATGAGATCCAAGCTCTTATTTTTAAGGGCAAAATTTCCTCTGTCACCTCCCCTAAGTTCTTACATCTACCAATCACTGTAGATGTTTCTAAAGGACCACCCATTTTGAATTCACAGCTGAGTAGTTTTAATCTCTTTAGTAAGTCAGAAAAAAATGCTGCTGTGTCAACAAATTTCATTAAGAAAAAACCTCTGAATAAGTTATCACCCTTTTAGGTTTAAGTAGTTTACAAGTTGCCCCACCTATATGGATACCTAGCATCCCATTGTATCAATTTTTAAAAAAGGCATGACTCAGAGAACTTCCTGTCCTTTCCATAAGCATGGGTCAAAGCACTTTCATTGTTCAGCAAGGAGTTTTCTGTCCTAAAGCAGTCTTAAGTAGGGTGGAGTAGGGATATTTCCAAGGCAAGGAGTCTTCACATTCAAGTAGAATTCTCACTATCTGCTAGGGGAATTTTTTAAAGTAGAAGATTCCCCAATGAGGAAATTTCCAACATTCATAAGTCTGAGAAATTTTAAGGTTTACAGGATGATGATCGCTACTGGTCCTCAGTAGGTTGTGTCTCCCCTCTCTGGGACAGGATTTCTGCTGTTGCCTTCTTGTGCTCCTCAGCAACAGATTACCACAAAGAAAGGCATGTGAGAATATGTCCCACAAGACCTGGTTGCATTTTAGACACTTCCCAGTTTCATGGTATTCTAAGTTTTAATAGCCTCATAATGACTTGGATAGGAAGCTATGAGCTGTGTAGTGGGAAGAGGGTTATATCTGGTGTCAGAACAAAGGTTCAAATCCTGCCCCTTGGTACTTACTCTTCTGTAAAAGGAAATGTTTGGACAAAAATACCTTTGAGATCCTTTCTACTTCTAACTTTGTGATCAGAAGATCATGACTCCATGAACTAAAGACAATGGATAGAACTTTCAGGGAGGTAGATTTTATTTCAGTATGAGGAATAACTTTCTAACAATTACCACTGTCCCAAAGTGGAATTGGCTCTTTTGGGTCACACTTAGCTTTCCCTTACTGGAGGCCTCTAAATGGAGGCTAGATAACATAGAGGAATTGGCAATGATCACTTCTGAAGAGTCCCTTCCAACTCTTACTTTATATGGTTCTATAGCTGATCAGGTTTAAAAATACATTTTAGGAGAATATCAAGTGAAGAATAGTATGTTTCAATCTGTGTTCAGACTCCATCTATTTCTTCCATGGCAGTGGATATCCTTTTTTGCCATAAATTCCTTGGAACTTTTCTGGATCCTTGCTTCACTGATGATATTTAAGTCATTCACAGTTGATCATCATACATTATTGTTACTATGTGCAATGTTCTTCTGGTTCTATTCATATCACTTTGCATCACTTCCTATAAGTCTTTCCAAATAGTTTTGGTTATTATCTTGTTTGTCTTCCATATATATACATATATATGTGTATATATATGTAGATACATGAATATATTCTTAGTAGGCAAAAATGAACTAATAAAAGAAATCTCCAAGAATGTGCATAAAATTTCAGTGGAGTAGTAGATGGTGTTGGACTTGGAGTCAGTGGTTCTAAATTTAAATCCCAGACTTATCACTTATTGGTTCTTTGATTGGGCAAGTCATAATCTCTCTTGAGTCTGTTTCCTCAGCTGTACAAACAAGGTTGGTCTCTTAGGGTCCCTTTCCTTTTTTTATTTGAAAATTTTTATTTAATTAATTGATTTAGAATATTTTCTATGGTTAAATGATCTGTGTTCTTTCTCTCCCCTCCTCCCATCCCACTCCCTCCTGTAGCCAATGAGCAGTTCCACTGGGTTTTACATGTGTCATTGATTAAGACCTATTTCCATATTATTGATATTTGCACTAGGGTGATCGTTTCGGGTCTACATCCCCAATCATATCCCCATCAAACCATGTGATTAAGCAGTTGTTTTTCTTCTAATGTTTCTGCTCTCACAGTTCTTCCTCTGGGTGTGGATAGTGTTCTTTCTCATAAGTCCCTCAGAATTGTTTAAGGTTCTTTTCTGCTCTAAATCTATCATCCAACGAGAAATGTGAAAAGTATCTATCCATGATTTTCCACACTACCCCACCCCATGCCCAGTCTTATATGCCTGGAACAGCTTATGAATCCCTTGGAGATACACCTTCAAAATCAACCAGGTCTTTCTTCTTTGCCACTGCTTCCTTCTCCTCCTCCTCCTTCTCCTCCTTCTTCTCTTTCTCTTCCCTCTTCTTCTCCTCTTCCTCTTCCTTCTTCTTCTCCTCTTCCTCCTCCTCCTTCTTTTCTTCTTCTTCTCCTCCTTCTTCTTTTCTTCTTCTTCTTCTTCTTTTTCTTCTTCTTCTTCTTCTTCTTCTTCTTTTTCTTCTTCTTCTTCTTCTTTTTCTTCTTCTTCTTCTTCTTCTTCTTTTTCTTCTTCTTCTTCTTCTTTTTCTTCTTCTTTTTCTTCTTCTTCTTCTTCTTCTTCTTCTTTCTTCTTCTTCTTCTTCTTCTTCTTCTTCTTCTTCTTCTTCTTCTTCTTCTTCTTCTTCTTCTTCTTCTTCTTCTTCTTCTTCTTCTTCTTCTTCCTTCTCCTCCTCCTCCTCCTCCTCCTTCTCCTCCTTCTTTCCTTACTTACTGCCTTAGAACTGATATTAAGTATAAATTCCAAGGAAGAAGAATGATCAGGACTAGGCAACTGGGACTAAGTGACTTACCCAAAGTTATGCAGTTAGGAAGTGTCTGAGGCCAGATTGAGCCAATCTTCCTAAACTCCAAGCTAGTTCTATCCACTGAGCCACCAAGCTGCCCCAACTAGGTATCTTGGATGTGTTTGAAAAGCCTTGGAGTTGTGGTGGTCCAGGTGGTGGTGGCCTATTCTGAAATCTGCTGAGGAATGAATAATATGGAAGTAGGTTTTGAGTGGTAATACATGTATAACCCAGTCAACTCTGGGAGAGGGGAGGGAAAAGGGGAAGGAGACAACACAAATCATGTAACCAAGGGAAAAAAATAAAATGAAATCTGCTGAGGAATTCCTAAGAATGTTCTGAGTGGGAGAGGCAGGTAGAATGTCTTTGGGACCCCTGCTTGGTTGTGCGGTTCCTTTAATTCCTCTACTCTTGGAAGTGGGTACCAATACTGGGGCAGAGAACCAGGGAATTAATGGAATGATTATTGGATTTGGAGTTATTGGACCTGGGTTTAGACCCCAGCTCTGTGACTTAATACTGATGTGACCTTTGACAAGTTAATTCATCTCCCCCATCCTTTGCTTTTTCTCTTTGCAAACTGAGGGGACTGAACCAAATGACCTCTGACATTTGAATTCGCAGTCCTAAGAATGTGACTGGAGATATGTGTTTGGTAGGGGAGAGTGAGGGTCTGGCCTAATATTTTATCTCAAGAAACTGCCGGAATACCATAGGGGCTCCAGACCTCTGTGGTACATGTACAATTACATCCTGGATTTCAGTGGGGCCAGGGGAAACATCATCATAAGTCAAAAAGATCTCTGTAATTAAATGCAGAGGTGACAGATGATTAAATGGAAAAATCCTCTTCCCCTAAACCCTGCTTATAATCAGCATAAGCCTGCGGGGCCTGGCCCAAATCTCTGTGCAAGAATCACAGGCAGAGGCTTCTGTGGGAATGTCCTTTGTCACTGGTGCTCAGTCAGAAGTCAGGTGCCCTGTCCCCCCAACATGGCTAGCATGGAGACCAGGCTGCCTTCTTTGGTATGCATGCCAAACCATTCTGCTGGGTGAATTGGGGCTCATTTGCTCTGCAAATGAAGGCATCTGAGTTTTCTCAGGCAGACATAATCGAGGGACTAAAGGAAGGAGGGAGAGTGCTGGAAGAAAGGGAGGGGACCAGGCCCTGAGGATGGAAAGGGCAGTGCTCGTGTGGGAAAGGGAAAGGCCATACTGGTGACTCTGAACCCAGTCAGATTTACTGTTGGTCCTTGGGAGCCTCGGGAACCCAGAGATTTTGGTTTCAAGGACAAGCTACTGCCCAGTTTTACTGCCAAAGTCAGATGCTGTGCGAATATAATTTGAAGTTTTCCCTTGACACAAACCTTTAAAGTGAATTAATGGGTGTACATGGGAGGCATTCTTTACTACTGTCAAAGGGGGTGGAGTGGCATTTGTGGGCCTGCATTGCTCCCCCATCTCATCCTTTTGCTGTTTTCGACTATAGGCCTTCACGTCCCTAAGGGGACACAGTGACATTTGGGATTTTCTGACATGTAAAATGAAGAAGAAGGAGACATCCATTTCTTTTTAGTCACATGAAGTAGAGGAATATTGGCTAGGTATTAGAGCTGGAGAGAATCCAGAGCTAAAGACTATTCTAGATCCCTGGAGTCTGACTTTGTATCTTCCCAGAAATCCAAGTATGAATGTATCTGTCCTCTTTTGTCTGCTCATTTCTACCCTGGACAGAGTTTAAACCTATGTTAAGTCAGGCTCAGAGAGATCCCAAGGAAGACAGCAAAGGAAATCACCTTTTAGTTGAATTTTTTCTTTTGAGGGGACTATGGTCAGGGTGAAAATAATTCTAGACTTGATGTCAAGAGACTTGGGTTTGAATCCTGGTTCTAATACTTATTAATTGTATACTGGACTTGAACTCAGAGATCCCAGGTTCAAATACCATTCCTGCTATTTACTGACAGTGGTGAGTGATTTAATCTCTCTGATCACTTTGCTCATCTTTAATATTATTATTATCTAATCTAATTATATTAATATTATATTATTTGTATATATAATATTGTATATATATGTAATATAATAATATAGGGTATATATCAAAATAAACTAGACCTTTGGCTGTACTATTGCAGTGAGTTATTTAGGCCCAACACTCCAGTAAGAAAGATGTTGATTCTTTTACACCCTCCAGGACTTTTCCTTTTAGAGGGAGCCTCAACCCCAGGATGGGGAGGTGTTAATTACATGATGATTTGTAATCATCTCTTTAGAAACAAGTGCAGTTCTCTCATGGAAGAGCCTCAACTCCAAGATAGCACTAGGGCCATCTTGTGGGACTTACTGTATGGAAAAGGAGTTATCTTGAAAATGTATGGGCTACAAACAATACTTTGCATTTTTCATTTCTGTGTGATAAAATAATGGTTGTCCTATAACTCGTATATGTTGTTAACTTTAGTGCTTTCATATGAACTAAAGGTTCTTATTCTGATAAGACCTAGACATATTTTAAAAAACCCTGAGTGGGAACATGAACCAAAAAGTTGTTTATTTACCTGTTCCTTTGAAATGTGTTACCTAAGTATAGAGGGATATGGGAATATGGAGGTCATGCTTAGTTATCCTTACCTATTTCCCATTCCCAATTTTGTGAGGATTCACTTGATCTTGTGGCTTCTTTGGTCTCTCCTTTTATCTATGAATCCCTGCAGAGGAGTTTCAGAGATGAAGAATCCTGTGGCCAGAGTGGCCAGTAGGCAGTTGAAAACTCTGAATCACAGTTGAGGTGCTCCTAAGTAAAGGCTAGACTCATTTCCGCAAGTGAAGAATTCTGCAATTGTACCAGAAGGGAGAATTTCAGAATTGGGTGCTTTGTTAACTCTACACTGGAGCTGATGCTCCTGAGTCTTCAGTCCAGACAAAGAAGCTCTGGAAGCATTTCCTGCCTCTGAGGAAAAGCTTTGGCCACAAGATGACTTGCCTGGTTTAATAATAATGATCCTTCTAATAATAACTCACATTTACATACCATGACTCTTCTGAGAGGACAACAAGCAGTTTTATAGGGAAGAGATAAAATAGATTACAGCAGTTGAAAGACATGAAGAGAATACTATTTTCTTGGCAGCTGAGGAGAACTACAAGTGGAATGATGTGGAGGACAAGATACCACTTGAGGAAAGACCCTGAAAGCTTCAATAGGAGACAATTGCTCAAGAGTCCCACTGGAACCTTAGGCTTTTTGGGGAAGTTTTATTCATTGGATGATGTATCTGAGATTATGTGTCTCTAGGCAAGGGTTATTTACCAATATTCACTGGGCTCTAATATAGGTTCTATTCATTTTCCTTGACATGCAGATAAACCTGTCCACATCCTTTGAGCCTTGTGACAATGTGCTTGGAAGGGGAACTGGTGACAAAACAGTAGCTTGTGTTGTGTAGAGGTGATTCGAATTTCCCTTAACATGTACCTAGACTTTGTGTCACAGAGTCTAAAAGTTGTAAAGTGCTTCAGAGGCCATTAGTCCAACCTGTACCAGGTTGACACAAAGATAACATATACATGAATCGGTGTAGGAACATGCATGTGTGTGTGTGCATATGCTTGTGCATTTATTGTTGTCTCTGCTTGGGAGCAAATCTATTCTAGTTGTACGGTAAGACAGACAGAGCCCCCAGCAATGTGACCTGACTACAATCAGATAGTAAGTCAGAGATGCAGGATTCAGGACCAGGACTCCTGACTCCAAACTCAGTTTGCTTTCTTTCCTCTGCAGCAGAGCATCTTATGGTCCGCGGCAGTAACCTGATTTATGGAAAAGACAACAATGACAGTCTCCCAGATGAGTCTTTGTTGATAATCTGACCTCTTGTGACTGTCTTTTCCCCATCAGAAGGGAATAATTTTCCACCTTCAAAGGAGAGAGGAACCTTCCCCCTCCCAATCGAAATCTAGCTGTTAGCTAGGCTGTTTACTGGTTAATATCAATACAAAAGTATTCCTTTTTGGGGAAGGTTGCCCCTAGCAACCAGCTCCCACACAGGATCAGATACACCTGTTTTTTGATATAGACAGCCTTCTGGCTAGAAATCCATGCTTATGTCATAACATCACTAAAAAATAAAAAACAACAACATCATTTTAACAGAAAACTTAATGAGGTACTTTAATGACAGCAGCTTAGGAATCTGGCCAGAGGATTCTAGTCCTGGATTTCCTAGACAGAAACCAATAATAATAATAATAATAGCTGCCACTTACATAACATTTTACAGTTACAAAGCAATTTGCATACATTACTGTATTTGACACTTAAAAGTCAGCCAGGTTCTGATTGGGGCTAACGGAAATGAGAGCCATGGAAAGTAGAGATGAAAGAAACCTTTTTTTTTTAGGGATCTGCCCTTGTGAGGGCTGGGGATGGTACCCAGCTTTGCATCCAGGACATTTGCACATGTGAGAGCCATGCACCCCAGGAGGTGCTCCGAGTTCTATGAGGGGGTTCACTGAATAGTCTTTTCCCTTGGCTTTGAAATGAATGTTTTGGAAGGCATGGCTAGATGTCAGCTCTGGATATTCGCCTTTTCCAGTCCTGGTGATGATAATCCTGACCCAGGCACCTGGTCCTTTTAAGCCATTTCCATCTTTACCATCTTTGGAAGCCTTTGTCTTGGTGACTATGGGCACCTTGGGTTCCTTGCTCTGGCACCCTCTCTGAGGACCTTTAGAGCTCTGAATCATATGCTCCTCTTCCCAGACCTGAGACAGTGACCCCAACCCATTTTTACTCTGGAACTTCTAAAGGAAAGACTGAGTTCCTTCCCTCCTAGGATCTCCTAGGAGGAGGAGGGCTTGAACACAGACTCTTCCTAGGGCATACAATGGCAGGAAGAAAGAGTTTTGTCTGGTTTTGAAATCAAGTCTCTTAAGGGAAGCTAGATAGCTCATTGGATATAGAGGCAAGTCTGGAATAAGGCAGGATCTGGCCTTAGACCCTTCCTGGCTGTGTGACTCTGGGCAAGTCACTTAACCCCAATTGTCTAACCCTTGCAGCTCTTCTATCTTAGAACTGATACAAAGTCAGAAGGTAAAGGTTTGAAAAAAAAATCAAGTCTCTTGCTGAGAGTACATTTTTGCTTAGAGAATTCTTCTGTCTTGACAATTCAGTCCCTTTCCAATTCAAGTTTATCTCTTTCCACCTTCTCAAAAGGTTTGTCTTCTTTATTCCTTCTATTTATTCCTGCCTTGGGAAATTTTCTTGTTCCTAAAGGAATAGGATTTGTCCATATCGGGTTTCTGTCACTCTTGTCTACTATTTGGTTCAGGTAGAATCTTCTCCAGGTTTTACAGTCAATTGTTGCTATTTAGTCATTTTGGTCATGTCTAACTCATGACCCTGTTTGGGGTTTTCTTGGCAAATAGACTGGAGCAGTGTGCCATTTCCTTTTCCAGCTCATTTTGCAAATGAGGAAACTGAAACAAACAGGGTTAAGTGACTTGCCCAGGATCATACAACGAGTAAATGGCTGAGGCTGGATTTGAACTCAAATCTTCTTGCCTCCAGATCCAGTGCTTTATCCACTGAGCCACCTAGCTGCCCCCTACCAGCCAACAGTCTCTACAAAAATCTCCCCAACTCTTCTTTTCAGTTGGACCATTTTCCTCTTTGTGCTAGAAACTCAGCATAGAGCTGTTCAAGTGCTAAGTCCAACCTGAAGTTGGGGACAGTCAAGACACACCTGGGTTCAAAATCCTGGCCACTTCCCTAGCTATGTGATCTTGGGCCAACTCTTGAAGTGTATTCTCCATCTTTAAAGTCCACACAATAATAATACTCATATTAGTCTCTTTCCTTCAGTTTTATGTTAGTCTAGGCAGAGTATAGTCTGGGCAGGTTGGGCTCTGATCTCGAATTGTGCCAGCTCTTGCATTAGTTACTGAGGGCAGAGCAGTCATTAGCAGAAGTAGGAAGAGACACGCAGTTAGATTCCTCACTTCATGTGCTATAATTTTTATACTGAAAACTAGTCATTTCATCCTTCAAAAGGTAGCACAAGAAAGGAGGAGACTCTTATTTTGGCTCTGATTCTGACCAACAAGGAGGACCTGGTTGTTTACATCTTAGAAAAGACTTTAACCTTTGAAGAATGTGACTGTGCCTTCTCAGATTGGGTGCTGTACTTTGACCTCTAAGGTCCTTTCCCTAAGACCCTATAATCTTAGAGAGTGTGATAAATAAGGGGAGGAAAACCAGTTACAGTCTGACATGTGCCCTAGATTTTGGGGGAGTAGGTTTCAAAGGTTTAGAGAAGTGACTATAGATCCCATGGTCAAAATTCTGTTAGGGAAATCAGCCCAGAAGGAATGGGAGCTTCTCAGGAATGAAATTTTGTTGTGGAGCAAAGGAGAGGTTTAAAGACACCAGGGAAAATGCACCAAGAATTCATCGACCAATTTAGGTATTAAAAAGAAGATATGTACAAAAGGAAATAAGGTTAGGTGACTGAAGATAAATAGGAAAGAGTGGCTCAGGCTTATAAGAAATGTCTGGAATGTTAAGGTTTAGATGAGCTTGTCAGCTACACAAAGAACAATAAAATATTGGGATTAGGGAGCAGGATCCAGAAAGGAATCAGAATGCCAATCAGGATGGACAGAAGGAACTGATGAATGAAGCAGAGATAGATAGAGAGAGAGAGAGAGAGAGAGAGAGAGAGAGAGAGAGAGAGAGAGAGAGAGAGAGAGAGAGCCACTCATCTCTTAATTTTCTGCTGTCTTATCTACTAAGGAGATTGGCTTTCAGACTGGGAGGAAATTGAAACCCCCATAAATGAGGGGATGGTAAGAGAACATGTAGCTACCTTTAGGTCACTAAGCTCAGATGAACTATATTTTTAAAACACTCGGAGAAAAGCCACAAGAAAGATCTTGTGGATTTGATTGCTAAGCAACTTTCAGTGAATTTTGAAATATCATGGAGAAGGGAGAAATGTTGCAGAGCCAGAGACTGGAAAATAACCAGCAAAAAAATTCTAGACTATTATATAAGGGATGGTTTGAAAACACATTTGTGGGTACAGGAAGGGAAACAGTGATTACTAAGAGCCAGCATCACTTCATCAAGAACAAATCATGTCAGACTAATCTCATTTTGTTTTTGACACAGTGGCTAATTTAGTAGGTATACCTAGACTTCAGCAAGGCATTTGAGAAAGTCTCTCACAATAATGGTTTTGAACATGGAGTGTAGAGAGACATGGATTAGATGGATAGTAAAGCTAGGTAAATTTAAGATTTGTTGAATGAATGGGCCCAAAGATTGATAATTAAGAGATTGTTGTCAAATAGGAGGAAGTCTTCAGTCGGGTGCCCCACGGCTCAGAGCTTGTCATTATTCTGTTCAACATTTATATCAATACCTTAGAAAAAGGACATAAATAACATGCATTACAACTTGGAGGTGACATGAAACTGGGAGGAATAGCTAATATATTGGTCAATGGAATTGGGATTGAAAAAAGACTGCATGATTGAAAAACTGAATCTAATAAAATGAAATAGAAAGAGGAATGATATCAAGTCCTTTTTTTTTTTTGGACTTAAAAATCACTCACAAAAATTGAGGCTGGGAGACTAAAATTTTTCTCAATGAGATCTATGATCACTTGCAGATACCAGTTTAGCCATCCAAGCTGAAACTATAAAATGGATGAAAAATGATAAATGTCCAGATATATAGCTGGAAGAGCAACAATATTGAGACTATCAGTGTATCTGTTTTCTGTCTGTCTTGTCTGTCTCCTTCCTCTCTCTCTCTCTCTCTCTCTCTCTCTCTCTCTCTCTCTCTCTCTCTCTCTCTCTCTCTCTCTCTCTCATACACACACAGGTGTTTTTTTTAGTTGTTCAGCTACCCTGTTCCAAAATTGAATAGGAAGAGAAGCTCACTTTGAATCACATTTGAGCAACTGTGCAATGTTTTCAGTGTTCCTAAGTTGTTTGGTGTTGCAAGAGCCCACTTTTTTTTTCTTCTACTGATGCTATAATACCATGTTAGATCAAGTATTTAATAAGGGTTATTAAATGTCAGGCATTTGTTAAGAGTTGGTGTTACAAATATAAATAAAAAAGATAGCTCTTACCTTCAAGTCTGACAAGAAGTTTAACATCTAGTAAGAACAGACAACATATAAAAGATAGCTAGAAAGTGGGAGTATCTATAGAAGGGCAAGATGGAAAAGTATAGAGGGACAGAAGTGGACCTGAGAGAGAAGTGAGTTTGGACTGTTTGGTCTGCTGTTCCTTTGTTAGTTCCTTCCTCTTACTCTCTGCCTCATTAACAACTCTTGTTATTTAAGAACTCTAACAGAAGGATAAGGCAAGGGCTAGGCAAATGGAGTTAAATTCCTTGCTCAGAGTAACATAGCTAGGAAGTGTCTGAGGTCAAATTTGAACCCAGGTCCTACTGACTCCAGGCCTGGTGCTCTATTTACCATGCCACCTAGCTGCCCCTTTCTGGACTGCTTTTCTTGAAATAATAGTGCTACACAAGATCTCACAACTTGGAGGGAGGACCACAGGGTTGGAGACATCTTTAGGGTGAGAAGGCCATTGATATAGAAGACATGAAACACCACAGTGTCATAAGAGCCAGAATTATAGGCAACCCAGAGGAAAACAGAAAGAATAATGGTGGGCATAAGCAAGCCAAACATTTACCAATAACTTATTTGTAAGAAGTGGCATTAAAGCTGTATAAGTGATGTGTTTTATTGAAAAAAAAGTGGTCTGGTTCCTCTGGGTCTGAGTGAGTGATAGTAGATGGACAGTCTTAGGTCTGTGAAATACAAAAGAATCAGAAGAAGGCTTCCCGTACACAAGGTATATCTCTAATCAGGATTTGTAGAATGACATGAACAAGAATTGGACAGGATCAGATGAGATGGAAGGTTTTGATTTGCACCAGTGAAAGGCAGACACACACACTGATGAGAAAGATCACTGATCCATCAAAACATTCATGCTAATGGTGCTAAGTGGAAGGATACTCTGAGGAAAGTGGCCAAAATGGTGAAGGGACATGGAGCCATGTCATCCAATGATTGTTTGAAGGAGAGGGGAATGCATCGTCTAGAGAAAAGAAAACCTTGGTGTCGGATGGGGTGAGGGTAAGGCCACTCACTATATGTGTCTTTCATAATTTGAAAGGCTTTCTGAGTCACTTACAATTCTGATTCTCATCTCATGAGCCCATTTTGAGCTTTGACACTCTTATAACAGGCCCACAGTCCTTCTTTTTCTTCTCAGTTATCTAACCTTATTTCTCTCTTCTGTCTATATCTTTTTAATGCTTGAGTTGGTCAATGAATTCTCTGTGCACCTACATTGGTCTCCTCTAGCTGACCTGAGAAGAGTAGGAATAAAAAAATGAGTTAAAGTGGCATAGAGGCAGATTTAGGCTCAAAAAGCCTTCTTAATGATGAAAGCCATACTGATGTGTAACTGGCTACTTGGGGTGTTGGAGCTCCTTATTAGTAGATGCCTTCAAGTAGAGGCTGAATGATGTTGAAGAGGGTATTTCCACCCAGATATGATTTGGACTCAGGAACGTAGGTGGTAGAGTGGATAGAGTGCCAGGCCTGGAGTCAGGAAGACTCATCTTCTCTGGCCTCAGATACTTACTAGCTGTGTAATCATGGGAAAAGTAACTTCATCCTGTTTACCTCAGTTTCCTCATCTGTCAAATGCATTGAAGAAGGAAATGGCAAACCACTCCAGTACCTTTGCCAAGAAAACCCCAAATGGGGTCATGAAGAGTCAGATATAACTGAAAAACAACTGAACAACAATTTGATTTGGACTCAGTGATTGCAGAGGCACCTTCTGACTGCAAGAATCTTTCTAGTTTCTCCAGTGATCTGCCTGGATTTAGTAAATATTTTGTTGTATTGTTTTCTATTGTAATCTGCTGTAGACATGATTCTAGATTACTGGAAAGAGTGAATCAATTACAATCTACTTAATGTTTTGAGGTTTAAAAATATGGTACAAGTAAGAAATTTAGTGGGAGAAAGGGATATGAAGGATGTCATCAAAGAAATAACTGAGTAGGGAAATAAAGATGGCATGGTTGTATAATAAGAGTGAGGGATGACTGATGGATAGCCCATAGGCTCATGGTGGATAGAATACCAGCTTTAGAGTCAGAAAGACCTGAGTTCAAATCCTACCTCCCATCCTAACTGTGGATAAATCACTAAGTCTCAGGTTCCTCCTCTATAAAATTGAAATAATAAAGGAACTTACTTCCAGGGTTGTTGTAAAGATAAAATGAAATAATATTTGTAAAGTGCTTTCCAGACCTTAAAATGCCATGTAAATGCTCATGATGATGATAATGCTAATGATGTCAATAAAAACTGGAGAAAGGTCTTCAGCATGCTGGTTGGGCTTCCTATGTAAAAGGTGTGAAGAAGTTGTAGATAGACAATATAGACAGACATGGACAAATGGAGATTGATAACTTTAGAGGAAATAATAGCTACATTGATGAGATCATGGGAAGGAGGAGGAGCCAGAGAACAAGTATTTCTATAATTCCTACTATGTGCCAGGTATTGTGCTAAGAACTTTACACATTTTGATTTCATTTAATCATCACCACAACCCTTCTGGGTAGATGCTGTGTTGTTGTTGGGGTTTTTTAAATAACCCTTACCTTCAGTCTTGGAATTGTTACCAAGTATTGATTCCAAGTATCTACTTAGGAAGGAGAAGAGTAAGGGCTAGGCAATTAAGATTAAGTGACGTGCCCAGAGTCACATAGCTAGGAGATATCTGAGTTCAGATTTGAACCCAGGACCTCCCACTTCCAGACCTGGCTCTCTGTCCACTGAGCCACTTAGCTGCCCCTAGATGTGGTTTTAATCTCATCTTACAGTTAAAGAAATGAAGGCAAAGAGAGGTTTAATGACTTGCCCAGGGACATCCAGCTAGTAAGTATCTGAGACTGGATTTGAACTGAGGTTTTCCAGACTCAAGCTCTAGTTCTCTATCCACAGTGCCACCTATTGCTTCACAATGGATCAAAGAACCATTGGTGTATGATAGTCCTTCCATAGGACTGCCTCTTAAGTCTATCATACAGCAGTGGTTCCTAGTTCAAAACATATTTGCATGTAATCACACAACATACACATGAGTGCATCTATATAAATACCCAGCGCATCATTATTATTTTTGACCCTTACCTTCCATCTTAGAATCAATACTGTGTATTGGTTCCAAGGCAGAAGAACAGTTAGGACTAGGCAAAGGGGGTTAAGTGACTTGCCCAGGGTCACACAACTGGATAGTGTCAGACCAGATTTGAACCCAGGACCTCCTAACTCTACATAAGCATTATTAACACAGACACAAATGAGTACACATTCACAATCACAATATACAAGTAAGCTTCGATATTTGCACATGGATGCTTGCCTGTTCATATAATTGTGCAGATTTCTGTGCTTCTACACAAACGAACATGCCCCTCCATAGTAGGACGAGTACATGTAGACATCAGCCACACAGACCTCGAGAGGAAAATTTCGATCTAATCCTACTGTGGCGGTAAGAGAGTGCTTGCCGCTCTCCATCAGGCCCCGATTTCCATTAAGCTGGCATTCCCACAGGTCACTGGTCTTGGAGTCCTCTGATGGGAACATTTCATTTTAGTTTCTAAAACAAACTTCCACGCAGATTTATTGCCCTCAAATAAATAAGAGAGCGAGTTTATTTCTCCTTCTCATTTCTGGGGACAGAACGAGAATGTAAGCAAAATATTAAAAATGGAATAGACTCAGTTTTACTTTAATTGACCTTTGATTCTCTGCTTAATATCCTCCCCGTGTTGCTGCTCCAGCCTCCCGACTCTGGGTGAAGTGGCTGTGTTCAATGATTCATTCGGTCCTGAGGCAAAGCACACTGTAATTGGTTTTTAACTTCCTGGAATGTCAAAGCCAGGATGGAAATTTTACGTATCACTCCACCAATTCAATCCTGGCTTTAATAATAATGTGGCAGAAAGGGAGGCAGATTTACAGCTGTAGAGAAATGTAATCAAATTTGGAGCCCGAATGCAATAAGTCCAAATGCTAGTTTTCATTTGGAAGCTTGTTAGATAAATGTGATCTTGCCTGAACTCTTCGCCCAGATCATTGTTTCCCTCCCTCTGCCTCCAGGCTGGCTGAGGTTTGGGGGCGAGAGGAATCCTACGCTCAGCAGGAACGGTCTGTGCCTTGGGGGGATGGAGCAGTGGGCACTGGCAGATGGAGAGGTGTGGACAGGGGAAATCCGAGGAGATGCTGGGCGGGGGTGGGGGGAACAGGGGGAGACCATTTGGCCAGTTTCCTATAAAGTGCCGAATGCCAGAGGGCAAAGGCTCGAGCCAACTCTACATCCCTCCCTTGTACCCATCCTCGCCGTCTTTAGGGTTTTGGTTCAAGCCTTGAACTGCCTGTGTAACCGGCAGCTCTGGCAATCCTTGGATGGCTACACCCCAAGTCCACTGGTACCCCCCCCACTCCCCCCCAGTTCTTTAAAACACCAAGCATGGCGCAACAATCACCTACGTCGAACCACCACAAGAGGGCAATACCGGGATCGTGTGGGTGGGGCAGAGGGAAGCTGCGAATCAGCAAGGGATATCAACAAGCACTTTATAGATAAATTCTATTGTGCTGCTCCTGTGGACATATAATAGGGGCAGCTAGTGGAAGGGAATTTAAGACAAAGAAAGAGCAAAACTGACTGTCAGTAGTAATAAATAGAATGGCTGTTATATTGATACCCTGTGGTAGTTTCGGTTGTTTTCATTCCCAAATGAATGTTGGGTGTTCACAAATGATGTTTCAGTTTGGACTTTGTGCCCCTGGTATCTAATACAATGCCTGGCAAATAGCAGGCGCTTAATAAATGCTTATTCTTTTATAAATATGGTTGCCTTGCTTGTATTCCCAGTTTTTTATGCCGTGGCAATGTCTTTATGCGGCTCTCCCAGGATGCTGACATTTGGAAAGGGGGTTCAGGAAACCATGTGGGAAGCTGATTTTCCTTCTTCCTGGAAGGAGATGAGTAGGAAGAAATGATAGTTGGGCCAGGATGCTTCAGAAATGTTAAGAGAGACGGTACTTATTAATCTTTTTTTTTGCTCTACAAATCAGCCAAGATCTACACTCAACATTTCAGCAACTCAGTTCAACAAACATTAAATGCTTATTATGGATAAGGAGCCATGCTGGAAGAATGGATACCAAAGCACGAGACACAGTCCCTGATCTCAGAGAGTTTAGTGTTTAATGGGGGATATTGGTCTCATTTCTAGGCTAGGATGATACAAAAGTAGCCTATGAAGGTGTGAGTGAAAAATCCCCTACGCACTTATATTAGATTTTAATGTTAGCAGGAGTATTGAGTTAATCATAAAATGTAATTCTAAGATAGGTAACTAATGTTAGCCTAACTGATGGTTTTAACAGGCTTTTTATGATTATTTTAGTATAAGTTTTAAAGTAAGATAACTGTTTGAATATAGTTAATCATTGTTAGCATAGACCTCAGTTTTAGCCTTGGTCTTAAAACTGCTCTATCATGCAACCCTCAGCAATCATGGTCTTGAACTTGTGGCTTTTGGCTTTTGCCTCTGTTAGAAGCCTAGTGACACCCCTTCACCTTTGTATATACCCTATTATACATCATCAGGCTTTTGCCCTGCTTTTGGGGCCTGGTACCTCCTCCTTACCCTGGTCATTTTAGTATACATCATACTTGACATCTTCAGGCTTAGAAAGTAGGGTTCAGGCTCCCCCACTCTCCCTTGTCTATCAAGTCTTCTACCAATAAGAAGTGTTTCCTGATTACTTCAACCAATCCACATCTCTCCATTTTTATCACTGTCCTGAATTATTTCTGTACTGGTATACAAGTTATGATATTCTTGGGGGTATAAAGGAAGGTCTCTCACAATGATTGGGGTCTTTTGGTCTTGACCAGAAGTCCGGCTTTATTGGGAGACTGACCCTCTCTGAATAAACCTATTTCTTTTATGGCTTGGAGACTTTGTTTATCATTTGCTTTCCTGTGGTTAGAAATTATGCAACAAAGGGGACAAAGAAGAAGCTGAAAGAAAGTGTCCTAGGAAAATGAGAAGAGCAAAAGATCACCTTTAGCTAGAGGGTGGTCTAGGGAAAGTTTTAAGAAGGAGGTGAAGCTTGCACTGAGCCTTGAAGGAAGGGAAAGATTTTGACTCCTGAAGAAGGAAGAGATCATGGAGTGTATTCTAGGTATTGGGGGGGGGGGAATGGTCTATGGGAATGTAGGGAGACAGGAAAATACAGAATAAATGTGAAGTTATTAGCTTTTTTGAAAAAGATAATCCATTTTGGATGCTGAGAGGATGCAGTTATGTCTAGGTCTGTCCCCAAGATTTGTGACAGCTGGTCATATGGTGAAACTAAGTCTGGATGGTAGTTTAGAATAGGACTGTAACTAGGGCAGGACCACTGGGACTTCATTCTAGAGTACTGAAATTGAAAGGTTGATGACAGTGCTTACACTTATTTAACAGCAAAGAAACAATTGAGTCTAACACTCAGTTAGCAAGAATTATTAGTTAATACAGGAAACTACCACTTGGTGTATATTTTTTTTTATCAGATGAACCAATGGATCTAGCCCTGCTTTTCTTAACCCCCAATCCTCCCCAGCAGGAGTCTTATGGTGTTTGGGGGTCTCTACTACTGCTTCCCACCACCACCATATGGGGGTGGTATAACAGGGTCTCTCCTCCCCCTCAAAATGAATTTGACTTAAGCAGTTGATTTAAGAATTTGTTTTCTATTACTTGCTGCCCTGAGTTTGTTTTGCCAATCTTGTACCCAACATTTATAGCTATTTATAAGATGTAGTAGGGAGGTGGTGGGAGGTGGGGAATAAAAGACTCATAATGGTGAAGTATGGCTGAGATAGGATTGGTTGGAGTTACATAACAATGAGAATGTGTGTCAATTAGCAGTCAATATCTATGGCTAGATTATGGCTCTTTTAGGATGACTTTCATCATTCCTTAGATTCAGATCTACCATTTTCTGCTTGTGTGACTTTGAGTGAGTGACTTTATCTCTCTGGGACTCAATTTTCTTATTTATAAAATGAAGTGGGTTGGACTGGATAACCTCCAAGGTCCTTCTTGCTCTAAATCTTGGACCCGATGACCTATAAACTCATCAATTCTGAACTGGGCAGTCTGTTTAATTTTATTTGTTTGCCTTGGCTGCTAATAAAGCTCTTTTTGGAAAAGCCCATTAAGTGAATTAAGGGAGAAGAAAGGGATGCCTTGTGCCCCTGTGGTCCAGAGTTCAGGCACACTGGGTGGTCTGGAGTTCAGGTGTGTGGTTGTCTCCTATCTTACCAGGCTGTTTCTTTACAGGGAAATCTTCCAAATTCTACTTGGAGAGTGACCTTTGAGTTCCCTCCTAATGCTAAGCTTCTCTGATTCCATCCATTAAAGTCCACAAAAAGGATTTGGGGACATAAATTCCTGACTCAAACAGCCTAAATGGGTCCCTAAGCCAAACTAGCAGAGTTTGAGGACATCTCTGATCTTTGAGGTTGACGGTCATATGACAATCTTATTCTCCCTTAAATTGCCTCTCTTGGCTCTTGGACAGAATCTTGACTGGAGGGGACTGACTGGCAGGCATGTCTGATAAGCTTTTATTCTCAGTGTTAGGCTATTAGTTTATATAGATTCAGATTAAGAATGGAGTTTGTGAGGAGAGGAGGGGACCTGGAGCAAGAGGCACAAGAGGCCCCCTCCAAGAGGAGTCAATATTTAAAAATCAATTTGCAATGCAAAATGAGGCTTTGGGGCCCCTCAGATCTAGAGGCCTTAGTGCAATTGGGCCTTTTCCTGTTATGCTAATCTGCCTCAGGTTTCTAGTCTTGTTGAGCCATTTCTATATCATCTTTAAATCAATCACACATTTGAAAGACAGAAAGGAAGATATAGGACACTTAGACGAATCTGTACCAAAAAATTAGAATCTCTTCTTCCTTTTTTTAAAAACACTTACTCTTCCATCTTAGAATCAATATTGTATATTTAGTTCCAAAACAGAAGCTAGGCAATGGGAGGTTAAGTGACTTGCCCAGGGTCACACGGCTAGGAAGTGTCTGAGGCTATATGTGTACCCAGGTCCTTCTGACTCTAGGCCTGGTTGTTTTTCTACTAAGTCATCTAGATGCCTCTTAGAAGCCTGTTTATAACATTTCTGCTATTACGCTTCTGCTTGAAAATATCCCCTGAAGGGGAGCCTACTATGTACTCCTTCAACAGGCTTTCCAGCTTTGGGACAATGTCTATTATTTGGAAGTTTCTCCTCATATTGAATGTAAATTTGTCTCTGCCTAATTTCTACTCATTGCTATGACCTTTAATCTCTGGGTTTAGGCAGAACAAGTTCGATTTTTTTTTTTCTTATGGGAGCACTTCAAGATATTGATCATGTTGGTCCAGTACTGTTGGGTTTTCCTCCCTTCTGTTCCAGTTAAACACCCCCAGTTCTTTCAGTCAACTCTCAACTGACATGACCTCCATTTCCCTAACCACCCTCACTACTGTCCTTTGGGTACTCTTCAGTTTGTAAACTTCCTAAATGAGATATTTAGCCCTACATCCAACCAGATATTGATCAGTCAATAAGCACTTTTAAAACATATATGCTAAGTGCTAAGGATGCAAATAAAAATAAAAAGACAGTTCTTGCCCTCAAGAAACTTCCATTTTAAGAAAGAAGACAATATATAAAAGGAGACTAAAAAAAGAGGAAGGTGAAGGGCAGAAAAAGCAAATGAGCATCCTGGAGAAGCATCCTGGAGAAGAATCTGGGAGAGTAAAGAATTAGCCTGAGAAGAATAAAGGAGTGAAGACAGATGGGGGCTCTTCCTTAAAATGAAGATTCCAGAAAAAAAAGAACCAAGAATAAGGATCTACTGCATGGGGAAGTTGCTAGAGGATGGTGGCAAAGGTTAATTTTGAGGATGAGAAGGTTACTAGAGCATGGTGGAAAAGGTAACTTCTCTGCCATCTTCTCTTCAGTCTCAGAAGGGAGCCATCTGGAGCTTAGGGATATTAGGGATTTTCATTCCCCCCATGGGTTTCAATAGCAAAAGAATTCATGACTAAGGGGAAAACCTGAGCTTAGTGAGGAATCCCTCTGAACTTGTAACGGTTCATTCAGCAGACATTCTGTTAAAGACGTTCCAATTTGTGGGACCTACTAGAGTTTGTGGTCCATTGGCTTAGCTTTAGTCTTGTGTCCCCTTTCCCATTCTCCAAGGTCTTTCAAAGATTATCAGTGACAATTTAGCATTCACATCTTCCTTTTTCTTTTTTTAGTACCTCAAGAGGTACTAAAATCATTCTGAATTTGGTTTTTACTGACATTACTCCAAGAAGGAATTCAGCCTCTTGTTAACATCTGAACATAGTGATGAACTTGTTAAGAGAAGTTAGATACTCCTGTTTCATCTCATTTTAATTCAATTGGCTTCAACTTGATAAATATATATTAAGTCCTTATTATATGACAGGCACTGTACTAAGCACTGGGAATACAAATAAGAAAAAAGAAAAGAGAGTTCCTGCCCTCAAGAAGTTTACAATCAAAAGGGAGAAGATAATATACAAAAGGAAGTTGGAAAGGGTTGAATAATATCAAAGAATATCTTATTTGGGGGAGTTCAAATCAAGTAGACCTACAGATGAAAAATGGAGAGGGAGGGCAGCTAAGTGGCTCAGTGGACAGAAAGCCAGGCCTAGAGAGGGGAGATCCTGGGTTCAAATTTGACCTTAGGCATTATAAAATTAAATTATAATCTCTTATAATAAAAATATTATATTTTATGAGGTTTATTAAAGATAATTAGAAATCAAGAAATAAAGAGGATACAAAATAAAAATCATGTGCCCATGGCTGGTTAGTCATTTTCAAAATTTCCCCACCTTACCACCATCACTGCTGATGCTATATCATGCCAAAAAGAGAGGAGGAGCCTAAATGTACACTCCCTTTATCCTCTGTCTACAGGAAATATGTAATGACAGGAGGTCAGTGGGCTTGGGATATGTAGTTCTTTTTTTAGGATAACAGATTTTCAATTATACAGAACTTCCTAGCTGTGTGACTCAGGGCAAGTCACTTAACCCCCATTGCCTAGCTCTTACAACTCTTCTGTCTTGGAAGCAATACTTAGTATAGATCCTGCCCTTTGTAAAGAAAAGCTTTAGGAGGAATTTAATGTCCCTTAGCCCTTTAGCCCTCTGATCAGAGGAGAGAAGAGACTGAGGGAGCTAGGAAAATGTTGAGTATCCAAGGCTAAGTTAGTAGCCAAATGATAAGATATCTAGTGGCCAACTTAGTCTGCGAGGGGGATTTTGTTCAGTAGAGTTGAAACCAATCAGAGTTGAAGATGAAAAGATGGAAGGACTAGATCTTCCATCCTTCATAGTCCCAAATGACATTGTCTCTAGAAGGAAAAAAACAAAAACAAAATAACAACTGAATAGTTCTGCTTTCTCTCCATCATTGATGATTATTATCTCATTCTCCCTGACCAGTGAATATTCCTTTTATTTTTTTAATCTATTTTCTCCAACATAAATTATCATCTCACCACCTCCCCAAACACTCTTTTTTATCATTATATTTCCTTTCCATTCTCAACCTACTTATAATTTTAGGAGTGATATTGTTCTGGGTTCCTTCAAAAGAAGGAAGAAATAGACAAAGTCTTGCAAAACATTGCGAAATTCTTTCTCTATTATCTGCCCTTATTCTCATTTTCCATAAATATTTTTAAAAATCTGAGCTAGTTGACAATTTAGTTCCTTGTGTAGCCATATTGGTCTCAATAGTCAGCTTCTTTTTT
The DNA here is from genome assembly GCF_027887165.1 of Monodelphis domestica. Lineage (NCBI taxonomy): Eukaryota > Metazoa > Chordata > Mammalia > Didelphimorphia > Didelphidae > Monodelphis > Monodelphis domestica. Next base: position 172,545,427 of record NC_077233.1, on the reverse strand, counting down.
TTCTTTCTCAGTGGAAACATTTGTGTTTGGTCTTCAGAATTTACTTATTAGGAGCTTCCCAGCCTTCCATGGAGGCTTCCCTTGTAGAATGTTAATCCACTTGCCTTTGCATCTTTTCTTTGAACTCTTGAATTCATGTTCTCCAAATATGTGGTGAATAATGATTTTTTGCTTGGTTTTCCTCTCCTTTACTATTATTGATTTTAAAATAGAATGAGCACTTGCCCCCAAGACTCCTAACTCTTCAACTTTGGCAAAACATTCTTCCTTATGGGTCAGAATCAAGTCTAGACTAATTGTCCAATTCTCCAACCACCATGTTAGTTTCCCTAACTTGTGAATAATTCTATTATTTTGAGACAAATCAAGAATGTATCAACTGTGCTATTTTGTCAGAGAGAGCAAGTTCTGGCAGCTATCTAGATTTCCTTCACAATTGTAATACACCTTCATGGTGGGCCTGAATATTCTGTCTATTTCCTCTTCTTTCAAAGTGCTCCACAGTATACTTCTATAATAGTATCACTTTTGTTTGTCTCTCCACTGATTCTCTCTATATGCTTTCAATCATATTTTCCACCTTGAATTCCTGGAATGATTGTCTTTTTTAAAAACATTTTCTCCCATCTTAGAATCAATACTGTATATCAGTTCCAAGATAGAGTCTAGGCAATGAGAGTTAAGTGATTTGCCCAGGGTCACATAGCTAGGAAGTGACATGTGAACCCAGGTCTTCTTGACTCCAGGCCTGGTGTTCTGTTCGCTATGCTACCTAGCTGCCTCTTTAGCCTATTTAATATACATTGGTAGTTTACTATCCCTTTTGTCTATTTTGTTATGTTTGAATAAATTGTATCCTTTAAAATTCATACTCCAGAAATTATTCCTACCCTACCAAGGTTCAGTGAAATGTAAGAAACATAATTGACTCTTGTGTTTCTATTTTAAGTACACCTTGTTTATAGACTACATTTTGTGTATTTGTAAATTGACATCTAAGTATGTGTGTTTTGTGGCTGCATCTTTTTTAGCCATTGTCTCCAATGAACTGGTGAGCCTTACTTCTACTAGCCTTCTTATATATTATTTCTATCATATCTGATATGTGGTAGATACATGTGGGCAATTCTCCTACCACCTCCTTTTTCAGTTTCAAGCTTTTTTGATGAAATTTTTATAGGACATGGGGGAAAAAACCCTCACAAAATGTTTTATTGGCCCTCAGTTGCACCCCATCCATGGTCATTCCAATAGTTTAAGCAGTGCTCCAAAAATCCAAATTCCATTCTCAGATATCATATTGTAGATTCAGTCTTCACGTTTCTTCTGAAACATTTTACCTTCAATTGCTGGCAGAGCTGAAAACTCCTATTAGTGCCCTTAAGTTTTCTTGTGCAAAACTTCATTATCCAGAACAATGCTTTCTAGATTCCTTCTGGAAGGATAATTTATTCCTGAAGGAATAGTAGTAGTAATGGATAGTGGTCATCATTTTGAGGATGTCTCAATAGCTTCTCTACCACATCCTGGAAAGACAGATACCTTTTACCTTAGTTTGCCAAATAGTTGCTTTATTATCCCTCAGCAGAGAATCATCAACCACCACTGCTTTTTGTGTATTCCTCTGATCTTTACCAGATGTCTTCTTTTCCAAAGTGACATGCGCATTGTACCCCCAGAAGCTCAGGCAAACTATTATCAGTGAAATTCGTTTGCTCCCTTACATCCTTGTGACTCCTAGCTGAAAACATCTAATGAGCCCTATAGGACCCTGAGATGATTGTCTTCCTTTGATCCTCCTTTAGCTTTAAGATGGACAGAGAGATGTACCTCCAGGCTACAACTCGATTCTATCAGGCTGTATCTCAGACATCTGTCTGTTCCCTAAAACTAAGGAATCTTTTATGAGGGTCATTTCCTATGTCTCCAGGCAGACCCCAGTCAGATAACCAAACCCCTGACTGAATGCCTGAAGGTTTACTACTCTAGAGTCATATCCACACCATGACATGGTGTAAAGAGTATAAAATCCCCAGAACTGATGTATCTGGGGGACAGCTTTTCCATCCATGCTGCCCTCCCAGGGTGACAGCCTTTCCATCTATGCTGCCCTCCCAAGGAGCAACCTTCCATCTTGCTGTTCCACCTGTACTATCCTCCTAGCCATTCTCAACATTACTCTCTAAATTAATAAATTTCTCCTTTTATTTTTAAGATAAGTTTTAGAGTCTTGCATTCTTGCAAAAGGTATCCTTCCTGAACCCCAGGGGTGCACCTCTTCACCCCCACAACACAAAGGTACCTATATAGTCACATTGTCATTCCTTGGAGGACAAGATGCTGCTTTCTCTTGAAATGTCTTTGTCCTTCCTTCCTCTATATGCATGGTTTTAGTCATCTAATATCCAGAAATATATTTACCTGTGGAGTCCCCAAAGCTCCTCCCCCTGGGTTCTAGTCTCCACCCCTTATTTCTGTTCTTTTGCATATCATTGAACTTGTATTCTTGGAATTCAGCAAAGCATTTGACAAAAATCACTCCTGGACCAGAGAGAGGCATATGGAGGACAGGAAAGTTCACTTGCTGAACAATAATAAGATCAGACAGATTTGAAACTATTAGAATGATTAAATGCCCCAAATGGTCATTTACCAATGTTAAACAGGAGGAATGTTTCTAGTTGTATTCTTCAGGGCTCTGTCTTAGCCTCTTTTCTATTCAAGAGATTTGCCAGTGCCTTGGCTGAAACCATGTCATAGGATCACCCGTAGTATATAGAGTGTAGACTTTGGAGTCATAAGTTATGCTTCAGTCATTTAATAGCTATTTGATTCTAGGCAAGTTACTTAATCTCTCTCAGCCTCAGTTTCTTCATTTGCAAAATGAGTATAATAATGACTCTTCCTCACAAGATTGTTGTGAGGACCAAATGAATCCATTTTCATTTCCATATTGTTGCTGTTGAGTCAGTCTTGCCTGATTCTTTGTGTCCCCATTTGGGGATCTTCTTAGCAAAGATACTGGAATAGTTTACTATTTTCATCATTTTGCATTCATTTTGCAGATTTACTTGATGGTGATGTCTTATAGGGTGCTTCTGATCAGGTACAGAGTGGTCATAAGTGACCGTTGAGATTTAACCCTGAGATTTAAAAAACAACAACAACTTTTCTAAAGCCAGGATGTAACAGATGCTTTCTGGATGCTCTTTCTACAGTGAAAAATCTAGGATGCTAATTGGGAACTTTAAAAAAGGATTTTAAGAAAAAAGTAAAAAAACCCAAACTGTGATGCAATGATTCCTCCCCCCCCCATTCCTTCAGACATCTTGTATCAGGAGAATGAAAGTTTCTTTAGCAGAGTAAGGGACAATTTTTTGTATGTAATTTTTATATCTCTAAAGAGCTTTTAATAGAATAGATTTTAACAAATATCCATTGAATTTAATTGAGGTAAATAGTGGTTGGAGGTTCATGCTTTAGTTTGGTTGGTCCACCCTAGGAAAAAAAAATGTTGACTAGGTTCCGTCTCCTTCCCCTTTTTCCAGGGGCTCTATTGATCTCCTTGGCATAATGGAAAGAATATAGAATTTAGGATCAGAAGAACTGAATTCTATTTCTGCCTTTTTCTCTTTCTTGTGTGACTGTCAATAAGTCACTCAACTTTTCTAAGACTCTATCTATAAATAGGGGATAATAATACTTGTATAATCCACCTCCTAGGGTTGTCAGGAGGAAAGCACTTTGTAAACTGTAAAGCACCCTATAAATCTGAGTTGTTTTTATAACTTAATTCTCCACTTGGGTAAAAGGAAACCACATTCAGTTTCCTGCACAAACGCCTTTTGAATAAGGAGAATAAAATCTGGAATACACTGGGAATACAGAATAAGTAATCAATTTCAGCCAATTAATGTCTGATAAAAACTAATCGCCCTCCTCTCTCTTTCTCATTACTGGATGACCTCCAGCAATCCATGAAATTCACAAACAGAAGCTGAGTGTTCAGCCTGCCTAATGACTCTGAATGAAACCAATGGACACTGAATTCATCAGAGAAGGCTCTGCCCTCATTGCCCGTGGAGCTGTGATTTAGATCATCCCTGTCTGTCATTTGCTTCCAACTAATAAACAGGCCAAAGACAATTGGGGATAGGGTGGGAGTGTTGCCTATGGTGAGAGGTTGGGCTTCAGAGCAAAGATCAGGGTTCATACCACGCAACAAAAGCATCAGTATTCTCCAGGGTGATATACTCACTCAGAGCAAGACAACGAAGGACTGAAATTTAGATATCCAGGCTCCCCAGGGCTTGTCTTTGTGTCCCCTGCATAGATTAAAAGGACATCCTGGGAGGCATTGTGATCATCATCATCATCATCATCATCATCATCACCATCATTGCTAGCATTTATATACAAGACTTAAAATTTAACGAAGTATTTTTACAAATATTTCATTTTATCCTCACAACAACTCTGTTATTATCCCCATTTTTACAGATGTGAAAACTGAGGTAGACAAATAAAAAAGTACCTGAAGCTGGATTTGAACTTAGATCTATCCTGATGATGCGTCAGATTCTTTATGTGTTGAATGACTTAACTGTCTCTAAGCTCCACAACCCTGGGTAAAGAGTTAGAAGATAAATTCTAGATCATAGGATCATTTATTGAGAGTAGGAAGAAACTGCATTTTTCAAAAGAAACTGAGGCACAGAGAGCATAATATTATAGATAGAGCTGGAAGGGACTTTAGACATTACCTAATACCTGGGGTTATAAGTTCAAAGGTCCATGAACCTGGATGAGAAATAAATTACACCTTAATTTTCACTCAGGTCTAACTGAACATTTGCATTTCCTTCCATTAACAAACTAGTGTTCTGAGAAGGGGTCCACATGTCTCACCAGGCTGCTAAAAGGGTCCATGAAACAAAAAAGGTTAAGAACCTTTTACCAAGTCCAAATTCCTCATTTTACAAATGAGGAAACTGAAGTCCAAATAAGTTGAATGACTAAACTAAGAGACAGCTGGATGGTGTAGTGGACAGAGCATTGGACCCAGAGCCAGAAAGACCTGATTTCAAATCTTACCTTAGAGAATTAGTAGCTATGTGACCCCAGTCAAGTCATTTAACCTGACTCAGTTTTCTGGGGACAACAAGAGCACTTTCTTCCTAGAGTTGTGAGCATCAAATGAGATATTTGTCACCAAATGAGATAGTATTTGTAAAGCATTTGGCAGAGTTTCCAGCATATAGCTAGTGCCATATAAATATTTATGTTCTTCCATTTTAAAGTAACACAGCAGATAGTGGCAGAATTGGGACCGAACCCAAATTTTCTGATCCCAAATCCAACACTCTCCAACACCATATTTTAATAACCTGCTCAAAATCAAACAAGAAATATATAGCAAAGTCAGAATTTGCATCCAACTCCCCTGACTTCAAAGCTAGTATACTTTCAATCATGCCATGCCACTGCCATCAAGCCATAAATGTTAGAACAGCTTTGACAAGTGGTCTTCACCAAGGACCCAGCTTGAAGAGATTCCAAAGATTGGGAATACATGTTCCCCATAGAGAGTCTATTCTTTTGGATACTTCTAGTTAACAGAGGTTGGATAGCTCTACTTTACACTTTTTGGGTAGAATTATGGAATATCAGGTAGTTAAAGTTATCTTGTACAATTCACACCAGGATCCCTGTTCATGTCTTTGAACTCAGTGCCTTTAGTACTCAGTAACAGAGTACCTGGCACATAGTAGGCATTTAATAGATTCTTACTACTTGATTGATTGGATTTGAAATCAAAAGGCCTGGATTCACATTTCTGGTCACATCACTTGCGACCTTGGGCAAGTTATTTTCCCTCTTTGGATCTCAGTGTCCTCATTTATGAAATGAGGAGGTTGAATTAAATGACCTCCAAAGATCCCTATAAACCTATAATCCCAGTGATCCTAGAGTATCTAGGTCATACTTTAATCTGGAACCAGGACACGAGTGACAAGATCCTGTTGTATAGTCACAGATGGTTCAAATTGAAAGGGACATCAGGTGTGGCAACCTTTCTTGACAGCTTTCTTAGCCCTTCAGCTCTTTCCTCTAATCTTTGATGAGACACCTCCCAGGAAATCTCCCACACTCATCTTGGATCTGACATGGAGTAATCTGCTTTGTCCTTTAGAACTATATTTAGTATTCTATTTATTATTCAATTCACTTTAGGCATCCTCCCTCAGCTTCCCTAATTCTTGAAGCAATTTTCATTGTTTAGTTGGTTCAGTCATGTCTGATTGGGATCCCTTTTTGGGGTTTTCTTGGCAGAGACACTGAAGTGGTTTGCCATTTCCTCCTTAAGCTTATCTTACAGATGAGGAGACTAAAGCAGAGTTAAATGCCTTGCTCAGGGTAACAAAGCTAGTAAGTGTCTGAAGCCAGATTTGGCACATAGTAGGGACTTGAGACTTCTTGCCTCCATCCTTGGGGCTCTATCTACTGGGTCACTTAGCTGACTCTCTAAGCAATTAAGGCCCTTCTAAATGGTTCATTAGGCATTGACCCCAGCATTCATTTTGGACTCCATCCACAAGAGCTCTCCCTTGGTATGGACAATGTGTCCTTGGTGTCCCCGAACAAACATCTCTAAAGACTCTTCTCATCTCTTTCATGTCTAGAGATAAAATGTTTGTAATTGTTGATATTTAAGTTTACAATGAAAAAGAAAATTGTTATTTTAAAAAAAGTACATCCCAACCCCTGTGCTCTATTACTCAGAAAGTCTAAACATACAGATTCGGCTACCTACCTCCTCCCATGAACCCATGTTATGGTTTATTTAAACTTCTACATAGTATAACTGTATACTTCTTCCTTTTCTCAAAAATCTTCTTGATTTCATTTTAAGTCCATTTCTTCTGCTGCTGCCCAGGATTTTGAGGGAGCTCAGCTGGATTTGGAACCTGAGGACTAGGATTCAAATCCTGACTGCTACTTATATCTGTGGAATTTGGGGTAGGATATTTATCCTCCTCTGAGACTTTGTTTCCTTTTTTGTAAAATCAGAGGATTAGACTAGAGGATTTCTAAGGTCTTATCCAATTCTAAATCTCTGATCCTATGATTGCAAGAACCATAGTGGTTCTCTCCTTTAGCTACTGGACAGAAAACCACATTAGTCCTTATTGCCTTCTTCTCATTTGGAAATTTGCTTTTAATTCTTTACAATGACGGGTTCATAGGGATATCTTGGAATTTTAATGTAACAAACAAATTAATCAATTATTTAAAAAAAGAAACAGAGCTTGGGAGGACCCTAAAAGTCATCTGATCTAACCCCCTCCTTTTACAGAAAAGGAAACTTGAGGCCCAGGGAATTGAAGTGACTTGCCCAAAGTCCCCCAGGTAGTAAGTGACAAAGCCACAATTTGAATCAAGGTCCTCTGACTCCATATCTGTCACTCCATCCATTGTCTTGTCTTCCAGGCAATGAGTGAGTAGGTCTCTGAGGGAGAAGGGAGAGCATGGTGAGATCATGGAAAGAGAATTGAATTTGATGTTGGAGGACCTGAGTTCAAATCCAGCTCTGCCATTTAAACCCTGTGTGACCTTGGGAAAAATGACATCACCTCTCTGTAACTCAGTTTGCTCATCTATAAAATGAGGAGGAGAGGCAGCCTGGCATGGAGGAGTCTCTTTCAAAGTCAGACACACTCGAGTTCAAGTCCTGTCTCTGTCAAATTGGCCGTATGACACTGGGCAAGTCTCATCACCTGTAAAGATTTGAGGCAACCTCTAAGCCTCTAGGAGCAAAGTGCCAATGTGCATCGGTAGAGAGAGTTTTCTCAGTGGGTAGAGGGACTTTTCCTTACACAAATGAAATCATGGATTTGGTCCCCCAAATGGTCAGGGCGGCCATATGATCTCTAAGGTCCCTTCCAGCTCGAGCTCTTTCTGAACAGCAGTGACTTTCCCACCCCTGGCCACAGCCTTACATCCCAGAGCCTCCCGCCCAGGGGAAGAAGGAGGAGGAGGGTTGGAAATGAACAGTACAGTCAGGCCCTGGTGCTCCCTCGGGACTGGCAGATAATGAGCCCGGGCAAACAGGGTCGATTCAAAGGGCCCCAGCATCGCTAATGAACAAGCACCGTGTCTCACTCATCAGGCGATCACAGCCTCCTACCTGGCCCTGAGGCCACAGCCCCCACCGCTCAGTGCTATTTGCAGCCTCCTGAAAAAGCTAGCTAAGCTGAAAAGTGTTCTGCTGGTTCCAGGCTGAGTCTCTAAATAAAGCATCCTGTGCTTGTTGCCTGTTACCCAGCATTCTCCAGATTCTCCCTGGAAAGGTCCTTACAAGTCTCCTCACTTCCTGTCCCCCTCCCAGCCCTCTTCCAATCTCCCTTCATTTCCATCTGTTGCCAGCAGCCCAGGTAGGGATGGTTGTTGACAGGGAGGCCCAATTAAAAATTCTCTGTTGAGTGCAGAGGGGTCAGCTCTGTTTTTCCAGCAATAAAGAGAACCCAAGCAAAGGGGTGGCCCATTAGTGCTTGTGGGCCTGGGTGTCTAGTATGATACAGGCAGCATCTTTCCGTTTCAGGAGCCAACATCGGGTCGGGAAGGTTCTGGGCTGGTGCCTGAGTGAGGAAGGAAGGGGCCTGGGAGATAAGGCCCTTGACCTTGCCAGCCCAGGTGGACAGGGTGGCAACAGAGGGACACAGGTCACTGGCAAAAAAAATCAAGCTTGGAGGAGCTAGATTGCATCAGACAAGTTGTTATTTCCTGACATGCCTGGTGGCCTGCTCCCTGATCCTGTGCAGACCTTCCTGGCTTGGAATCAATCTCTGGGCTGCCATCCATAAGCTTCCTACATGAACCTCTACTGCCTGGATTTGGGTGTGCCCAAGAAACCCAGCTTCAGGACTTGGCCTGGCCTCTGATTTGTGCCCACTTGGATTTTGATCCAGACTCTACTTTCCTTTTCCAGGGAGAGGATTTTCCCTTACTTTCCACTTGGTAGACTGGCCCAGCGTGGAATTTTAGTGCCATGGCACAACATGGAATGAAACAAACTGGTGAAGACGATCACCTCTCTGGTGGGGTCTAAACCCTGACAATAAGGATGAGAGAGGTGGGAGTACCATTCCTAGACTGTGGAGTATTCTGTTTCCCCCAGCATGGAGACAGGACAACACTATATGCTCACAAAAGAAGGTTAGAGATTAGTTGGTGAGGAAATGACCATTTACTAAGCACTTACTTCATCTGGGGTAACTGTTTAATCATTGAAAGAAAAGCCAAAATAGTCCTTGTTCTCAAAGAACTTATATTCTAATGGAAGCGATCAAATCTAAATGTAGATGCCCACTACACATACACAGAAAAGATCATAGGAACATGGCATCACAGACTTAAAATTGGAAGGGACATTAAATATCATTAAGACAAACTCCGTTTTACAGATGAGGAAACTGAGTGAGTCCAAGAGGGATTAATCAATCAACCAAGTATTATTAAGCTCTGAGTCTGTGCCAGATACTGTGCTAGTCATATAAATTTAAAGATGAATGTTCAAAGCCACCCCCCCCCCAATCTTTTTTAGCTCCAGTTCAGGAGCTAAAAGATGGTACTATTGGAACTAGAACATCCCCACCATGGGCGGATGTAGAGTCATAGATGATCTTGACTCATGTGGTCATTAGGCTTCTGGCCTAAAGAGTACTGCTTCATTCTGGCTCTGGGGGAGGTGGGGGCATTGGCAGCTTTTGCCCAGTAAATTCTACCTTTGTTTCTGTTAGCTTCTTTATACCTCTCTTTATCTGTCGGTCTCTGACTCTGTTTCATTGTCTCTTAGTCCCCAAATCTCTGTCTGTCTCTCTGTTTGTCTGTCTGGGTTTAGAGGTACTGGATCCCTCTTGGTTAAAAAATTCACAGTGAAGCTCCAAAGATTTAACATGTCTTTCCATAAAACGGGGGGTTCAGAGGATCTGCTTTCCCTATTAGTCTCAGGCTCTAGGTTTTCTTATTGGCGGATTGCCTTTATCCCACTTCTACTTGGCTACAATGATTAACAAATCACTTAAACATCATAATAGTAGTAAAGACCAAAGGCAATTTACTTACATTTGCAAGTGTTGTGAAAGAAAGTAAAATGGAGAACTGGCCAATGGGGCACAGATCTTCTAGAATACACAGTGAACTCTGTGGCCAACACCCAAAAGGGGCTTGGTGAGTTATTTTCTTGGCTTGTATAATGGGAAAAACATCCACAGCAACATTCAACTCTGAAGGCATACTAAGCCCCCTTATCTCCCTCCCTATCATCCTCTCCCATTCCTGCCATTTTTCTGAGAGGCACCTAGGCAGTCAAGGCTACCTCAAAAACCTCCCCAGAGCTGTTAAAGGGAGATTTCTCAAGCACCCACTGCAATCTCTGACTGACTGCTCCTTAGATCATGAAGGGCTTGACTCAGGAACCCTGAAATGCCAAGCCACAGATCAGTCATGTTCAATGAAGAGAGTGCAGCGGGGTTCTTAGACCCATCCATCTCCCTTCCCTTTGGCCTCAAGACACTACCATGGTGAAATAGAAGAGGAGGATTCTCATTACCTGCAGGTTGAAGCCAGAGAAGATATGGCCAACAAGAGACTTTTAGATCTACAAGGCCATTAATATTTTCAACTTGCCTCCCCCTATTCCAGGCTTCACCTTCCAATTCAATCTTGCTGACACATGTCTTGTGTCCTACATCAAGCCAGTCCCTCCAGTCAGAGTTCACACTGAGGGCTGATTCACAACTGACTGGCCATCATTCAGTCTGGGCAGTATTGAACTAAAGGAGAAATGCTGGACTGAATTCAAACAAGCATATCTTCTACTTGCTAATAGGAGGAAACAGAGTCCTTGATCTGCTGCTCCTCATTCTATAAACTCCCAGAAGGTCTCCTGCTTTATAAAACTTGAGCGCAGAAGGCCAAACCTACCTGGTCTAGAGATAGTATGCATGTAAGAATAGGATGGGGGAGGGGGTAGAAAATCAGGTTCTGCATCCATTATTGATGTTTTGATTGGGGAAGCCTGGGGAAATTGATGGAGCCTAGTTGGGATAGGGAAGATTGGTTGCCTCTGAACATGTGGCCCAAAGGAAAGAAGAAATGGTAATGACAGTTATAAGGCTGCTGAATTCACAGTTCCCTAGCAAGTATAACCTCTATTTTTCAATCATTTTTTAGTCATGTCCAGCCCTTCATGACCCCATTTGGGTTTTTTTGGCAGAGATATTAGAGTGGTTTGCCATTTTATTCTCCAATTTATTTCGAAAAAAAGAAACTGAGATTAGTAGGGTTGAGTGACTTGCCCAGGGTCACACAGCTATTTACTATATGACAACAGTCTCTGTGGCTTGACTTTCTCACAGATTTTAAGGACCTCAATGGTAGACTCTACAAAAAAGTGTTTCTAACCAAGATGTGGCATGGGTTCCTGGAAAAACTTGGATTGATACGGAGTAATTTCTGAGTATAAAGAAGTATTAGCCCAGAACTTTAATTGAGGTTACTTCTCTTTCATCTCTACCTAGTCACTCATTTTTGACATACATAATAAGTTGAGGTGAGGATGTGTGTGTAAATAAGAACCCTTGTAAATGAAGGTACCAAGCTGAGCTATGTACCTGTCTAGGTTCTGGGAAAATGGCCAGTGAGTGGCCAGACACAGTAAATTGCAGTCAAGCTGGCCTTCATCCTTTCAGCAGCTTCAGCACCCATGCCTCAGGATATAACTGGCAGCAGCAAATCCCAGCACCTTGGGGCAAAGCCAAAAGAAGCGTCCAGCTTCATAGCTTCAATGACAACATTTCTAGCCTCAGCACAGAGTGAAGCTTTTCCTGTAGCAGTTCAAGTTTGCCTCCAAGGCTTCTCTAACTAGTCTAGAGAATGATTGCTTAGCATTATACATACTCTGTCTCTGTCTCTGTCTGTCTGTCTCTCATGGTAATTCCAAGAGGTTCCTTTCTGTACTCCCCATCAACTCAATATAAGGGAAGATTATTGTCTCAGTCTCTTAAAGAAAAAAGTTTTGGGGCAACTAGGTAGCAAAGTGGATAGGGAGCTAGGCTTGGAATTGGGAAGTCCTGGGTTCAAATCTGGCCTCAGACATTTCCTAGTTGTGTGATTGGGCAAGTCACTTAATTCTGATTGCCTAGCCCTTATCTCTCTTCTGCCTTAGAATTAATATCAATTCTAAGAGAGAAGGTAAGGGTTAAAAAAAAAGAGTGAAATTCTCTCTAAGTGTATTAAGTCTTGACTCATTTTTCTAAGAACTAGGCTGGTAACTTATGCCTCTCCAGGCTTTAGGATACCCTGAAGGGTATGTGGGGTTCATGTTTTTCCATTGACATGGTGTAAGTCTCTATTAGCTGAATTTTTCCTTCTCATTTTTAGGTGCTAGTTACTAGCTCCCTAGTTCTATTTAATCACTTAACATGGATTAGTTTTTTACTGTGGCATTTACTGCAAGATGTAATAAGAAGAAAAGTACAAATAGTTCTTCCCAATACCCTCAGGACATATCCTTAGTTGACTTCCTACATAACCATGGTCCAGCTGGGTTCCCATCCAAATGCAAAATAACTTTGCTTGTGGAATTGTGAACTGATCCAACCATCTGCAGGGCAATTTGGAACTCAGTCCAAAGGGCTATAAAGCAATGCATACCCTTTGTTTCAGTAATACCACTACTAGGTCTATATCCCAGAGAGATTAAAAAAGGGGAAAGGACCTACTTGTACAAAAAATATTCATAGTAGCTCTCTTTGTGGTGGCAAAGAATTGGCAATTAAGGGGTTGCTTATCAATTGGGGAATGGCAGAACAAATTGTTGTATGTGATGGTGATAGAATACTATTGTGCTGTAAGAAATGATGAACAGGATGATTTCAGAAAGAGCTGGAAAGACCCACATGAAATGATGCACAGTGAAATAAGCAGAACCAGGAGAACATTGTACACAGCAATAGCAATACTGTGGGATGATCAGCTGTGAAAGACTTAGCTAACTCTCAGCAAAACAACAATTAGGACAATTCTGAGGGACTTATGACAAAGAATGCTATCTGTCTTCAGGGAAAGAACTATTGGAGTCTGGATGCAGATGAAAGTATACCATTTTTCACTTGTCTATTTGGGTTTTTGTTTTGGGTGTTTGTTTGTAAGTATTCACTTACAAAAATAAACAATATGGAATTATGTTTCATATGATATCACATGTATAACCCAGATTGAATTGCTTGCCAGCTCTGGAAAGGTGGTGGGATGGAGGGAGGGAGACAACTTGGATCATATAACTTTAGAAAACTTATGTGGAGATGTTACTACATGTAATTGAGAAAAGAAAATATTTTCATTAAAAAAAGCAAAATGACTAATGAATGAGTCCTCATTGAAGCTATTACTGGCCTGGTACCTGAAGGTCACTCCTTGCTTCTCAAGGCATTGATAAGTGCCCTTTAACAACTCACAAGACCATAAGCTCCAATCACATTTATGCAAAATGGAAAAGAACAAATGCAGAGGCTAATGACTAAGGCCCTCCCAGGGCCATAAGGCCTCTCTTTATAGCATTGCCTCTCACTAGACACAGTCATTGGAGGAATCAGCTAAAGAGCTAATGGCCCAAAGCACCTTGGTCAAGGCTGATAGATAGTCTGGTCAAATGTTTCCATAGTCAATCAAAGAGCAATCATTTGATTAACTGACTGGAATTGCCTAAGAACATGCTCTGACATCTCTATAAGACTTTCTACAATATCATTATTCCCCCAGAAGGAAGCACTCCAATGGCTTCACATGAGGAGGTGTCATTAGGGTCACTCTGCAAAAGTACCAGTCCCTGTTAGACTCTCCCCTGGAAAAATTCCCCATCCTCAGCAAATGGGCAGAGTTCATTTGAATGTATTGTCCATGTGGCAATGGAAAACAACCCTCTGGGGTATTGGAAAGACATAAACATTGTCTTTTCATTTTCTTCCTTAGTATCAAAGAGAAAGAATTTCAAAACAATGTGGCAAGATCATGTAAAGGACCATACATACAGACCAAAATTGAAATTGTCTCCAAATACAAAGTTATGTAGATTCAGACAACAAGGAATATTTCACTAAATTTACCAAAGATTATTAATTGTTTGGTTGGTTTTCATTAAGTTCCTGTGTGGTACTCAACTGGCCAATCTCAACCCAAAAGGCAAATAAATAAATAAATAAATAAATAAACAAACAATCAAATAAATAAATAAATAAATAAGCAAATATGAGAGAGAGAGAGAGAGAGAGAGAGAGAGAGAGAGAGAGAGAAGAGAGAGAGAGAGAGAGAGAGAGAGAGAGAGAGAGAAAGAGAGAGAGAGAGAGAGAGAGAGAGAGAGAGAGAAAGTTAGTTTCCTGTCTC